>NW_022900935.1:33340227-33402601 GCF_012274545.1 Fukomys damarensis | reverse complement strand
TTTTTTTTTTTTTTTTTTTTTTTTTTGTCTATGGCCATACCACCCTGAACGCATCCAATCTCATCAGATCTTATCCTTTTTTTGTATGCTGGAGAAAACTCTGGAAAAAAATTAGTCAATGAGGCTCTGGATTAGAGATAAGCAATGCCTGGCCCGTGAGATAGCTAGCTATGTTATAAGGAAGGGGAAATCCCACTGGTTGAACGGAGTCTCCATTCCAGGTAAATATCTTACCATCATTGTCCCATTTAACAGACTTGATTGGTTCTGTTTTGCTAGCATGAAAACTGAAGCTCACAAAGGTGAAGTGCTTTGCCTAATTCCACTCAGTGACTGAGTCATAATTCAACTTCTAGTCTGGTCAAGCCAGAATCTCAGATGTTTTTCATGGAACTATGTTACCTCACCTTGAAATGGTCTCTCATAGGTAAGTCCATTCTAACTGCCTGAGACAAAATTTTAAGAACACACAAAACTTCATTATCATCACAAATGAGTGAAAATACCAGGTAATCTATTTTTACTGCACATCACAACACTGTTAGCCATCATATTCCAAAACGTGACCCATGAAATATTCATTAGTAACATACAAAGATGCTATAGACAAGCCCCCCTGCTTAGAAATCTGCAGTCTTCTCAAAGATTCTGAGAGATGAGGAGAAAACAGAAAACAATTTTCCTTTTATCTTTTTGAATTCAGTGATTCCTAGACTAATTCATAAAATCATTTTTAGCCTAATACTGTCACAACTCTTAGACCTGTGTTAGTCAGCTTTTTGTTGCTGTGACCCAATACTCAAGAAAACCAAGTTAGAGGAGGAGAGGTTTATTTTGGCTCAGTTTCAGAAGTTTCAGTCCACAATAAGTTGGTTTTATCGCTTCTATACCTGTGGCAAGGCAGAAATATGGCAGTAGAAGGAGATAATAGAGAAAGGTTATTCACTTCATGGCAGTTAGGAATCAAAGAGAAAAGAAAAACCAGAGGGGATGGGGACAAGATACACCCTTGAAAGACACTGTCCAGTGACCTATTTCCTCCAAGTAGGCCCCATTTGCCTGAAGCCTATTCAGTTATTTCAGTGGATTAATCCATTGATGAGTTAATCCACTTGATAAAGTTAGAGCCCTCATGATCAGATGAGTTCACCAAACCTCCAACATAATGAACTTTTGCAGGACATTTTGGATCTCAGCCATAGTAGCCAGGCTGCACAAATGTGTGTCTGAGCCCAAGGAGCAGGACTCCAGGGGAAAGCTAAAGGGACCTATTTTCATGGGTAGAGAGGTTGTTCTTGAAGACAATAGGGACAGCTGTGCTAGAGGAGGAGAGAAGGAATTCTCCTCAGTTCTCCTCAATGAACCAGAGTGGCATGGCACCACGAAGGCTCTAGGAAACAATCCATTTTGGTTCCCCAGGCACAAGCAGCCTTGGGAATACAAGGAGAATGGCCCCAACATGACATGACGTGAGACTGTCAAGTGGACCTCAGCAGGGATGGGAAGTCCTCTGGTGTTCAAAGCCACAACCCTTAGCCAGGGCAGCTACGATCAGAGAGGAAGCCCTGTGTCCAGCATAGAGCAGGGGCCCAGTCAGTGTGTCTAATGTAAATACAAAAGATGGCAGAGTAAAACATTTACTTGAAATGGCAAATCAACGGGTTTCACTGAAGGAGATTTTTATGAGGAGACTTCACAAAGACACAGAGCAGGATGAAGGAATCCTAAAGGACGGTGAGTCTTCCACGGATGATTAATTGCAAGAAGCATTCACCATGCCTCTCTCTACAAGAAGAGGGGTGTTAACAGAACCTGGTGAGAACTGGCACCATAGGAGTGGGGAGACAGAGTCCAGGGGCGAGGAACTGGGGATGGGCTAAAGAGCTTGCAGAAAAACAGCCAGCAAAATGAGTGTGATTGTTACTGACACAATTTCTGGAGAGGACTAGAAACAGCATGACATGGAGAGATTTAAAAATCTGAGAAGCTCAGTCTTGAAACTTTAAAAGATCAGAAACTCATAGTTAAAATATATATAATTTGGTGAAAATGAGACTCCTCTTCCCATTTCTGTAGCCCATTGAATTTGCCTCCTGCTCATTTACGTACAGTAGGCTGAGTTAATTTATTTGCACTGTCTGCTTTTCAGCTTCCCTCACATGGGATACGTTAGCACTGTGGTGGCAGGTTTATCTATGTAAAACTTTTCTGTGGACAAACCCGCCTACCATATCTGGAAAGGGGATTATGCCTTTGGCAGAGCATTTCTGAGTCAGCTCAATAGAAAAGCTATCAGCCACCTCAGGGGCATTCCCTGACACTCCCAAGGAGCTGCTGTTCTTGAAACATGGATCCCTGTGTCCTTTTCAAAAAATGTGCTTGGAAACCATAGGGACCCCTGGATAATGGCCCAGAATGTGTGGAACGCAGAGCCCAGGATTCTGATGTCCAAAAATAGATGAATACAGTCAGGTTTGTCTCTTAGAGGGACTCTAATCAGAAAAGGGCGACAGAATAGCCAGGGGAAGGTGAGGCAACTCTATTATTTACCACAGAAGAGAGCCATTTTCACTCACAGGACTAGACAGACAGAGGAAGGAGCTATGGCTTCATGAGCTCAAGGAGGCTGGAACCATACCATACCAGGCCTGCCCAATAAAAAGGTGGACCACAACTAGGGGATTTTCCAGTAGTACCAGTACCATGGAGGAGATGTGAACCCTGCTGGAGATGTTGCACAAAACAAGAGAAGACCCAGCTTGTTTTTTCCTTCTGTCCCCCCAAAGCTCCTGCCAGGTCTCCCATAAACTCAATCTGGCCTGAAGTCACTTTGGAAGGGAGATTAGAAACTCTATGTCCCTACAGTGTAGGACAGAGTGAGAAGAAATGACACGATGGTTGCAAGATCAAAGAGTAAACTATCACCCACCACACCTCTTAATTTCCCTCATCAATATTACCAATGACCTTCACATTGCTAAAACCATCATCAACTCCCAAAAGAGTCTCAGCAGCATTTGAATCAAATGATTGCTTTTTTTCTTCTTGAAGTATATTCTTCACCTGGTTTCTAGGACACGTGGCTTCTGATTTCTCTCTTATATATCATTTCTACAGTTCTGTCCCATTGCTGGCTTCTCCCATCTCTCCATCTTCCAGGTCAAAGATGCTAAGTATTCTTTCTTTTGTTATTTCTTATTTTTGACATGCTCTTAATCTTCAGGAAATCTCATCTGGACCTGTGGATTTAAATGCTACCTATCTAGACACCATCACTCTGAAATTACTCCCTTACCCTTACATGCCACAATTGGTGTATCCTGTTACCTCATGGACAGCTCCAGTGGATATTAGTATGTATCTCAAAGAAAATATGTTCTGATTTTTTAATGTTTTTCTTCTACTGGTCTGCCCTTTCCCCACTTTCTGAGCTCAGTTCTGTGCTCATAGCAGACGTGGCATGTACATATACCCCAATAAATATGAATACATTTTCCACGATCATTAGGAAGTATTTCATTCAACGCATACTGGCAGGATGCCTCAGAAGGACCAGCCCTGCATTAGTCACTAAGTAAGCAAAGTGAATCAGACATGACACCTGACCTGAAGAGAGGGACAAATGGGAAAGTTTACCTTAACAGTTGAAGTGGGACACGAGAGTGGTCATAATCAGGAGAATGGGAATCGAGTTGAAAAACAAGGGCTATATGAATCTTAAGATTGTTTTCTCCAGTTCTGTGAGGAATCATTGGTATTTTGATTGAGACTGCATTAAATCTGTATAATAGTTTTGGAAGTCTGGACATTTTCACTACTTTGGTTCTGCCTACCCAAGAACAAATTACACTTTTTCCTTTTCTGATATTCTCTTCAATCTCCTTTTTCAATGCAGAGGTCTTTCACTCCCTGGTCAGATGGATTTTTAAGTATTTCATTTTTATTGAAGCTATTGTGAAATGAGCTATTTCCTTAATTTCTCTCTCATGGAGTTTGCTGTTGGTATATAGGAATGCTATTGATTTTTAGTGTTGATTTTGCATATTGCTATACTACCTAATTTGGTTATTAATTATAGGAGTCTTTTGATGGATTTTTTGGTGGCTTCTATCTAGAAAATCATGTCATCAGCAAATAATGATAATTTAACTTCTTCTTTTCCTATCCATATTCCTTTTATTTCTTTCTCTTATCTAATTGCTCCAGCTAATGTTTCCAGAACTATGTAGAACACAAATGGTGGTAGTGAGCATTCTTGTCTTATTCCTGATTTTAGTGTGAAAGCCTTCAGTTTTTTTCCACATAGTCTGATGTTGGCTATTGATTTATCAAAGTTGGATGTTAATAGGTTTTTTTTTAATTGTGAATGGATGTTGAAACTTGTCAAATGCTTTTTCAGCATCTGTTGAGATGATCATGTAGTTTTTGTCTTTGCTTCTGTTTATGTGATATATTGCATTTATTGATTTGTGTATGTTGAACCAACCCTGCACCCCTGAGATGAATCCTACTTGGTCATGATGTATGATCTTTTTGATGATTTGCTCCATTCTGTTTGCCAGTATCTTATTGGGGATTTTTACATCTATATACATCAAAAAGATTGGCCTATAGTTCTCTTTTTTTGGTTAGATCCTAAAATTCATATGGAACCTGGAGACCTAGAATAACATTGGCAATTCTGGGCAACAGGGGCAAGGCAGGGTTATCACAATCCTAGATTTGAAGTTATACTACAAAGCTACAAGGATAAAACCAGGATAATATTAGGAAAAACAAAAACACAGACAAACAAACAAACAAAAACAGATTTGAGGATCAATGGAACAGAATAGAATATGCAGAAACTACTCCGAGCATACTCAGTTACTTTATCTTTGACAAAGGTCCCAAACACCTTCACTGGAAGAAAGATAGCCTCTTTTATAAATGGTTCTAGGAAAACTGGCTTCCCAAACATCAAAGATTGAACCTAGACTCATATCTCTCACAATGCGTTAAACTAAAATCAAATTGGATGAGAGATCTAAATATTAATAGAAACAATCTGCTCAAAGATAGAATAGGTAAAACCCTGGAAGACATAGATATAGGTACAGACTTTATTAACAACACCCCAAATGCATGGGAAATATTAAAAAGAATCAACAAATGGCATCACATCAAATTAAAAAGCTTCTACACACAAAGGAAACCACCAACAGAGTAAAGAAACAACTCACAGAATGGAAAAACATTGTTACCAGCTACTCCTCAGACAGAGGACTAATATTTAGAATGTATAAAGAATGCAAAAAATTATACACCAAATTTAAAGGCCCAATCCAAAAATACACACCTGAAATGAACACTTCTCTGATTAAAAATAAAGTACAAACAGCAAATAAATACATGAAAATATGTTCAACATCTCTAGTCATTCAAGAAATGTAAAGTAAAACAAGTCATATTGAGATTTCATTTCACTCCAGAAAGAATGGCTATCATCAAGAAATCAACCAATAACAAATGTTAGAGATTTCATCTCACTCCAGAAATACTGAGATTTCATCTCACTCAAGAAAGAATGACTATCATCAAGAAATCAACCAATAACAAATGTTAGTAAGGCTGCAGGGAAAATAAAGGAACCCTTCTCCATTGTTGGTAGGAGTGTAAATTGGTACAACCACTAAGGAGACTCCTCAAGAAACTAAAAATAGAGGTTCCATTTGACCCAGTGGTTCCCTTTTTAGGTATCTTCTGGAAAGAGTTAAAGTCATTACACCAGTGTCATACATGCATACCTATGTTTATAACAGCACAATTTATAGTAGCCTGATCTTGGAAACAGCCCATATGGCCATCAATAGATGCATCGATACAAAATGTAGTATTTATTTAAAATGGAGTATACTACTCTACCACAAAGAAGGATAACCTTGACTCAGTTTTAGGTAAACAGACATATCTTAAGTCCATAAATCAGACAGACACACAAGTTTAAATATAGCATTGTTTCTCTTGTGTGAGAAAACCAAAATGTAAATAAGGAGCAAAATGGAGGATGGATATTAGGAAATAGGAAGATCTTGTTCAAATGGGAAGGAGAACAAGGGAAGGAGGAAAAGGAAGGGGAAATGGATTTTTAAAAAAGACATTGAAAAGAAGGAAAAAACATGGAAACATTTTGTAAATGGAGAAAGGAAGAAGGGTTGAAGGTAGGGGAGGGGGATGGAAACAGAATTAAGGTATATTATGTACAAGGACAAATCACTCATGATGAATATGATTATTATGTGTGGTAAACATGTACTAATAAAAATTAATTAATTTTAAAACCAAGGCTAATTTGAAAGACACTTCAAAGATAAACTTCTATGAAAATGGTGGTCTCTTCTGTCTGACATCCAGAAGATGACTGCCAGACTTTTGTTTTGACTTTAAAATCAGAAATCCTGGAGTCATTCACTGAGACTGAAACACCCTAGATGCAGTTGACTGAGGGCGGAGGGATCCTAGAGAGTGAATGCACTTCTTGTGAGGTGTGAGGGACATGGGGCACACACACAGGCAAGGGCTGCTGGGAATTCCTGATGCTGGTTACCTGCCCTTGTGCAGCCCAGTACAAAATCAGCTTTCTTGGTGACCAGAGGGTATGGGTGGTTCTCATTAGCAGCAAATAGAATGAATGCTGGAGATTATAAGAACAATGATATGTCAGCCCCCATCTGATTTTGGGGGAAAAGCTGCAAAACCACAATTATATCCATTGGAGAAAGTTGTCTTCATTTTTATAAGGAAACATTCTACTTTGCTCAAAATATTTGTTAATTCATCCTTTGATGATGAGAGATGCCTCTGGATGCAGCAATTCTTCTTAACTTCCACTACTGCTGTTCTTTTCTTTGCCTATGAATCTTGCGTCACCCATCAAGGGAGGGAGAAGGCTTCTGCTGTGAACCATGGAGGTCCCAGCCTTACATTTGCTTATGCAGAAAACAACCATATACTGGCCTCTCTGGAGGTCAGGTGAGGTAAAGAAGTCAGAATAACCCATTTTAGTGGTAATAAGAGTTTATTATTATAGGTGATACATGATCAAAAACTGTTCAAAAATATATATTCTTCAGATGGAGACACTAGTTTGAACAATAGAGTAACATTGCTACGGGCCACAGAAACAGACCCTAACCCCAGATGTACGGAACTTTGCTTCATTGGTCCCTTTAAAGCAATAAGCAAAGACAGTAGATTGGTTGGGCTCAGTAGGTAGACATGGTATTATATGAAGAGATCTATAGGGTCAAGAGTTATTTATTAGCCATGAGACCTAGGCTTGGGTGTAAAGATTAGAATTACTTCCTTTTCTCTTAATTATGTTGTTCTGAGGAGCTCACTTCACCTGTTTCTCATGTGAAATAGGAGAATATTCTCTATCCTGTTTACCTAATGATGTTGCTGTGATGTTCAAGAAAGAACAGTGAAATAAAAAATGATTTATAAACTTTAAAGTTTAATACACATATGTAGAGACCTAAGTCATAACCATAATTCTTGCCTATTATGATTATGATTATGATTACTATAATAGCAAAGTCATTTCCTTTCCTCTGAGCCTCAATTACCACTTCCATAAAATGTTTGGGTTTCACCAAATAGCTCCTAGAGCCCTCTGAACTCTACTAGCAAAGAATCGTGGGATTTTTCCAGAAGAGAACGGGCTGTAAGAGACACTGTGGGACCTACTCTGGCTGTGACAATTGCAGAATAAACTGAAAACCGAGAAAGGAGAGTGGTCAAATTCAGTGCTGATTGTTGAATAAAGAACCTGGATTAAAACTCAGAGAATAAGGCAATTCTAAAAACTCACATTTTAGAGAAACAGTTGGCAACATCCGCAGGCACTGACACCAGGTGCATTCTGAAGGCGTCGATGATCTCCAACGAATGCCCACATGACATATGTTTCCCTCGTGCTCCTGCACCACTGACCCATTTTCACAGCACTATCACTAGAATCTGCACATCTGAACACACCATGACCCTGGTGCAGCACGTGGGAGGTAGGTAGGGACAAGAGTCGGTCACCTACTTGGAGGAGTTTGGAACCTTGGAAAAACCTGATTTTGTTTTGGTTCCTTCAGGACTTCTGCAACCATTTCTTCTGATGACAGTCTCCATTTCTTGTACACACGACACAGGCTATAAGGTACCATGGGGAACCTTAAATGAGCTAACAGCCCTGTACTGATCACAGATGCTGGGCTCAGAGCTCCTTGATTCAGGTTCTCGGAATCAGTCATTTCTAGAAAGTGTCATTTTTCAAGAATTTCCTAACATTTCTGTGTTAGTGCTTTTCTTAAAAGAACAACAACTGTACTTAACCTCTTAGGGCTTCTCACTATTCAACACTACTGGGGTGTTGGACAAGATAATTCTTTGGGTAAGGAACTGCCTCACACTATAAGATATTTAATAACATTCCTGGCCTCTACCCACTAGATGCTATACCACCCTCAAATGTCTTCAGATGTTAAATGTTCCCTCAGGGCAAAATTATTCCCCATTGAGAAGCCCTGTCTACACAATGCTATTACTTTGATTTGTATTATCCTGTTTTTGTGGCTATCAATGTCTTCTTCAGAACATGAAGTATGGGTTCTGAGGTATCATAAAGAAACAATTCAGGGTCTAAAGCTCAAAGACTTCTCGTATCCAAGATCCGCTGGCTTCAGTGTCCTCTTGGGTTAAACAAGAGCCATGTCCTTACTTAGGCTGGCGAAGATTCAGAAAGCAAATATAGATCAAAGAGCCTGGTGCTGAGTTGGAGTTGAGTGGCTGGCACTGGAATCACACTGTAGAGGCCCTCTGGAGAGAAGGGACCTGGGGAGGTATCACAAGAAAGGAACTTTGCTGGGTGGCCAGTCACACACAGTGCTTGTCACAACAGAACAAAGTTGCATTTGATGAGCACAGCTGGAAACGGCTGTTCCTGTGATCCCTGTGGGAATAAAACCTTTTTATCTGGGGATGTGCCTTTCAGCACTGGGATTGGTAGAGCAAAGTCCAGCTGAACCTCTGCCAGGCATAGTGCAGGCTTGTTCTTGCCACCAATTTGCAAGTCTCTTCTGTTATTGTCTAATTGGGGGAAAAAAGGATGTCCACCTTTGAGACCTCTGCAAAACACTGCTTCCTCTGGCTTTCAAGTGATTTGTAAAGGAAGCTCCACTGGATACTGACAACACAGTGCCACATAGCAGGCTTTCAATGTACTTTCTAAAACTGACTGTCCCAGTGTAATGTATACAGCTGCAGTGAATGCTCATCATAACCTTTTAGGGTCAATATTATCACTGAATTTTGTGGATAAAGAAATGACTGCTCAAAGAGGTTAAGTGAATTTTCTAAGAAAACATAAAAGGAAAATGGTACTTGGATTTGAATCCACATCTATCTATCTCTATGTGCTATTATCTTTCTAATGTTGCACCTGGAATGAAAAGAGTTGGGCAAAAATATGAATAAAAATGTTGTCTTCTAAGATAGCCAGGGGTTTGGGGATCTTAAGGGATCTTAAGGAACATTTGTTGCCTTTCAAGCAGATACATCCTTTGATAGCCTTGTAGGATTTAGATCAGGACATGAATGTGGAAACTGAAACTTGGGGCCACTGCGATGAGAACCTTTGTCATTGTTCCCACAAGGACACACTCCTCACCACTCTGGGACTCCTCTTATGTAATCACCCCTTGGAGGCCCCACCTATTTGTCTCCTGCCTGGCCTGGATTCCTGGGACTCAAACCACTTGAGACCTAGGAAGATGCGTTAACCATTAGTCATGTGTATTACTATCTACGAGCATAGTTTCCTGGCTATGAAGCCTCCTGGCTTTAGAAATCCTTGTGTGCTCATTTCCCTGAAGAATTTGACTTCATTTAAGCTTTAAAAAAAATGAGAAATGCTATGAAACAATGTACAGCCCTTGACCTTTGAGTTCTTCCAGTTGGCTGATGGCCTGGGGTGAATTCCTCCCCTGTGAACCAAAGTCAGGAGCAAAGCTGCATTATTTTAAGGACTTTGTCTTTCCCGGATCTGTAATACTTTCCCATTCTTGCAAGACTTGTGGCATCTTTGAGGCTCAGGCCAAGTGCCATGTCCCCCGGAAGACTTCTCTGATCCCCAGCTTTCCACCACTTTGATCTGCAATGATTGCCTTTCTTCAAACTCATAAATGTTATTTGTAATATCCATTCCATGTCTACCATATTTTAATTTACATTTTAAAAAGGAAAACACAAATTGAGTCATTACAAAGTTATACATCCTGAAATTTTCCCCCCATTCCTTCTGGTATCCTCTGTCCCCGGCCAGTGCACATTGACTCACTTCTCCAGTGGGATGTCAGCTCTACATCCTGTCACACTGCTCGGCCTTTTCTCAATCCACGTAGCTATTGCTGTGGCTGGCTACTGAGTCTTAGTAGAGACTGAGCATTTATCATGGCCTAAATTGCCATGGGACCTCACTGTACCATCATCAACTGGGTTTTGTTTGAAACACCAAGCCATAAAATCGGGCATGCCCTCCATCATCAGGCAGAAGTGACAGGCTGGAGATGGGGCTAGGGTGGGACCTAGATACAAAAGCAAATCATACAGAGAAGTGGTGAAATGCCCACAGTCCTCACTCCTCCTCCTCCATTCCTTTCTGTCTCCCACAGTTATGGGCTCTAGAGGAGGCACCTGGGTTGACACCTTCACCACCCTCCTGGCAACTGCAAAAGCCTCTGAACTGGCTTACGTGGTCCTATCTTCCCTCACTTCGTTTTCTCCACTCAGCCACCACCATGATCTTCAGAGCAGTTCCAGTAGGGCCTGGTTGCTCTACCCAGAGCACAGTGACCTGCCCCTGCCTCCCACAGTACTCCTGCTCAATCTCCAGGGCATTGTGCAGACACTGTCACCTTCCCTCACCACTTATAGTGCATAGCTGGACAGCATTTCTGAAATGTTTCTCCCTAAAGACCTTTAGGATAGGAAAAAAAAAAAGATATGGAACCCCTGAGTGTCCTATCCTAGAGCCTCAAAAGATCCCTGCAAGAGTCCTTAAGGACAAATGGTTTACCTAAGAATTATGTCAATTTATCTTCTGTTATATAATATTCCTAGATGTTTTGATATTACTTACAACTTGCTGACCTAGTAAATGTGATATTCCAGTGCTCTTTGTCCTCTGATCTTAAGTATGCGCAGAAGCACTGATGTGCCACTGTCGCATCCTCATTGTAAGTCCCCCCAAATTTGGGAAACAGATCCTTGAGCATATTTTTGTACTTCTACTGTGAGCAGAGTCTGTGCCTGAGAAGGTCAGGGCTTACTGAAGGAACTTTATGCCATGTTGTAATGAAAACCCAAGACAAGACTGGGCATTTGGATGGTTAGTAGAGTGTATTGATTAAACACTAAATCCCTTGCCCTGAAATTTAAGGTAAGCCACTAATGTACTTAATAAGATTAAATAAAATACCAGTAGCTACAACTTCTACAGTGCTTACTGTGATCAAACACTCCCCTAACCTCTTCACCTACACTAGCACATTACTTCTGAGACTCATACCATGAAATAGGTACATATCCTTATTCAGATTACCTGATAAGAAAACTGAACTTGGCTGTGCAGTAGCAGACTGGTTTCCATGATTATCACCTTAACCACTCTGTTATGTCAGTTCTCAATGCCATCAATAGTAGTAATAGCAGCAAGGGTAATAACAGTATTAGCGGTAGCAGCTACAGTGACATAATAGGCAGTCCTCAAACTTGAGAAATCTTTGCCACAATGGAACCTGCATTTTAGTTTCAGGAAAAGACTGTTATCCACAGAACGCAAAGAGGCTACTGTGGTGGTGATCACAGGAGTCACTGGCAGCGGCAGCCCCTGTGCCCAATCATCCTAATCAACTGACCTGGTAATTCCTGACCTGGTAATGCGTGGAGATGTGGGTAACATCATTGCCATTTTAAAGATGCAGGCAATGGTGCACTAAATAACTTACCTGAGGCAATAGAGAAATAAATGTGAACCCCTAGTATTTAATGTCACATCCATCTGACCACAAACCTTTTCTTTAAGTGTACATTCTATAAGGGAGCTACATTTCCTAGCAAGGATATGGTATTAAAAAAAAAAAAAAACAAAAAAAAAACTTTTCAAAGTGTTTGACTCTAGAAACTTAAATTTAGAGACTTTAGCCCTTTGTATAAGACAGCTCTTATAAAATGTGACTTCCTAAAAGCTAAAAAACTTAAAGTCCCTTCATGGCTCCATATCACTAGGGGAGGTGGCTCCTGGCCCCAATAAGATATGGATGACAGTAGAAGGCCAGATATGTGCTTTCTGGGATTCACCCATCCCCGGGATGAGAGGAAAGACCAGACAATGGAGGATGGATCCAATAAGAGGTAAGAGGTAAAAGGCCAAGCAGGAGAAAGGTCCAGCAGAACGAGAGAGCCCATGGACAGGACAACAGTTGTTGTTAGCTACATCTGTCAGCTAGCTGGAGGGAGGCCAGTTACATGGAGGACAGGTGTGGCTATGGGTAATATTCTATGATTATAGAAAGAACAAGCAGGGACTTCCAGTCTTGAATTTAATTGGATTCCAAAAAGAGCTATCAAAACTTTATTAGGAACAAGATCCAAGGCATGGGAAAATGAACAGAGTCCAAACAACAACACCAAGAATGGAGGCAAGAGAGGGACCCACAGAGCAGGTGACTGGAGGCAGAGTCTGTGAAATACCAAATAAGGACTCCTTGTGGTCCAGTGAGATAGCACCAGGAGGTTCCATGGGATGTTAAAGAGGAGAGGCCCAGGGGAGAGTTCTTGGGGCACTGAGGGTGCCACCTTTGGAATTGGGGGTAGGGATCTCCTGGAGTGAGTTCTCACAAAAACAAGCCATTGTCCCAGCCCAAGTGTGACTTCTGTATCTCTCTTGGGATTCCCTTTCTGAGATGTCATCCCTTCCTCCCACAGATACTCCCACCAGTGCCATCTGCCAACGTGACAGCCTCAGGACCCTTGGCAGGACTGAGCCAAGACAGCACCAGGCAACTGAACCACAAAAACTGGGAGCTGAATAAACTTTGTTCTTCTTAAGTCGCTTGCCTTGGGTGTTCAATGTAGTGACAAAACGGTCGTGGTCGTACTTAGAAAATGTCCTTTGGTAAAAGATTATAGAAGACCTTGACTATCCAATTAAATTGCCTAGAGTTTATTATAGAAAACTGGCAAGTCCTGGAGATGCTAACTAGTGGACAGGAGAGAAGATAGGCCCATAGTTAGTACTTAGTAGAAAACAAATGGATTGTATGCTGAATTCTGTTACAGGTTGACACACACAATAAAGAAATGAATCAGAATATTTCAGCTAGGAGATCTTGTTGTTTAATTCCCTCTACAGTTGAGGAGACCAGTCTAGAGAAGAGAAACTCATAATGATCCCAAATAACTAGAACCCAGGGTTTTTTACAGTTCATTATATTTTGAGCTTGCAAGGTTAATAGAAAAACAATAAACAGAATTCTCCAAATTTGGACACTGTTGGTTATAAAAATAAGTGGAAAATAAAAATGAGAAAGAATGTTTTGTCCTGGGAGTGGGGCTGAATAATAAAACTCAAAGCCAACTTTCTGACCTAAATTGATAGAGTCCAAGAACTTCATGATGGGCTGCCCTTGGCCCTCCTCCCTGATTTCTGAAGGTTGGGCCTCATGTGTATTTGATCCCTTGGTCTGCAAGTCTCAACCTAACTCCTAAATTGCATAAAACATTGCAAATTCAGGCAAATAATTGTGAAGGATTTTCTGTTTTACAGACTTAGCCTGGAAATGAAACCCAGAAAAGAGGTAGACAACAAATCCAGGAATAGGCAAGATCAGTACAAAGATAAATCCACACTAGTTACCAGCCACTGGCTGACATAGTCTCTTGCCTTCAAAGGGGGCCCTACACAGAGGAGTAAAAATCCATTTTTAACACATGGGCCTCAAAGGAAGCAGGGACTCACCCCTTATTTCTGCCCATTTTATACCTACACTGGTTCCATAATTGAGGTAGAGACACTAAGAGGGGCAAGCAGAGCCCCACAAGGAAAGAGCCACCGTTATGAGCGAGGAAGGCTCCATGGTGAAATTTGGCGTGGAAAGATTCAAAAGTATCTCTCCAGACAGATTAAAAGGTAGGAGAAAGGGAGAGGAAACAATTTGTACAATGGAGGAAATAATTTGAGCCCAGACATAAAAGGAAATAATGAGCAGACAGCAAATAAATAGTTCAATAGGGCAAGAAAATGAGGAGATTGAGGGCATGGAGAAAGAAAAGCAATTCCAGCTTGTGTGAGGCAGAAAGGTGTGAAAGAACATAGGGGTCAGGACAATGTCCAGTAGTTGCTAGGTGAAGCACAGGAAGGAATGTAGAGGAAAATGAGGCTGGAAAAGGGGGATGGCTGGACCACGGACAGGTGTGAAGATCGGCTCAGTAGTCTGGCTCTCACCCTGCAAGTGGTGATGGGAGCCCATGGAATTGTTACAGCAGCACAGCGACACTGTTAGAAAATGCTGGAAGCTGGAGGCTGGAGATACAGTGGGTAAGTGTCCAAAGCAAGACACTGAAAGGACGAAAACTAGACTCTTATCCATGACCCTGGTTCTATCAAGCACATTTCTCCAGATTTTCCACTGCTCTGAAGTCACCATTTTCGGAGCAATTTACAAGGGCTAACTGATCTGGTCTTTAGAGCCTTGATGACACTAACTGTGGATTTGCCTCTCTTGCTTTGTGAACAGTTCAAATGTAAATAATCCCTGGCAATACAGTACTCAGCAGGAAGTCAGCTTCCTGGGAATGCTTGTTGACTGAATGCAGGTTGCCATTCCAAAAAAATCAACATATGAATGGAAACATCCCACCCTGTGCCCCATCCACCTACTTCCACCCCAACCCTACTTACATAACAGTGGCTGAGTAAATGGGTGAAGCTCTTTCTTCATTTTTTCATTGGAAATACAGTATTAATTATGTCTAAGGATCACTTGGTTACCAAACAGGGAAATGTGGAAATAAATGTAACCAGTACCCTGGTGACTGACAATGTATTTCCTGTGACCAGGACACCACAAATGAATTCCACTCCTCTTGTTACTAGATTCAGGGGTGATGGAGTTTCCACTTAGAAATAATTTCTAAATCCTTTCTGTCCTGAACAAAGAATTAAATGAAGTAAGCAAAAAAAAAAAAGTGGCAAACTTTCACATTTATTAGAGGTAGGAAAAATAAAACAGGATTAGGGAAAAACAGGCTTTGCTGAGTAACTTCACTCAGAGTAAAAAGGGAAGGGAAAGGGAAGGAAAAAATAAATATAAAAATTAAAATAAAGATAAAAATACAGAAGGCTATAGTGTAAAGGTACGATAGTGAACTCTTAATGGTGACTGTCTTGTTAACATGTGTCCCATGCTTACACCACATTTCAGTCATCCTATGCAAAGCCTACTTGAGTTCTCGTGAGAAGTCCACATGCGGGATCTGAGAGCTATTTCATGCATATGTTCTGAAATCTCTGCAGTCTCCTTTCCAGGCCAGTTTTAGCCACACCCTAGCTTCCTATCTCACTTTCACTGGGTCTCCATTTACTTACATGGAGTCATTGTGCAGATCCAAGACAGATTCCTAATACTGAAATAGTTGGCTGATAAAAACTGGATCTTTGAGACCTATGTGCACCCAGTGCTAGACAGAGGATCCTACCGGACCGAGTAGCTGTGCCTGATGGTAATTGTTGCCTTTTCTCATCCATGATCTACTTTTACTGGTTCTCATAACAGCGCTGAAAAGTCGATCTAATCATCCTCATTTACAGATGAGGGACCCACTGCATAGAATGATTCAGTCAGAGATGCTCAGCTCTGGCTGTACTGGAGACTCACCTGGGGAGCTGGTAAATAATCTTAGCAACCAAGCCTGGTCCAGACTCCTTGAATCAGAGCTCCTGGGGTGCAGTTTAGGTGTTAATGGTCTTCACATGGTAGGTGAGAAGAAAACCCAGGCCTGGAACACAGCTTCCCTTAGCTTGCATGTCCTTTTCAAAACTACCACGGCAATGAGTAAAATTCTGCTACAGAGCTGTCCCAGGGAGCTTCAAGTCTGGTATAAATGTTTCAGAACTGGGTAAGATGCAAGGGAAGGCACGGGGTGGGGGAGGCATAGCCTCAATTTTTCAGTTTCCTATACTTTTGCTTTTGATCTCAAACCAAAGGATTTATTTGTGGCTTCAGCGGTGCATTAACTGTTTAAGTCTCTCGTAGAAACACAGTACAATCTCTCTCCTGCCAAGAGGAGATGTCCTGGTACAGGGGCCTTGCTTCTGCCTCCACTTTGATTGGCCCAGAGCAAAGGGCAGAAATGGCAGCTTTATGGACTGCGTCTCGGGCTGCTGACACAGCCACCTGATGGATGACCTGCCATACTGTGCCTCTGGGGCTGTGTCCCTGATTTCACCAGGAGAATTCATTCAGGCTGTGTGTTTTGGCTTCCTTTTTTAAGCGAAGATCTGCATTTAGCTCATGAATCAGAGTAGCCATGATGGAAAGAACCTTAAAGTTCACTGGCCTACCACCTCCACTATCACTGTCCCTGGACACTTCTCTGATGGGAAAATAGAAGCTTATTTGATCATTAAGTAATTAATAATCATAAATTTCAATAGAGTAGAACATTTCAATACCAAGAAGTTGTTATAAAAAACGATGTTTATTTTGCCAGAGAATTTACAGACTTTGGCTTGCTCAACCCTAAGGACCACCTGCACTACAGAAATGCAGGGGCACTAGTAGCCTCAGAGAACAAATATTTCCTTGACCATGATGGGCCTGCTAGAACACTGCTGCTCATGACTTTAGTTTTCACTCCTGGTAGTCCTCTTAGGACCAGAGATGATCATAGGAGGACGCTGTGGTTCAGGGTACTGTACTACCACCTCCTTTACATCTGGAGTAGGAAAGGCCCTTCCTACAGCCAAATGGGAAGCAAGCATCACTTTTTACATTTATGTCACCCTCATGTATATCAGTTAGCTTTTATTACTTAATAAATCACCCCACAACTCAGGAACTTAATAGCCATCTATTACTGCTCACAAACCTGCAAGCCAAAGGAACAGCTTTGCTGGTGTAGGCTGGACTCAGCTGCTGTTGGTTGAGTGTCAACTCATGGATTCACAAGGGGTTGGCTAGCCTGTGATGGCCTTGGCTGGGCTGGCAAGACTCCTGGGTCTGCTCTCCATGGGATCACTGTTCGTTCAGGTTGGCCTAGGCCAGTGATGGCAAACCCTTTAGAGCTTTCAATAATGCAAAGAGCCTGCTGCAGTGCGTGTGGCATAGGTTTGCCACCACTGGCTTAGGCTGCTCACGTACAGGTCACAGTGCTTCAAAAAGCAAAGAGTAGGAGGACACAAAATCTCTTGAGATCTACGGTCAGGACTCATACAATCATTTCTCTTCTCCTGTTTTCCCTAAGCAAGTCACAAGGCCAGATGACAGGGGCACAGAAATTGATTTCACCTCACAGTGGAAGAAGGTACGAAAAATGGGGGCCAATTTGCTAATTTGCTGTCCTCTGTCATCCAAAAATCACAGAGCCATGGGTAGGTTAACTCTTTACAGAGAACATTATCTACTTTTGTACCTGAAAGTGGTCTGAGCTATAATCTTCCTAGGATATGCCAGCCTGACTAGCAGCTATCCAACCAGTTAATAGGTAGAAAGTCTAGACTGCGGATCTGAAGATGGGGATCATTGCTCAAGGCAGTGACTACTCACAGGTAAGAGGCTAGAGTGTGGCTCTTGCTGGCACCTATCACCTGAGGTCTTCCCTTTCTTCTAGAAATAAATCTGTATGAGATTGCTAAGAATCTGAAAGTGTTCCACTCATCACTGAGGGGAACGGAACATAAATTCCTTTCTGTGCACATCAAAGTAGGAATGTGGGAAGAATAGAGGAAAAAGTTTCTTCCTAAACAGCCATCCTGAAATCTAAACAAGGAAAATAAAGCTCAGAGAGATTAACGAACATGCCCAAGAACACAATTGGAAAGATTAGGCATATGGCTCAAATCAATACCAAAGCCAGAAACAAGTAGCCTTGTGTGAGTTTCCACCTTGACAGCTTCCAGTGTTTTGCTGAGAGCTAGGCAAGGCTTTCAGATGTACTAAGCAGTGAGCTTGAGTCTAACACCCTTCCAAGCACCTTCATACGAATTAGCACCTGAACCACTACTCTGAATGACAAGCTTTATTATCTTCACAGTTAATAAGCAACACTGAACACAGAGAGGTAAAAAGACATATTCAAAATTGCACACTAAACTGGGTAACCTGGACCTAATTTTGAATTCAGGCTCTTCCAACTCCAAATGCTCTTTCCATTCATTATAATTACTTGTGTCCCTTGTTGTGTACAGTATGTGCCAAACATCTGGATTATTGCTATATGTTTTATGCTTTAGTTCCTGTTTTTGTGTATGCATCATGGCTGACAACCAGTGTATTGAGGATGTAAATGCCCCCATGCCCATTGCTATCTGCTACCCAGCTCAATCTGAGATCCTCAATGTAAAGGGCAAATTCAAATGCTACCTTCCCCAAACCTAAAATTAAGATCCTTCCCCTCATCCCTCCAACAGGAAGTTATCTTCCCATACTTCCTCTATAGGAGGAAGAGTGCCTATAATATTTCCTCTCATGCCACATCTTCTCACATACCATTACTATTTGATAATCATTTGTGTCTGCTATGCCTTGAAAGTTGTTAGGTTATAAGACATACTATGATTCCAGTCTCCATATAAAGCCTTGTTGTTGACTGAGGAAACAAAGCAACAACAACCAAAAAAAAAAAACCCACAAAAAATAAAATAAGTTGTTTCCCGTGCTCAGGTGACAGTAAGGAATCCTCACTTGCCACTAGCCAACTTGGGGAGACCACCTGGAGTAAAACAGCTTGGGTATGAAATTGTAAAGAAACTTCTGTTTGAGACTATGCTGTGCTTTTAGCCTTTCTTGTCTTGGCTCTGATGTCTAAAAGGCATCAAAATTGCTTTGGTAGAAATCAGTACTTTGTCAAGCTTGGTTACGGTTGTTCTTGGAAAAGAGAAAAGGAAAAAAATGTGCAAAGACTGGTGTGGTAATAATTTAAGTTTTATCCAAGTAAGATGTTCCATGAAATGTAGAGGACTGCTTGGAGTGACACATTGCTGGCAGCTGATTGTCCTTGGAAAAGATAAAAGCAGGATATGAAGAGAGTGTTTTGTAGGAGATTTTGCCCCTTCAGAAAAAAGGCACTTTTGTTTCCAGTTCTCAGAAGGACAAAAGAAAGGGAACAGTGGTTTTTTAAAGGTAACGATCCTCACTCTGTGTGTGCCTGTCAGGTATCTGATAATTTCTAGCATTTGTGCGTGGCTTTGCAATTTACAAAGTGTTTTCCATCTGGTCTCAGTCTCCCAACAAGTCTAGGGAGGAGATAACCCCATTGATGAGCAAGAAGTCCTTGAAGCTTAAACCCACAGTGTAATTTAATTTTTCATTGTCTTTTTAAAAGGGACTTCTAGAGTGATAAATGTTTTCTTTAGATGACCTTTGATTCTTCTTCTAAGACGTAAAGAGTGACTCTTTGAAGACAGATCTCCCCAACCAGATGATCTAATCCAAAGGAAGAAATCCAAGAACAAGGAACAAGATAAAGACTCTAAGTTAAAGGAATACTTTGGCCCCAAATTCTAGTCCAGGCTTCCCTATAACTCACTGCATGGCTTTGAGCAGTGTGGCTTCCACTGTCTTGATTTCCAAGCCAGGGAAGTCAGCATTTTCTCCCTCTGCTCCCAGAATATCTTAAAAGCCGTATCACAATTTAAATTCTGTAATGTATGCTGACTTGCTTACATGGTCCTTCCCCAGAGAGACTCTGCTTAACCATCCTCTATGGTCAGGTTCCTCTTGTCATTATTTTCTGTCTCTGTCCCTTGCTTGTTACCTTCTTAACAGTTTTTGCAATTCCTCATTATTTCCTTGGCAGAGTTTCTGGCTGTCTCCCTAACTAGAATGCCAGCTTTGAGTTGATGGGGACCATGCCTGGTGATGTGGGGAAGCCCTCAGATGATGATAAAATGGCTGGCACCTCCTCTGCAACACTGGGGATCTCTTCCAGTCCTGTGCTGACAGCATCTGGGAAATGGCACTTAAAGAAGGATGACATAGAGGAGAAGAGTGTCTCCATCACTCCTCTCCCCACACTACAGCCCTTGAAGGAGAAAAATCTCTTTTATTTAATGTCTCTGCCCCATCACCAGCTTCTCCCAAGAGAAGAAATGGTCCCTGAAGTTGAATAGATCCTGGACTCTGGACCATGAGTGGGCACGGACATGTTCCATGTGGCTCAGGAACGTTCTACTCTACTTCCACAGTCGTGAAAAAGAGTAATATTCCCTCCCATCTTGTCCTGTCTTATCCTCACCTCCCTTCTCCCCTCCTTTCTTCTCTCCTCTCTCTCTCCAACATGGTGGACTGTTGCCCACTTCCTGTCTGCCACAAGTGAACTTCTGCTGGAGAGACACACATCAGCCATCCTTCTACGTGACCTGTATGAAAGTCATTACTGTTCCTGTGATATTTAAGTGATTGTGGGGGCTGCTTTGCCAACCTAAGCATCTCCCTGTGCAGATCTGAGGTTACAGATTCAAGCAGAGATCCAGGATGTGATGCAGGCACACCCTTCCATCTAGGCTACTTTCCCAACATGACCTTCATCCCTGCAGCTATTGATAACCTCAGTGTTTGGTTTCTTTCTTGAGGATTGTACACTGGGTGAGCCAGAAGACAGGAGAGAAAACTCTGGGGAATTCAAACACCAAACTCTGCCCCCAACCTCTACCAGTTTTGCTTCTCAGATTGTGGTTCTAGACCACCTGTGTTCTACAAATGCAGAATCACTGAATGTCAAGTAAGAGAAACTAAACACAAGGATCACCCCAAGATTTAAAAACTATGTCCTAGCAATTTGCTCAATAAATTTCCCAAGAACTTAACAGATAGGACTTGTGGATTCATTGCAATTGCCCTGATATCCTAAGCTATTACCTCACTCTTAGGTAAGAATTCAATTCAAATGAGGGGGTGGCAAGGATTGCAGTTTATGGGCCCAAGCGTTAGAGCTACCTGAGTTAGGGTCACAGCACTGCCATTGCCTCCTATGCAATGTTAAGCTGGGTGCTGGGCCCTTCTGAAATGGTTTCCTTAAGCTATGAAGTGGAAGGGTGGCACCCATTTTTAAAGGCATTTATGAGGATTACTAATAACTTATATAAAATCTGGATGCACAAAAGTACTTAATACATGCATTATGAGAGGAAATGAGCAAAACATAAAGAAAATGCCCAACCCTGAGGAAAACAGAACAATGAGTGATGCCTTACATGATAAAGAATTTAGTAGGAAAGACTGACCTTTCATCCTGATCCTAGGCAAAGCATGTGAGACACTCAGGCTCGGCCATCAATCAGTCCCATCGCTTCAAAACAACACCACACCTCTGGGCTGTGACTATAGCTGAACCAGTTCTGCTTTCTCCACTGACATCTGCTAAGTCCTTAAGAGAGCAATGTCGTGTTTCCATGACCTTGAGAATACCAAGTACACTATCTGCTCTGCATGAAGGAAAATATGCAAGGACATGGGATTCTGTCTCAGAACCTTCAGTTCGTAGAGATCAGTAAAGCTAATTGGAGCTCATTAGTTGGAGAAGCAAAACATTCTCATTGGAAAATTATTGCCAAACCCAAATCAGAGAATGTCAATACTAAAGAGTATTGAAGGGGGATTTGCTAGTCCAATTCCCTCTTTTTAGGAATGGAAATCAGACCCAAGCTGTAGTTAGAATTGGAGCTGGGAAGAAACTGGGAGTCAGGCAGGGCTTCATCAAAGCCAAGCACAGTGAGCTGCAGTATCAGCAGGCCTGGGCAGAGTTCTAGAAATCTGGGCAGCAAACCTCAAAGAAAAGTGGTTTCCCTGGGGCTCAGGCACTTTGTGGGAAAAGGATTCTGTTCTGTGCCACAAAGACCAGGGCTTTTCCCTGACCTTGGGAGCCACAGAAGCCCCTTTGGCACTGTTGCTGGGGGAACTAACAAGTCCTTTCTCCCAGAAGATCAGCTTCTAGGAAGCCATAAGCCAGGCTTTTGACTTCACCAGTCCTTACAGCTGTCCAGAGATGGGCACCAACATCCCTAATGGCAGCGGAGAAAATGAAAGTGCATCAGGCACTGCTTGGTCCTGAAGACCTCTTCCCACCATGCCTGTACATTTCCCCTTCTCCTGTTCATTCACTAGAGTTTGTTCATCTGCTTTGGCTTTTTAACAGAACATATGTGCTTCATGGGACCAAGTGACTTGGTCTGTCATATTCCTTAGTATTTTTCTAAACCTTAGGAAATGCCAAACAATAAAGCAGATGCCCAGGAAGAAAAGGAAGGAGGGAGGAGCTCTCACTTTGGCTTTCTGCCCTCTAGTTTCTATTTGGGGATCAGCTCCTTGGAATGACAATCCCTCAAACATGCACAGCCTTTCCCTTTCATTAAATGCCTTTGCACAATTTGAATAACCCCAATAGCCCTGTGAAATAGACAGAGAAGGGATCTTTACAGATACAATCATAAATGGATCATCAGGGAAGAGCTAATTTCTAAACACCTGTGTCAGCTGTGGGGAGAGACCATGGCCACAAGCTGGCTCTCATGAGGTCCACTGTCTCGGGTCCCCTAGGTAAAATGCTCTGGGCAGTGGCAGGGCGATAGCGGGCTGTGTGCCACAGGTAAGGACTCACTCTGTGTGACATCCTGAGGAGGGCAGCATGGAGTCTCCAGTGAGGTCCCAAGAGCACAGGGCTGGCCACAGGTGAGACAGCATGGCTCCTGGAATGGATACCAGGTCCTAGGTGCAGATGGAGGAGACCACACTGCACAGCAAGCAGGAACATCACCTGGCTTGTGGTAGTTCCCAGGCCACAGCAAGCATCACCCAAGCTGAGTCTCAGCACTGACTCCTCACCCCCATGGAATTTCTGTGACTTCTTGGTGGCCTAGGTGATAAGGACTTCCACTTGGGTCTGGCCAATCCAGAATGCTTTTCCTACACCAGAGGGAGATTGACCCTCTGAGGATCCAAAGAGTGAGCGGCCGTCCTTTGTCCAAAGGAGAGGCAACATGGCAATGGCTGCTAGTGCCTTGTGCCCCATCAGCACTGCGGTTCACGTAGGGTTTCTCCTTTCTCATACCTTGAAGATGTGCTCATCGAGGAGCTATGGAGCACAGCCAGAGTGTTTTTGGAGCTGTTAGCTATTATGTCCCCCAAAATAAACTGCACACTCTGACTCTCTGTCTTCCTTTCCTTCAAAGCAACTGGAGAACTAAAAATACTCAACTCTTTCTAGGGCCCACCTCATGTCAGAGTTACCAACTACAGGAGGGTCCCACTGGCCCCGGACACCTTGTTGACTTTGAAACTCTTGCTCAGCACCAGCTGAGGGCTGTCCTAGTCCCTGGGCCCCAGAACACCCTACTGGTTCCTCTGCCCAACTCCCAGGCAGGCTGCCCTTGGCCAGCCTGCTCCTCAGGCCACCAAGTCTGGGTTTATTATTCCAGATGATAAAGCACACTGTCCTGAGGAGTTCAAAGCCACAAATAACACGGCTGCCTCATGGGCAGGAACACTGCTGTTGCTTATTCCTAGAGCAACTCAAGGGCCTCTTACTCTTCCTCCACTTGCCTCCCCTTTCTTTCCATCTTTCCTGGCCCCACCTCCTCTACTTCTTTCTCTTCCTCTCTCCCTCTTCTTCTTCCCTTGTTTGTCTCTTCTTCTTCTTCCTCCTCCTCCTCTTCCTCTTCTTCCTCTTCCTCCTCTTCCTCTTCCTCTTCTTCTTGTTCTCCTCCTTCTTCCTCTTCTTTTCTTCCTCCTCTCCTCTTCCTTCTCTTTCTCCTTCTCCCCTCCCCTTTTTTCTCTCCCTCTCTCTCTCTTCTCTCCCTAGTCTCTTCTTAATTTCTTCTCAAACTCTACTCCCCATCCTATTTTCCCCTTCCCTATTCTGTCTTTCCTTTTCTTTTCTTCTCTAGAGCCTTCTATATTGAGCTACTTTGCACATCCCAAGGTGACAGCTGAGGGTCACCTGGGCACTGGCACTGAGTCAGAATCACCGCTTCCCATTTTGTCTTGGGTCACAGGTCTTAGTGAGGTTTTCACAGTCAGGCATTAACTGATAAAATCACTGCTTGCAGAACTGGCATTGGAAATCATGGGCCCAGCCTACCTGGGGTATTAGTATATTAAGAAGCACAGAAAGAATGAAAATTTCTATGTGCAGGGGAATAGATTAGAAAGTTTGACAATTCTGCAACATTGTTAGACCTGTGACATTGGTAAACGATTTCTTTGTGGAGCCTCAGTTTCTAATATATCTAAAGGATTCAGGAACCCCTGTCCTACCCTTCCAGGAAGAAGTTAAGTTTACTGGGGATAAAAGAGTTTTAAAAGCCTTAAGTGCCCATGTCACAGTAGTATAATATGTGGGCTGCCTCTACCTGTGGCCACTGTGAGAGAAATAAAGAGACTGTGACAAGCTCCCTCCTATGCTGCTGGGAACAAACATCAGCTCTGATTACTATCCTCTGCAGGATAGGACACCCTAGGAGCAGGTGGAGATGGAATAAACCCTCCAAATGCTCAGGCAGAAGAGGGAAGCACAGGCAGAGGAGAAGGCAGCCAAAGTGAGGCTGTATCTGAGGTCTCTGCCAATGTTACAGGAGCCAGGAAGAAGGAGGGCCTTCCAGAGTTCTCCCAAATCACGGTAAGAGCCAGGCATTTGTAACCATTGAATGTGAGCTGCCCTACAAAAGTTTTTTTGATTTGGAGAGAGGCAGAGATTTGTATTGTGATTTGGAGAGGTCTTCACATGACCCAATTCCAGAGGGGGACTGAGTTGAGGGTTATGTATTGCGAACCCTGCCCCAGCAGCTCAAGGAACAATTCATTTTGTACAGAGGAGATCTGAGCCATGCATCCAGTCTTCCCTATATCATCTTCATTATTACATAAATTTATTTCCTCCTGTAATTGGGAAAAAATCAGATGTTAGTGGAAGAACCTTTGAATGCAAGGGGAATGTGAGATTATTTCTACCTAAAAACTAGTAACTGTTGATCAATGCTTCCCAATGGAATGCATCAGAGTAACTGACAGGATGGACCCCAACACAGAACTTGATTCCAAGACCACTAACAATGGCTCCCTAACCATCTCCTAGCTTTCTACATCCTGTCACCCCCTACCGGCCAATTCTATGACTAGCCACTGGGGTGTGTCCTTATCTCACCTACAATAAGCCTGCTTAGAGTAAGCAAGGACTCTCATTCCCTAAGAAGCAGTCCTGACTCCTCTCCACAGCCTGCTGCCCCACCCTCTGATGGAAGCCTCCCTGTCCACTCCTCTTGCCCTCCCGCTCCTTGTGCCTGCACTGTTCCACATTCCAGTGTAGCCCTTAGCCCAGGTCTGGAATACCAGCCTGAATCTTCCTAGTGGTGGATTCCTGGAGTATTTGGAATGCAACCCACATGTGGGCCCTCTGTGCTTCCTCTGTGTGTTATATGCACCTCAATTTTTTTTCCATTAAGTTTACTGGTACTTTTTAGGTATACAGTACAGTTACATTCATCATTGGGATCCTGTACCTTTACATGATGTATCTTGGTTCTTATTTTTCTCCATTCCCCTGCCCTCCCTTCATTCCCTTCACCCATCCCTATTTACAAAACCTTTGTTTCCTTTTTTCCTTTTTTCATATTTTTTATTTTCCCTTCTTTCCTTTCCCTTACCCTTCTCACTTCCCCTACTGCTTTAGCCCTTTTCTTCCTATTTGCCATTATCAATTATACCATTTGAACCTTATTTATACTTTCAGTAATTTATACTTTCAGAGAAACGATTCAGTATTTACACATGTGTATCCTATTTATTTCACTTAAGAGTAGGGCCTCAATATGCATCCATTTTCCTATAAATGACTCTAGTTTCTCATTCTTTATGGCTGAGTAGTACTCCATTTTATAGAAGAACCACAGCTTTATCCAGTCTCCAGTTGATGGGCAATTGGGCTGTTTCCAAGTAATAGCCAAGTGGCTATTACAAACTGTGCCCCTCAGTTTTAACACCTAGATAAAGGAGCAACAGATCAGATTCCTTGGAAAACTTCCAATACTAGATAGAAGCAGGGCAGGGCAAAGAGGGCAATGAAGACTATGTTTGGCTTTAGTTTACATCTATTTTACTGTTTGCTGAATTTCAGCTTTTAAGTAAAGCTTCTTTAGGATTACAAGGTTGCTTCCTCAGTAGTTAAAATAATACTTATTTCAAAGAATTGCTGTGAAGAGAAAGTGAGAAAATAAATGTATAAAACAATGGACCGTGTAGCCAACCTGGAGCAGATGCTCTGCCCAAAGGGCCGAAGGTAGGGGTAAAGGGGAGGATGCCTAACCTGAAATTAAACCTGAATCTTAACCTTAAACCTAACCTGAACTCTAACCTGAAACCTAACCCTAACTGGACAGTGAGGGTAGGGAGTAGAGGGGAAGATGCCCTTTGTTTTTCATTCTGTTCTTTGAGCACATTTCCACTAGACTCAGTTCACTGAGTGCAGGGTCTAGGGCCTCAATAAATATTTTTAAACAAAAACTCTAGAAATATTTGAATCAGTGGACATGAATTGAATCCCTGAAGCATTTCTAGTGCAGAACACATACCTCTCGTCTTTTAGAGGAGAGTAAAATAGAAACCCCCTAAACGGTGACCAGAGCTGCAGCAGTGGCAGATAGATGGAGGAAGGAATCACTGGACAGTGAATAACACCCCCACCTTTCTTCTCCTTCTGAAACAGCTGCACGCCATAGCTGTGCAGCCATGCTGGGCAAGTTCAGACTAAACACATATACATCACTGTGTCCATGTGCACTGCCAATGCACCCACATCAAACTCTCAAGCATGCTTGTGGGGACAGTAAATGGAATTGAGACCACCTTGAAGTAATTTGCACCTTATCTACCCGTCATCCTCCTGTCGCTCTTTCTAGAGTGGACTCGGCAAGACTGTAGAGACTTAACTCCACATAAAACTCATCCTTCACGACCTGGGTCCAGGCCAACTTGCGAGATCCTGCTCCTAAGAAAAGAGCAAATTGAGTAGTTGACATGAATTCCACAGAGAAGAGAGTCACCTCTTGGCTCTTTTAATTGTCCCTCCTAAGGAACATTTATAATATAATGATGGATATTTGGAGGAAATTGTGCTCAGACAGCAATTACTTGGAAGGAAAAAACACTTGCATATACTGGAAAGATGACAAAGAATATCAGTGGTTGTTCACTTAGTATTGAACAAATATTTATTAAATGCCCACTATGTATTAGCTATTTGCTATATTGCCCACTTGAATGAGTCTGAGGAAGTATCAGAAATAGGAGGAAAAAAAGGATTATTGTTTTGGTTAATTTTATGTGTCAAACAGGCTCAGCTATGCTGTCCAATAGTTTGGTCAAACACCAGTCCAGATGTTACAGTGGTGATATTTTATAGATATAAAGAAAATTCATAAAATATTTTATCACTAAAACTAATTTATCAGTCAATTTTAAGAAAGCACATTACCCTCAAAATGTGGGTGGGACTCAACCAATTAGTTAAAGACTGCAAGTGCAAAACTTCAGTTTCCTCAGGGAGGGAATTCTGCTCTAATACTACAACAGAGAAATTCTTCCTCAGCTACCAGCTGGCTGGCTGGTGTAGACCCAGATCTTCCACATAATTCATACCCAAATTTTCCACTTGCAAGCCTCCTCTGCAGATTTCAGACTTGTCAGCCCTTGTGGCCATCATCAAGAAATCAAGTAATTACAAATACTAATGAGGCTGCCACAGAAAAGGGATACTTCAATATTGTTGATGGGAATGTAAAGTAGTACAATCGTTTTAGAAATCAGCATGAAAAGTCTCAAACAGCTAACACTAGAAATTCCATTCAGCCTAGCTGTTCTCCTTCTAGGTATCTTCCTAGGTAAAGACATCATACTACAGGGATACAGCATACTCACGTTTATAGCAGCACAATTCATAATAACTAAATCTTGGAAGCAACCTATATGTCCATCAATAGAAGAATGGATAAATAAAATGGTATTTCCATACAATAGAGGACTACTTTGCCATAAAGATAAACGAGTTGTTTTTAGGAAAATAGATGCACCTTGAGACCATAATGTTAGGTGAAGTGAATCAGACATGCAAATTCTTATATAAGAGACCTGAATTATAAATGAAGAGCAAAATAAAAGATAGAAAATAAGGAGATAGTGAATAAAATATTTTTTAAAGAGAGGAGCCTGACAGAAGTTTGTGACTCTCTGGTGGGCCCACCTCTTCAGCATGGAGCAACAGAGGAGCACGGAAGCAGCACAAGACCCTCTGGTAAGCCCACCCCTTCA
The DNA here is from genome assembly GCF_012274545.1 of Fukomys damarensis. Taxonomy (NCBI): domain Eukaryota; kingdom Metazoa; phylum Chordata; class Mammalia; order Rodentia; family Bathyergidae; genus Fukomys; species Fukomys damarensis. The sequence goes on along the minus strand of NW_022900935.1, from coordinate 33,373,994 downwards.
GCCCAGCACAGCAGAGGAGCCAGCACAGTGGTGTCCGTGCCCTCCCACCACTCCTGAAAACAAGAGGAAGAGGGCCTCTCTGAAGCTCCTAGATGAAAATTGAAGCCCACTGGAAAAGTGAAGAAAATCTCTGTGCTAAAGGCACACCACACCACTATAGTTGGTAAGTCAGAGGGACCAGCACCTCACATCAGAACCTGGCCCAATTTTAGGGGAAAGACAGCTGGAACCTGCAGTAGAATCTTGCAGAGTTCAACCCAGCAGGAGATCAGAGATGTCAACTTGGGCCTTGCAGACAGAAATCAGCCTGAACCTCAGGGGACAGCTGCTGACATGCTGAGACTAATTAATTTAGACTTGCACACTCATGCCCATGATGCCTATTGTGTCAACAGAGGTGTACCCTGAAGGAGGTCCTCTACTTCTATTTGCAGTTTTTATTTTCAAAATAATATTTTTCATTTATCTTTAATCATTTGAAACTTTTTTATCTTTTTATTTTCTCAATTTTTTCTTTTATCTTCTTTTTGTTATTTTCTTTTTCTTTCTCACTCTTTCTCTCCTTGTTCTTCATTTCTCTCCCTTTTTGTTCTAGTTCCTATTCTAATTCAAATTTATTTTCTTTCTTTTTCTTTTCTTCTCTTCCTTCTCTCAGTTGCCATTAATTTTAAAAGAAAGTGATTACAGTCTCTAGCCTCCCTATAGTTGTTAGCTTGTTCTGTTCTTGTGTATATTTTGTTTTGTCTTCTCTTCTCTTTAACAGCTTCCTAGAGTTCGTGTGATCTTCCTGTGTCCTCTGACCTCACTTCTAACCTTTCTTTATCCTATCTATCCCTCCCTCCCCAACCCCATCTAAGTCCCCATCCTGAAAGGTAAAGTTGCTATATTGAAGAGTTTATTCACTATAAACATATTTTGGGCTGATCCTCGATCTTTATTGAATTCACACAATTAAAGGTGATAGATTAAAAACTACCACAAATTGTCATTTTTCTGAGCTGTGCTTGATGCTATTGTGTCGCTGATTGTATCAGTTGGGCTAAGGTGTTGTGATTGATCTAATCAGTTGTCCTTCCTGGTATAATGAAAGTGAGATTGCCTCAGAGTCATTAGAGACTCAGAACCTAAAGACCAGCTATATTTGAAAATGCAAAGCATTAATCTGGGAATTAAGCCAAGGACAGTGCCAACAACAAAACCAGTAATGAGAAGACACCTAAACAAGGCACAAACACAGACTTCCACCTCACCAAAGGTAAACTCTGGAGGAAACGTGGTGGAAAAGTCTGACGGTCAACCATCTGGACACCCTGAACCAACAGTACAGGAAGTAACGAAACAGACAAATGAGGCTCTAGAAAAATTCAAAGCAGAAATAATTTCCCATATAACCACAGAGATAGTAAGAAGAATAAAAGACATAATTAGAGACTCTAGAACAGAAACCGATTTAAAAAATAGATGAGCTGACGACCATGATGGAAACCATGAATATCCAGCATAGGAAATAAATGGAAACCTTGAATGCCCAACATAAGAAAGAAATAGAAACCATGAAACAGGTTCGAAAGATATCTAGGAGATTTTAAAAAATCTATAGAAAGAATTCACAACAGAATGAACAAATGTGAAGATAGAATTTCAGATATAGGAGATAGAATTGGGGTCAGGGACCATGAAAAGAGAGATCTCCTAAAAACAGTAAGGGATCATGAGAAATCAATCCATCAACTCTTAGATGATGCAAAGAAGAATAATATAAGACTGATAGGAATCCATGAAGTAGCAGGAGAAAGTACAAATGACATAAAAAATGTTCACAGAATTAATGACAGAAAACTTTCCAAACAGAGGGGAAGAATTTGACATACAGATAAGTGAGGCATATAGGACTTCAAATACTGTGAAAAAAATCTACACCTAGACATAATTATCAAGATCCTGGAAACCCAACAGAAGAATAAAACACTGCAAGCAGTTAAAGAAACGAAAAAAAAAATCATATGCAAAGGAAAGCCCTGCAGAATCACAGCAGACTTTTCAACACAAGCCCTCAAGTCAAGAAGAGCCTAGAGTAAGGTATTTCAAGTACTAAAAGAAAACACCCTCCAACCTGCACTGATATATCCTGCAAAAACTATCTTTCAAAATTGATGAGGAAGTAAGTTACTTCCACAACAAAGAACACCTGAGAAATTTCATGAACACCAAATGGTGCTCCAAACACTTCTAAACAATAGCCTAGAAAAAGAAAATGAAGGCCACAACTCCATAAGGGCCAAGAGAGTAAATATACTAGACAAGGAAAGAAATTAAAGGGAGAGAGGGAAAAATAAAAAATGAAAGAACCAACAACAGGAAAATAACATAACAATGAAAAGTCAATACATAAGTTATAACCATCAATGTTAATGGCCTCAATTCACCAATCAAAATAAATAGTCTGGCAGAATGAATTAAGAAGCAAAAACCAACAATGTGCTGTACACAAGAAACCCACTTAATCTACTAAGAAATTCATAGACTGAAAGTAAAAGGATGGAAAACAGTTCTCCATGTAACAGGAGCCCAGAAAGAAGCAAGGGTAGCCACCTTATTTGCAGAAAGAATAGATTTCAAACCAAAAGTAATTAAGAGAGAAAAAGAAGTCCACTACATCCTTGTAAAGGAAACAATACAAGAGGAAGAAATGGCAATCACAAATATATATGCACTGAATAGTAATGCCCCCAACTATACAAAACAAATATTAATAGATATGAGAAATGAAATAAGCAGTACTATAATTGTAGTGGGAGACCTCAATATTCCCTTGACACAAATACACATATCATCTAGACAAAAAAAATCAAAAATGAAATAACAAAACTGAACCAAATCTTAAAACAAATGGACTTAGTAGATGTCTACAAAGTGTTCCACTCCACAAAATCAGAACATACATTCTTTTTGGCTGTTCACAGGTCATTCTCCAAAATAAACCACATGCTAGTTCATGAACATGCTTAAGTAAAGGCAAAGGAATTGAAGTTATCCCCTGTATATTATAGACCATAATGCAATTAAACTGGAGATCAATAGCCTAAGAAACTGCAAGAACTTCAGAAACACACAGAAATTAAATAACACTCTGCTGAGCACCAGTGGGTCACAGAGGAAATTAAAGAAGAAATTAGACAGTTTCTACAATTAAATGATAATGTCAATACAACATACAGGAATCTATGGAACACAATGAAAGCAGTTCTAAAGGGAAATTCATATCAGTAAATGCCCATACTAGGAAAACAGAGCAAGCTCAAATAATCAACCTAATGCTTAACCTTAAGCTCCTAGAAAAAGAAAAGCAAGACAAACTGAAAACTCATACAAGGGAAAAAAAATATGAAGATCAGAGCATAAATTAATGAAATGGAGACTGGGAGAACATAAAAAAATCAATGAATCTAAGAGTTGGTTTTTTGAAAGAATAAATAAAAATCAAGAAAACACTTAGCCAATCTTATTTTAAAAGGAAAAGAAAAGGCTCAAATTTATGCAATTAGGAATGAAAAATGTGAAGTCACAATGGATCCATCAGAAATCCAGAGGACCATCAACACCTACTTCAAAAACCCGTACTCTAATAAAATGGAAAATACAGAAGAAATGGACAGATTCTTAGAAACATATAAACTTCCAAAATTGAACAAAGAAGATATAGAAAGTCTAAACACCCCAATTACATTCAGTGAAATTAAAAATGTAATTAAAACATTACCAACAAAAAAAAAAAGCCCAGGTCCTGATGGCTTCACTGCTGAATTCTACAAGACATTTAGAGAAGAACTATCACCACTATTCTTTAAACTCTTCAGTGAAATTGAAGGGAAGCAATACTTCCAAATTCATTCCTGGAAGCAAGTATTTGATTCCAAAACCAGGGAAAGACCCAACCAAAAAAGAGAACCACAGGCCAATCTCCTTAATGTACGTAGATGCAAAAATCCTCAATAAGATACTAGCAAACGAATACAGAAGATCATCAAGAAGATCAAACACCCTGACCAAGTCAGATTTATCCCAGGGATGCAAGGATGGTTCAACATATGTAAATCAATAAATGTAATACACTATATTAACAAAGTCAAGAAAAAAAAGCCATATGATCATCTCAATAGATGCAGAAAAATCATTTGACAAAATTCAACACCTATTCATGATAAAAATCCATAGAAAATTGGAATAAATGGTCTTTATCTCAACCTGATAAAGGCTATCTATGAAAAACCAATACTCAACATCATATTAAATGGTTAAAAACTGAAAACCTTCATGCTAAAAGCAGGAACAAGACAAGAATGTCAATTATCACTATTCCTGTTCAATATAGATCTAGAAACATTAGCCACAGCAATTAGACAAGAGAAAGAAATAACAGGAATAAACATAGGAAAGGAAGAAGTTAAACTGTCATTATTTGCTGACAATATGATACTCTACAAAGAAGACCCAAAAAACTCTGCCAAAAGACTTCTAGGCTTAATTTATAGATTCAGTAGAGTAGCTGGATACAAGGTCAACACTCAAAAATCAACAGCCTTCCTGTACGCAAATAGCAGACTCACTGGGAGAGAAATTAAGGAAACAATTCCTTTCACGATGGCATCCAAAAAAAAGAAATATCTAAGAATCAAGCTAATAAAGGAGACAAAAGACCTCTACGCTGCAAACTATAGCACTCTAAAAAAAAAAAAACTGAAGAGGATATCAGAAAATGGAAAGACATCCCTTGCTCCTGGGTAGGAAGAATCAACATAGTGAAAACGGCCACACTTCTAAAACTACTATACAGTTCAATGCAATCCCAATTGGCATCCTAACAGTACATTTCACAGAACTTGAGAAAACAATACAAAAATTCATTTGGAACCAGAAGAGACCTAGAATAGCAAAAGCCATTCTATGCAAAAGAGACATGGCAGGGGATATCACAATTCCCAGTTTGAATCTATACTACAAAGCCAGTGTGATAAAAACAGCATGGTAGTGGCTAAGAAACAGACCCAAGGATCTGTAGAATAGTTTAGAAGATGCAGAAACAACTCCAGACATACTCAACTACCTCATTTTTGACAAAGGAGCCAACCATCCATCCTCACTGGAGGAAAGATAGCCTCTTTAATAAATGATGTTGGAAAAATTGGCTTTCAACTTGCCAAAGATTAAAACTAGATCCCTATCTTTCTCCATGCACTAAACTAAAACCCAAGTGCATTAAAGATCTAAATACCAAAACAGGAACACTAAATTTAATGGAAAGGAAATTAGGTAGAACTCTTGAAGAGATTGGAATAGGAAAAGACTATGCACAAATCCTCAGCAGCATGGGAACTTGCACAAAGAATCATCAATGGGTTCTCATTGTATTAAAAAGTTTTTGCAGTGCAAGGGAAACCACCAACAGAGCTAAGAGAAAACCTACAATGTGGGAAAAAAGTATTACCAGCTACTCCTCACACAAAGAACTACTATCTAGAATATATAAAGAACTCAAAAATATCAGACCCCCCAAATACAAATACCCAATTCAAAAATGGGCATCTGAAATGAACAGACATTTCTCAGACAAAGAAGTAAAAGCTGCAAATAAATATATGAAAAAATGTTCAAAATCACTGGTCATTCCAGAGATGCAGATGAAAATAAACTAAGATTCCACCTTACCCCAGAAAGAATGGCTGTTATCAAGAAATCAACCAATAACAAATGCTGGTGGGGCTGTGAGGAGAAAGAAACCCTTCTCCATTGTTTGTGGGAGGGCACACTGGTGTAACCACTGTGGAAATCAATATGGAGACACCTCAGAGAACTAGGGTTAGAGGTCCCATTTGACCCAGCTATCCCTCTCCTGGGTATCTTGCCAAAAGAATTAAAAGAATCATACCACAGTGATATATGTGCACCCATGTTTATAGCAGCACAGTTCATAATAGCTAAAACTTGGAAACAGCCCAAATGCCCATCCACTGGAGACTGGATAAAGAAGATGTGGTTTTTCTATAAAGTGGAGTACTACTCAGCCATAAAGAATGAGAAACTAGAGACTTTTTTGACTAAATGGATGCTCATTGAGGATATACTCTTAAGTGAAATAAATAGGACACAGTTGAGTAAATACTGAATAGTTTCTCTGGTATGAAAAGCTAAAGTGTAAATAAGGTTCAAATCATATACTTGATTGTGTGAAATAGGAATAAAATGGCTAAATGGAAAGTGGGAAAGGGAAGGGAACGGAAATAAGGGAAAAGAAAAAATGTGAAAAAGGAAAAAGAATGGAAATAAAGTCTTTACAAGTAGGGAAGGGTGAAGGTGCTAAAGGGAAGGAAGGGTTATGGGGGAAAAATAAGAAGCAAGACATATCATGTAAAAGTACAAGATCCCAATGAGAAATGTAACTGTAGTGTTTGCTTTAAATGTATGTATAAACTTAACAGAAAAAAATATTTTTAAAGCATGAGCCAATTCCTTAAAATCAATTTCTCAATAGATGATAGACAAATAGGAGAGAATATGTACATGTGTGCATATGCACATATATACACATGTGCGCACACACACACACACACACACACAACAATGTTAGTTCCGCATTTCTGGAGAAGCCGGACAGATACAACTAGAATTCAGGAAAACCACCCCAACCTCCTCTCTTTTATCATTCAACCAGTTTCCTACTGTCGCAATAAGGCCTGATCACCCTCCCTTCCAGGGCTGCTCTGAAGATCAACTGGGGATGTAAACACCCTGACGCTATGGCTGACACACAGTAGGTTCTTCACCACTGTTCCTTTTTCTCCTTCCTAGACGGAAGGTTAGGATGGATATATACCCAGCCAAGGGTATTTCTCTGCTGACAAGGCTGCCCTGGATGAAACCTGATCTAGAATGGGAAATACTAAACAAATAAAAAGGAATTTACTAATGGAGTATTATTGCCACCATGACGGATGGCTGCTCCAAAGGCAATTTCTCAAGAGTTCACGGCAGAGAAGTGTTCGAGCTTGATTATACTTGTGTGTTGAAAATAAATCGTGTGACAAGGGTGGCGACATTTGGACGGAGAGAAGGCTTAGCCAGGAATTAAACATGTCAGGAGCCTCATATGAAAATAACATTGAAATGGGAGGTGAAAGGGACATATTTGGCACTATGGGAGGAAATGTGTCATTCAAGAAAGGGATGTCAGCCGTTCTCTGCCATGAAAGCCGTAATCTTTTCTTAAAAACTCGGCAAGGTGGAAAGGAAAAAATATGAGCCCATGTTCTAACTCTGTTATCACAACTGGCTTAAATTATTATTCTGTGTTTAACTGACCACATAGCAAGCACAAGGAGAGTAAAACCAGCTATCGTTTAAGTGGAGTCTTTACCTGAGTTTCTGTCAGCAAAATTGCCATCATTAGTGGTACCTAAACCTTAAAGAAAGTGTCTGACATAATATCACACAGCATAAATGTGACAAAGTGAGTTCTGAAATCCAAGTCTATGTGCTCCTGACCACAGCTTTTGTGTAAAGAACCAAGGACAGTACCATGGATGCAAGAGAGGCTGCATTCACATACCGACTCTGACTGATTGACTGATTTGATCGATCGGCTGATTGACTGACTGATACTGTTTGGTTGAGGTGTGGGAGTTCAACTGTAGCTCAGCAGGAAGAAGGACCATAAGTGATTAGTGACATCCACTATGGCTGCCAGATCTGCAGATGGGCTATAAATCGTCATTTCTAACCTGGACTTCAGGTCAGCAAAATACAGCCCAGGGGCCAAATCCACCCACTTCCTATTGTTTTAGATTTGTTTGTTTGTTTGTTTGTACCAGGGATCAAACTTGCATCCTTGCACTTGCGAGGAAGATGGTGCAACTACTGAGCTAGATCCCTGGCTTGTACTTCCTATTTTTAGAAGTAAAGTTTTATCAGAACTCCCATTCTCATTCATTTGCATATTGTCTATGGCTACTTTTGCTCAAAGACCAGAGAGTTAAGTAGTGTAGCAAAGACTCTGGGGGCCACAAAGCCTATAATATATACAAATTCTACTCTTGCAGAAAGTCTACCAGTCCTTGTTCTAGAGGGTACTCAGACTGGAATCTGATCAAATAACAAGGTATTCACTCATTTCTGATCCATCGTGTACTTAGTTCATGTCTCATATGTGCCAGATGTTATACTGAGTGCTGTTCTTATCCAGGTCCTCCTAAAACTCCTCTCATGGCAACAGCATGACTGCCAGAGGCATGCTGGTCTGTGTGCTTCCTTGTTTGCATCCCACAGGAAAGAATCTGCTCCTCCCCTCCATCCACTTAAGCCACTTAGATCACAAGCCCAGTCTCAGACTAGGAGCTTTCTTTTCTTTTCTTCTCCTCGCCTCTCTCCTCTCCTCTCCTCTCTTCTTTTCCTTTCTCTTTTGGTACTCAGGATTGAACTCAGGAGATAATCCCCAACCCTTTTTCTATATTTTTTATGAGACATGGCCTTCCTAGATTGACCAGATTGGGGTTGAATTTTCAATCCTCCTGCCTCAGCCTCCCAGATGCCTGGGGTATACATACAGATTAGCTCTATTAGGTCCTTAACCTGGAAGTGGCAGTAGCTTCCTCTGAGTCACTTGAAGAGACATGAATGTGTGCACAAAGTCAATTTTCAGCTAGGAATTAGGAGAGGAACCCAGATGACAAGTGGACCACCACTGTGCCTTTTGCGGTAGTGCAGGTGCAGGTGGTCTTGGATTAGGGGAGCAGGGAAGAAAGGACAGCGGTGATCAATGAAAATATTGGACAGGGAAAAATGTGTATGGTAGACATGACAGTGGTAAGGTTCAGAAAACAACATTGGCCTTAAATTTGTGGTTTGAACAACTGGTCAATGATTTTAACAACAAGGTACATGAGTAGAGAGTTTGGGAAACTAAACCCATCCTTCTCAGTTCTGTATGCCCAGCAGAATGAGTGATAGCCCTTTTAAAAAGATCTTATGTGTGGGCCCCTCCCCAGAATAGTTAAACCAAACCTCAGAGAAAGATGTAAGGCATTTGTGTTTTTTAACATCTCCCCAGGAGATTTAAATGTGTAGCCTGGATTGAGAACTTTTACCTAATGTATTCATGGAGGAATAAAAACCGAGAGACAACTTCTTAGTCCTGCCCTGGGTCACACTCTGCTCCACTTCATTTCAGTGAGTTTTATTGGACGTCCACTGTGTGCAATGAGCAGGAATGTTACTGGACTCCATGGTCAGTGTCAGGCACAAACACATTTGACACGCAGGAATCCCCACATGGAGGAAAGGAAGGATGAGCGGGACTCTTGCCTTTGTGGTGCAGAAAAAAGAGCCGAGATTTTGGAATCAGACCACCAGGGGTCCCTTTCTGGCCCTGCCACTCTGAGGTCCTGCGAATCATGCACGTGATGAGAGTCTATTCTAACTCACTGAGAAGTAGGCACAATAATGTCTGCCTCATGACGGTGCCTGGGGGGTAACTGAAGGAATGAAGTTAAAGACTGCAGGACATCCTAGAGGTGCTCGTGATGGAGAGATGCTCGACTGAACCAGCCAAGAGACTGCATCTTGTCATATATCTCCTATCCAGTCAGCACCACAAGGCTACAAATTGGGCCTAATGCTCTCTGTTTCACAGGAAACTGAGACCCACAGAGCAGGCTGATTTGGCCAGGGTCACTGAGCTGGATGTGACTGAGTTTGTACTAGAACAATAGTTTGTCTTTCCTCTTATCCTGAAATTCCTCAAACTCTGAAGCACATTTTGATTTTTGCTTTCCTGGCACTTGTCACAATGCCTGGTACATAGCAAAGCCTTAATAATTGGAGACTTACATTTGCTTTTGACATCAATAGCACTCCTTCAAGAATGGAGTTGACATCGTGCCAGACACTATAGAGTGTGCAATTTTTTCAGTGCTCAAAATAAGCCTAGGAGATCAGTTTTATACACACTTTTAAGATGTAAAAATAGAGTTGGGGAGACTAAGGCTAAGTTAGCACATGGCCTAGGTAGAATTTAAATCCAGGTTTGTGCAACTTGAATATTGTGTGTTGCTGGAGAGTGATTGCTGGAACATCGCAGCCTCCACACCCAAGACATCCTCTGCCATCTGCTCCCATTAGCCCAGCTCTACCTTGCAAAGTGAGGAACAGGAACAAAGGCTGCAACATAGGAACCAAGTTTTCTGACATTTTCCAGGCTGGCTTGGACATAAGTAAGAATTATTGAGCTTGGTGCTCCTTGTAAACTATTTTTGTACCTGGAATGTGTTGGGAGCCAGCTGGCTGCTGCCACAGCTCAGATATCACCTGGCACTTTCTTCTGAACGGGAATAAATCATGGGAACAGTTAGGCCAGACGGTGTCTGTCTGGGTCTGTATCTGATAAGCTGCTCTCAGCAACAAGCAAGCTGTGTTCCACTTTCTGCAGAGCTGGCTGTGTAAGAGGCGATAAGAATCACCAGATTTTGGAATGGGGAAGTCCACTCAAACCCTTTGCTTTACAGGTAGAGAAATGGAGACCCAGAGCCTTGGGCTGGCATATTGGATTACCAGATAGGGAAATCCATCCAACTCGACAGAGGATGGTGTTCTGCAAACATGGAGGGGTGTTTAAAGGAGCACGTTTGCAGAACAGGAAACCAGAGCACACAAAACCCAGCAAGTCCTCCTCCTTGTGGTGGACACAGAGATGCACCACGGAGATCCCCACTTGGGATAAGCACCTCCCTCGGATTGGGGTGGCACCAGCAACTCCTGCCAGAGTCAGGCTGGGCCTTGGCTATAGCGACTTGCTCCACTCACCCAGCTCACACATGCTCTTGCTGACAAAGCCCACATTCTGTGAATAAGCAAGGTTGGGCAGAAAGGCCCAGGGGTTTTACCCTGACAAGGAACAGCTGGGAAAGGAAAAATGAGCTTCAGATAACCCCCAAGGGTTTCCATGGTCTGTCACAGCTCAGCTTCCCCCTCTGCCTAGGATTGGTTTTTTCACACTTCTTTTCCTGGTGTTGATCCCTGCACCCCAAACTTCGAGTATCTCTAATTGCAAAACCCTGACTCTGTCTGACCTGTTGTTATTGTCTTCCTGCATGTTTTTGGTGTGTCCATTCCACAGCCCTTTCCTCCGTAAACCATCAATGACTTTTCTTCTTGTATATAGCCCATTATGGCTGCCTTGGCAGCAATGGCCAAGGGTCTTTTCCAAATGCCTACAGCAGCACTTTCAATCCTTCAAGTTCTTCCAGAAACTGGCCATTCTTTATTAATGGCAGAGTCTATACCTCCTCCTATGGATGCTGGGATGGAGCTGTAGCTGTCTTGATAAACAGGGTGGTGGAAATAGAGGCACGTGACACCTGAGGTTAAACTGTGAGAGGAAATATGGCTTCCACCTAGCTCCGCTCTTTCTCTGGTACACTCAGTCTCCATGCCCACACCTGTGAGGGACCCCTGTGAGGGCTCTTTCACAAGGAAGAAAGGAGGCTTCCTACAGACAGCCAGAACCAGCAGCCAGACTTGTGTGTGAGTGAGGCTTCAGATAATTCCAGCTCCCCACCTACAGATCTTTTAACAAGACCCTAGACAGAGTGGAATGGAAACCAGTTGTCCTCACTGTGTGCTTTCTGAATTCTAGGCCCTCAGAATTCGTGAACGTATTAAATGGCTCTCATTTTTTTTAGATTCCCATCCATAGTTACTGAAACAGCCCTGATGTTCACAGGACTCTTACTTATCTCCCACAGCCAGCTGACTCCATCTCCTGGTCCCATCTTCTAGCTCCTTGGAGAGAGAAACTGATTGGTCCCAGAGATGGGCACTAGGCTCAGATTGGACCAGTCATCTTTTGCCTTGTCTCATCAGGCTAGGAAGGCATTTTCAAATGTAGAGAACTGTTTCATTTGGAATCACTTCACTCATTAAGTAACTATCACATGTTGTGCGAGGTGTCTGCTTGGTGGCTCCTGGGTTACAGAAATGAGTAAGACATGATCCAGTCGTCATGAAGTTTATAAGTAAAGGAATCAGATGATGAACAGGAGAATATGCATTCTTTTTTCCTAAGGCAGTGTGTTGTGGTAGTAGCGACTCCCAGTGGAAATACAATGTTGCCAGAAAGGAAAGGACTAGAATTTCCTTCCTCCAGATCCAGATTCAGTAGCCATTTATTATCTATGGTAAATCTCAGTGCATTTGCACATAGATGATTTTGCACAGTGAATATTTCAAATCCCCAACATGTCTTAAATGTCAGTCAAGGAGATAGCATAATTGCTTGCATTTGAGGTTAGGCCTGGATCTACAGTCTGGCAATCTTGTGATGCCCACACCCACACAGACACGCGCATTGCCTTCTCCAACATCTTTAGCTCAGAGGTGGATACTGCTCTGTCTGACTGAGGATAGAGGAATGCGTGCACATGTGCGTTCTAGAGACAGCCTGCCCAGTTTTAAGTCATAGCTCCACCACTTATTAGACACACCAACAGAAGGACAATAGAGGACAAATTTGTCCTCAGTCTCCTTGTCTCTTCAGCTGAGTAATAGCACCAATTTCACTGGGCTCTTGTGAGGATAAGAAAGAAGGCATGGAACACCAAGCTTGGAGAACATTAATGTACAGTAAATGCCCAGTGTCTATTCATTCTTGTGATGTAGTGTGAGGTCCCAGAGGAGGATTACTGATGGAGCTTGGCCCTGAGAATGGGTGGACTGAAATTAGGAAGTGATTTCCCACTGGAGGAAAAAGCAGGAACAAAACTAGGGAAACTGGGGGCCATTTTGAGAAACAATAAGCAGTGCCATTTAAATGTGTCTACCTTTTTATTTTCCACCTCTTCTACCAGTATATAAACTCTATGAGAGAAAGGATTTCACTGCACCTAGAACACCTAGCACTGCAACTATGAAATAAACTTACTGACCAAAGTAATGAGACCTTGGCTACCTCTCCTCTCTGAGACTTAGTACCCTGCCTTCCAAACAAAGAATAATGGCATCCTCTGAATGGATTGCTGAGAGGCTTAAATGAGGTAATTGTTCAAGTCCTGGCCAAGAGAAAGTATTAAATACATGCTAATTCCCTCTCTCTGAAGTTATGCATTCAGTAGAAAGTCAACTGTGATGTGGAACAGAAAATAAGAGAGATCTTTTGCAAATGGGAAGTGGACCAAGAGATGGAGGGAGTGAGGATGGAGGAGAAGGAAACTGATGCAGAAGGAATTAAGATGTGTTATGTACATGTACAAGCTCCCCTTGATGACTGTAATCATTATTTACTGCGATGATGTACGAAAAGAAAAGACTAAAAGAATGACACTCTTGAATCTGCAATTCAAAGCCTTCACTGTTCCAAGAAAAGTTTAATGGTAAAAAAGTACAGATATATTTCTCATTATTTAACTCTTTGATATAGAGAAGGAACACTATGGATACACAGCTGTAAAGACACTGTAGCAGTATGATACTTCTGGCAATTAGTAAAAGACTAACTGGCTTAAAAATACACAGGTGAGTGAATTGAAGGATTGGTGCATGCTAGAAAAGTTAGGAATATCTTCCTGGAAGAAGGAAAACTAAAAGTGGGCCTTGAAAGGTGCAGCTGAGTGTATTGGCATCAAAATGCCAGATAGATACTGAGTTAATAATGAGGCAGCAACATGGTTATCAGGATGCATGGCCCACTTTGCTTCCCATCAGCACCAGCCTTGTGCTGATAAGGTGTGTCCACCAGAAATGGATGCAAACCCCTAGATTAAAATACCAGATTGCAAGGTGACTTAAGCAAGTCATCATGCTGGGTGAGTTTTGGTCTTCCTATCTCTAAGACAGAGAGTTTGATGGATGAAGCTCAGGGTTCCCACAGCCCTGACACTCTCCAGTCTATGGATAGACATCCACTACCTATCTCTAAAAGCTTTGAGTCAATGTAGTTATGCAATCACTTGCACATTCTCTTCTTCTGTGTTGCATTTCAAAGCAAACCCTAAAGAAAGACGAAATCGGTTTAACTGGAGACATGGTTTGAGATGAGATGAGAGTCAAAACATAGAGTTAATCAGTCAAAAGTAAGAGTTGACTGTCCTTTATCTGCCCATCTGTATAAGGAGGGGTTGGGTGAAAGAGTGGAAGAACAGTGGCTCTTTCAGAGTTACCAACTTTCCATGATTCTCCTGGGCTGAGATCCTTTAGGAGTAAATTCAGGAGAGCTGATGAGACCTTTGGGGTCCTGTCCATTTAGACAACCTGTAGAGTTTTGGAAGCTGGATCCATTTTTGGCAACACCAGACCAGGCTTACCATTGACCTCATTCTCGGCACAAATTTTGCTATGACAAAGGTCTTGGTTGTGCTAAAAGACCTGCCCAGGGTCAGCGGTGTAACTGCAACCCATCCCAGCTAGCTTCAGCAAATTATCTAAACCACAGGAGTTAGTTTCTTATGATCCCTGCCAGTGCCAGAAATAAATTAGTCACAAAAATCTGCCAAGGGCAGTGAGGGCAGTGGAAAGATCCTAGAGTCAAGAAACGTAGGGCTGCACAGCTGGGCCTGTCCTTATGAGCTGTTGGTGCTTAGGTGGATACTAGCCATCTATGAGCACACTTCCAATGTTAGAAAGGGTATGGACTCCTGGACATCTTGAGATGGGCTTGTGAAGATCAATGAGATCAGAGATGCAGGCCCATGGTTAAGACAATGCTGTCTTTGGCAGCTCAGGGCTACAGAGGCTACAGAGTGCTTAATAATTTACAAAGCATGTCATTGTTCACACACATCCACATGAAGCACCCCCAATTTTTCTAGAAGAAAACAGAGTGAGCCTGATTGTCCTCTTACTCCTTATCTGCTCCTCTCTGAAGGCTCTTAGAAAAATTGAGCCTTCAGCTCTGTATCTTAGTTACTCACACTTCTGTCTAATCTTCACATCTTGAACAGAAGCCAGAGCCAGCCCTGTGTCTGATCATCTTTGCTCCACCCAACCTATCTATTCACTGCTTTACATGAGGCTGGGTCTCAGTAAACAAGGAAAGTGAGCTGGTGCAGAGGTTGGGAGGCTCTGGAGTCAGGCAGAACTGGGTTCCGATCCTTCCTCTGGGGGCATGCAAATCATTTTTCCTCTCCAAAGTTGTAATATGCAGATGTGCCTGGAGATAATATACCCTTGTCCTTCTCACAGGACTGTCAAGAGGATTGATGAAATGAATTCTTTTTTCACCTAACTGTTGGCAAGTCCTCTGAAACAATGCCCCATGTGATACTAAGGTAACAGCAGAAGTGTTACCATGGGAAGTGATGTGGTAGAATGAATAAAACAAGGGCAGATGGGACAGACAAAGTCTGAATCTTAGTCCTACTTGCCACCTTCTTGATAAGAAGATTATCCAACCTCTCCAGGTCTCATTATCTCCCTTCCTAGGTGGAAAAAAATCATTGTACTATTGAAGTCTTATCACAGCCTTATATGTTAAATATATAAATAACCCGACTCAGCACAGGTTTAATAATTGAGAAATCACTACTTTTTTAATACAAGACACATTGGTGAAATCACTATCTAATGTTTTAATCATTTTTACTACTATTAACTAGTTATTGCATGGACCTCATGCATTTTGAGGGGGTCAAAAAATTCTTAGAGTTGAAATAATGTGCTCCCCACAAAGCAGTCAGAAAGCTAATCGTTTATTGTGTAAACCACATGATATCTCTGTCTTCATCAAAAATGTTAATGTCTTCTCCTCACAGGGGGAATAGACTTAGATCTCCTCTGCATGTCACAAGACCCTCCAGCGCCCGAGTCTTCCCATCCATTCTTCTCATGATTCATGACCTGGCCACAGGGCAGGCACCTTAGCCACTTTCTCATCACTAAAAGAAAATACCTAGCACCTGCAACTTTAAGGAGAGGCACATTTTATCTCACAGTTTTGGTGAGTTCAGTCCATGGCCAGCAGGCTCCCAGGCAGAAATAAAATGGCAGAGGAAAGCTCTTCACCTCAGACCAGAAAGCAGAGAGAGGGGAAGAACAAGAAGACAAACCTTGCAGGTCAAGTCCCCTCTGCCAAGGCTCCACCTGCAAACTGGAGACATCTGAGGGACATTTCAGATTTAAACCATAACGGAAAAGGCGTCACTCCCTCAGAATGTCACAATCAGTCCTGCTCAGGACCTGGAGTTCAGCGTTTCCTCTGCCTGATCTCACTTCCCAGAACCTCACAGAACTCCTCTCTCACCACCAACTGTAGGTCTTTGTTCACACATCATCTCTACAAAAACTACACCCCTCTTGTTTTCTATACATTTAGTTACTGTGTTGTTCTTCATGTCACTTAGAGGACATCATCTCAAGTAGTGGCCTGCCTTCCCTCCATTCCTTTCATGTATTTTGTGTCTGCTGGAACTCACAGGTGAGTTCTAAGAGGGCAGATACAGCTGTCTTCTCATCACTCTCCGTGCCTAAACAATGCCCAGAACATGATAGGTTCTCAGGAAGTTTCAGCGTATTTCAACATTTGAACCAAGCTTGTAGGAATGGTTAATTGGCCTCTCTTTCCTAACATACACACACAGCCTAGAGCTAAAAGGCCAGGCTTCCAAAGACGTGTGTTTCCACTTTCCTTCCCCAGTTACTGAGTTCTTACAGTGTGCCTGGTATCTCCCTCAGTGCCTGCTGGGAGAGGAGACAGGAGTCTTCCCTTGGAGTCTCCTCAGAGTCCTCAGGTGCACCACAGGCATGAAGACAGCTGGGTTATGCTTGGCAGAGTTCAGGAACAAAATGCTGTAGGAACCCAGGAAGGCAATGAGACCCCCAGCTGGGGGAAGTCAGAGAAAAACTTCTCAAGGAAGAAAGCATGTGAACTGAGATGGAAATGAAGAGTCAGTGCTCCTCAGCCAGGCTCTCTGGCTCCCCAGTATGCTCTCTGGGGCCCACTATCTGGACTCAAGACCTGTCTCATCCACTTCCCAGCTGAGTGACTTTGGCAAGCTCTTTTGTAGATCTCTTCAAGTTCCCCATCCACAAAATAATATTATAGGACTTAAACAGCTGGTGTGAAAATGAGATGAAATTATCCATTGAAAGAACATGTAGCTCATTGCTTACTATTACACATACAGGCATTTGGGGGATCAGAAGCATCCTAGTCGGATATGGAATGAGGCCAGTGCTTCTGCAGTGCTGCAGCAAGACTCAGGAGAGAGAAATAGAGGTAGAGATGGAAGGAGAAACTGAGGCTGGCTTGGGGAGGGCTTTGCAGCAGGCGACTTAGCCTTGACTTGAAGAGAAGTGTCACCAAAGGTTTAGAAGGTGGAAAGCATCATCATATGGGCAATTCGGAAATCTCTCCAGATTCAGTAGAAGGATAGAGAAGAGCAGGCCAGACTGAAGGTAGGGGAGGAGGATGTTACACAAATCTAACCCAAAAATGAAGACAGGGAAAGAGGAGAAAGATTCTGGAGAAGTAGATTAACAGATTGATACTAGGTCTGGAAGGGGCAGCAATTGTAGTCTGAAGGCTTTAGCTCAAGAGCTTAACAAAGGTCTTTGGTGATGCACCCAGCCCTAAAGAAGAGAAGAAAGGCATTGCCACGCCTGGACCTAAGGGGACCAAGGAAGAGATGTGTTACCAGACTCCAGGGAAATCAAGAGCCAAGATGCTTATACAACAGCGGTCATAATTCAGATGGGAACGCAGCCTCTGCAGACCCCACATGGACAGTTGGGAGTGGAAAGGGGATGCCACACAGCCTCATCTCCTGCCAGTGCCTTTCTTAGACAAACCCAAGTGGAGCTGGAGGAGGAGGGAGCCTAGGTCGTGTGGAATGCACAAATCAGCCTTCCTGGATCAAGAAAGGTCCGAGAAGGGTAAAGCTGGAGCTGGGTGAGGATGCAGCTGAAAAAAATTCATGTCACAGTTGCCAGTTACATGGGAATAAAGGATGGTTCAGAGGCTGGAGAAGAGGGATTATTCCTAACTCCCAAGGTTCCTTGCTAAGGAAGTGACCCTAATAAGTATGAACTAGAGAATTGAAATGCCTACTCAAGTGAAGTACTTCCCACTGCCCCTCATTGTTCTGAATGACCCTCCTCCCCTTCCTCTCTACCTGCAAATGTGGCCTATTGCTGAATGCTTGCAAAGTTAGCCAGGAGGCCTTTGTGCAAGATTTGTATGATTCAATTGATACTTGAGCTAAAAAAGAAAAACTGATGTGTAACATATTTTCAAAGTCTTAAACAGAGATAAGTATCCCAATGACCTACGGGGGAAGAAGTGGGAAAGGAAAGGCTCTCTGCTTCTCTGCAAAAAATTCGTCATTTCCATAAACACCACTGGGAGCCAAAAAGCTGTGTGCAAATCATCCTAGCCCTTAAGCCCTGCCATTCTCTGCCTGACACAGGCAATGCCTTGTGTCTCTGACAGGTTCCAGGCCCGGATGGATCACACGCGGCAGCTCCATCCCAGTGATGCTATCCTCTGAGTAACGCTGAGGCAGGCACACCCCAGTGATGGGAAACAGGCTTGGGACCAAGAATCTTGTTCCTACAGGAGTCACAGGAACTGTTGACAGCAACAAGCAGAATCTCTTTCTGCAGAGTGCTCCCAGGAAGCCTGCACAGGGCTGGGGAGCCGAAGGGTTTTCACCATTAATTAACACATTCTCTACTCAAGGCCCAGAAGCAGGGTGAGCTCAGGCACACTGGGAGGCAGGAAGGACATGCACAGGCCACTCTGGGCAAGGCTCAGCATAGGAGTTCAGTCTGGGGACCTTAAGACAAAGCCTGAGTTTTCATGATCTGACGCCCGCTCTGGTTCACTTTACTAGGTCCCTAACGCAGCACTTCCTGCTCTCCTTATCTCCGGCAAGCTCTGGAGTCCCTGAACAGATAAAATCAAAATGAATATAGGAAGGATATGGAGGAGAACTGGCAAGTCACTCAGTGAGTTCAACTGAACAGGTAGTGAAGAGGTTCTATACTAGGAAATAGAGTATTACACTAATGTAATAATTCTTTACTCCCCATTATATTATTATTTGTGAAACCTGCAGAGAAAGGACCATAGATCAGCCAGGCAAGAATGTTGAACCCTGAATGTAACATTATTAAAATTAAAGTACATAAAAGCCTCAACCCAGAGCTCTGAAAGTTGTACTGCTTGGTAAACAAGTTGTAAGTGCGCTCACTGGTAAATATTCTCAACCAGAGGATCTCAGATGACAATAAATCTATCGCACACCTTTTATGGGTCACTATCAAATGTTTATCAGTGCACAAGGTTTCTGTTTGTTATAAGTGAGATTAAATATTATCCTGCAATACTACTTAGCTGAAAGGTTGAAGTGTAGGAGTCAGATGGCCAGGATGTCCGGTAGAGTGAACTGTGCCGTTCCCGCTATCCCCTCTTCTCGTCAGGATTACATCCGCAGGTCCCAGCCAATATAACAAGTCAAAAGAAAAACAGCAGAAGAAAAGCAAAGAAATAAAGCAAGAGCTAATATACACAGATGACATATGAGTTTCAAAATCTAAAAGAATCCGTGGGATAAGTTATTAGAATTAACAGTAAGCCCACAAGGCAAGGACAATGAATTAAAATGAATTTTATGTAATTAAAATATAAAATATCTTCTATAGTAGATTAAAGAAACATCAGATACATAGGAGTTAATTTAACAAAAGCTTTGTAGAACTCCCTACACTGCCCATCCCAGTGAGGAGGACCTTGCAGCTACATCAGGATAACCCTACATCAGGATAACTTGGCTCTCAGTGTCTTCCGTCTATAGCTGTTTGCTGCCAGCTTTAATCTTTTCTCCCCAGGTCTATGCAGCAGTCTGAGATCTTATTGGTCACTAATGACGATATATGGGAACCATTGGTTAAATTTTGTCAGAGCAACCACAATGGGGAAGAACTCAGACTGGGGAGGTTCTCTGCATGCCAGACACTAGGCTCCGCAGTGGACAGAGAAAAGCAAGGGAAGTCCCCTCCCGCTTCCTCTAGGATCCTGCAGCCATGGAGTGGGACCTTCACTGTGAAGAAAAGAAAATCGTCAAACTGTGATCTTGTAGCAATGGAGAGGATGGTTTACTGGGAATGAGTAGAGCCGTCGAACGATTTCTCAATGGAAAATGGAAACTTATAGGATTGTGTTCCTTTATCCGAAATGTATACCTTTTAAACTTTGGTATTTCACCAGGAAAAAATAAAAAAGACATTGGCACCAACTGCAGATAAGCATACAAGTGGGAAAAGAAGTCCTGGGATCAGAGACCAGGAAGTAACTCTCCAGCCATACCACTTTGAAGCCCCTGACTATTGTAATCGCATTTCTAATGGGTGGCAGTGATACCTCTACTGGAGGGCGGCTGAGAACATGAAATCACTTGATCATCTTGGGTAAAAAGGCTTTTCTGGGCACTGTGCTAAGAATTTGGGGTACTGCAGTTTCTAGTCAAAACATTCAATGCCTAAATACTGAAGAGAAGGGAAGGAAGGAAGCTTGACAAAGGTGAACTCTTTACATGTCCCTGTAACGGTGCCCCTGAGTTGTAATTAAGGCCACCTTGAGAATAATATGCTATGGTAACACACTCCATATGATTCCAAATTGTGCCCTTAATTTTCTACCCAAGAAAAAGAGCACCTGATTGTACATCAAACAATATCTGCTCAGTGGCTGAAGTTTCGGAGTGGAGTTAATTTCAGGGTTGATTAGAATGTCAGAATTAATGATTTTGTCCCTGAAAACTTGATATTTGTAATTATGCTAAAGATTATACACAGAATTTTAAAAAGCCTAGTTGTCTTCAGCTGATTTCTTCCACCAAATTTCCCCAAATTGCTCCCTATGATAACCTCTTTCTGCAAAAACTTCAACTGTATCAAGAGTAGTTAAATGTATGTCGCTGGACACTTTCTCTTCAATTTATAAAGCATCAGTATGATACCAGTGTTATTAGGCCACCAAGATTGTTTAATAAAAATGTAACACAGTTCTCTCCCGCCAGTATGGGCTAAGGCAAAATAAAAATGGGGAAAGTACACACAAATTAGTTTAGAACCAAGGTAATAAAACACGCAGCTGTAAAAAATGAAAGCGGCAACTTTCTTGAAAAAAAAATAGGAAAGTAATTGTCAGTAGTAAATCAGGTCTGGAAAAAGAGAGGGGAATAGAAAAGACGGAGCCAGAATGGTGAAGAGAGACCAAAGAACAGAGGAGGGAGAAGGAAAGGGAGAAAAAAGACGCAGATGAAAAAGAAGAGGGAGAAGGAAGAAAGAGGAGACGGAATGGGGGTGGGGGGCACAAGGGAATCCAGTCCTATAAAAGCTCAAAACAACATCAGGGTTTCCGAGCAGGATGGGCCTTTTCCACTGTCGTGGCATCCAGTATCATTGGTATTTAAAAGGCTTCACCATGCAGAGGTAATTTATGGACTCCAGGCCTGTAAATCTTCTCTGCGTGACCTCGAGCTTGGCCTGAGTCCTGTGGGACACGCTCTGTGATACAGCTAAGCCCCTGTCCCAGCCCATTCCCCATCCTGATGCCTGTCTCTCTGCAGTCTTTCCATCTTCTTGTGTTAACTTGGAATTCCACATTGGCAGAGGCAGAGGGCTGCTGGAGGTCACCAAGTCCAGCTCCGCCAGTTATAGGGGAAAAAACTCCCAGAGGGAAAGAGCAACTCCCTGTGCATGGAACCAAGACTGAAAAAGCGGCTGCTGCCAGTCTGAGATGCCCCAGAGAGATGAGATTTTGATCTTGGCTGCCATTAGGATAAAACGCTCAAAAGGGACTTACACATCCTTCTCCAGCCCTTTAATCACCATTCCCTGTGCTCCGTGATTTTTTTTTTTTTTGAAAGGAGAAGAAGTCTTTAGTTCTCCAAGGACAATGATAAATGTTGGGGCCAATGTCAGCCGAGCACTTTCTCCGTGCCAGAGCCTGCGCTAAAGCGCTTCGCATCCGTGATCTCACTAACTTGCCACAGCAATCCAGTTCAGCACAGGTTCCATTTGCCGCCCTCTGCCCCTGAGCCTCAGGTTCCTCATCAGTAAGGTGACCTTCCCATCTAGGTGGCGTGGATGTCCCAAAGTGAGTTCCAGAAACAGCATCTGACCATTGTTTAGTTTGCCTCTTGAATTGCTATGGTGTTGGGGGAAAGGGATGGATTATATTGGCTAAAGAAGCATAAAAGGAAAGTTATCAATTAATTGAGTGTTCCTTTGAGCAGATGGATAGGAATGGAAGACTGGATGAGAAGAAAGAAACTCTTGTTCACTTGCTTTTTTCACAGCCTGGTGGGTTGTGTTAATAACTAGTACTAGTGAGGTCAGGCTAACACCTACGTCTATAACAAGCACAGCCTCATTGTTCAGCCACTGAGAGATGAGAGTTGCATCCTTGCCATCCCAGTCCCATCAGTGTTCGTGGACAGGTTCTCTCAAGGTGATTCAGGGCCCGATTCTTTCTTCTTGTGGTATCCGTGTTACTTAGTTTTGGGGGGCTGGGTCTCCTTCTAGAGTCGTTTCCAAGTTCTTTCCGTCCTAGCAAAGAATTGGTCAAGACAAATGCAAAAGGTAGCGAAGTTTTACATTAAGGTAGGAAAAGAAAAGAAACTTGCTGTGCAGAGGGAGTGTGGGCCTAGTAAAAGGAGGGGGAAAAGTACAGGCTTCGGCATGACAGCAGACCACTGAAGAAGGGAGGACACAGAAGCAGAACGCTCAGGGGCGACGGACCCTTTGTATCTCCCATTCCCCAGGCAGATTCAGGTCTAGGCCGTCCTAAGCAAACCTGCCCAAGTTCCTGGGAGAAGTCCACAAGCAGGGCTTTAGGAACTGTTCTGCCTGTGTCCTGGAACTTTGTAATTAATAGACCTTGCCTACTGACCCAGCCAGTTTGCCACACCCTAGGATTCCATCTCAGGAACATCTTCAAAGTGTGACCTCCAGAGGACTGACCCGGGGAAGAAAGACAGGGTTCCATGCAAAGGAAACGCATCACTTCTACCCACCCTCCATTGGCTCCACCATATGTGGGAAAGGGCTGGGATGAGTTTAGCTGCATGCTCCAAAGAAGGAAGGGAAACAGGTCTTTAGTAAGCCCTAGTGCTCCCACCTCAGTATGCTCCTCAGTAATGTCTGCAGAGATTGCCCCAGCAACCACGCATGCTCAGTACTCTCAGGGTAAGGCTCCAAGAAGAGGGCTGCATTCCACCACTCACACATGAACTTCGGCCCCAGTGGCAGAAAAGCTCCTGTACTATTTCAACTGTGAATGCAGTTCTTCCCAGAAAGGTGCTGGGTGACTCTTCCACCAACAAAGGACAACCAAATAACATCTGCTCCCTCTTAGCTCGCAGAGGTCTGCAAAGAGTTTCTCAACACTGATGCTGATAACAATCTGCGGATTGAGACTCGGCTCCTGCTTTTCCTTCCTTCTGAATCCCCACATGAGTGCAGCCAAAGAAGGAAGAGCTCGGGCTCCTCTCTAAGTGCTCGGAATTATTGAATTAAATGGTCTGGAGAGTCTCAGGACACCAGCATGGCACAGGGGAGAGGGACGAAACCAGCACTTTGACTTCTCAGAACTCCCAAACTTCCAAGGCACCAAGCCCTTGTGTTCCTGCCCATGAGATGATTAGGAAAACTTTCCCCCATAGCTGCCCATACAAGATAATGGCTTACAGACTGGAAAATGAAAGCACAATCTTCAAACACAAAACCAGAGTTTGCTTCAGTGTACAGTTGATGTAATAAGATCAACAGTATATTAAGAATAAAACAATAAAAACACTGGAAGATGGAGCCACAATGGAAATCGAATCAGAATAAAAAAATTTGAACTGGAGAGTAGCTTTGACACTACTGCTCTGTGTGCTCCTCAAAACCCAGGTACTCTTGCTCTCCTGGGATTCAGCCCTGTTCTCACAGGGAGCAGCACCGCCCCCTAGGGGAGCACATATAGAAGTGCAGAGGAAGTTTTTGTTAAAAGGACTGGAGGACCAAACTGGCATTTATCAGGCAGAGGCCAGGAAAGCTCTATGTTCTGCCCTCCATGGGGGTAGTCTGCCCCAGTAAAGAATTTTCCTTCCCAAGGCCAACCCAACATCATTGGGTTGGTGGAGAATACACCCTGGATAATATCTTACAGTAAGGATCAAATTTTTTTATGTAAAACTGACCTGATTTTCTGTGTTGGTGGCTAGGAAATGTATAGCTAGTTGGAGAATTCTTATGTTCAACTCCTATCAGGCATGTTTTTGGTATTATGGGCACATTTTGGCCACTTTTCCTTTCACTTTCACTGTCTTTCACATACATCCAGATATACCCACAGAGGCACACGTACACAAATACACCAATTTCCAGCTTCTTGTATTTTTCTCCTGGTCTGATTTTTAAATACACCTATGTATATCAAGCACTTACTGCGTACCAGGAACAGCATTAAGAGCTCTATAGTGCTATTTAGCCAATTAACCCCCAAGCATGGTTAGGACCTGTGATCATCCCTATGGCACAGGTGAGCAGACTGAGGCTACAAGAAGTCACTTGCCCAGAGCCACAGAAGTAGACATTGTGCTAAGAAATGGAGATCC
The DNA here is from genome assembly GCF_012274545.1 of Fukomys damarensis. NCBI lineage: Eukaryota > Metazoa > Chordata > Mammalia > Rodentia > Bathyergidae > Fukomys > Fukomys damarensis. Next base: position 33,349,350 of record NW_022900935.1, on the reverse strand, counting down.
AGAGAGAAAATCAAGCGCTTGCATTTGCAGAATTTGCATTCCACGGGGACAAAAACAAAACCACTTGCTGGATAGGAGCATGACACAGGCCCCAAGAGTGACGGTCGAGATTGCCACACAAGCATCCGGAGCAGCAGAAAGCCCAGTGACTGGCATAGAAGAGCCCTCGAGAAGGCGATGCCTAAAATGAAACTAAAGGCTCAGGGAGGGGAGGCAGACACTGGAGGACACCCCCGCGAGGAACCCTAGATGAAGAGTCCTGTGATGGAGACTGTGAACGCTCAGCATTCTAACTCACGGCTCTGAAGTCGGGGAGCAAGAGGCGCTGCTTGAGTCCCGGAGCCGAATCCTAATGGGAAAGGAGGTGAACACGGCGTGTGGGCTGCCAACTTGGTGCCTGTCCTCAGCAGCACAGAAGCGTCTGCCTGGTTTAGCCGGATGTGGATTCATAGGCCAAGATGGTAAGGGATTAAACCCATCCCCAGCGCCGTGTCTCATGTTAAGCTTCTTCCCTAGAGTGTCACTCAATCCTTGCTTTGGTTCTACAAGCTAAGCACTGTTATGCCACCTTATACATAGGAAGAGTGGGGTTCAGAGGAAACCGAAAGGTAAAAACAAGCCAAGCCAGGAACTCAGTGCAGATCTGTCTGACTGAAAACTTCACATTGCTAGGCAAGCAGCTGCTGCTCCGGTCCCGGGTTCCGCCTCCCTTCACACAGCCCAGGCAGGGCTGACCAGCTCTGCTGTCCCGGGGACTCCGAGGGGCCTGTGAAGCACGCTGGCAGGTCTGCTACCGTAGCTTGACGTCAGTGTTTACTCAAGATTTCTCCCCTCCTCTGTGTGGTCCGAAGCAGCAAATCCAGTGTCAATTTTGTTCACGCTCAATCTCGGTTTAGATAAACTAGTTAGCAGAAAGCGTATGGTAAAGTTCCCTGCCGACTTAGAAACCAAGTAGTCAAACAAACAAACACAAAATCAAATGAAGATCTAATTACCTTGGTCCAATTGCTCTGTCCCCTTCCAGCCAGTCTAGGATAATCTATAACAATCACCAGGGTAGCAAAATAAACAACATAGTTTCCAATCTGTTTTCTTCCACTTTTACTTTCCTCATCTTTCTCTTTCTCTAGTTTCCCTTTTATCTTCATTTTTCTTTTTGCGTGTTTCTCTTTCTCCTTCTGTCATTGTTTTCCCATCTTTTTTCCCCTTCTCCTCCTCTCTTCCATTTTTCTCCTAGCCTGCACAGCTAAGAAAGGGATCCAGTGAGAAACCCAGGGCCTCTCATAGAAGCCACATTTTGAAAATGATCCGTCAATTTTTCCCTTCTGACATGAGCAGCTCTGAGTTAAAACTCATCTCTAGCACACTTTAGCAATGAAACTGGATATGGGGCACTCCTGGGACACTGAAGCAGAGAGGGTCTCCTGTCCTCTCCAGCCAGCTGCACACTGCTCATGCTACTGCGCCAACAGGAAGGAGGCCCGGGGCATGGAGTTGTATGGCATGCAGCAGGCAGTGGACCTAAATCGTTCTTTCACTCCTTAGTCCCAGTCTCAGCTTTAAAAAAAATCCATCCAAAGCGTGAGCAGAAAATGACAAGTGAGCCAAGCGTTTTAATAATGTGAAAATTGAAGCTATTGGGGAATGATTATTAATAAATGTACAGTTCACACTATGAAAGCATGGAAATTTTCGCCTGTAATACAGCATATCCAAGAGGGTGGAAATGTTGACTCATTAAAAATGATACTCTGGGTCTAACTTTCAGCAAAGGAGAGGAGATGTGCAACTGTGAGCGGACCACACGACTCAGAGTCCTTCTCCATCTGCCAGCTATGGGAGGAGCGACCTGGGGTCCCTTCTCTTCTTGGAACCTGTCTTGCCACCTGTCTCTTCAACATAGAAAATGGGGCAAGTATGGAAATAGATAGTTCTCACCTCAAAAAGCTGTCTTGAGGGTTACACAAGATGAGCAGCACCACATCTGGTTCATAAAGATGGTGCAGGAATGAGAGTCCACTGCACTGTGAGATTCTTTCCCACACTTCCTCAGCGGCTTTGTGATCCAAAGGAAGTCACTCCACTTCTCTGGCCTCACATTTCCTCTATGCAAAGTTAAATTGAACAGGAGAGTTGTGATCGTAACAACAAACAAAAAAAAAAACTAAATCGAACTTGTGGGAATGTAAAACGGCATGGCCGCTAAAGAAAACAGCTTGATCTTTCATATAAAATCAAATATTATCTAATATATGATATTAAGTAGAAGTGAAAACTTATGTTCACTCAAAAACCTGTACACAAATGTTTATAATAGAACTCTCCACAATCATTAAAAGGTAGAAATACTCCACATGTCCTTCAATGGGTAAATGGACAAATAAACTGTGGTATATCCATACAGTGAAATACTACTTGGCAGTATAAAAGGAAAGGCCCACCCAAGTATGTAACAACTTGGGTGAATTTCATGGGCATCATGAAAGAGTTCAGCCTCAGACAGGTGCCTATGATATAAGCCTGTAACTTGTCATCCTCTATTCATGAAATAATGAAACTGTAGGGAAAGTTGGGGGACAGACAGAGAAAGTTAAAGGGCCTCAGTGAGGTTTCCAGCAAATAAAGAGTTAAACCCTTACCAGAGAGAGAGAAAGTAGCTAAGAAAAATAGAGAACTGATAAGGCTCAGCCAGCTCACTGCATGCCAAGACACAACTTCCTCCCCACTTCATCTTCAGCTAAGCACAAGTTAACAAAATGGTGGGGGGGGCTGTATCATAAAAACTACTTAGGATATAAAATATATACTAACATCTAAACACACACCCATATATACATACATATATATTTTGTTATTCTCACCATATTAGTATGCTAAAAATGCACATATCTCCTTTTTACTAACTTGGCCTTGAATTGTAACCCTGCTGTAAATCTCACAAGATAAGCACCTGGACAGCACAGAGAGACCAAACAAGCACTTATCCAAATGTGTACATGGACGACATAGAAGGAGCAAAGGCCAATCAGGGGTCTCAGACCCCAAATTAGCCCATGGAGTTATAACAACTCTCCAGGGGGAGAGTCCCTCTCTTGTCATGTAAGAAAAGGGTCTGGGAACAAAGACCCAGGAGCGCCAGCCCTGGACTCCCTGCCATACTCTGACAAGGTAGCTATTTACTTATCTTCTCTCCTTTTCCCAATAAAATGGCTTTGCTTCCCCCTTTCTCTTCCCTTTCTAAGAAAGTGACTTTGTTTCTTTTTCTAAACTTAAATCTCTAATTCTTTCATTCATGTTGGGGCTGTTTTTTTGCAAACCCTGGATTAAAATTTACCTTCAAGAGATACAACAGACAGAACAGAGGCTGTTGGGGTCTGGGAGGTGAGGAGGAAGATTATGAATGACAGTGCTGCCAGAGTCTTGGGAGGACCGGGATAGTCTGTATCTGGCTTGAGGTGCTGGATACTTAAATCTATACATGTGTTAGAACTCCAAAGAATGTATAGTAAAAGAGGATTTTGCTCTGGGACGTGATGTGCCTGGTAAGGATTGATGTAATACTTGAATCCTATCCCTCCAATTTCACATTCTGTACGCTTTTCATCACCTGTCACAAGGTGATCCCTGAAGTCCTTTTGTTTCCTAAAAAGCCATGTAAATGTTTACAGGAAGAAGCAATTGTTATGTTGTCTTTTTTTTTTGTCTTGTTTTGTTTTGTTTTGTTTTTTCCAAGTTTCTATGTCAACCTGCTCATGTTCCTGGGAATGTTTACGTTTTCTCAGAGAAAACCAAAATAAGACAATGCACAATTGAGGACAACGACAAATTCACAGGAAGTACTTATTAGGCTGGCTTTTTGAATGAATTCTTAGAAAATAAATCATTATATACTGTAAACCATCCATCCAGGCATTTGTTCATTCAACACATCTTTTCTCAGTCATATCATGGGCAGTGCTACAACTTGGAAGAAGTGATTCCTCCTGCTGGGGAAATCTCAAAATCTCTCTCTCTATCTATCTATCTAGCTAGCTCTAGCTCTCTGTCTCTTATAGCCTTGTCCAACAAGCTTGTGTAGGTGCTTCCTTGGTACCCCAGCATGCTTCACCTTACTCTGCATTGATTTCTATCTTCTCCACTAGACCATGAGCACTAGAAGAGGCAGAAGCATCATGAAGAGACCTTCATTACTTCACTCAACTGTTGTTCACGGGCCCCTTCTTCTTGTCGGGCACTGTACTACTGCAAAGAAAGCTCTACAGCCCATGTCCATAAGGAGCTTATCATCTAAAAGTGAAGGAGGGGGTAAAGAAACAAATGACATTTGTCCTTTCTTGATATTGTATCATAGAATATCAAGGGAGAAAAAGCAGCGAGGGAAGGAACGAGAGTATAGTGGTTTCCTCAGAGCAAGGAACATTTCAGCAGAGATCTGAAGGAGGCTTCATTCAGTAGCTATTCATCCGAGCTACTTACTTACTGAGAACCTGTTCTTGCATTACTGTTTTGAGTTTTCTAGGCTGGAGTTCTTCTCCTGACCCTCACAGCTCTGTAAGAAGCCTGGACCCATCACTAATACAGGTGCCGTGGGCTCTGGGCTCCACTGTGACCAGAGCTATTGGGATCCATGTGCCTGGCCCCAGGTCAGACCTCCCACTTTATTACCTCTGACAACCTGAGCAAACCTCTCCTGGGCAAGACACAGTGGGAGGAATTTTGTTTTGGAGTCCAAGATGGTGTTTAGATTTCAAACCAGTAACCTGCCAGTCTCCGGCCATTTGAGAAGTTGGCTTCCTTTGACTCATAAAGTGCCCTTTATGTTTAGGAGGTGACATAAAATATCATTCCATCTTTGCCCTGGAATACTCCCGACTGGAGCATGAAATGGGCCTTTATGGTACATCAAAGGCCCAGAACTGTATCCTTTCCCAAGCCTTTGATATTTTAATAGTTGGCCAATGGAATTATTATCTCTTCAATCCAGAGCACTTGTTTATTTTCTTGGTAATATCTTTGTTATTGCCTCAACAGCAAGAAGGCTAAGAGAGGAGGGGGCACCTCACCTCCTAGCAGCTCCAGACTTGGATGTCTTCTAACTTTTATCTCCAAAAACTAAGGAACTCAATGTTTGCACTTCTTTGGCTCATGACCCCTGAAGGGAATGCTAGCTAGCATCCCCCTGAACAAGCACCTCTAATTTATGCTTCGCAGGAACCAGCTGGGCTCCTTCGGTGGACTCCATGGGGTATTTGGATCGTGGGAAATTGGTTTTGAGTTTGAAATAGGAGCCAAAACATTATTATTAGAGATATGCAGCTCACATTCAACTAAGAGCTGTTGAACACCTATTATGTTTCCCTTTTTGAGTTAGAAACCTGGGTACAACCTGAAGCCCCTTTTCCATTTATTTAGTTATTCAAGAATTATTTATTGCATCAGGCACCAGGCAGGACAGCAGGACACCAGCTATGAGACACTGCTCTCTCCCAACATCCTTTAGGCTGGTATCTGTCTTCCCGCTCTTGTCCTTCTTACCCTAATTTATTACCAAGCCCTATGGATTCTGCCTCCCTGCTAGTTCTCAAATCCATCCTCCACTCTTCATACCCTCTGCTACTGCCTTAGACGAGGACCTCCTGATCTCCCAGCTGGATCACTGCAACTGACTCCTAACGGGATTCTTGGCCACCAGTGTTTCTGCCTGTAACGCATGTGGGATCCAGCCCTAGTGATCAAGCTATAACTCAAGTCAACTTCATCGGTGCTCTGCTTCAAATCTTTCAACCTCAAAAAGCTTCACGGTCCAGGTAAGGAATAAAGAGGAGCAAAGCGGCAGGGTAGGGTCGGTCAGGGTGGGAAGACCACAGAAAATTGAATTGAGCACTGCATATCTCACCTAAGCTAAGACCCTGGGGCAATCATGGGTCGGTCAGGGTGGGAAGACCACAGAAAATTGAATTGAGCACTGCATATCTCACCTAAGCTAAGACCCTGGGTCAATCAAACAAAACATTTTTTTTTAATAACTGCAAGCCACCAGCCTTCAAGCTCTGGCTGAGAATAAATTCCCATTCTTTCATTTCTCACTTCAGCAGCCCCATGACCTGGCCTGGAAGAAATGCTCAGTTCCATTCTCATTTCTCACCCCTAGCATCCACCCTCCCTGCTTCTGGTCTGTACTCTAGCAATATTAAATTACTTTAGTTCTCCCAAAGCCGTACAAGTTGCCACTTTTATGCATTTGCACACAGCATCATATTTCCCTGAAATTACCCCGATGTCTCACCTAGAAAGTTCAGTTTCATCTTCCAAAACATATTCTCCATTATCTTTTCCTCTCGAGGGCCTCCGATGACTGTCTAGAAAGAATTTGTTACTCCCTCACCTTACCTTTGCCTTGTGCAGCCTTCTATGGCTCATTCTCTGTCACCTTGCAGGTATTGATTGGTGAGCACACTGGTGTGCAAGCTCTGAGTTCCCCATGCCAAGAGTTTGCTGGGTGTCAATGGACAATCTTTGCCACCTAGTACCTTGCACAGAGCAGGAACTCCTACAGAAGTGTGAAACGCTGAATTATCAAATTCAGTGCTAGGTAACTTCACATACCTCATCTTTAAATTGTATAAGAAATAGCCTGAAAGTTTTGTATTATTATCCAAATTTCTATCCGTATCCATTTTCTAAGGGGCTCAAAGAGAAGACACAGTAGCCTAAGGTCACACAGCAAAGGAGTCATAGAGCAATATTTAAGCCCCAGGTCTTCTAACCCAGAGGCCAGCCCCCGCCCAACATTGTAGCCCATCTGGCTTTCAAGTCCAGTGCAAATAAACCAGGGAGAAGTTTTGTTTCTCAAATGGACCAAATGGTGGGGAAGACCATTGATGCTAAAATAAAATAAACAAGATGAAATGGAAAATGTACAAAAAGACTCAGGTACATAAGGCTTGCGGCTCTCTTTAAGCATTATCTGGTACTATTTCACAGGTGCCCTAGTCTGGACTATAACAGCTAGGTGTCCTTGGACAAGCCACTTCCTCCCACTTGGAGCCTTCAATTCTTCATATTTATATGTGGCAGTGAGACTCTCACATAACAGAGATCCCTTCCTGCTCTGTGTCTCTCTAATTTCACATCATAAACTTCTTGAGAGGCAGCAGGAGTTACACCACCTTCTAGGTCCACCATTCCTAGCTGAGGCCCTACCGTGCTTCTCTTTCCCTTTGTAGACCCTAGAATCTGGCAGGGAGGGGTGGGGAAGTGAGCCATGAACAGATGTGGAGAAGAGCAAGACTGGGAACAAGGCTGACCCAAATTCCTCATGCTAAGGGGGCAGGGCCCAGGGTGAACAGGCCACTCACACGTGTGGCCTCACACAGGAGAGGTCCCACTCTTTCCAAGGACTTGCATTTCCCATCACCTTTGCTTATAATATTTAAAATGCAGGACTGAAGAATTCACTGATTTTGGATGAAGAGGTCAACTCTTCTTAAATTTATTTGATACCAAACCTTTCTCCTGAGAGGGAAAGGAAAGAGAGAGGAAGAAGGAGAGAAAGGAAATGAAAAGTTTGCTGAATGTTTATTTGCAAATAATTTGTTGATTTTATGATAACTTCTGGGTTACACAATGTCTTTCTCTCCCTAAAATCCATACCTCGTACTAGATGCCAGAGACTGGTGAGAGAGATCCACGAGGAAACTATTATAGTTGATCAGGGCTTCATCAACCCAGGATCTTGGTTTTTCTTTCAGAAAATGAGAAGATGGGTGCAGCACTTAATTTAGACCAAGTTTGATTACAGTAACTCCAGACATTAGTGACTTGCAACAGTGAAGATTTCTAGGACAATGGCAAAGAAATATAGAGGAGGGGTGAGTGTGAGAGGTAACCCAGGGGTAGAATCCATAGAGCTGAGTTGATAAGATATGTAAGGTACATCCAGAGGGGAATTGTTTAGGAGAACTCCTCAGTCTGGTTTAGGTGATGGTGGCATCACTACTGTGAAGAACAGATGGAGAAAGAAGGGTACATTTGAGGAGCAAAGAAAATGGTTTCAGTGTGGGGTATTGTCTTAGTTCATCTGTTCTAAACCAGAATGTCACAGGGTGGATGGTTTGTACATGCCAGAAGTTGATTTGGCTCACGATTCTGGAGACTCTGAAGCTTAATATCAAGGTGCTAGCGTCTGATGAAGGCCTTTATGCTGCACGGTTCTGTGGCGGGAAGCAGATGGACAAGAAAGGAAGGGTGCAAGAGGTGGCCAGACGCACCTTCAGAACAAGCCCCTACTGGAGATGAGTAGCCCACTGTTGCAGCGATCACAAAAACGTGCTCATGAGAAGAGAGCCCTTGTGATCCATTCTCCTCTTATTAGGCCATGCCTTCCAACACTATTGCATTGGGGGTAAAGTTTATAGCACAAGGATTTGGGGGAACACAGTTAAACCATCCCAGAAATGTTGCATTTAAGATGAGACATCCCATTGTAGATCTTCAGGAAATAGCTGGACCTCACCATGGTAGATAGTATTATTCTTCCTTCCTATAGGACCCCTCTCCGTTGGGCCTGGATCTGAAGAAAAATCACAATCCCTACCCCATTATCATTTGACTTGTGCATGTGACTTGATTTGTCCAACAAAATATGAAAGAAAATGATGTGTCATTTGCTCACAAAAACTTTGGAAGACAAACAATGATTCTGCCATGATCTTCCCCTCTGCCAGGAGGTTGGCACGTCCTGTGGAGGGGCTGCTCCTTCTGTCCTGACCCAGGAAAAAGAAAGACTTGGGGCAGAGCCACAGCCATTTCAAGAAAGTAAGAATAAATCTTCATAGTTGCACATCACTAACGTTTGTAGTTTGTAGCTTACTGCAATCAAACTTAGCCTAAATTAAGAGGCACAACCACCTTCTTCTTTTGTGAAAGGAAAAGCAAGGTCCCAAGTAGGAGAAAAATTCTCTCAAGCCTTTAGGATCTCAATCACATGTACTATTTCTCATATCCACGTAGAAGTTCTCATGTCAACAGTCTTCATGTTCTTTGAAATTAATATATTAGAATTGATGCCATGGTAGCATGGTCCAGTTTCCTCTTTTTTCTTTTTTTTTTTCTTTTTTTTTT
>NW_022900935.1:33318991-33340062 GCF_012274545.1 Fukomys damarensis | reverse complement strand
TTTTTTTTTTTTTTTTTTTTTTTTTTTTTTTTTTTTTTTTTTTTTTTTTTTAGTGAATCAAGCAGTATTTTCTTTTCCCCTACAGAGGAAAAGAACTACAGAACTTTTTCTTCTTGGTCCAGCAGTTCCTGTCTAGCATCAAAGCCCATTAGTGTGAAATTTCGTCCTCACCAATTTCCCACCCAGCCACACAATACTGACTTTATATATGAAAATTTTACTTGAAGTTAAGGCCAGCTATGGAAATTTTAAGACACAAAGCCATTTAAAAATATTTGTATAGTAGAGGAAAGAGCCCAGGACCGGGAGCTAAAAGATAAGTGTCTTATTCCCTCCTGAGCCACAGAATGGCAGTGAGAACTTGAAAAGTTCATACCACCTCTCTGGGCCACCCTTCTCTTATCTCATAGAGGACTAATATATGTCATGCCTATTTCTAAGGATTATTTGAAGATGAAACATGAGTGTACTTGTAAGTGTTCTTTGAAAGACTGAGAGTTGAAAGAGTAGATGTATGGGGGTGGTTACTTAGAGGCCTGAGGATTGCCAAGGAACCTTGGGCAAGCAGCCTCCTGGCACAGGCTGATATCCCAGCTGCCTCCTGAGAGCATCTGCATCATTCCAGGCCACTAGTCAGGAGCCTGGGTGAGGGAAACACTTTTTTAAAAAGTGATTCCAGCATTTGCATTTCCCAAAGCTTGGGATTTCTGCAAGTTTCAAAGGGTAGAAGAGTATATTGCAAGTTTCATCAGAGCTTTCCAACAATCCAGTTGTAGCCTGTTGCTGCTGACTCTCTTCCCAAAGGAAATGGAATCTCAGAGGTTAAAACATGAAAAATGAACACCCAAGCATGGCTCTGGAGAGAGGGAGGGAGGGATGTTATAGAAAATGCCCTTTGAAAGCTTGAGGGTATCATGAAGACAAAGAGGGCAGCCTACCCACCTACAAGAAAATGATTTTACAGTCTGGACCTCCCAGACAACCTGGGCATGAACTGGAAATATCACAAAAATAGGCCACTTGCCCAAGTTCATGTGGCAATTGAGAAACACAGGCCTAGAACCCAGGTCTCAGGCTGTCAGCCCAGTCTCCTTTCTCTTCTTTCGTAGTCCAGCATTAGCATAAAATGTTCCTTGTAAGATATGTGGAAATTTACATTTAATAAAGCTTTGAATCATGAATAAAATTTTTGAAGAGGAAGAACACACAGACACAGGGGCCAGAAAACAACCCACATGAAATGGTTCCTACTGTATCGAACACATCATTCCTGCTGCCCTTCCTTTGGCCCACTCCCTCCCCACCCTGGTAACAAGAAATAGTAAGTGAGTGTTGAGAGCAGTTTTGGAAGTGGTAGAGCCTTTGAAACAAAGCTTATAGAGTCTGTACAGTTGCATGGAGCATGTGCTACCCACTGGGCACTGTTCTTAGCGCATTACACAAAGTAACTCATTTAATTCTCCTCACTACACCCAGGAGATCATCACTGTCATTTATCCCCATTTCACCAAAATTAGTGCGGGAAAAGAGGTGTGTGTGTGTGTGTGTGTGTGTGTGTGTAAGATTCTATAAAAATTAACAACCAGCCTTTTATGCATTTAAAATTATTTAGGAGGGGGATCAGCAAGTATTTTATTTTGAAAAGCCAGATAATAAAAATACTAGGCTGTTATGTAACAACTCAGCTCTGCTATTATAGAACAGATGTACCTTAGGCAACATTTAAATAAATGAGGTATCTGTGTTCCCATAAAACTTTATTTGCAAAAACAAGGGAGGGATGGGCTACATTTGACTCCAAAGCTGTAGTTTGCAGACGTCTGCTTGCATAGTTCCTGTAATACTCACATAGCTAGAGAGGAAGGAAGAGGAGACCTTTGCAGTTCCCAGGATGCTCATGGTCAAGGCATCAGCTTACTCCAGACCTCTGACTCTTGGATGGCTCCCTCCTAGGCTCCTTTCCCCTTAGGACAGACTCCCCAGTGAAAATGCTACCTTTAAGTTCTAATAATTTCCAAAGCTGAAGGATTAATGCTTTGCCAAACCTGAGCTTCCAATTTTACTTAGTTTCTATTTTACAGGGAAAAATATAAAGCCCAAACTGCTGGGAATGGGTATACTTCCTAGAGAAAGACTAGGTTTGGTCATGAGCACTTAGTTTTAACCCACCAATTTTTGTTATAAACAGTCTCTCTGCTTGGCCCACAGAAGAGCAGAGTCACTAAAGTTGCATTCTAGTCTGGCCTCGAAGCACAGGGCTGAGTCACTTGGAGTTTCTCACTCAGTTTCTCTGGATGTTGGTTTCCCCATACAGGAGGCACCCTTACCTGTGGCTTCATAAGCTGTGGTTTCAATTACACATAGCCAACCACAGCCCAAAAACATAAAATGGAAAGTTCCAGAAATAAACCATCTATAGGCTTTAAATAACTTGTTTTAAATAGTATATTGTTATGATTGCTCTATTTTATTAATTATTGCAGCTAATCTCTTCTGGCACATAATTTATAAATGAAACTTAACCATAAGTATGAATGTATAAGAAATACAGGGCTCAGAACCACCTAAAGGTTCAGGCATCCACTGGGGGTCTGGGAATGAGTCCCCTATGGGTGAAGGGGGCTGTTGTATGGTGAATGGGATGATGAAGATAGGTGGCATCCAAGCCATTTTGCAGCCATAAAATTGTATGGTTCTATTTGGAAAAAAAAAAAGAGGTGCAGAACTGAAATGTGAGAGAACAGGATTTTAGTTTGGGCTCTGTCACCACCACATTCTACAAGCTTAAGCAAGACCTGGACCTCATTTTCTCAAAGGTCAAAAAGCAATAATTTTTAACTCAAGAAATAAACTTGCTGTATACCAACACTATTCTAATTCCTTTACAAGTATCTGTGCTTTTAGTCCCCAAAGTCCTACAAGGTAGATCTACCATTATGCTTATCTACAAGTGAGGGAATGGAGGCACAGAGATGTTAGGAAACATCCCAGAAGCCACAGAGCTGGGAATAGCTGGAGCCAGATCTGAAGTCAGACTATCTGGTCCCAGAACCCACGTACATAATGTGGCATTAGGATGTCTTCAGAAGGCGTGAATTTGATTCTCTCTACAGGCCTTTAAATATTCTATAGTCTACAATTAAAAATCAGCTTGCACCAACTTATCTTTTTTTCCCCTCTGTACCAGACTCCACCGCAGCCACTCTCCTCTTCCACGCAGCCCCACTCACCCAGAATTCTGTTATCAGGACCTCCCTTGTGGGCAGAAAAGCCCAGCCAGCCAATCCTGTACTCCTCAGCTCCACAGACAAGGAAAGCTCTGAGAGACAGGGGAATTCACATCCCATTTGAACAGATAAGGTCCAGGTCTTGGAAACAAAAGGCCCACAAAAGGTCTTGGAAATAGTAGGAAATCCTTCTGGCTTTCTGAGATCCACACAGGGTCAGCCATAGGTAGAAGTAGCCATAGGGCTACTTCCTTGCTGCTGTAAATTCAGATTGTTAATAATGACATTATATTTTATTAACCAAATAATAACTGGCCACCTGCTGTGTCCCAGGCAACTTGTTAGGAAACAGGAAATGGCAGCGAATAAATGGGTCTAGTTCCTGCCCTCATGGAGGATGTGGAACAGGCAGAGAGGATGGACAGAGCAGGCGGGGGATGAGAAGTAGATCTACAAGAGGGCATGGGACAAAGAGAAAGGTCAGACTGAGGGAAAGTGGCACACTCAAGCATGAGAGTAAAGTCAGACTGGCTCCTCCCTTCTCTGCAAAGTAGAAAAATGGTAATTCATAGAGCAAAAGCCATGTGCTGAGAGCCTGCTACCTGCTGGCTCACTTGTTCCCTTTTCCCCACGTAGGAACTGATGAATTTGAGCACCAAAGACAAAAGGCCCCAGGGCATCTCAGGGGGGTTAACCTATGAAACACTAAGACTCCAGGCCTTGGGCTGAAGAAGAAAGGGAGGAGTGAAGACTGTATATCAGTGTCATTCACGATATCGTCCATGATGGACCAGGTTCAATCCCTGAAATTGAGGACACGTGTTTAGAGACTTTTTGACAGAATAACCACAGTAATTTTATGGCTATTAGATTTTTTTTTTAATTTAAAACTGGGGTTTGTAGTTTATACGTCTTTTTTTTCTTGCTTATATTTCTTCAGTAATTGCTTTTTATTGAATTTCATAAGTGTGACGGCCTGTGACAGATCAAATATTTTTAATCGATAATAGTTCTGAGGTAGTCTGAGGAGCATTGTATCAAGGAAAGACCCCAGGTTCCAACTCTGAGCCCTCAGCCTCATCTCTGTCCCCATGGAGCCATGATCCCGCAAGACACCTGAGCAGGACAGCAGCCTCTGCGGAGGAGTTAGAACTTGAGCTATGAGGCCATTGACACAGGTCCTGTTTAAAATCAAATCACTGTTCTTTTGTGGTAGGGAAGAGGGGTGGTATTGGGAAGAAGAAAGGAAAGGAAGGGAGGGGAGAGGAAATAAAAATCAAGATTATACTCTTGACTCCCTTATAATTTTTTTATGTTGTGAAGGAAACTGGAAAATACAGATCAAGGCAATTTTTTTTTTCCTAACTTTAAAGAAAATCGCACACTAAAAATAACGAAGATGAAGTCTCGGTTGCCTCCTTTGGTGTGTGCTAATAATCAAGGGCAGGAGCCAGGCCTGCTGTGCCCGGGAGGGGCCACACCGGCCTATGGCATCATAAACTCCACACGTCCCACCCGCCAGCTCCACCCAGCGAAATAAATAGTTGTTCCCTGTATCCCTCTGCCAACTGCTGTCCCCAGCTAATGTTCCCTCCTCCAAAAGTCATGCCTGGCCCTGCCAGGTTTTAGAACCACCCATTTTCCTGCTGGAGAAATGCAAAAAATCACTTCAACTCTGATCTTTCCAACTTATAAAGATGGAGAAACTGAGTCCCCAGCCCAAGAGAGATCTACTCAGAAGCAGGGCCCAGGTTTCTTGACTCTTCAGTGCCAGTTCCCTTCCACCTACTTCCTTACAACTCCCTCCCTCCTCAGGAGCCGCGTCTCTCACCCATCAGATATGTGCGTCAGGACCTGCTTGGCATCCAGGGTGTGAGTTCACTTTTCATGCTGAAATTCTTCAGGCAGGTAATTTCATTTCCATTGCCCTGAGGGGAGGGATTCGCAAAGCCTGTGGCACTCAGTTCAAAGAGAGCAGAGCAGCAGAATGAAAATGTGCCCACCCACCTCCCTGTCGCCCTCTCTCACCCACCCCAAACATCTCCCATCTCGTCTTAAAGCTCCAAGCAAACGTGAGTCCACATGAAAGGAGAAACTTGTGTTGGTGTTTTTAAGGGAAGTGCAGCCAGGGCAACAGCTGCGCCGACTCCACTGCCACCATCCTGGAGCACCCAGCACACCTCCCAGTGGAGCTGTGCAGAGGTCTTTTTGAAAAAGCAGGCAGGTGGGGTTTTGTTTTTGTTTTTGTTTTCTTTCCTGTCTCTCCTTGCCAGATAGTTTACTTTTCTCCTCCCCTGTAAGGCAAAAGGCAAAAATCTGGGCCAAACCCAGACAAAGCTTTTTCCTCCCTTCAAAGAAGGATTCCAGGGGTCCCTTTGCCCAAATTTGGAGATCCCAAGTTCTTCTCTAGTGTCTCTGCCAACAACATGGGACCTGAGGGTTCCTGCCACACTGTCCTTGTGTGGCTTGCTCCAGGGTCTCCACGGTAATTGTGCACTGGGGCAGAAGCTTTGATGCTTTCCCAGTGAAGGATGCTAGAAGCACCTGGACTTTCCATCCAGCTGGCCAAGCTCAGTAATTATTTTATTTACTAATTTTAAAACTGATGGGGGGTGGTTAAAACTTTGGAATTTCCTGTTTCTTGAATGGTGGGAGTCTACCACTCAAGGTATTGAGCTTCTTTCCTTCATACCTGAGTTTATGCTAATCAAGTGACTCAAAGGGGCCTCTAGATAGCTTGAAGGTACCAGCTGGCCACACAAGATTGGAATTTCCAGCCCCATCTCCCAGTCTTAGGGAGGAGGAGCTGGGCTTGAGATTGATATCAGTCACCAGTGGTCAATGATTTAATCAACTGTGCCTCTGGGAAAAGATTTGGGGAATCTGAGGGTTAGTGAACATGCACACATGCATCGAGGGCAGTGTGCCTGCAGAGGGCATGGGAATTGCACCTTCCAGTCCATGGGCCTAACTGGTTGTTCTTACACTGTATTCCTAACAATAAAACAGTAGTTGTTAAGTATATCTCTTTCTTAAGTGCTATGACTTGTTCTATGAGGGCCCCAACTTTGTAGTTTAGTTGGACAGAGTTACAGGTAGCCTGGGGCCCTGGTCTTATGACTGGTATCTGAAATAAGAGTAGTCTTGCCCAACTGAGGCTCAAAGGAAGCCTCTAGCATCCTTCATTGGGATGCTCCTAGCATCCTTTGTTGGCACTGTATAAATCTGTTTTCTATCACTGTAACTAAATACCACAGAATGCATTGTTTATAAAGAGTAGGGGTTTTCTTAGTTCATGGTTCAAGAGGCTGAAAACTCCAAAAGCAGGCTGCTGGCATCTGCTCAGCACTGGTGAGGGCCTTCTTGCTGCATTACAGTTTAGCAGAGGGCATCACATAGTAAGGCAGTAACTGTGCCAAAGGGGCTGGCTTTTAAAACAAGGCCACTCCCTCAGTAACCTATTAATCCATTTATTCCTCCAGTGCATGGGTTAATTCATTCATGAAGGAAATCCACCAGATTCAATGACTTCCCTAGGCCCACCATCAAATACCACTAATAGTGAAATGCTAGAGGCTGTGAAATGTACAAAGAAAAGAGGTTCACTCAGCTTATAATTTTGGAGGTTGAAAGTCACCAAGAACAGGTGGCCTCACTTTCTAGGTCTCTGGTTATGGTCTCCTTAGCATCGTTACAATATGGCAGATGGCATCGTGGTGGCAGTGTATGCAAGAGAGAGGGCACGTGGTGAGACAAGAAGCCAGAGAGATTCAGGGGCCAGGATCACTGTTGTTATAACAATTTCCCAGCTTTGCCATTAACTGGGGTCCTTAGATAACTGTGCAAATCCCCCATCTGAGAGATCTAATGATCTAATTACTTCCCAGTAGACTCCACCTCTTAAATTTCATGACCTCCCCCCAGGGCTACCACACAGGTCAAAGCTTCCAGATGGTGAGCTTTCAGGATGCACACTCAAACTTTATCCAAGCTGTACCAAGGATTAAGTTTCCTATGTATGAAATATGAGGGACACATCGAAATCATAGCAGTACCCAATGGTTCATACCCCATTACATACCCTTCCTCTCCTCCACGTGTTGCTAAGGAAACTGCCTGTCTTACAGTCAACTTATGGCCCATCTTCTCCACACTGTACAGAATTCTTCTCCAGAGAAGGAAAGAACTGTCTCATGCCTGAGCAGTGAGAGTCTAACTTCCATCACTCTATGCTTCTGCAGCCTGTGGAATGAAGAACCTTGACCAACGGTCTTTGCTATTAGAGTTAGATGGTTGAGGAACAATGCTTTTTCTTACATTGCACTATGTAAGCATTTGCCCACTCTATAGATTCATATTCTCCCTTCAATGTGTCATCCACAGTTCTGGACTTTGGAAAATTAACAGGAAGCCTATTTGGCCTCAGATCCAAGGCTTGCTGTCCAATGCCATGGATGCTACTAATGATGAAGCCAGACCTTTCTCCTTCATCCATCCGCCTTCATCCATCCACCTCTCGAGTCTATTTCCCAGTTGGTTCAGAACTTGTAAGGACACTGAGAATGATTATCATTCTTAAAACCCTATCTACCCTATCTATAGTTTTTTACTACATAGTATAACTGTATAGATTTTAACTATGGTATGAAAGCTTCTTTTCTTTGTATTATTCCACAGAAATTTGCACCTATGATGCTAAAAATTAACAAAGAAAAGGATAATAAATATACATTTTTTTTTCTATTTCTGGCCGAGGATGTTAGCAATATTATGTGAGAGAAAGATGTTCTCCATGTCCCACCCAAACCACCTCACATGGCTTGGAAATGTTGTATTATTTCCTGGAAATATTGTTTGTAAAAGAACTCACCAAGGGTAGCCAGCATATGTTTCCATTTGTTGTTTTATATATTCTATGTTTGCTCAAATTATGGAACCTGCACTTTTTAAGCCAGGAAGTATGTATAAAAACATGGGTTGAACAATAATTTTTCGTAAGGTTTATTTCATTTAGAAATAAAATAAAATAAAACCCACCTTGGATCAAATGAAATGACCTGATTAAAGACAACCTCTCTTCCCGAAGGTCTTTTCATAGCTGTAGGACTAAAATTTCCAAGGTATTATTTTAGCCTGTTCTCCTAAATTGTCAACATATTGAAAACAGCTGTTAGCGAGGTGCAAGGGCGAGAGGGAACATGCCAAAGGTATCCTTTTCTCTCCCCTGTGAGTCTACCCGTTGACCAGCAGGTCATCCTCAAGCCTGTGATTTGGGCCCATTGTTCTTTAGTTGCCACACATTGTTCAAACACAGCCACAATTTCTGCTCCGTTGGCTGTGTAAAATTTGAATTTTCTACCCAGGTGCATTTAATGAGATCTTGAAGCTTTTTCCACCGACACTACCGCTGAATCCGGGATCAGAAGCAGCCACCTACTCCTTGTACCCTAAAGTCAACCTGCCAAATCCTTAGGTCAACCACGCAAGGTAGAGAGGTTCCTCTCCGTGTCTTACCAACAGGGAACCAAAACTCAGAGATGCCGAAAGACGCGGGCTCTTCCTTTCCACGGTCACTGAGCTCTGTGGGTGGCTGAGAAGGGGCTGAAATCTACGTGTGGCTGGCTCCAGGGGCTGAGCGCTTTCCACTCTTTGAGAGAAAAATCCCAGACCAGAAGCCACAGGGAGCATGCGCAGAGGTGGAGCTACAGAACAAGTTCACAGGGCTAGAATCTCGTGTTTTGTCTTAAAATGAAACCATCTGAAAGGGCCTCATTTCCTCCTGTAAAGCACGTTTTAGGAGGCAAAAGCCATTTGAGGGGCTGTGAGGCATTGATACAGCTGTTGGCTTTCCATGTTATCTGCTGCCAGCTCAAGGAACAAAAGGGTGAGCATTCTCCATTGGAGTTGGGGCCCTGTGGCTGGCAAGTTCTCTCTGGGACGTGTAAGAGGAGGGGTAAGATCATCTGCCTCTCCCCTGTGGCACAGTTGAGGCTGAAAAGCTCCTGAAGACTGGGGATCCAGAAGTTGCCATCCTGTCCCGCACCCCAGCCTCAGCTTCCTTCTCAGGGTAGAGTAATTAGACCAAAGAGAGCAGACTCAGGAAGCCCTGCCCCCAGGGCCCGGTCCAGCCATCTGTAAAGACTGCTGCTCTGATGTTAAAATGAAATAGGACGGGTAACCAGATTACGGGGAAATCATTCCCATTAGCAGCAATAATTACCCTCTGCTCAAGTAGCTTCCTGAAATAAAACATCAAAGCAGAAGAGGGTAGAGTAATTAGACCAAAGAGAGCAGACTCAGGAAGCCCTGCCCCCAGGGCCCGGTCCAGCCATCTGTAAAGACTGCTGCTCTGATGTTAAAATGAAATAGGACGGGTAACCAGATTACGGGGAAATCATTCCCATTAGCAGCAATAATTACCCTCTGCTCAAGTAGCTTCCTGAAATAAAACATCAAAGCAGAAGCTTTCAACTGCTTTACTTAGCACCCTGCATGAACCCTTGGGGTATGTGTATTTTTGCAAGAGCTGAGATGAGAGAGAGAGAGAGAGAGAGAGAGAGAGAGAGAGAGAGAGAGAAAATGAACTAGGATAAGGGAGAGAGGGAAGAAGGAGGATGGAGGAGTATTTTGTACTTCACTGTAAAGCCATGGCAATTGATGAATGAATACCCATTTTCATTCAACAAAGCTATTCAGAAAGTACCTGTCATGCACTGGGCCCTGTCGGGTCTGCTGTGAGTAAGACCCAGACCCTTCTCTGGAGAAGCTCCAATCTGAAGCAGGAGGCAAGAGTTCAGGCACCTAACTCCACAACAGCATTAACCATCACTGTGGTAAGGAAGTCAGGTAAGTAAGTAGTGAGCAGGGCCAGCCTCACTCCACCTGCAGGGCCAGAGGGCAGGCAGACTTCCTGGAGGAAGGGATGCCCTGACCACATCCTCCAGGATGTTAGGGAGCAGGGAGGCCGAGTGAGGCTTGTGAGTACTGAGGTTCCAGTACTTGGAAACAAAGGGCTGAAATGATCTCATTCACTGGAGAGGAGGCTGGCAATGACCCATGGTGACCATTACTATGGCAAGAGATAATGGATGCAGCCCAGCATCCATATGTGTCCATGTGTAACAAAACAGCGTCATCCAACTGCCTCATCACATTCTTTTTTTTTTTTTTTTTTTTTTGGTACCAGGGATTGAACTCAAGTCCTTGCGTTTGCCAGGCAGGCCACCGAACCACTGAGCTAAATCCCCGGCCCCTTTCATCACATTCTTAATGGGAAAGTACTGAAAATGTTGAACAGGGCAAATACCTAAAAGTAAATCTGCAGATGACTTATGGGCTAAACGTCTCTCAAAACCCTGACCCTCATGGGGTGAAGACAAAACCTCTGGAAGATGCATACAGTGTTTGTACAACTGGGGGAAGTGTGTAAACAGGAGCACTAACCAGAAAACCTCTGCCTTCAATTGTGTGAACACTCAGGACCCATACTAGGTACAGCTTTATGCCTAATCCAGTGCGTCGAGGCTTTAAAGGGTCAGCAAACAATGTGCCTTTCTTCTCATACATTCACAGCCAACTGGCATAGCCAGGCTCCTAGAGGTTTTTATAAAATCCATTGGTTTTTATTGATAAAAGCTACATTGGAGAGCCCAACTTTCAATAGGGCAAAAAGCCCAGTCAGCGCCATTTCATCCTGGAATTAAACTCTCCCAACTGGCTGCTGGCGTGGCTGAGATTGACAGGACATGCTTTCTAGAAGTAGGCAGACCACCTCCACAACCACCACCTGGAGGGGAGGGCACATCATCTCTTCGCAGGACCTACCCCCTTCGTCTCTCTCCTTCCCACTGTGCTAGCAATGCTGACACATCTTGTTCTCAGTCTCCATGCCTTCCAGGGGCACTCCCTTTGCCAGGAATACTCCAGTCACCCCTTGCCCTCAACCTGCCCTTAGCCTTGCTAGCTGTTCTCATGGATCTGCTCTGAGCTAAGAAGAATCATATCATTCCCTCCTCCATTCAAAAGATCTCTGCGGAGTGTACACTTAATATCAGAATTAATTTACTCAAGCTGCTGTAACGAAGTACCAGAGGTGAGGTGAGTGACATAACAGAAATGTGCTGACTCATGGCCTGGAACTAGCAGCCCCTGACCCAGCTGTCACAGGCTGTCTCTTCCGAGGCCTCTCTCGGGTCTGCGGCAGCCATCTTCTCCCTCTGTGCCCCGGTGCTCAACTCTCTGTGCCTGCCTGCCTCCTCATCTCCGTGCCAGGACACTGCCCGATCTTAGTGACTTCGTTTCACTGTAGTCAATTCTCTCAAGGCTCTGTCTCGGTTACATTCTGAGTTACTTCACTTCAGGGCATCAACATACGAATTTGGGAAGGACACAAAGCAGCCATGAACAGTGCCAGAATACAAAATATTTACTACTTCTCAAATCTGGGTGAGAAGACCCTTCTAAATACAGTGCCCCTGTGCATCTTCAATGACGCCATGATGGTTGTTTGTTATGTTCTCCTCCAGAACAGCGGATGTGTTTCCAGCCAGATTTCGGCCCAGCAAGGAAGATTGTATTGTCCTTAGTCATGGGCCTAGGCTCTCACATACACTGATATGAGGATGAGTATTTCATGAATGAATGGTTGAGTGAGTGTCCTCGCTGTCTTTTCTGTGTGCCAAAACCACATCCTTAATAGACAACACGGCCTAGGAGAAAGGGAGATAACAATCCCTTACATTTAAAGAGTCCTTTACAATTTAAACCTCCTCCACAGCTCTCACCACCCCTCCCAAGCAGTACAGTTGGCTTCATTTGGCAGAAGGAGCAACTGAAGCCCTGGGAAATTAAGGCTCTTGGCCAAGTTCCCCTTGCAAACAAGTGGATCTGATAGACCCCAGCTACTTCAGTGGATAACCACAGCCTTCGAAATTACAGTGAACTAAAATTAAATTTGTAGCAAAATGCAACTGCCTCCCTAGAGCAACTTGACACTAGTGATTGGATAAACCAAAGCGTCACCAGAACCAAGGAAATGCATCTTGGATACCCCTGTGTTGCTGCTTCTATTATTCTATCTTCCCAGGATGAGGGAGGCTGTGCACAACCTCATCTTCAAAGGTAGTTCTCATCTTTTAAAGTTTGAAGTTCTAAAAAATAACCTGAGATTCAAGCTAGTAATATAAGAGACTTGGTCTTTCAAGTTTAACATTTGCTGAAGAAGAAGAAGAAGAAAAAAAACATAGTCCAATGATTGTTTCTCTTGGACTCCAGTTCTTATTAGTCATGTTTTTTTTTTTCCTCCAAAAGAAAATCAGTGCACATTTTGTAATTCTCCTTGGCAGCCCTGGTTGAATGTAGTCAACAGGCACCTCTGGGATTCAGCACAATCTGGCCCAAGAAAGAGAAGCTGGGCATGGGGAACTATGTGATTTTTCAAAAAGTAATAATTTGTAAGCAAGAAAGTCATCAGGCAGGCTTAAGACAGAGTACACTGTGATCCCTGTATAAGGAGTCATAAAGCTACACTAAAAAGCACAGGCTTTGGCACAGTTTGATCTGCTTTCAGATCCCAGCACTGCCCCATTTGCTGTGTGATTTGGAACAGGTAGCTTATCCTCCCTAAACTTCAGTTTCATCTGTAAAGTGGAAATTATGCTAAGACATGCTCTGAAGATGGTGAGAAATCAAATGAATTCATGTATAAAAAGTTCTAATCCCAGCACCTGGTGCATTAAATAGCGACACTTACGGAGAGCTTACTCAAGCCATGCCAGGGGGAATAGTCCAAGGACTCGATGGCCAGCACGAAGTTTCTCCCCAGTCCTTCCTCTCAGATCAGGGCACTCCTTACAGTGGATCATGCTCTTCAAAAGACCAACTATCCTCTCTGCACCTGTTTTTAACATCTGCTCTCTGCCCCTCTGTTTTTCCCAAAACACTCAAATTTTCATCAAACCTCATTTCTAAGGCTCCAAACCTCCCCACTCTCGTGACCCCAAAGTGACAGCCCTCTATTCTGTTCCACGTTCTTATTCCTACTGAGGACTCTTCAGTTGCAAGAATAATAGGTCATATTCAAACTGGTAAAAAAAATATAAAAATTTAAAAAAGTGGAATGGTGCTAAAAGCCTACATGGGCACTGCCTAGAAGCAAAATGAGATTGAACCTCAAAGAACATCAACAGGGACCCATACAGTATGGTATCTCTACTTCCATACAAGCCTGTCAGAATCTTCTAATCCTTCCTACTGTCCAGATTCCTGTTTAGTTACCACATGTACCAACCTAACTAACCTATTAGGTGAAATTGGCTGTCTTTTGTTCTCTGTAACCCCTCTCACCCTCTTGCTATTGCCATCTGTGATGACACAGAATGAAGGCCCTTACCAAATGTTTGCACCTCTAATTTGGGCTTTCCTGCCTCTAGAACTATGAGAAATAAATTCATGTTCTTTAAAATTTACCTAGTCTTTGATAATCTGTTATAGCAATACAAAACAGACTACGACTCTGGGCCTAACCAGACTCCAACAGGTGGTGGCCAAAAGGCTTGGCATATGACATAACATGGCCATCCATTTCCCTTCATTTGGCAGAAGCTTCAGAAGAGCTTTAATGCTTACAGAATAGGTCATGTGATCTCATAGCATTGTCTTTGTTGACAGGAAGTCATTAATCTACCTCTGGTTCTTGCCTGCAAGTCTATCAGGAACAGAGGAAGTAGAAGTGAGTCCCAGAATGTAGCCTTCTCTGCAGATGCAGGTTTGCCATTATTCCATGATTTCTTGCTTTCTGAGATCTTGATGGAGGGATCGGCCATCATATTCATGGATCCAGTCATTCTATCTCCAGAATGTCCCCTTGAGTGGATCCCTGAACTACGTGCACACACATCTGTCCAGCACTGCACAGTGGCCAGCCTGACTTCACAGTCCTGTACCTTACACCGCACCACATCTGGGCTTCTTGGACCTCCTCTTCGACTGGTTCATTTAATAAGCATAGTCACCCAGGACCCGCCTACCATGTGCCAGGCACTCTCTCAACATTCTGACAGAAGTTTCACTTTAATTTAGGGCCTGGAGGAAGATAAGAATCTATAAACCAGCAGTCACAGTAAAATGTGGCTTAGATAATGGTGTTAAGAGGAGACAGTGAGATGAAAGAGAGTGGAATATGTATCCCCGGCTAGACATGGAAAGCTTCCAGGAGGAGAAGACACAAACAGAATCTTGGGGTTGAGGGAGTGCTCCAGACTGCAGAAGGCTATGCTACAGAGACTCGAAATGGAGAGATGTGTTTGAAGAGCAACGTAACTCTCCAGTTGGATGACATTCGTCCCCAGCAGTCCAGAGTCTGAGCGGTGGTGTGAGAGGAAAGGGCAGGAGAGGGACCTTAAGGGGTAAGTACTCAGGCCAAAGAGTTTTGTGGTGCTCTCTGTCAACTGTAAGTGGGAGAGTTGTGCCTATGGACCCAAAGTAAGAAGGTGCGAGAGAGAACAGAGATGCAGTCCTGTCTCCCTGTGGATGTTTGTGAATTCCTCCTTTCCACTCACTCAAATCTGCTGTGAGACCTCCTGAGAGGAATTGCCCTACGGGGGCCACAAGAGGCAAGAGGGAGGGAGGACTTGATTGTAAGCAGGGGAAGGAGCAGTTTGACCTCTGAAATGACTCTGCGGGCTCTATTTTCCTGAGCTCAGTGAAGAAAAATAAATCATCCTTCAAATGGCAGAGGCCAGGGCTTGCTGCATGATCGTCTCATTAGGTGTAAGATTACACCCCAGGTCTGGTTACAGGAGGCCACAGGAATCAGATCCAACAGCACCAGAGCAGACAAGAATAAGCAGGATCTCACTCAGAATGAAAACAGGAGGAATATAAAAGCCTGTCACCACCCCCTTCTCATCCTTCAGCTACGCATTTGAATAGTTGAAAATGAGGGACTTAGAAAAGGGAAAGTAAATGATCTGCTAAGATTTTACACTCCATTTCATTTCTGATGTGGATCTCTGATAACCAACAGATAAGTTATGAAAGAATCAAGGAAGTGGGAGATGGCCATAAACACAACTTTTTTTTTTTAATTAGAGAAAAATCATTGCTCATTATGTGTAAAACATTGTGTAGCTACAGGGTACTAGGAAGTGATCAGGATATAAACTTCTCTGGAGGAGTTCCTGGCCTTCGGAGTTCCTGGCCTTTGGAGGAAGAAGGATTCAAAAACTCAGAACAAATATTTCTGGGTTAAGGCTTTTTTATTCTTCTCAACGGGTGGGTTTTATATGGAGAGGTGCAAGGAGGGCATTCATAAAGTTGTCACAGAAGACATCACTTTGGGCTGGATCTTAAAAGGAAGCAGGGATTCATCAGATAATGAAAAAGACAGAATTGCTTCTTCGAAAGCACACACAAGAACAGACAAGGAGTTTTAGTAAATAAGAAGGACCCATATTTCCTTCATTATAAAGTTCCTTGATCATCACATGTAACTCTAATTACACTTTCTCAAGGGGAAATAAAAACCAAAGGCATGTTGCATTAAACAAACACCTTTACAAATTATCTAACCCTAATGACATATATTTATCTTTACCCTTAGAGACTACATTCTTCTTTTGCATCACAGTAGAAGTCTCCCTGCTGCTTCTGTGTACCCGCATACAAAGATGCCTCTCAACCATTTTTAGATACTGGAAGTTAACGCGTAACACACGAGTAACTCAAGACTTTTTCTAACACATACCCAATGCCTTCCCTTATTTGCACCTTTGGGATTGACAATATAAGTTTTAGAAGGATCTTAGAACACCAGCATTTCATTGCATTTCCAATTGGGTAATATTAACAAATTATCTTGCTTTGACTGAATTATGCAAGGCTAGAAATTAATCTTTCCATGTTACTGTTGTATTTCTTAGGGATTCATACATTTTATCTGAGTCATAAAGACATGTAAAGCTTGTATATTACTATATCATCAAAGGAATTGAATCATTATATATTTGTTTGTTTTGTGTTTTGGTATTGTTTTGGTTTTTGGTTTTGGTTTTTTTTTTTTTTTTTTTTTGGTACCGGGGATTGAACTCAGGTCCTCACGCTTGCGAGGCAGGCAGCAGAACCACTGAGCTAAATCCCTGGCCCTGTTTTGTTTTGCTTTAACTTGAGGTACTAGGGATTGAACCCAGGGCCTAAGCCCTGAGCTACCTCCCCAGCCTTTTCAAAATATTTTATTTTGAGACAATCTCTCTAAATCATTAAGCTGTGTGCATTTTTGATCCTCCTGCCTCAGCCTCCCAGCATGTTGGGATTACAGGCCTAAGCCATGATGCTTGTCAATCATTAGTTTGATATCTTCTACAAAGAAAACTCCATGCTCAGCTGGATGGTTTTACAAATGAGTTCTACCACACTCTCAAGGAATAGATAATTTTGACCTTAGATGAACTTTTTAAGGAAACAGAAGGATACTCTTCAACTGGTTTTATGAAGTGGGTACACTTCCAATGCCAAATTCAGGCATGAGAGTTATGGAAAATAAAAATTACAGACCATTGTCATTAAACAGACTCAAATATTCTAAGCTCAATATTTTCAAATTGTTCTATCATTGCATAAAAATACAGTACAATTTGATAAAGTTTCTTTATGCCAAAAATAGCTTAGCATTTAAAAACATCGTTAATTTTGAAGAAAAAATATTATCCTCATAGAATTTTTAGTGTTCAGCAACTTAATTTTCTCTCATTTGAAATTTTGATAAAATGCAAGAGACAGAAACTTTTAAACAAAGGTCATCTATCAACTATTATGAAAAAGAAATAAGGATAGGAATAGGAAATAGTTATAGATATTTTAACTATTATAAAAAACTGAAAAATTTAAATTATAATTAATAAGAGACTGAGACAACTAATTAACTTCAATATACAGAAATCAATTGTATGTTAAGATCTAAGAAACACTTACTTTGAATAAGCAACCTTTTAAAAGGTAGCATTTATTCAATCATAAATGCATATAATGTCTATTATTGTTAATGTTACATGCCTGTACAAATGCATAAGACCTTTCAAAAGAAAATTCTACAACTACTCAGAAAGATATTAAAAACAACAATAAATGTAAATTTTTACTGTGTTTATGGATGGGAACACTCAATATCAAAATGATGTCATTTCTCCAACATAAACTATGAAGCCAGTTTCCCAACAAAACTCATAGCAGGAACTTCTCTGTGAAGCTTTTATGGATTTGGACCTATCTTGTAGGAACCCTTGCTGTACCACATGGCTTATAAATCTATCGTATTAAGACCCTGAAATAGTGGAACAAAAATAAATAAACCTGATATAATAAAATAGATCCCAGATACCACTCTGTATATGAGGGAACATCGGTTAATTACAGAAGGTAGATTTCCCCTAAATAATGCCTCTTAGTAAGCAGTGCTAGGACTATTGATGCTTATTGTGGGGGAAATGTGAAATTTGTACCATTTCTCTTCATATACAACAAACTGCTCTAGGTAACCATTTATATGTAAAACTTTTAAAATGTAAAATAATATATTAAAAAAATACAATCCTGGTGTAAGGACGATTCTGTAGCAAAGCCAGAAAACATTAGCTACATTAGGAAATTCTGATAAAATACAACAACATTAAAATTAAAAGCTTCTGTTGGTCAAAAGAGCTCATTAAAAGTGAAAAGCCACAAGCCAGCGGAGAATATATTTACCATATAAATAGCTCAGAAAGCATTAGTATCTAAATGTATTTTACAATTCCCTCTGAACCAATAAAGAAATAAGTATCCTGATTCTTAAAATGAGTAAAAGCTATGAAGAAATACTTTGCACAGAAATAACAGAGGAATACAAGTGGTCTATAAACATATAAAAATGTTCAACTTCATTGAGAACAAAACAGTGCTAACTAAAATCACAATTATACACTATTATCTACTCTCAGATTAGCAGGAATTACATATGAGACAGCATCAACCATTGGCTATAGAGAGAGCAAGGAAAGCCTCCATGGACTGGCACACGGGCTGGCCCTGTGAACTGGTCCAGTCTCACTGGGATATGGCTTGACATTATACACCAAGAACCCAGCAATCCCTCTCCTAGGAGTACTCCTAGAAGCACTCTGAAAGTGGGCAGCAAGAAGTTTGTGACCTTCTTGTGAAAGTTTTTTAGAAAGTAACTAGAAATAGTCCAAGTGTTTTTCAACAGAGTAAATTACAACAGGAAGTCAGACACTATGAAAATGAATGTACCACAGCTCCATACATCTGTGTAAGTAATTCTCAGAAACATAATACTGAGCAAAAGAAACAAGGGGCAGGATAATATACACAGCATGATGCTTTTATTATAAACCCTCATCTGTGTACATGCTTGTAATATATTGTTTGGGACAAACACAAATAAATTGTAGTGAAAAGCAAGGCAATGATAAACACGAATGCTGGGGAAAGGAATATGGTTTTCCTTGGCAAAAAGGAAAAGGAGTGCTACATGGAAGAAGCCACTGACGGTTTCAAAAGCACTGATTACCCATCCCCAGTGCTGGGGGGTGATCAGAAAAGTGTTTATTATTCTTTATACCTAATAGGTACATAATATATTCATCTGCATGAATCAAATGCTCATAATAAAGTTTCTTCTACTATAATTCTAATTCTACTACCCATAGGTAGCTACAGCTCATATTTTTACTGTTTTACTCTTTGTTTATACACCAGTACATTTAAAAGTTCTTTAAAATGTACCATAAACGTTGGCTGGGAGTCTCTGATGGGAATTTGGCCCTTGCATGGTAGTCAGACTTATCCATATGGGTGGTAGCATTATAAAGGCAGAAAAGGTGGGTATAACTGCTTTGGATTGCTGCACTGGATTGGATTCTGATTGGATTGCTGCCCTGGAGAGAGGGTGGGGGACAGGGACTCTCCATCCACTGACAAATACTTTAACAAAAACTATAAAAAGAAAACTGGACCCAGATGATAGGTGGCTTTGTGTGGAAAGCTAAGGCACGTGAAGACCACGGATCCAGGCTACAGTGGCCAGCGGACTTTGTGGGTGTTTGTGACAGGGTCTTGGTACATTGCCCAGGCTGATCTCAAACGACTGAGCTCAAGTGATCCTCCTGCCTCAGCCTTCCGAGTGCTGCCTGGCTTGGCCAAACATTTTTCACTGAGTTCCTTCCTTGTAGAGAAAATAGAAATGAGTCTGTACTCTTCACAAGGTGTAGTAATATCTTTATGAATTATGCACATGTATTCCCTGTCAACAAATAATATTTTCTTCCTACACCCCAAAGCACTGCCTTAGGCACCTGTATAGGGGCCCCTGCCCTAAACTAGGTCTGCGGAAGGGTTTTGAGCAGGGGCGTCTGGTTCCTCAGATTCCTATCTACTCCTATGTAGTAGATGGGTGCGCCAAGGAGTAAATTCCTGGACATACACTACAAGCAAAGGAGTGAACTAGCCAGCACTCCAGAGGGCAGGCTGGAGAGGGAAAGGCAAGAGGAGGAGGCGATAGATGACTTACCTCCCACAGCTGGGGGACGGCGAAATGGAGGGGGCAGTTCCAGGGTTTATTTCATAGGTAGCTTGGGAGAACCCAAGACAGCTCACAGGCGGAGGTTAAGGAAGAGGCTGTCGTCGAGGACGAGCCTGCAGCGATGATGCTGACACCATCACATGGGACACAGAGAGTGGGCAGAGGATGGGGCTGCGAGGGCATGAGGACAGGACGGTGGGCTCCAGGACATGAACTGGAGGAGGATGCAGAGAGAGAGAGACAGGAGCGCGAGGGCTCTGGGCTGCACCCAGTGACAGGATGCTATTCACGGGGCAGGGCAGGTCACACTCACTGGCACAACTCCACAGAGGTGACAGAAGGAAAACAAAATCTCACAAAACAACACTTGCCGTTACTCTGTGGCATGCGCTGTGCCACTGGACTCTGGTGCTTTCATAGCAACAGCGATCCAGAAGATAAATTTTGTGGCCACAGAGTATGAAAAACAAGGCTAGGGAAATGGGTTTAAGAGAAAGATTCCCTGCCATCCCTTAAGCGTCTTGTCGTTAGAAGATGCAGGATTACAGAATCTGACTGGCTCCAATTTAAGTTTCAGAGTGACTTACTAACTGGGTGACCTGAGTAAAACTAAGCCTTGGGTTTCTTCTCACCTATAAAAACAGAAATAGTAGCATTTGTCTCAGGCATGTAAGGACACAGGCGTGCTCCCCAACACGTGGCTGACTCTGACTCTGTTAGGTTCCTTATTGCTGCTTTTCCTGCATGGATGACATGGATTATTACCTGTCTTCCCCACAAGAAACCCACCAATTTCCTAATGATAGACACCAAAGCAAAAACTAAAAAATTTTTTAAAAAAGAATGAAGACTGAGCTGACCTAGCTTCAGCCAGAGATTTAAGGGCGATTTATGCTGATATGTGGATTTCATAAAATCTTGCATAATCTAGATGTCCTGGGACCCAGTAAGGTAATTCTTGGCTGGAAGAAACTGGCCTGGATCATGAAACAATTGAGTCCTGCTGTTGCATTAAAGTTGTGGCTCAAGGAAAATCAGTGTGGCCTCAGAGGGCAGCACTGGGAAGGAATTCTTGTTGATGCAGATTTTGAAAACATGATGATTAAACAAAAAATAATAGTCTTGTGGCTTCAAAACCTGGATAAGGTTTAAGGAGTACATGCCCTGAAAATGAAAAATAAATATTAGGTGTTTTCCATTCTAAGAGCACCACACACACACACACACACACACACACACACACACACACACACACACACATAGCGTGTGTG
>NW_022900935.1:33276268-33318892 GCF_012274545.1 Fukomys damarensis | reverse complement strand
AGCAGGAGGGGTATTAGGGGGGAGAGCAGGAGGGAAGGAGGAAGAGAGAAGAGAAGCAGAGAAGGGATGTTATGAGTAGAATGAGCTTTGAATCAAACAAACTATCCCAAGCTCCTGTTATGAACTCAGCCAACCAACCTCAAGCGAGTATTAGCCTCTGCACCTCAGGTTTCCCAAGAGAACACACAGAATCTGGCTGCTGCGTATGTGGAGATCCTAGATCAGTGCTGTGTGCACAGTGTGAAAATAGAGAACACAAAGTTGTTGCTGCAGGCACAAAGGAAAGGACAGGAGGAGACAAACGTTAGAAACACGTTCTCCAGCACGTACTAATAAAACTAGTACTTGCTGGCTGTTAGAAAAAAAAAAGTCATATTCTTTGGCATCTATGCCGAAACATGTAGTCCTTTTAACCACGTTAATTGGATTCTCATAACTGCTAACATCTAATTTTTTTTTAAAAAAAAAAAAACTATCTCTACTGCTTGAATTGCAGTCTGCAGTTTAACTTTCCTTCTAAAGCTCCTGTGAGGAACACTCAGGCACTCTGAACAGGAAAAAAAAATCTCAAAACCTTGTGAAAGTTACCTTTGAAATTTTTGGAAACAATAAGCTGTGTTTCACTTTCTCACACACAGCGCTTTTTAACTACATCGAATCTTCTATATTCAAAAATATGAAATCAAATAGCTAGATACAGCACTTTAGGATGATGACATTTGCTTCCAGTGCTTTCCAATTACAGGAACAGATGATATGAAATATGTCCTTCTATGCCTTCCTGCTTCTATTTGGGCTATGCCTGTGTCCTTTCTCCTTTTCTTCCCCCAAATAGATTTTCATTCATTCTCAAGACCCAGTTCAAAATCACCTCCTTTGTCCTACCTTTCCCAACTTGACCCAGACTCCACTACTGCGGACAGAATTAAACCTTGCTCTTCTCAGCAACCATGTCTTCCTTCCCCGTGGGACTAACTTCTGGAAATACATAAACTTTATTTCATTTCACAAATACAAGAGTGGTCTACGAATGCATTCAGGATGAAAACTGCTGTAACAACTGGACCTCCTCCCAAAATGAATGGTAGTAACAGAATAGAGACGTCTTTCTCCGCTGTTGAAGAGGAAAGAGTGGGCATCCCAGGTTGGCAGGCAGCTCTCCTTTGTGCGGCCATTCAAGGACTTGGGCTGACCGTGGATCTGGCATCTGTGACACCTGCCTTCCAAGGTGGCTGTGCCATGTGTCACCATAGTCCTGGGCAAGGCGTGGAGGGGGAGCACGGAATGCAGGCGTCTGTACATCTTAACCCACCCCCCACACCGTGGGATCATACGTCCCTGGGGAGAACTTATTCTCACGGCCAAATGGGGCTGGGAAATGGTAGCTGTGGCGTGGAAGCCGCATCTGCCCCAGCTACAGTCTTCTTACCTCAGGAGGAGAGAACTCGTTTTGCAGGTCAGCCCACAGACCTGCCACACACCAATGAGTATCCCTAATGCCCAACAGAGTGTCCAGGAATTCTGACTCTGCTCCCACTCCTAAGGCTATCACCAATGCACCCAGAGGGCCAATTTCAAAATTTATACCCCCTTCCTACTTCATTTTTGCCTTAATAGTTCTATTCAGCACACTACATATTTCACTGATTTGCTTTGTTTATTTTCTGCCTCCATTAGCACGTTTGTTCCCTGTTTTATCTTTAGCACCTAAAAGAAGGCCTGGCTCAGAGTAGCTGCTCAATAGACACTTGTCTCATGAAAGACTAACAGTAGCAAACCTTCTCTGTGTTAGTTATTTTTCTCTCATTGCTGAGACAAAATACCCAACACCAAAGTGTGTAGAGGTTTCAGTCCGTAGCGCACTGGTTCCAAGGCAGAGCGGCACATGGCAGAGGGGTATCGCAGTGGAGAAACTGTCTTTCTGCCCCTTCTATCCAGACCACCGGGTATTAGGGCAGTGTCAAGCCAGTGTACTGCATTAGTTCACACTTCCATAATCCCAGCATCACACGCTCTAGATTCAGCCACCTCTGAAAAGCTGCCTATGACTGCATGGGGCTGTGGGGGGACATCTAGACCCAGACCATAACAATTTCCTCTCCAGGCTGACATGTCAGTGAGCGGAGCCCTCATTTTTCTTGTGCTGACCTCGCTGGTGGCCTTTAGGATCTCAACATCAAAAACCTGTATTTTGTGCTCACTTGGGCAGCCCATATACTAAAAACCTGTATTGTTCTCCATGCTCCAACTGACCACAATCAGTTAAACTGGGAGTGAATTTGCAAGTTCTTTTTTAAGAGAAGCAGATATCTTAACACAGAACAGTGTATTCAAATACCAGGTATTGATTTAACAACATTAAATAATATATCCGTATAAAGAATTATAAATAATGGAAAAGGACTTTTAAAAATATGCAGCCACACACAGAAGTTAAGAGAGGTGCTTACAACTGTTCCTTGCTTTTTTAAAAGAAAATATGGTTTATTCTCAAAGCCAACAACAGCCTGGGTTAGAGCGGCTACATCCCAGCTTTGGCTAAAAATCTCCAATGGAGTTCAGTCTCACCACCTCAGTGGTGCCAAGATGGGCAGGAAAGCCATCAGCTGAGTTCACACAGGGCCTATGTGAGCAACGACAGCAGGCAGGTCCCTGAAGGGTAGGAGGGAGAGCTGTGGCAAGCTGGGGAAGAGGCTGGGAAACAGAGTCAAAGAAACCCTCAGTATGGACTGAACATTTGGGTCCCCCCACGTTTACATGTGAAGTCTAACTCCCAGAGGGATGTCGTTTGGACATAGGCCTTCTCGGAGTGATTGGATCAGAAGAGTACTGCCCTCATGAGTGCTACTGGTGTCCTTAGAAGAGCCAAGGCCAGAGAGCTACCTTGCCTCTTTTCCACCATGTGAGGACACAATGACAAGTGAGCTGGCTGCGGACCATGAAGTGGGTCCTCACCTGACCTGGATCCGCCGGGTACCTTAAAGTTGGACCCAGCCAACAGTCCCTCATGATAGCAGCGCTGGTTGACAGAGACGGTCATCGTGGACACCAGGGAATCGAGGAGCTATGAACACCCCACTCTGCCACTGGACTGAGAGGTGGAGATGGCATAGAGAAAACTTGATGAGAGCAGGCAGCTGCACAGAGCCCAGGGAAGAGTAAGCAGCCCAATAGGAAGGAGAACTAATGTAAACTAATATTTATTAAGCACCTACTGCAAACCAAACACATGCTAGGCAATTCACAGGTTTCATCTCTCTCTCCTTACAACTCTATGTAATAATGATTTTGATACTATTATCCGGTTCAAATTTTTCTATTTCTTGGAGGCCCTCTGAGAGCCCCACACTATATTCAGGGTAGAAGAACATTATTTCATTAATTCCCAAGAAGTATTGAGGGGTGGACATATTCTTCCTGTGTTATATAGAACAGCCCTCCTCAAGCTGGTAATGGAAAGCCAGGAGGGAAATGTGAATCTGAAAGTCTAAGCCTGTATTTCTACAACCCTGTCAAATTATTAAATAATGTAAATTGCAGAAGTCTATGGTTAAGTCCCTACAGAATCAACTGTCATCATCTGATGTGAGTGTTCTTGGTGACTGAGGCTAGGCAGGCAGGCAGTGCCAAAGCACTTTCTTCTTCCGCCTGGTAACTGTTAAGAGAGTGTGGTCATTCAGTCAGCTACACCCACACCTGAATGTCAGTGAAAGCCACCTGCTTCCAGTGATACAGGTCCTGAGTGGAGGAGTCATCATCTGGAAGCCAGGGTGTACCTGTCACTCAGGGCTCAGTGCTCAGTGTGTGGCAGGACTCCCAACTGTTCTCATCAGCATGCGCAGATTCCTAACCCTAACGAGTAAGAAGCACACAGTTCTCCCAGTAGTGACATCAAACATGCACTGAGCATTTCCTATGTGCAGACATATTAAGGTATTGAGCCAGACAAGCCCTACGAAGCAGTGACTGTTACTCTCATGCCATTTTCCAAGTAGAGTAAAGGAGGAACAGAGGAAGTAAATAATTTGTTCAAGGTTGCACAGGGGACGGTGTTGAGATTCTGACCCTGGGACTCTGGCTGCAGAATAAGTCCTTGACCATATTTCTCACTTCCTGTCCTAGGATCTCCTGAAGCTTTGTCATGGGAAGAGGCCCCCAGACTCTCACATGAGCAGGGATGGGAAGTCATGCCTCAGGGTCACCTGTGATCCAACATTTAGATGCTTCCTCTTTCTTCCTTTGGAAAATTCTGAGGCTCAGTCCATAGGCATCTTGGAAGGTCTCATCCTGTCCAGTACTAAACACCACCCGATGTAGAGTCCAGCTCAACTGGCATCTCCCATCCCCATTTTACTGCCCATTTCCCTCCTTCCAGTTCCTAAGACCACTTCCTTCCCAAGCAAATGACCTGCACACAGCCTTGCACACGTCTTCGGTGTGGGTTTTGCTTTGCAGGGAGCCCTCATTAAAACTGTGATGGACCCCGTGACACAGAGCACTGAACAGAGAACCCATTTTCTGTCACAGAGCAACTCTGAAAGTCTTGCAACTTGTCTTCTCATGTACTAGACAGATTTCATGAAAGATACCTTCCCTCCACCCTCTTCCAGCAGCAGTTTGAGGAGATACAATTTGTAAAAACATTTCACAAAGCTCCATAGCAATGCAAAGTATAGGAATGCATCCATCTCAGCTTCTACCTCCGAATCTGACTCAATATTAGCATCAGCTTTGACCTAATCTTGGACTTTGACTTCTTTAATGTCATCTCCAACAACTCTGAATGTATGTGTGACAAACTACTGCCTGCCCGCAGCGATCAACATCTTATCTGTGAGCATCAGTAACTTAAACAAGCCAAGTTTTAAAAATTAATTTTAATATTCATTTTCAAATAAAGGTACTCATCCTTAGTATTGCTTAATTTTTTGGAAACAGCCACGCCCTATAGCTGATAATCAGCTGTTTGATAGAATGCATATTTATTATGGGAGAAGTGAATACTGTCATATTCGGTGTCTATTGTAAGAGCTAACAATTTTCAAGTAGCCACAGGGAAATAAGCTGATATTTTATTTGAACACAGTCATGCGTTGCTCATGTTCTGAGAAAGTGCATCGTTGAATGATTCATCGCCGTGCAACTATCTTAGAGTGCACTTCCTCGAACTGTGGTGTCCACGATGTCACTGGCTAATGTACTCTCACGGGACCAAGGTCAGATATGGGGGCTGCCGTCAGCTCACACATCATTACTCAGTGCATGGCCACACTGAGAGATCCCTTAGCTAGATAATGGCAGGAAAAGCATGTTATACTTGGAACCTAAACTTTTGCTAGAGGTTTGAATAATAATAGAATAGCTAGCAGTGCGGAGACATTAGTGTTTCTATAGTTACTATCAAACTTCTGAAGTTCAACTACTAGAAATCTTAATTAAACTTAATTAGATCTTAATTAAGCTGGTGCCAAGTATTAATTATGATAACAGTAAAATGTTACTCTTGTCTCTCAGATGTTCCTCTTCTGCGATGGTAATAATATAAGACCGTGAATAGGCAGTGGTTTTGATGCTTAGCTCTTTGACATTGGATCAGAAATATGTGTGAACCTCTATTCTCTTTGCTTCTTAATAGCTCATTCTCCAACATATCTGCAGATACTGTGAGTTTTTATAGGTAAGTGGGTATTTGCTCACTCATTCACTCACTCACTCATTTCCACTTATAAAACAAATATTTATTAAACACCTACTATATACCAATAGACGCAGCTCATCTCTGTCCCAACGGAGCCTGACAGAGACATCTTAAACATTTTTAGCAGCGTAACACCTTTCCAAATTAAGCCTTACTTAGCAGAAGACAGACAAAAGGAATAGATTCATTCATGCATGCAAAATATTTATTTAGGTCCTACTAGGTGCCAGATACTGAAGTTTCTACAATGAAATTTTTTTAATTTAATTGAGTTTATTGGTACATTTTAGGGATACAGTACAGTTACATTCATTGTTGGGATCATGTACCTCTACATGGCAAGTCTTGATTCTCATTTTTTCCCCTTACCTCTGCCCTCCCTTCACCCCCTCCTCCCCTCCCCATCTACAAACACTTTATTTTCATCTTTTCATTCTCTCACAGTTTTTTCTTTTCCCTTTTTGTTCTTCCCCTACGCATCACACCTTCCCTACACCTTTAGCTCCTTTCTTCAAATTTCTAAATGTCAGTAATCTTATTAGAATCTTATGCATTTCAACAATGAAATTAATGGCAAAGTCTCTGCCTTCCTGGATTTCACAGGTCAGGGAGAAAGAGACTACAAAGAAACACACATGTGGGCCAGGGATTTAGCTCAGTTGTTCTGCCGCCTGCCTCGCAAGAGCAAGGTCCTGAGTTCGATCTCTGGTACAAGAAAAAGAAAAGAAAAAAGAAATACACATGTAACTTGGTGATAAGTGTTGTGTAACTACTGATGGTGATAAGTGATCCAGACAAAAGTAAGGCAGAGTAAAGAGGGTAAAGAGTGCTGGATCCAGAGAGATTACTAAGTGCCAAATGTATACGCATCCATCATCACCCACTAGGAACATATTTAATATGCAATGTAAAAATCTGGGTGAAGTTATCAACAGGGGATCTTTCCGGTGGTCCTGGGTTCATTGTCTAACTTGAGCACAAGGGAGTTGTTGATGGAAAAGTGGACACAACAATGACAAAAAGAAGTTAAAATTCCAGAAGTCTCATGATTTTAGTAAAGGAAAGCACCCAAAGCCTTTTAGGGATAAGAATGCTAGAATGGATTTATCATATGTGACCAATCATTCATCCCCTACTGATAATTACCATGTCAATCTGAACACCTGTTTTTACTTCTGTTGAAGAACAAAGTGCACACGTCAGTGAAAAGTGCTTCCATGGCATTTCTCCATGGACGGGGAAGGCAGAAGGAAGAAGTTCCAGGTGAAAGAGGGTCACTGATTTCACCAAGATGAGGAGCCTCTCATTAGGCTGTGGCCAATTGGCGGAATACTGTCTGTAGCTGCAAGGTAAGGTGGTCTTCAGAATAGGCAGCAATGATGCAGTTTCTTTCTTTTTTTTTTTTTTTTTTTTTTTTTTTTTTTTTTTTTGAGATAGGATCTCACTAGTTCAGGCTGTCCTTGAAGTCACTGCATAGCCCAGGCTGGCCTCAAACTCACCGTGATCCTCCTGCCTCGGCCTCCTGAGGGTTGGGATTACTGGTGTGCTCACCATACCTGGCCAGTGCTGCAGTTTCTGACCTTAAGGGGCTTTTGAAAAATACACTTTCCCTCGGGTACCTTAGACCCTAAATAAATTGGCATTATGTCAAAGACCTATTTGACTTGCTTAGTTCCGGGTCTGAGATGAATATAGTATGCCACTAATGTTGTTGCAGTCCCCATGGAAATGTGTGTATCTAAACAAACTTAAAGTCCTTTGAAAAGAGCACTGGCTAAGTACCCTTAAAGGAGGAGCCATGACTTATATAATAATATTTAAGGTATGCACTGCACATCTTTCTGAAAAGGTCCTCTGCCTTCTTACTAGGTAAATACATATCTGAGGAATTACTAGACCCTGGCCTTAATTAAATGCCAAATCCTAGGACTCAGAGTCTACTGTAAACGGCTTAAAGAGTCAAGTGACAACAGGATTTCTATTCAATTTTGTTTCACAGTAAGCCCAGTGAAAACTTTACATCCATCCTGGAATTTCTCAACACAAGGGATGATCGATTTTAGGGTGGAGGTTTAAGTTTTTAAAAATGTATTACAGAAGATATCACAAATGCTATTAACCCCCTCAGAATGCTCCCCTTCACTTCAAACACACTTATCCCATACTTGTTGCCAGTTTCTGAACACTTCTGGAAGTCCTCTCTCATGAGGTGCTTGCTTTTCACGGCTGCCTGGATGCCCTGAATTGATGCAAAATGTTTACAGCAATTTCTATCAAATAAAAACATTCCAGCCTGTCCTTATCCACAATATTCACCAGATCTGGCACTGTTTGACTTCTGGCCCTCTCTAAAATCAAAATGATCATGAAAAGTAAACCTTTTAAATCAAGTCAGGTACAGCCATAACAGCACAACTAAAGATGCCAAAGAGGACATCCAGAACTGCTTCAGAAGGTGGCAAAAATGATGGGATGAATGTGTTTGAAGTGAAGGGGGAAATTTTGAAGGTAATTAACCTCCATGTGACGTTTATGGTAATAATTTTTAAATTTAAATATTCAGGATATTTTTCAATCATATCTTGAATAGGCCATAAATATATAGTCAAGAACTCACAGGGCCGGATATTTAGCTCAGTGGTTCCTCTGCCTGCCTTGAAAGCACAAGGTTCTGAGTTCGATCCCCAGTACAAAACAAAAAGAAGAAGAAAAACTCACCGAATCCAGATACTGCTGTCCTAACCCACAAAGAAGGAGCTAGGTTAGAAAGGCCAAGGAGAAGCCACTACAGTTTCCCTCCTCTAGTAAAACAGTACACCACGAACACCATCGTGTCCCTGGAGAGAGAAATTAGGAGATCAGCACATTCATCAAAGAACTGGGAAACTTAAAGATAGTGATTCTCACCATGTCCTTGGTACCTGCAATTATGCATGATTTGGGGGCATCATTTGTGAATACAGTGCGATTGGCTTTCCCAGAGCTATTCCATGAAGTAACCCCACAGCCTTTTATTACTTAGTGCAGCCATCAAGATTCTCCAATGAAACAGAACCAACAGGCTAGAGACAAACACTTCAGAAGAGATTTATTGTAGGAATTGCAACTTACGGTTATGGAGGCCAAGAAGTACCACTGTGCACCATCTGCACACTGGAGAGCCAGGAAAGCCAGTAGTGCAACTGACTCCATGTTCAAATACCTAAAAATCAGAAGTGTGGATGGCATAATTCTCAGGACTGGGAACCTGGGAGGCAACTGGTATAAGTCTTCAAGGCAGGAAAAGATGATGATTTCAGCTCAGGAATGGAGAGCAAATATACCTTTTGCTACCTTTTAATTCTGTCTTAGCCCTCAACAGATTGGTCGATGCCTACACATTGGTGCTAGTGGACCTTCTTAAGTAGTTCACGGATTTCAATCTCTCCCAGAAATACGCCCACAGACACACCCTAAACAATGTCTTGCCAGCTAGCTGGGCAACCCTTAGCTCAATCAGCTTGACACATAAAGTTAATCACTGCTTGTAAAACAGATACAGGACTTTTGGAACATGCTACACTGCTAAAATTGCCAACAGTACCTAGAGTTAGAGGTATTATACCATAAATTATCAGAACCACTGGTTCTGTAGAAGAAAACAAAGCCTTCTCCTCATCAGATTTCTCCTTATCACAGTGTGGAGAAATCTACAACTTTACACCTCTTCTCTGCATATGGGAACAATCAAGACAGAGTGGAAAGTGACCCCCTGGGGCTCAGGGCTGGGTCTAAACCCTTCCCTCCACTGTGAAAGTGATTTAAGTTCAGTAGAGGTGTGCTGCAGTGGAAGACGTTGGTTGTGTGAACTTTGAGCCATGAAGAGAAGAGGACACGTTTCCTGGGAAAGAGGAGGAAGATAAAAGAATCAAGAATTGGCCTTAAGCAATTCTCAGGGGACAGCGCTTGCCTGACTCTGACATCATTTGGGAGTTTATTTTCAGTTCAGCGTTGTGTTTAGAATGTCAGTGGGGCCCGGTACCAAGGAAACCCAATCGACAGTTGCCTTCTGCTCATTGGTTTCCAAGAAAGCAGACGGTTGCAGCCAACTCCCCAGGGACCTAAATTTGTAGTCTCAAATTCTCTGGTTTGGGAACAACCCCAATCCCATAGGTTCATCATCTGGGCAGGGAGATGATTCAGTCAAGTGACATTGGCCATAACCACTCAGGAGTCCTTCACAGTGTGGTCAAACTGTATCAGGGACATGGCCAAGATGTGAAAGGATTTTCTTTTCTCAAGACTAGTCCCTCCTCCTTGATCCCAAAGAAGAGAACATGTGAAACATTCCCTGAACCACCTGGGCCTTGGGATTTAATTGTATGGTGTACTTTATAAAATATAAACCTCAGAAATAACATACCGCATTAGCAACTAAGGATATGTTTAGATGCTGTGGAAACAAAATCCAAGAGTAGAAAGGAGGGGTAATGGGAAGGAAGGATTTGTGGGGGCCACACCGAGGTCATGCCTGAAGTAGAAAGAAACATAGGTAGGGGGGTTTGTGATACTTTGATGAAGCTAAGAGTCTAAGAGCAGGTTCTATAGCTGGTGGGCT
Organism: Fukomys damarensis; assembly: GCF_012274545.1. NCBI lineage: Eukaryota > Metazoa > Chordata > Mammalia > Rodentia > Bathyergidae > Fukomys > Fukomys damarensis. The sequence goes on along the minus strand of NW_022900935.1, from coordinate 33,308,597 downwards.
CTACCTGTTTCCTGCTTGTGGCTGGTGGGGTGAGAAAGAGAAGGGAAGGGACCCGTATTAGTACCAGTTATCACAATAACCACCAGAAAAATGGCTGCTCCCTCTGCAACCAGCTACTTCTTTGAGGTGAGCTTGCATCCGCTTGAGGGGGAACCCTAGGGAAACAAGGATTAACTCCCAAATAGGACACAGCTTCATCTTCTCTGTCCTCTCTGTTGCCCTGGCACAGTGCCTCTCCTGCCAAGCTCACATAAACCTTCTGTTATGAATGTTCTTCTCCACGGCTAACTTACATAAAGCCAAAGGCCTCGTGATCCTTAGGTGTCGCTGAGACGTCACGTCAAAGAAGCGTCAGTCTCACTCTTAAAGCTTTGGGTAATAATGGAGAAATTTATGGTTGGTTTTGACAAAAACACAGCCCCAGACAATTTCTATAGTACTTCGCTCAAAAATCCTTCTGCAAGATCGTTTTTAGACATTTTTTCCCCATCTTCAGAGTTTCATCTTCATGGAAAATGTTGAAAGTCCATTTCCTCCTCCCTCCCGCCCCTTCTCTTCTGCACTAAGCCTTTCTCGGGTTTACTGTTGACTCAATCCCATACTCATGCCCCCGTAACCAGTTATCTGGCCACCACAGGAAGAACCGTGGGAAATGTGGTCTTAAACCCTACTCTGCTTTTTTTCCCTCTGAGAAGCAGTCATATCTTAATCCATGCCCATATCTCTGCCTGCTCATAAGCTCCAGGAGGTCAGGGTTGTGTCAGATTGCTCTTTCTATCCCCCATCGTTGACTGTACTACACTTTGCATGTAATACAAGCACATGAATCTTCATTTTGCAGCAAAATGGAGAATGGAGGGACGAGGGAACAGGAATTTTTTTTTTCTAGCAGCACCCTCTCACTCAAAGTACGCAAGCTACCAGGTGTATTAGTTTCCAAGGTCAGCTGTAACAAATACACACACGTAGTGGCTGGACACTACATAAAGCTATTCATAGGCAGCTGTAGAGGTTAGAAATGAGGCATTAGAGTGTTGACAGTTCTGGAGGTTAAAAGTGGGATATCAGAGTATAGGCAGGGCCTCCTGCCCCCAGTCCTCCAGGAGGGAGTTTCTCTTTGTCTGGTGGCCTCAGGCATTCCTCGGCTTGTGACAGCACCACACAACCCAGCAGTCATGTTCTGAGAATCCAAGAAGAAATGTTGGGGAGCAGTGGGGAGGACAGTCCAATATACCAGGAAACAAAAACAGTCTTCTGAAACAGATTGGTGAAAAGCTCCTGTCTTTGTGATTTTCATGGGTAATGTCATAGAATAGAGCTCTTGTTGGTCAAAGGATAGCTAATTGTTTCAACAACTATAAATTTTATATAGTACATTATATGAAAAAAAAAAAGTCCTACCTCCTTGGTCACTAGGCCTTGTTAGAAGAGCTGTGTATCCCATGTTCCTCATCTCAAGGGCTACAGAGATCCCCATTACAACTTCCTATCACTGGGAAAGAAGCTTCTTCAGGATTCCTGTGGCCTGAAGTTCATACGGTTTGTTACTTCTGGGTCCCAGTAAAGAAGAGAAATACATGAATACACACATGTAATCGCAGTACTCTGGGAGGCTAAGGCAGGAGAATCGCAAGTTCAAGCCTACCGTGGGCAATTTAGTGACGTGGGGAGACCCTGTCTCAAAGAGAAAAATAAAGTTCTGAGGATGTAGCTCAGTGTGGCTCTGGGTTCAATCCCCAATATCAAAAAGAAGGAAGAATAGGTTCAAGAGTGAATGTTTCTTTAGAATGAGAAAATAAATCAACATAAACTATAAAATTTTAAAAGCTGACAAATAGCATAAAAACCACAAACTCTATTTCTATCAACTTTCTCCAATGTTTCTTCCCATGTTGCCTACTCTGATCACCTCCTTCACACAACAACAACCTCACATATACTCTACAGAGAGAACAGGCAAATGAGTGAGTCCTTTCCCCAGCTCCAACCCCTGACACTAGCTAGTTTTCATTATGGATAGTTTTGAAAAAGTTTCATCTCTAAAACTTGTTATGAGGAATGTTCTGTAAATTTTCAGGGTCAGAGCAGTTTCCCTTATCCCTGGTTTTGCTTCCCAGAGTTTCAGTTACCCGTGTCAACCGCAGACAGAAAATATCACACGGAAAATTGAAGAAACAAGTGATTCATGCACTTTAAATTACAGTGTGATGAAGTCTCCCAACATCCGGATATGGCCCACCTGCGACATGAGTCACTCCTTTGTCCAGCGTGTCCGTGCCCCGTACACCACCGCCCCTTAGTCACTTAGTGTCTGTCTCCGTTATCAGATGGATGGCCACAATGTTGCAGCCCTCAAGTCTAATTAAGTCTTACTTCAAACCCCAACACTATAACACAATGCCTATGGCATGACCTTTCATCGTGTAGCCATCGGATGGCTCACATCATCATAAGAAGGATAAGCATACTCGAGATAGAGGGAGACACCACATTCACACACCTTGTTCTATTTTGTTATGACAATTATTCTGTATTATTGCTCATCATTGTTGACGATTTCTACTGTGCCAATTCAGAAATCAAATTGTGCCCTGTTACATATACATAGGAAAATACTTAGTTGCTATAAAGTTCAGTACTGTCCATGACTTCAGGTGACACACTTTGGACAAGGGGGGACCACTGTATTAACAAACTTGGGGAAATCTCTATAAAGTTCCTTCCATATATGATCTGTAAGATTTTCGCAACACTTCATCTTTTATTGTGTGAGATTAATCCTAAGTCTTTAAATTGACAACATTCATAAACCAGTTTGACATGATATTCTTGGGTGTCATGAAGAATTTTATGTTTTTAAAAAAAAAAAAACTGTTGATCATTCACAGACTCAAGTTGCATGAAATTACCCCTTGTTTTAACAAAACACAATAATATGGCACAAGAAATTCATCAAAACAAAGCCTCCATTGACCTTTGTGTATGTTCTGTTGAGAGTACAAATTACCTTACTCTTTGCCATTATTTTCCTCTTTAACTTTTGTTCTTTCTGTTTAGGAATGTCCTGATTCTCATAATTGTCTTTTTATCTCTGTCCACTTTAATATCTGTCTATTCTTGTCTATCATGATTCTTTCCTTATCTCCACATTTTTAACTAACAGATGTTTTATTTATATTTGTTATATTAAGAGTATATCTTTTGACATTGAATATCTCAGCCAGTATTATCTTCCATCCACTTACATTTTTTAATTCCACTGAAATACAAAATTTGAATTCATGGATGATTAATAATTCTGAAAAAAATACACAAAATTGATCCAGGCATATTAAATTAAAGCATAGCAAGAGAAATCCAAGTACATTTCTAAATTGCCTCTATGTTTTGTTAAGCTACTTAATCACCTAATCGAATTATTCTTCAACTACAAATAGGGACTTGATGAGTTTGTACAGATGCATCTCTGTAATATGTGTCTCTCCGGGCTACTTGGTTGCATTAGAGATAATTTCAGGTTTCCTTTCTCTCCTGGAAGCAGCACTCACGCTCAGATGTGTCTGATAAGTTATTAAGACAAGTCAAGAGCACTAAGATGGGATCTCAGGCTGCACAGGATATGAGACTTCCTACCAGCATAATCCTATTGGTAGAACTGGTACAGTTCTATGTCCTAGATATGCAAAGGCGCTCATAGTCTACATTCTCTTCATGTAGGGGGCACTTTAATAGTGCATGCTGCAATGTTGAGTAAGTTCCTTATAGGAGAGAACTTCATTTTGACTAAATGCCAATGAGAAACAAACCTGCCATTTATAAATTAAACATATCATCCATATAAGCATTTTCCACAGACTGGTTTCTGGCCTCATCTTTTTTTTTTTCTTTTTATTGAATTTATTGGTACATTCTAGGTATACAGCACAGTTACATTCATCATTGGGATCTTGCACCTTTACATGACAGGTCTCGGTTCTCATTTTTTCCCCTTGTCCCTGCCCTCCCTTCACCCCTTTCTGGCCTCATCTTTCTCCTTCCTTATCTGTGATTTTCAGCTGCCAAAGACTAGCAGACATATTCAGGTTGGATCTCATCTCTGGTCCCTGCCAGAGTACAGTCTGTAGTACAAATGATCCTGGAAGACCATCCTAGCCAGGATGGCATCACAATCTAACCATACATGGCGTGGACAATGAGTCACATTAACAGATCTCACTCAGCTCTCCCAAACGCACTCTTCTCCCAACTTCCCCTCAGTAAGTCAGAACGATGCCTGCAGCCTTCTGACACCAGCCAGCACCAGCCAACATGATGATGCCTACAGCATTCCAACATAGCCAACAGGGTAGGAAAGAAGTAGCCTGACTGATAAGCAAAATTATTCCTTACTTTTAACATTGTACATATTTACATGACCACACAAAGAAATCACCAGATCCCTCTTCAGAGCCTTGGAGAAGAGCCTTTAGTGAAGAATTCTAAATTCTCAGCACCATCAACCTCTGCCTGGTAGTCAGAAATACTCTTAACTTGGATTCCAGGAGAAAACTAGACCCTCTAGCCCACTTCTTTCCTGGACCAAGATTTATCTACAAATTTTTCTTATATGGTAAATCATTGACACTTATTAGGAGGGAGGAAAACTCTTTCGGTGCTGATAAATGTTTGGTCTTTTTATAAAAGACTGGATCTCTGTGGTTACACCCTGTCCACTCATCTGCACTACTCAATAGTGCGCTGTCCTCCCTTCCAAGGAGACACAGTCATCAGGATTCTCTGGAAACCTAGATCATGCTTCAGGGCATGGGGTGAGAAGTTTTAAAACTTTGTGTAAAGCATCAATCTCTACTACATGCCATGTGTTGTCTCATGTGCCAGAAACAGAAGAATCAATGAAAGTGAGTCCCTGCTCTCATGCAGCTTATATTTGGACCTAGAGGGCAGATTATAATGAATAAGTGAATGAACAAATGTAAGGTAAAAATAATTTTAGATGATAATAATACCCATGACAAAATAGAGCATGGAAGTCAGTGTGCACGGCCGGAGAACTACGTAATGTAATGTAATCACACAAGGTCACACCGAGGAGCTTACATCCAAATTGAGATCTAAATTAAAAGAAGACAGCCATAAACAATCAGATACAAGAGAATTTAAGATAGAGAGATCAGCATGTACAAAGGCCCCGAGGTACTCTTGTTACAGGGAACAGAGAGGAAGCTGATGGGACTGGAGTGGAGTAAAGAATTATGATGGATACCGAAAGACTTTAGAGAGGTTGGCGGGGAACAGGCCTCAGAGATCCATGTAAAGCCTATCCTGAGTGTGACAAGGAACCATTGGGAAGGTTTTGAACCAGAAAATGACACCACATGGTTTGTGTTTCCAAAAATCATTCTGACCACTCTATGGAGTCTTACAGAGAATAGAAGCAGGGGTCAGCTGGGTGATTATTTCACTGATGGCGTAAACTTCTGGGGGCAGGAAGAGAGGTAGAAGGAAGCCAATGGATTTGGAGTGTGTTGGAAGTCTAGCTGGATATGGGGAATTTCAGTGGAGAGAGACACAAGGTGTCTCCTGGATCTGCGGGCTGTGGATCTGGGTGGATCATGGTGATGACGGTGCCATCTCCTGAACTGCGCAGGACTTGGGGGACAAGTTGGGGCGTGGACAAGTTGAAAATGGAAAGTTGTGTTTCCACCATGACGAACTTGAATTTTATTAGCCATCTAAAAGCCATCTATCACTAGCCATGATAAAGAATCTGCCTCCTTCTTTTCACTTTTGACTGTGTCCGGGCTCCACCTCTCCAGATTCCCTTGTGACCTCACAGATAGGAAGCCTGGGTACCAGGGCTGAAGACTTGAAGGCCAGTCTTCTGCTTCACCCCTCTGTTTCCACCTAAGGCAGGTCTCCTCTGGAGCTAACAGGGCCCTGGAAGCTCTCCCACCCAATAAGCTGAGTGGAACTTTTCCCATCCTGTAGTTGGGCTGAGTTATGGGTCCGGGATCTGCTTAAGTTACCTCTCCTGAGTCAAAATCTGTGGCCCTGCCCAGCATCCAAGGCCAGACAGAGACTTCCCTCAGTCCTCAGATTGTGGTTGGGGTCTCTCATGGCCCAGGGTCCTTTCTATTTTATATTATCTCTTCCCTAGGGCTGATCTTGCCCATGGCCCAGTGATACAGGCACATATGAATAGAAAGTCCTAGTTTGATTCTGTACTGAAACCCTCCTTCACTCTGACTCAAGGTAGCACGAAGTAAAACTTTAATTCTGCAAGAGTGCTTAGCAATTTGTATACTGACACTCAGTTTTGGATATGTTTATCTCTCACACTAGGGGTTTTCTTAGCCCTGTTACTATTCCCAGAGATAGCACATCCAGTGAGCATGGAGTGAGCTGTAGGGAACTCCTTACCGAACAGATACAGAGAGATCTGGGAAGGTACACTGTGCAGAAGTTTGAAGAGGGCTGGTGGAGTGGTCATAGATTTCCATTTATTTTAAAAAGAAAGAGGAAGTAAGGACTAGGTCATTCAGGGACTAGACCAAACATTTTACACTCCTGTGGAAAATTCTCATTAAGATCAAGTGTAAGACACTGAAAAAAGTCTTTAATCATCCTCAATCTATGAAAAGATGGTTTTCTGGGATGATAAAGAACTGAATGTTTGGGTAACAAAAATCTGAAAGACTACATTTCAGATCAAAGTTGAAATGGCCACAGAATAGAATCTGCTCAAACTCTGACAAAAAAAAAAATTAAGCACAATATAAGTGCAGGAGATGAAGCCTCTCAAAACAAGGACCCCCATCCTGTCACAGTGGACCCCCAAGCAAAGATAACAGTGAAGAACAGGTCGAGGACATGTTGGACCTCTTTTGTGTTCTGCATGTTGGCTCTTAAAAGGAAGGTGAGTGCAGGCATCTCTGTCCATTTGTTTTATCTTCCTTAAAAGGACTCTGAAGATCTTCCTCCAACACGGATACACATTAGGAAAGAGAAACCTTGACCAATAAGTGGGGACAGGTTGTGGTTCAAAGCTCCCAGTCCAGCAAATCCATTAGAAATACGGATTTTAAGGTGACTGCTCCATGATGGGAAGCAGGCTTTCCCACCGAGTGATGGCCTCAGGTAGGCTCTCACAGCCTGAGCAAAGAGAACATAAAGCTTTTATATTTCAAGCAGATTTCCTCCACCATGCATTTATGTCTTGAAGCCAGACAACTTTGGACTGGACCACTGGACTCTATCAGCCTTATCAACTTCTCCTTTAAGTTATAGGTGCCGGATATAGTGTCCCAGTGACAGAGAAGTGACCGAGACTGCTCGTTCTCTTTCCTGTCCTTGAAGAAAAATAAACTTGAGTTATTTATAGAAAAATAGATACACTTTGAGACCACAATGCTTCAAATTATTTATTGAAATAAATCAAACCCAGAAGGTTAACTACCATATGGTTTCTCTTATTTATGAAAGAAAGTATAAATAATTTAAAGAACAAGATGATAAGAAACAGGGAGATAGGAAGGGAGTCTGGGAATAGAGGAAGATAGGAGGGATCAGAGAAGAAGTAAAAAAGATCAAGATGTGATACATGTGCTGGGGATTTAGCTCAGTGGTGCCACCGCCTGCCTCGAAAGCACAAGGACCTGAGTTCATCCTCGGTACCAAAAAAAGAAAAGTGTGATACATAGGCACCAATTTCCCATTATAAATGATACATTATGTATTACAAACATATAGTAATGAGATATCATTTTTTAAAAATTAATCAGCACAATCCACCATACAAAAAACTAAAATTTATAATGTACTATCTCATTAGATACAAAAGAAATAATAAAATCCAACACTCATTTCTGATAAGAATACTCAACAAAGTAGGAAACTAATTGAACTTCCTCAATTTTATGAAGGACATATATGAAAAATCTACAGATTAAAATCATTCTTCATCATAAAAGACTGAATACTTTTCCTTCTAAGATGAGGAACAAGAAAATTATATTTACTCTCGTCATATCTATTCGACAGTGTCCTGGAAGTTCTAGAAAATATAACCAAGTAGTAAAGTAAAAAGGAAGTCATTTGTGTTGGAAGAGATGAAATAACATGTTTTATTCACAGATTGTATAAATTATCTATTTAGGAAATTCAATGCACTCTAGAAAAGATGGCACTAGAGCCATTAAGTGAATTTAGTGAAATAGAAGGATATATTACCAATATTTAAATTAATTGTGTACTTCTACATATTAGCAATGAACAGTAGGCAATAGTTCTGAAAATGCAATTTACAATAGCATCAAGATATGAAATACCTTGAGATAAACCTGTGAAGAATCTATTGCCAAAAACTAGGAATGTTTCAGAGTGAAATTAAAGAAGACCTACGTAAACAGAGAGCTGTTTGGCATTCGGAGGATTCAATATAGTTAGGACATGAATACTCTCACTTCACCTATTCATTCAACACAGTCCCAACTACCAGGGTAGCAAGTATTCTTTACAAAGACTGACAGGCTGACTCTACAGTTCACATAAGAATGAAAAGGATCTGGGACGGTCAAGATCATCTTGCTTAAGAACAAAGATATAGATCTAATTTCATTATAAAGCCATAGTAATCAAGTAATCAATGCAGTGTGATTTTGCTGATTAGAAAGATCAACAAATAAGTGGAATCAAGAAGAGAGCTCAGAAAGAGACTCATACATATGGACAGTTTTGTTTTGGTTTTGGTTTTTGGTTTTTGTTTTTTGTTTGTTTGTTTTTGGTACTGGGAATCAAACTCAGGATTTTGCGTTTGTGAGGCAGGTGGTGGCACCACTGAGCTACATCCCCAGCCCTATGTGGACAGTTTTGACAAAAGAAGTGATTAACAGTTGAATGAATAAAGAACAGTCTTTTTAAAAATGAATGATGAAATATTTGGCCATTAATAGGCAAAATGATGAAGTTTGTAATACACATACCTCATTCCATATGCAAAAATTAATACAAATAGATTAGAGGAAAACATAGTGCAAAACATAAACCATAAAACTTTTAGAGAATAACTTAAGACCAAAAGCCTCATAGCCTTAGGTCAGGCAAAACTTTCTTAGATACGGATACCACAGCCATGATCCATAAAGGAATAAATTAATAAACTGACTGACACTGTTGAGAGCCTAGCAAGACAAACCACAGACCAAGAGAAAGTGTTCACAAAGCATAAATCCAATGAAGGGCTTGAGTTTAGAAGGTAGAAAGAACTCTCAAAACTCAATAATTTAAAACAACGAGAAATTCAAAGTAGAAGTAATTTTAAAAGCAAACTAAAAATAGGTGGTGGGAAACAGGAAGGTAGACTTACAGAGACGGGAAGGAGGTCTGAGGTGGGGACCACGAGTGAAGGGGAAATAAAAGGATTGATGTAATTACTGTGCATCACAAATACTAAGGCAAAAGAGAAAAGTCTAATGTTGAAAATGAACAAAATAGTTGAGCATTGCAAGAGCGAGAATAGATATGGTAAGTAAAAACATAAAAAAGATGCTCAACACCGTAATCATTAAAAAAATGCAAATAAACTACTAAACTAATAATCTAATAAACTACTAAACTGAAACTACTAAACATTGATTAGAATAGCTGAAATTAAAAAGACTGACAGTACCAGTTGTTGGCACAGATGTGGAAAACTAGAATCCGTATACACTGATGGTGGGAACACAAAATGGTATAATGACTTTGGAAAACAGTTGGGTGGTTTCTTGAAATGTTGACTTTTTTTTTTTTTTTCTGGTACCAGGGATCAAACTTGGGCCCTTGCACTTGCAAGGCAGGTGGGCAGCAAAGCCACTGAGCTAAATCCCCGGCCGTTTTCTCAAAATGTTACACTACGAAGCCATCCCACACCTAGGTATTTTCCAAAGAGAAAATAAGACACAGTCCATACAAAGACGCACACACAGGAATGTTCCTGCCAGCTTTCCTTATTACAGCCCCAAAGCAGCAAAAAATCTAAATGTCCACCGGCAGGGTCAACGGATAGGCAAACTCTAATATACCCATCTGGAAGTACTACTTGGTGATAAAAAAGGACATGCATTCTGCTGAGCAATGCAAGCCAGAGTTTGAAAGGCAGTTGGCCCTCTGCCTCTGTGGGTCCCACATTTGCAAGTTCCACCAACCCTGGATCCAAATTACTCAGGGGGGAAAAAAAAACATCTGCCTTGACCACATGCCGGCTTTTCCTCTTGTCGTTATTCCTTGTACCATACAGAAGAACAACTACTTACATGTATTTATATTATACTAAGTATTATAAGTAATAGAGTGATGTGTAAAGTAGAGTATATGGGAAGAATTTGTAGGTTGTGTGCAAGTGATGTGATTTGGGTTTTTCTTCAGTTTCCCTATTTGTTTTTTATTATCAACTTTCTTTTCATTAGTACATATTTGTCACACACTGATCACATTCATCTCAGGGAATTTTTACCTGTACATAGTATACTGTAATTCTTTTTTCCCCATTCCCCTCCCTTCAGTCCTCTTCCCCTCCCCACTTCCAGAAGCTTTGCTTCTATTTTTTTTCCTTCATTTCTCCACTTTTTCCTTTTCCTTTCCTTCCTTCCCCTTCCTCTCTCTTATTCCTCTTCCCATTTGAACAAATTCGCTAGTGTAGCAGGACACTAAGTCAACATTCAAAAACCAATAGCATTTCTGCACCTGAGTAACAAGCTCACTGAGAGAGAACTTCGGGAAACGACACCTTTCACAATAGCATAAGAAAAGTGAAATACTTAGGACGTCATTTAACAAATGAAGTGAAAGACCTTTACATTAAAAACTACAGTACTCTGACAAGGGAAATCAAAGAGGACATCAGAAAATGGAAAGCTATCCCCTGTTCTTGGATAGGCAGAACCAATCTAATGAAAATGGCTATGTTGCCAAAGTTGTTATACCTTTAATGAAATTCTAGTCAAGATACCAATACCATACCTCATAGAACTAGAGAAAACAATCCTAAAATTCACATGGTACCAGAAGAGACCTAAAATAGCAAAGGCAACTCCGGACAAGGGCACCGCCCCGGGCATCACAATCCCCGATTTGAAGTCATATTACAAAACTATTGTTGTGGCCCGCCTCAGATGTGCCCCAAAGCTCATGGGGCTTTTCAGAGGTAGCTGGATCCAGAGGGTGTGACACTGGAATTGATGCATGGTGCAACTAGGCTCAAGGGCACTAGGATTAAAGGTGTGAGTGCTACCTGCCCTAAGTAGCCTGAATAAGATAAAAGGGACAGAGAGATGCTGTAAAGTCCCTTCCTTTGTTGCTTTTGCTACCTTCTGCCTGTCTGCCATGCCACCCTGCCTTGGAGCCAACTGTGAGCGAAATAAACCCCTTCCCCTTTCACTTTGGGGGTCCAGTAACAAGGTCTTAGCAACAAAAGAAAAGTAGCTACTTTGATAAAATGCTTGCTAGAAGGGACTTGACGAGCATCTGTGAATTTGGGTTTCTGTGGGGTCCCAGAACCACACCTCCGTGGATATCAAGGGACAACTTTACTACATGATTGCCTCTCTGTCAAGTTCCTCTGCAGTACGCAGCTTCCTAGTGAGCGTCCAGAGCAGAGCAGGTCCTCTGGGGTGGGTGGGTGAGGAGGGCTCGGGGGTGCTGATAAACTCTGTGGGTGAGAACTGCACCGCGCCCACTATTTTGATTGTGGAAAGTGGGGACCCACTTGTCAAATCCTACAGAACTGTATTCTCCAAATATGTGTGGTTTCTAGTGTATCTCAATTTCTTTTTTTTAAATGTCTTTAGTGGCTTCACAGCCTCACACTGCAGTTTGCACTGCATTCAGGCTTTTGTGGTGGCTCACGAACCCCTGGGAATCTGGCCATTTTCCCACCTCACCCCCATCTTCTTCATGCACGCCTTCTCCTCCCTGTTCCCCTCTAGCTCCAGTCACAATGGCCTCCTTTCTTCTCCCTGCACGGCTTTTCCCACCCCCAAAGCTTACACTGCTTTTCTCTCTTCCCCATCACATTCGGTGCTCAGCACCCCGCCCAATTGTCTGCAAGAACACCGGGTAGCACTAATCCTCTCTGGACACAAGACCCACTTCCTTTGTAACAACACTGTAGTTTGCACCAGGCCGAGCATGGGGGTGAACACCTATAATCCCAGTATTCAGGAGGCTGAGGCAGGAGCATTCCCTTGAGTTTGAGGTCAGCCTGAGTTAGTTATAGAGTGGCTTCAAGGCCACTTTGGATTACATAGACCTTATAGCAAAAAAAGTAACAGTTTGCACCATCCAAAAGTAGCTGCCTCCCACCCCCACTCTCCTTAAAATGCAGTACTTCAAAGAAAAAGATCTTCCCTGCTTGGTCATTGCTTTGTCCCAGCACTCCCTGGCATGGGGTAGACTCTTACCAGACACTTCTGCATGAATGACTATGTGAAGTCTGCTGTTGAATTCTTGAAATTAAGCACCACCGGCGTGTTCACTTGTCATCAAACACTAACATTCTCTACACATAGGAGAGTTTGACTTTAGAGCATTTGTCTCCCTATGTTCACACTCTCAATCCATTCATCTTTCAGGCTTTCAGGAATGTTTGGGGCAGGGGATTTAGCTCAGTGGTGCCATTGCCTACCTCACAAGCATAAGGACCCAAGTTCAATCCCAGGAACCATTAAAAAAAGAAAAGGAATGCTTATTATTCTCAGTTTACAATCCCAGGGCAGCTTCTTTCACATAAATTGCAGGTTGCTGTCTCACTGGGTGCCAATAATGCCTCCTATGATATCGTAATTTATCAGAAACTCAAGTTCACTATAAATAATTCAGGAAATAGCCTTTGTTCAAAAATCCAGAGCATTTGAGGGCAAAAATAAATATTCTGACATGGCCAAAGTGTAGGGTTGGGAGAAGAAACAAAACTTTTGCATTGACAAATATTTGTGGATTTATTTATTTTTTTACTTTCTCGGAAGTTGAAAACTGAGTAAGCCAATGGCCCCTCTGAACCTTAAAATCACACAATTCATAAGTCACAGAACCAAGACTTCAACTAAAATCTTCTGACATCAGGAGGGGCCTTGGAGAAAGGGGCTCCATTTCTTCGATACAAGTACCCAGAAATGGCCTCTGCCCCTTCTGCTCACATTGTGCGGGCCAAGTCAAGTCACGTGACTGTTCCTCTTACTTCGGGGAGCTGGGAGGGCCGTCACCTGGGCTCCTAGAAGGAGATCAGTAAAGCTGCTTGACGTCTTCATTACGGAAAACCCTCAGCATTCGCGGAAGAGAGCACCCTTAGCCAGTGGGCAGCCATGGGAAACTTTCAACCACTGAGCGGCAGGATCAAGACCCCTAAAGACCGGGATCTGTGGCCCCATGAACCCCAATTTCAGCCTATGAACTCTCAGAGGTGCCAGTGGTGTCCATGCCTGAGAGCATAAAGGCCTGTTTGTCCAGGCATCGCATTGAAGGTAAGAGCACATGAGACCCATCTCCACTTGTGCCAACAAAATTTCCCACAAATCTCTGCTCTACCCCAAAGGTGGGCATTTCCCAGTTGCACCCTCACCCTCTATGACTGCCCCCCAACACCAGTCCTGCCCAAACATCTTCCAAACAGCTGGAAGTTCTCCTAGCTGATTTTGAAAAGTCGCTCTTAAATTCTTCCTCTCAGAAAGTGGCTCTGGCAAGTGCTGAGTAGTTCACACCAGATGGGATACATTTACACAGAGCCGGAACCAAAGAACACCCATCTCTCTGAGCATGGTGACAGAAAACACTGTCTCAAGTTCTGCTTTTCACACCTGTCACTGTCACAACTCTGTGTGTGTGTTCTTAGTGAAAGAGACTTCCCTGATGAGGAAAATATTTTTCTAAACAAACATACAGTTAGATCCTTTTCATTATACCTGCTATTCATTTCACATTCTCCTGATCCTGAAGCAAAGCCAAAGAGATGTTCTCCAGCCATGTGTGTCTTTGAAAATTGGAGCTTAGATCTGTCCACTCTTGATTTAATTTATGAGGGAAACGTGTTCCAACTGCAACCACATGCCAGTTGGAGTCACTTCTCTCTCGGGGCTCCACTCTGGGAAGTTAGAAAATTCATCCTCGAGTTCAGGAAGATGTTACGCTGTACAGTAGGTTCCTTGGGAAGCTCTGAGATGAAGCCATGCAAGGCACTGGACAGTGCATTGTTTTGAGATCTGTTCCATGAAGGGAAGCAGAGGACATGGGAAGAGACAGAGGGAAAACTCAGGTTGCAGCAGAAACTTCAACAAAAGCTTCAGTTGACCTATGAGAGGCTTAGAAGTTCACAAGGCCCATCTGAGGCATCCACTTCACAGCCAAGATGGCAGGCTATCTGCTCTGACTGAGCAGTCATCAGACACAGGCCGCACCAGGAATGGGAGTGACTTGGATGGAGTAACACTCTCCAACACACAGCAATTTCCAGAGAAGGCCACAAGCATTTCCTGCCACTGGGGACAAAAGGCATTCTTTCCTGAAGAAAGATCTGGGGCAACAATACAGTATCCATTACATATTTTACATCCACAACTGGAGTCCAATTAGGCAGTGTGAGTTTGTGGAAGGAGTCCCATGGACCACACAGATCAGCCTGCAAAACTGAGTGAACAACCAAAACTAAGCAGCTTGGGCCACCACAGGGACACCGCACTCAATAAAGATCCCGTGTCAGGCCGGTGATTTAGCTCAGTGGTTCCAGAGCCTGCCTCACAAGCACAAGGTTCAGAGTTCAATCCCCAGTACCAAAAAAAAAGACAGAGAGAGATCCAGTGACCAACCAAATTCTGGGCATATCTAGTCCTGCCCTGAACTCCATAACACACAATCCATGAGCCTTCTGAAGACCACACTAGCTGAGAAGTGGAGGATAGCAGTGAATTTTTCTGCCCCCACTCTGGACTCTGTACCTGAGAGCCTGATATCAGCCAACAAAGAGCCCACCTCTGTAGACCTCTGAGCCTCTCCATCAGAGCAGCCTCTCTGTGGCTACCAACACTTGTTTTCTTCTTCTCAGAACCGGCCCCGCATTTCCAGATCCAAGCATTTGCCTGGTTTAGAGATTTCTTCTATCCTACTGGCTTCTGATTTGTTACCACCTCCAATACTTCAGATTCTGGAAGTTTTCAATAACCTCTGGATGCAGCAGGGGACGCCTGGTGTTGTGGGGCAAACTGTGCCCCTCAAATGACACTCAAGTTTTAACCCCCAGGGACCCAGAATGTAACCTTATTTGGAAATAGGATCTTCCCAGAGCTAGTCAAGTTCGTACAAGATCGATTGAGTGGGTCTAATCCAATATGACTGGTATCCTTACTAAGAAGGGAAATTTGGAACTGGATAAAGAAAATGTGTGTAGGGTTTTTTTTTTTAATAAAATGGAGTACTACTCAGCCATAAAGAATGAGAAACTAGAGACATTTATAGCTAAATAGATGCACACTTTGAGGCCATACTCTAAAGTGAAATAAATAGGACACACACGTTTTTCTAGTGTGAGAAACTGAATGTATAAATAAGGACCAAAATATATGATAGATAATGTGAAATAGGAAGAAAAGGTCCCAAGGGGAGAGGGAAGTGAGAGGAGTAGGGGAAAGGAAAGAAGGGAAGGGAATAAATATGAGAAAAGGGAAAATAGAAACAAAGTCTTTGTAAGTAAGAAGGGGTGGAAGGGCTGATGGGAGGGCAGGGGAATGGGGAAAAAATAAGAACCAAGATTTATTGTATAAAGGTACAGATTCCCAATGACGAATGTTGTCATATTGTATACCTAAAATGTACCAATAAACGAGAAAAGAGAAGTTCGGTTACAGACACAGAGAGTCTGTGTGAACATGAAGGCAGAGATTGGGCTGAGGTATATAGAAGCCAAGGAACACCACAGGTTGCCAGGAAACCATCAGGAGCTAAGGGAGAGTCATAGAGCCATTGTGCCTCACAGCCCTCAGACAGAACTCAGCCAGAGCGCTGACTTTGGACTACTTGCCTCCAGAATCACGCAGCAATAATTTCTGTTTTTTTAAGCTTCAGGATCAGTAGTGCTCAGTTACACCACTTACCTGGGGACCTTGTCATGGCTGCCTGAATCCTGGGCATCACTTTAGACAGGGTTAGCATTGCCTGGGAGCAGGTAAGTAGGTCATTGTACCAAGGTCACAGGGCCACCAAGTAGCAGAGACACTGGGTGATCTGCAAAGCAGAACCACGAGGTGTTACCTCATACCCGTTGGGCTGACAAAAAAAACAACAATAACACGGTTAGTGAGGATGTAGAGAAATTGGAACCCCCGTACCTTGCAGCTGGGAACAACACAACCACTTTGTCAGACAGCATAAGGGTTCCTCAAAAACTAAAAATAGTATCACCATATGATCCAGCAATCCCACTTCCATACAACCAAAGAGATTTGAAGCAGGGTTTCAAAGAGGCATTTGCACACCCACGTTTTGCAGTATTATCCACAAAAGAAGGGAGATGGAAGCAGCCCAAATGCCCATCTACAGATGAACAGAAAAGGAAAATGTAGGGGAATGTTACATGCAGAGGAATATTATTCAGCCACTAAAAATGATGGAAGTCCATGCTATATCATAGATGACTCATGAGAAAATTTTGCTAAATGAAATGAGCTGGTCACAAAAGGACAAAGATTGCATGATTGCATGCAGGCAAGATGTCTAGAGCAGTCAAAAATCACAGAAACAGCCCATTTCCCCTTCAGTTGGAGACTGGATAAAGAAGATATGGTTTTTCTATAAAATAGAATACTATTCAGTCATAAAGAATGAGAAATTAGATTCATTCATAGGAAAATGGGTACATTTTGAGGATATACTCTTAAGTGAAATAAATAAGTCACACATGTGTAAATACTGAATAGTTTCCCTGGTGTGAAAAACTATAATGGTACATAAGATCCCAATGAGATAATTGACAATGTGAAATAGGAAGAAAAGGGCTAAAGGTGTAGGGGAAGTGGGAAGGGTAGGGGAAAGCCATAAGGGAAAGAAACAATATGAGAAAATGAAAAAATGTAAATAAAGTGTTTGTAAATGGGGAGGGGAGGAGGGGGTGAAGGGAGGGCAGGGACAAGGGGGAAAAATGAGAACCAAGACCTGTCATGTAAAGGTACAAGATCCCAATGATGAATGTAACTATACTGTATACCTAAATATACCAATAAACTCAAAAAAAATCACAGAAACACACAACCTACAATGTTTGTCAGCAGGAAGTGGGAAAAGGTGACCAGAGAGATGTTTTTCAATAGGTGCCAAGTTCTAGTTTTGCAAAAAGAGAAAGTTCTAGAAATTTTGCCTGACCACATGAATATAACACTGCTGAGCTGCACACATTAAGGGGGAAACTGTATTGTGTGGCTTTAGAACATAATTAAAGAGAAAAAAGAAGGGGAAAAGAGAGGAGAAAGTAGAGGATAAGGAGGGAAAGGAAAGGAAAGAAAGGAGGGGAGGAGAGAAACAAGGAGATGGGGAAGAGAGAGGAGCTGCAGTACCTCCTCTTCTGGAGCGGGGGCCCAGCACACCACCCTCAGTGCCCACAGCCCCATGCTAGGCTGTGACAGAGGTCAAGGACAAAGGTCAGTCCAAATCAGCACAGTT
Organism: Fukomys damarensis; assembly: GCF_012274545.1. NCBI lineage: Eukaryota > Metazoa > Chordata > Mammalia > Rodentia > Bathyergidae > Fukomys > Fukomys damarensis. The sequence continues at coordinate 33,290,921 of NW_022900935.1, read as the reverse complement.
GAGGCCGTGCACCCAGCGGTGGAAATCTACTGCGAGTTCAAAGCATCCGTTATCTTGCAGTCTTATCAGCAGCCCTGTGCAGCAGCCTGCAGTCTCCTCCGTCCTTGTGCAGCTGAGGAGTGGGAGCTCAAAGGGCTGGAGGGAGCCCTCCCAAGTCCTTTCCTGCTGCAGGCAGGGCCGGGACCTCCTTCTACCACCACAGTTACTGTTCACTTTGCAAAACCGCTTGGCTTCACTAAGAATCTTTCAAAGTGGGAACTGGAACTCTAGCTGCCACATACACTCATTCGTGTATTCTCTGTTTCTTCTGCTCTTTCCCTCTTTTTTTTTTTTTTTTTTTTTTTCCTGGAAAGGAAAACTGATCATCCAGTGAAAAATATTTTCCTTTGAGATCACTTAAGGTATTTGGCAACTTGGATTGCCAAATAGCATGAGAGAGAATAAAGTAAGATGTGGGACCAAGGGTGAAAAGAAAACTTTTGACGGGTCCTCAGAGGCTGGGGAAGTGTTTCAGGCCGCCTCCCTCCCTGCAGCCACCACCACTGCCAGGCCATCCACACCGCCTTTTGAGTTGACAACCCCTTGGGAGGCTCTGTCAGGGTGGCCTAGGCCACCTCGTGCCAATCCCGGGACTCTGCAGAGTGAAACATACCTACCGCCCACCTCCAGGGCTCAATGTGTTCAAGTTTCTTCCCCACTTGCCAAAACCTGATTTCCTGTTTCTAAGAAAAAAAGCTTTAAAATACCCCTTTTAAAAAGACTCTTTAAGGCAGCTTATACATCAAAGAAGTCTTAGAAAGTAAGGTTTTGTTTGGTTAAGGGCACATGGATCAGAAGAATTTCCATTAAATTTCCCTTTTGAAGGGCTGAGGATTTTTACTGGACTTGGGCAAAAAACTTTTGGACAACCCATGTGATTCTTGCAGGCTGCAAGGAGCATGTGGCTGGTGCACTCTGCTGCCAGCAAAGTTGCAGAGCTAGAGGCCCAAAGAAAGCGAGGGCCTTGCCTACGTCTCCCAGGAGCGGGTATCAGAAGCAGACTCAGCCTGGCCCACCATTCCCAGTCTGGTGATGTCTCCACTTATCTACTAGTTTCTCCTGTAGTTGGAAGTTACAGGATACTTTTTAAAGTTGAAGATAATTTAAAAGCTTGAACCATTCGGAAGAAAGGTGTGTTTTTAGTCTTTTAAATAGGCATCAGAGTCTGCAAAAAAAAAAAAATGCCAATATCTAACCTTTACTGGACACTCTTTAGGCATCACTCATTTAATCACCACAATAATTCTATGAGCCATTTGCTGTGTTCTCTCCCTTGCACATACAAAAGGAGAGAGACAGAGGCAGATTCTGGCTTAGGCATTTCTTTTTTTCTTTTTTTTTTTCTTTTGGAGTGGTCAGAATGTGACAGGCTCTTTCCGATACCTGGTATGAACTAACCCTGGAAGCAATCCTAAGAGGGCAACAATATTGTCTTCATGACACAAAATAGAAAAACGGGTTGTAAAGAACTGGATTTGCCCAAGCCTTCTCCAGCAGTAAGTGGCGGTGCTCACATATGAGCCCCAATCTGGCCTGCAGATGGACTCTCTTCCTGCTGCCCACCTCCCAGAGCTTCTGTGAAGGTCCAAGCAAACCGTAGAAGTGAGAGCCATCTGCAGACACCACGAAGGAGTTCACAGGTCTGCGGGACCATGGTGCTGAAATGCAAGTTGTCCTATTTTCCTAAATTTCCACATTGGCTTGTGACATGAGGATCCGTGAGCCAGGCAGTGACAAGGGTCCCAGATCTGTCAGCTGAAAACATTTTCCAAATAAAAGATTGGAGTGAACGCTCTCTTGTTTTCCTTGGGTGGGTCCCAACCTCCCACAGGTTTAATTAGGTAGGAAAGCTTTGATTCACCGGCCATTGTTGGAGGCCACTGAGAACCGTGGAGCCCTGAGCCTACAGGCAAGACACACAGTGGAGACCCAGGTGTAGTCATATTAGGTAGGAAAGCTTTGATTCACCGGCCATTGTTGGAGGCCACTGAGAACCGTGGAGCCCTGTGCCCTGAGCCTACAGGCAAGACACACAGTGGAGACCCAGGTGTAGTCCCCTGTTCATGTCACAGCAAGTGAGTGTAGCACCACTGGCCCAAGCATCACTTCGCGCCTGGGCTTGGTCACTCGTGTGTTCAAGGCTGTCTGTGAGTGTCACTGCAAACCAGACCCACTTAGACTAGAGAAACAGAGGGGAATGCGCCACAGTCTTCTCCTGTGGGACACACTTCACAGTCGTGAGGCCTTAGATATACTTCACAAACAGTCCCCTGATCTGTCCTTCCCTCTTCTCATTCCTACAGCAAATTATGCCAGTGTTGTTCTCCATAATTCACATGTTCAAGTCCTAGCCTCATGTTTTTAGAAATGGTCTTCAGTGATTAATGAGCTCACCAGGGTGCTTTTGGTCCAATATATATGGTATTCCTATAAAAAGAAGGGATTAGGAACAGACACAGTTGAAAGACTATAGAACACACAGGGATGGCTACGGACATGTCACGTAGAGAAGACATGGCCTCCCACTCCTGGGTCTTGGGTGTCCTTCCTCTGGAATGGAAAGTGGGAGTCTGTTGTCGGAGCCCCAGTCTGGCATGGTCTGTACAACAGCCACAGCGAAATAATGCAACCAGTATCTGACCTCTCTAGGGAAGAGGTGTTTTGCATTTATCGAATGAAAGGAAGAATGAATAAAACCTTCTTGGGTACATTCCCAAGGAGTTTGCAGTCTCAGGGGGTGATGAGCATTTTCTCCCTTGGTTTGTGCCTGGTGCTGGGAGTGGTGAGCAGAAACAGCTGTGAGCTTCCTCATGGAGGGCGTATTCTATCGAGGGAGCCAAGCATGGATCTCTTCTGAGGAACAATACCCCAGCTACCGTGACAGGTGAATGCTCACATTTCACCATCGTCTCCTCTCTCAATCTCAGCCTTTCGCAGAAGAAGCGCCCAAGGGGAATCTGTGGATTTGAACTGAAGTGACTAAACCCCAAAATGGCTTCCAGATCCACTGCCGAGGGGAATTAGTTTTCCCTATTTTTCTCTACCTAACCAGACCCCACCCTTCCTTCCTTCCTTCTTTCAAGTATTTCATCATTTGTGAAATCTTCCCAGAGAGCTCTGCTCATGGTAATCCTTCTCTTTGATCTGGTATCACTTATTTCTGCTCACAATTATGCTCTTTATTAAGAGGCGCAACAGGGTCATAGAAGGTCTGTAGTTAGGGAGGCAGTCCTAGCAAGGCCTTGGACCTTGGTTTGTTCGTTTCTTCATGTCTCCGTTTCCTCATCTTTAAAATGAAGGCAATGGTTCCTACAGTCTTCACAGTCCTTTTCATGATAGAGCCTCTGTCACAATTAGCACTCATGGCCACCAGGTGAGAAGAAACAGCTTCATCTGTAGCTAAATACAGCCATGTGGCCAAGTTCAGCCCAGTGGGGTGTGGCGGGGGGGGTAAGTGCCCCTTTCTGGCTACTCCTGAAAGCCTGGCTCAGTCACCCACCGTGGGCTCACTCTCTCTAGCTCTTTCTGCAGGTAGGGACATGGGAACAACAGCGGCGGCCACAAAGTCACACACGCAGGTGACAGGCTGCCCTGCCGGCCTGGGTTGCTGGATGTCTGATAGAGAAACCTTGCTGGCTCTGGACCTCTGACTATCACATAAGGGAAATAAACATCCGCTTTATTTACGTCACAGACCACCTGGTCCCTTTGTCACATTCTGCATAAGTAAAGTAGTCAGAGCTACTTGACACACAGTGGACCTGTGATGAGTCGATACCAGTCGCTGCCATAGAATAAACTGATGGGCTGTGATCACTCAACAGCTAAAGAGAAGGAAAAGTTTATCAGTCTTGTGATTCCGAACTTGGATATTTAGGAAAATGGCAGGACTCTGAATAGAAATAGGGGCGAGGGGTGAAGAAGACACTATGGGGAGAGAAAATAGAGGCAGGCTTCTGCCACGTTGAATTTAGCTGCTGGCCAGGGTTGCAGGAAGAGATGCCAACAGGCCAGGTGAAGAGAGATGTACAGGCTAAGGCAGAGGCTAAGGTCTGGAAACCAAGAAACAAAGAACTTCCGGTGGTCTGGGGGAGCTGAGCTGCAGGAACAATGAAGTTTCCAAGAGCTAGGACTGCAGACTCAGACGCTGGAAGGAGGATGAGGAGGAGAAAAGTCTGGGTGGGGCACAGGTTTCTAGGGCTTGGAAGGGAGAAAGGCCTGGAAGTCAGGCTGTGCCTCGTGTGCAGTGCTTCAAAGGCAGTGAGAGATTCAGGTCCTGCTCAGCACGCAGAGGGACAGTGGGGTTCCTGACTGGGGACGATGACAAAGAATCTGCCCGTTGGGCCAGGGCATCCTTGGGTGGGGACAGAAGAAAGCACCTCCTCTAGAAGATGAGACATTTCAGCATGATTCCTGCAGACCCCTATAAGACCTAGGAAAGAACTTGCTCAAACATTCTGCCTCTGGGTGGTATCCTGGAGAACTAGAGAATTTTTAATGTGAAAGATCAGATGAAGTTAAGCGTTTTGGTCTGGGTGTGTCTGAAGAACTTTGTTGGTCCATGTGCACTAAAGCTGAGTATTTCGAGGAGATTTTTATGGAGACAGTGAAACCAAAGATGGAGCCAGAGTGACCTCATGGAATGGAAAGGAGAATGAGGTCCTCCAGGCAACACACACACACACACACACACACACACACACACGCATACACACACGCCAAAGGTCTGCTCTGCGTCTCTCACAGACTGGAGGTCTGAGGCCATCCACAAATATGCCTTGAGCTGCTCCACACTGTGGGGAAAAACAAAGCGGGATGAGGGAATGAGAGTGAAGGACACAGCTGTCCCACCCCAGGGAAGTTCTCTCTCTGATGACTGCAAAGCCAGGCACAGGGCAATGGCAGAAGCCATGTAGCTACCAGGGCTGGAATGTTCCAGGCAAAAGGGCCAGCCAGGACCAAAGCTTGGAGCTAGACAGGGCACTGAGGAGTGACCCCAAGGTCATGGCTGGATTGAGGAAGAGGGGAGCAAAAGGCTGAGGGGCAAAAGAAGCTGCTCCTTCCTGCTGAGGGCCACCATGCAGCCAACCGGCCACCTCTTCTCCTGCCTGGCCTCATTTTAGACCCAGCCCCGGTAGCAGAAGCTGTGTGTGAGAGGCAGGGATGGCAACAGGCCCAGAAGGTCTGCCAGGTTCAAAATTACGAGGACTGGGAAGCCCACAGCCAGGATGGCCCATTGGGCTCTGTGCCCAAGCAAGGTGATAGAATGGTCCCAGGAAACCCTATCAGCCTGCAGAAATTTGTACTCACTGCCTTAGCAGTTAGAGCTTTACCCACAACCTGGCAAAATATATGAGACTTACTGTGCGTGGATGCGTGTGAGTGTGTGCGTGTGTGTGTGTGTGTGTCCCCGCATGCATGCGTGTGTGCTACTAGGAGTTGAACTCAGGGCCTGCCTGCCCCTGAGATATACCCATATCACTTTATTTATTTATTTTGAGACAAGGTCTCCCTAAGTTGAACTTGTGATCCTCTTGCCTCATCCTCCCAAATGACTGGGATTACAGTATGTGTCACCACTCCCAGCTGAGACCAACTTCTTAATATGCCACAAGACCTTCACTAAGAAGGACACAGCTGTCTCCCAGCAGGATCTGGCTGTGCAGTCTTGATTGGCCCCTTCCCCACTCTGCACAGACCTGGATTTCCTTTACTATATCATGAGATGATGGAATTCTTTGAACTCCAAGCCCTCCCAGATCCAAAACTCTATGACCCTGTGAATCCAGCACATAGCCCTGTTTTCAGATGGAGAGTGAGGTTTCTTTTCCTCCCCGGGCATTTCTCTTTGAGCTAGTTTTCAACCTCCACCTGGTTCTCAGTTGGCCCAGTTCTGAAAGCAACCGCTCTTTATGGAAAAGAGGAGTCTCTCTAGGTGTGTGATGATGCACAGACCCAAAACATCCTGACAAGTGTCCATACCCTAAAGCCTCCACCAATGCACCTCAGTGGATGCACACGGGAGAGATCTTGTTAAGGACCAGCTGACAAACAGAAATGCTGTTTTGAACAGTTTCCCATTCACGATCCTGGAGCAACACAGGTATAACTGCCCCTTTTCTGTGAGCATTTTTATAAGCTACACTTGCTGCTTCTGTTTTTCCAACAATTGTCTAGGGACTTAGAGCTTTTGAAGAAGCTCGCATTTCAACATCCAAAGTAACTTCCGTTCCCAAGGTGGGAACTGTCATCACTTCTATTTTATAGGTGAGAAAACTGAAGGTCTCAGAGAGGAGAACTTAGAGCTGTTCCCCAGGTGGGTTTCAGACCTGAGACACCAACAGCACGCCCCCCACACACAACAAAAAACTGGTGCTGGGAAAACCCAAAATGACTGGAGTTTAACAACAGGAAATGACGCTGCCTGTCTGCATCAGTGAATCAAATCTCACTTCCACATATCCCAAGTATCCACTGTCTGCCTGTGGCTCCAGCTTTCCAGAAAGAAGGGATACAGGTGCTACTACAACCCTGCACCCCCACCCAACTTCTGTGGCTTCTGTTAGTCCTTCAGCCACTCAGTGACTCCTTCTGCCTCCTATCGCCAACCCCCATATCTTGCCCATCAGTTCTAACACACAGAGCCCTAGAGGATCACCCAGGCCTAGGCCCTGCCACCAGTCAGATGTCAGGGCAGATCTGGGCTCCAGGAGAGTGCCCTGCTACATCCTGCCCAACAGAGCATCTTTGCAGAGCCTTAGAGAGCCCTCCACCCACTCTGAGGGTGGGGAGATGGGACCACTTAGATCCAGAACACCAGCTACTCTAACTTTCCACTTTTGAGTCACAGTGCCCTGCCCAAAGAGACCACTTGGCCCCAGACTACCCATAGCCCTGGATGCCAGGATTCTGAAGATGTATTTACAAGTGCAAGAGGCACTGAAGATGCAAAGTCTGGCCCCATCGATAAGGAACACCCCTGAGAGATGAGCTCTGACTGAAATAACCTGAGACCAAGAGCTAAGAGAGGGGACGCAGTCCACTCTTGAGTCGCAAAGTCCAAGTCTAATATGCTGGGAAAGCCAGAAGCAAGCCACAGCCAAGAGGGTGAGCTCAGGACAAGAGCAAGCAGCTTTAGACATTACCTTGACAAGTCATTTGTTTCCACTGTGGGTTTCAGTGACCTAGGATCTGTTCCACAGAGCAATGGAAAGAACAAGTGTAAGGATGCTAGTCCTCCTGTTGCCTGCTTCGGGCAGACCTAATCAGAAAATAACAGAAAGAACTAACCTTAAGAAGAGCTAAGACATTCAGAATAGACTCCGGTTTGATCTGAAAAGATATTCTCTGTGCTTTGAATTTCACAGAGTGCTTTCATTTGCCACCCTTCTCTCTGAGCCTCTCTAACCCCTTTCAAACCCCTATGTTTTATTGTTTCCTTGTGCATATGAGGAAACAGGCTCAAAGAAGGAAATTGACTTACCAAGGTCAAGCAATGCTAAGTGCATGGCTGAGATACTGTCCCGGGTTGTCTGCTTGTAGAACATCTAGCCCCGTGCCACAAAGAAGTCCTATGCAACAGGAATTTATTATCCTGATTCAAAGGAAAACTAAGTTCAAAAGCCAGCAGGTGAACCTAGGTTTCTTAGCACTAAAACTTCTATCACACTACAGTAGTCTAGTCACATCTGTGTGCCCTGATCTATCTCCCCAAGCTGCCAGAACAGCATCTGGTATGTCGTAGGTGTTCATTGAACACTGGATTGGTGAATGACTCCTCCTTTGAAGTTTTATTAGTGAAATGGATGACAGCCTTAACTGTATGAGGTAGTCAGTGATTCACTTTGGTCAAGGCTCACATCTGAATCTGAAGAAAAGCAGTTGACTTAGCTATGTCCCCAGACTCCTCCCCAGTAAGGACAGAAAAACTAGAGAAAGAACCTACTGTTCCAATCTGCAAGGGGAATTAAAACCATGGAGAAGGCCTCATGCTTTTCATCTGCAGGGGAATGGGGCTGGGTACCCGAATGCCGCCTTCCCTCTCACCATCTGTCACGTTGCTGAGGCAGAACGGCTGCCAACAGAAAATCATAGTCCCAAAAGCCATGACGGGTCCTGCTAACTCAGACTCCTCTTACCCCCATCAAGCACCAGATGAAACACAAGCAGCTGAAGGGGGAGGACAGCTAGTGAAAAGGTCCTGCGGGGTCCTGCTGGGTCCCCTTCTAGATGAGAGCCCCTCCAGTCTTCACCATGATCCTGCCAAAGGAAGAGCTTTATTTTACAGAGGTGAAAGCCCAGCAATCAAAGAGGTTCTGATTTCCCATATTAATCGGAAATGGGATTTGAATCCAGAACGCCCAGAGCACGAAGCCTGTGTCTCTTGCCACGCACCCCGATTAGAGTCCATGACGGGTGTTTTCACAGAGTAAAGTACTCTACAAACAGGCTTCTCTCACTGTGAGGATCACAGAGACAGAGCAGATAGAATGATTTCCATTTTATAAATGCAGATTGAGAATAAATGTTCAGTGACACATGTGTAAAATATGCTACATGTAATTCTTGTTTTGTAAAGAAGTTCAGAGACAACAAGTTACATGTTGTTTGCATACATTAAGGCTGAATTCCTATTATCAGTTATCATCAGTTGCTGTGCTGAATTTCTCTTTCTTCAATCCACTTATCTTTGGTAAAATAATTATGAGTCATTTGATTAAAAGTGCTCAGCTAGAGAGTACTGCAACTGGAATCTGAACCTAGAACAGGACTTTCTGGTTTTATGATCTTGTCAAGCTTTTCTGTTACAAGGACCTTTTCTGTTACTTCTCCTGTGAAGTCTGTGTTAGCTTTCTGTTGCTGTGACAAAATGCCTGAGAAAAACAACCTAAAGGGAGAAAGGTTCATTTTGGTTTCTGGTTTTAGAGGATTCAGTTCCTGGCCCACCAGCTCTCTGACTGGCTTTATGGCCCAAAGTGAGACAGACTTCCTGGCAGGAGGAGGGTGTAGAGGAGGAAGCTGCTTACCTCATGGTGGTCAGGAAGAAGAGAGAGAGCCAGAAAGGAAGGGCCTGGGATGAGGTAGAGTCTCCAAGGCCATGTCCTCATGACCCACTCCCTCCATCTAAGCCTCCCCTCCTAAAATTCCATCACCTTCCAATAATACCATCAAATTATGACTCCATTGAGAGACTAATCCACTGCTGAAATTATAGTCCCCATGCTCCAGTCACCTTCCAAAAACCACCTCTGAATATTGCTGCAAGGAGAACCAAGCCTCAACACATGATCCTTTTAGGAGATATTCTAGATCAAAGGCTGTGACAATATCATAAAACATGTACCTTCTAAAGGCACTGCTATGGTTTCTATCTAGATATCCACCAAGAACTTCATGTAATCGTAGGTGGGGCTTTGGGAAATGATTGGGTCTCAGTGGCATTATGCTCATCAGTTTATAGTGCTGTTAGGAAATAGAGCTTGGTCAGAAGAGGTGGGTCGCTGGGCAGGGGACATGGTGACATGGTAGGGTATGGCTCCCTATCTGGCTCTTCTCTGTGCTCTCTTTTTCCTGTCTGCCATGCTATGAGCACCTCTCTTCTGCCATACCATCCTTTGGAGCCGACTACAATGGACTGGAATGTGAACCCAAATAAACTTCTCCTCCTTAAACTGTGGGTGTCAGATTATTCTGTCCCAGCAATGAAGAAAGTGACTAAGACAAGCATCTTTATGTAGAACATCTCATTCACTGCTAGTCAGATACTTAGACAAATACTTCACTGAACCTTCCAATGTGCAGGAAGTCTTCATCTCCGATATTTATAATTCATCTTGGGGGCCATTCTACCAGTGTAGGAAGATTGCATCAGGATAAATTCTTCCAGGCATGTAGAAGGGAAAGAATTTATGTTACCTTCTCCAAGAGAATGGACAGTCACTGTCCTAAACCAGACAATTTGTGAGACTGTTTAAAAGTAAAACGGCCTTGGTCTGAGGTTTAAAAAAAAAAAATGCTATGTTAGACAAATGTAAGACATAGTCAAAAGCAAGCTGCCAATCCCTGTAGAACGATCCCTTTCTGGCCAGAGCTGTTGGGTACCAGTCAAATACTCAGAAGAGGTCAGTGAAGCACATGAGTGAGCAAATTAACATCATCAAGGTCCAGGGACACTGCTGTAGAGGACAAGGAGACATGGCACGGCAGGACATGCTCATCTGTGGACCTTGGGCAGGAGCTGTGTTCCACAATTTTACAGGTGGCCCAGGTAGCAGCCAATGTGAGCAATGGCTTGAGCTCAACAACTGGAGGTGGGGACCACACTGGGAAATATCCAAGATGTTTGTGTCAGAAATTTGTGCTTAACTCATTAGACCCATGATGGCGAACCTTTTAGAGATCTAGTGCCAAACTGCATCCCATAACCCACTTATTTATCACCAAGTGCCAATGTTGCAATTACAACTAAATTCTGAGGTTGTAATTCAGAAAAAGCAACTCCTACATTAACACCTTCGGTCTTGAAAGAAAAACACTGTAACACACATGCCTTAGCTTCGCCACCACTGTATTAGACATTACCACAGGCTTTGGTGACAAAGAACATAATCAGCACTACCAGTATTTTAGGAAAACTGATCTTGAATTCATTCATCAAATATCTATTGAGCACCTTGCCAGGCACTGAGTCTCTTCATTTCTGCATGCCAGGGTCGGGCGCACATCAGATGTTCTGCCAGTGCTACCGCATCTGGGTGACTATGGTGGTCTGTGTGACCAAGATATGGCAGAAATGCTGGTACCTTACTTCTGAGGTAAGTCTATAAAGATGCTGTGGCTTGCTTCCCTTTTAATCTCTCTCTCTCTCTCTCTCTCTCTCTCTCTCTATCTCTCTCTCTCTATCTCTCCTGACAGCTTCCTCAAGGGAAGCTGGCCGCAACACTACGAGCAGCCTTATGCTGAGGCCCACCTGAAAGGCATTCCAGCCCATGAGTGAGTTGGCCTTAACAGCCAGACCCAGATGCCTGTAGCCTCAAGAGAGACCCCCCTGAGCACCCCAGCTGAGCCCCTCCTGGCTTCATCGTCTCAGAAGTTGGTGAGCCTGTGCCATCACATCATGATCATCCCAAGTCCAGAGCTTACAACCACTGCCTCTCAGAGTAACACACTACACAGCACAGGTGAGTAGTACCAGATCTTCCCAGCAGCAGTGATCTCGGGATAAAATGAAATCACAACTGCCTAGGGACTTGTGAAATCAGCAGAGTATGGCCAGGTGGGGTGAGGGACCCCTCTCCATGGTGTGCAAGAGGGAATGGGCAGAGCTCTGCATGTCCAGCCTCACTGTGTGCTCCCCAGGCAGTGCTGGCCGCCACCTTTCCTCACACAGGGCAGAGTCCCCCCTGCACCTTTAGCATCTTCCTGAAGAACTGCTGGATAACGGCCCTTCCAGGAAAAGAATCAAGACCTCCAGAGCTCAGAGAGCACAAGAGATGGCCTGGCCTTGTTCAGCGCAGGGGAGGGGGAGGCAGGCCTGGGAGAGGTGTGGAGGGGCTACTGAGCTGGGGGGAGGAGACCAAAAGGTGTGGGCAGCAAGCCTCTCCTCTCCCCACAGGTAGCCAAGCCCCTGAGCTTGGAGACTTTCCATGAGCCTCTGATCGATGGCCTGGCTCACACTGTATCCTTTTAAAGTAAAAACTCAAGGATGTACCCAGGCCATCTGTGCTTACCGAGAGGGCCCCCTTTCCACCTGCCTGACACCCGTGGACTGATGCCTTAGGGTGGAACAGAGCATGGCTCCCACCACCCCTCCTCCTGTCTGCAGGCCAGGCCTGTGCTCGAGCTGCAAGACAGCTCTGCTCGAACAGGGGACACCGAGGTCTGCAGCTGGCTTCCACATCATCCTGGAAACACCTGGGGAGGGTGGGCACAGCCCGAGCCACTGTCCGGAGTGAGGATGGCACCCTGGAGACCAGGGGACGTCGTGCAGGTGTTCTGCCTATCCTAGAAACCAGCCGACCACACAAGAAACCTGCCCTCTACAAATACATTAAGACATGTTCGAAATCATTTTTAAATGCTTTGCTTTCCAATGTTTCAAGTATAAAGTGGTTTGGGCCTCTCGGAAATAAAGTAAATAACCTGAAGTCTTATTTTTTAAAATAAATAAATAGAGCTGGAAGGACCCATTCATACCGATGGTGCACGCGGCCTGGACAGACACGCGTTTGCAGTTTGTAAACCAGGCCTTCACTCACCCTTCAAGGCATCTGCGTCCAGCCCCCCTGGCCGTGGTTCCCTCTTGGAGGAGACCGACGCCCTGTGACACGGGCATGGCCTCCCCTCCTGGTGAGCCTGGACTCTGCCCTCCTCAGGGACCTCCGTACCTCAGCGAGGCGGGCAGGACCTGCCTCCAGAAGCTGTGCTGTCTGAGCTCCTCTCGCAGCGCTGCCATGTGGAGCTGAGGGTCCCCAGGCCCAGGCCTGCGGCACTGTGAGAGGCGGTTAGGACTCGGAAGATGCGCTTGCGCTTGCGGGGCTGTGGGGCCCTGCCCTTCCCCTTCCCCCTCCGTTATGCACCGGTGCTTCCTGGGTCACCTGCTATCACCGGGATACCTACCTCACCACAGTCCTAGGCGACGCAACGAGCCAAGCCACCGTGAGCCAAAGTAAAACTGTTCTCTTTTTAAACTGACCATCCCTGGGATTTTAAGAAATGCAAGGCAGACTAACACACTCAGTAAGCGAAACGTTTTATGTATGGCCACTCTCACTGGGGCTGTTGTTCCTCCAGTCCGCTCTGTGAGGCTGTGAGGACCTGGGGCCATGCTGGTGGAAATACTTCCTGGTACACAGAAGGGGCACCTTCTGAGGAGTCAGAGCAGGGACTGAACTGTTTTTTTCAGTACTGGGACCTTCACACTGAGATATATTCCCAGAATTTTTTGTTATTACTATGTATTTTAAGATTACTACTTATTTATTATTACTGTTTCTCTAAGTTACTATATCTCTAAGTTTTTTCTCAACTCATCACCCTCCTGCCTCAGCCTCCCAAAACGCTGGGATTACAATTTATGCCACCACATCCAGCTGGCAGCATTCCTTTGCCCCTGTTTCCTCTGTTCTTTCATCTCTGACCCAGCCAGATCTGGCCCTGAGGCTTGGTTGATACCTGTCATACATGTAGGTGAAGAAATAAATCACCCGGCCTGGGTGCTCCTGCAGCAGAGCTGGGCCAGAGCCACAGCCTCCGACCCCAATACACCTGAGCAGATGTCCTCCTGCAGAAGGTGCCAGAGACAGCAGGAGACACTCTGCTCCTCCACCTTGCTCATCCCTGTCCAGAAGACCTTGCTGGCAGGATGGGAAAAGTGGCTCTCACTGTGACCATCACAAATCACACGGTGTTGCTGTGTTTTTGCATTGAAATGATTATTTCCAAAGGGAGGGACCTTGCAATGACAGCCAGGCGAAGACAGCAGCCCACATTTCAAAATAGGTCATTTAGAGAGGAGAGAAAACCCACAGCTGTCTGGCCAGATCCTGGGAGGGCTGTGCAGTGGGGAGGAAGAAAGCAGGTGCGGTGGAAATGACAGGCAAGTGACAAGTGCGGGCTCAGGTGGCATGGCTAAGGGTACCCAGACAGCAAGAGCTCCCAGGGACAGGAGACCAGGTTTGGGGCCCAGCGCTCTCACCTGCAGACACGGAGGCCCTGTGCAGTCTCTCTGTATACCATTTAGTAAAGTCTGGGTTTACAAGAACACACAAGGCTCCAAGGAGCCTGACACTGTGTCCTTCCCTGCTCGCCACGGGGAGCACGAAGGCAGGGGTCAGCGCAGCAGCCCTGACCTCCTCCACGAACAGTGCCAGGAAAGGCTTGATTGATGTGCGGTTCGCTCACATTTCTCCAGAGGCGCTGGGCACGGTGGGGAGCACAAAAGGGAAGACAAAGTCTGCGTGGACGGAGGCATTAAAGGGTGCCTCAGCAAGAGAGCCAACGTGTTTGTCGCTGCAGTAAATAAAAACTATGAAAATGACTTGCGTGTGCCTCCAGGCTTTAGGATGATCTGAACACAGGGGAAACGTAAGACAGAATGAAGACTGTGGCTGGGGAGGAGAAGGCTACAGGAGGCTGGCCAGAGGGGATGGGGTGGGGACCAGGGGGACTCAGATGACAAAGAAGAAAGAGAGGAAAGAAGTCCTTCAGAAAAGGCTGAATGCCTGAGCATCCAGAAAGACCGTGTTAAGAAAAACTGAAGGGTACACTTGGATTTGATTACACTGAGGGAGCCAGGATAACCTAGCAGCTTTAAGACAGGAAAAAATCAAAGATCATGTTAATAGCTGGACTTGGTGACCCAGAACCTCCAAGCAAAGATTTCTGGAGTTTTGTTTGTTCAAACTGTAATCCCAAATTCAAATCGTAGGGTCAGTAGGACGGGGAACCAGAGATGAAAACACTGCGGCCTGAGAGGTAAAGGGGAGAGTCTGGGTACCAGCCTTGCTGGCTGGCCCTGGCTTCCCTCCTACACCTGCCCCAGAACAGAGCAGAGAGCCACACTCCCACAAGAGGCTGGAGGAGGAGGAGGAGGAGGAGGAGGATGATGATGATG
>NW_022900935.1:33238890-33276056 GCF_012274545.1 Fukomys damarensis | reverse complement strand
GAGGAGGAGGAGGAGGAGGACAAGGAGCTGGGGAGGAGGGAGGCCTCCTTGCTGCACTCCCTGCAGGTCCCCCCAGGCTTCAGGGGGATGAGGCAGCATTAAACCAACACTTACGATGTACAGAAACCATCCAGCCCAGTGTGGTTCAATTCCTCTGTGGCTCAGCCTCAGGACTAATTTCCTCACTTGTGAAATGGGCCTAATATGACGGAGACAGATTAAGTGATGTGTCCAGACTCACACAGGCAGGAAATGTTGGAATAGAACTCAATCTGCAATTCATGCTTTTTCAGCTGGACCCCTTTACGCAGAGGGGCAGGCTGGTGGCAGATGTGGGCAGAACTCAGGGCGAAGGCTAAGCGATGAGTTAACCTTGAAAGTCAGGCTAAGGAAAGCAAACTTTGATTTCTCCTTTGATTTTTATATCCATTTTATTTGTTTGGTGTTGTAGAATTTTGACGATTGCTTTTCTTTCATTTGCTTTTTCCTAAGAAGGACCTTGATTAAATTAATGTTTAAGAATTCTTTTAGTGTTTAACTTTCTGTGTGTTAGGCAGAAATCTAACCATTAAGCGACACAAATGTCAAAATCATGTGTCCTTTCAGAATAATAAAAGATTAAGACAGAAGCACTGACAGCTTTTTAAACTACATATTTTTTAAATATTCTCTGGATTTCTGAGCTAGTCATTATTATCACACTGATTATTTTGATAATCTACACATATGGGAATCTGTTCCCTTGCATAAGAAATGAACATTGAAAAAAGAATCTTGCCTTTGAAGCCCTGTGATTTCTACAATTAGATATAAATGTTATGTAAATGTTTTGAATGTTTTTCTGTTGAATTTGAGCTCTATTTGTCTTTCCCAATGCTGCCAGAATAATTTATTTTTCTTCAGCAGATTTAAAGGTAAGAGAGAAACCTGGAAGCAAAGTATGTTAGCTTCCTGTCACTGTTATAACAAAGGACCACAAAGTTACTGGCTTAACACAAAATATATTCTGTCCCAATTCTTAGGTCAGAGCTTCACTCTCAGTTGCACTGGGTTTCAGTCAAAGGGTCAGCTGAGCTGGCTCCTTCCTGAGGCTCTGAGGGGATAATTCATGTCCTCTCCGCCTTGTCTTCCAGCAGCCAATCGGGTTTCTTGATTAGCTGTTCTTCTGCCTGTCTGAAAAGGACATCATGCCCATCTCTGTTTCTGGCATCCTATTGCTTCTCCTTGACCCTGTTACCTGCTGTGTGCCTCTAATAAGGGCCATTGTGATGGGTGCTCACCAGGTCACACAGCAAGACCTTGTTCCCATCTCAGCATCCTTAGTCACATCTGCAAAGCCCCCCTTCTCACGGCAGGTAGCATATTCGCAGGCTGTGGATAGACATGGTCATCTTTGGGGAGCCTTTGCACAGCCTTCCCCATGGAGAGCCTGGTGGTAAGGTTGTCGCAGGAGGGACAGTGGAGACCAAGAATGTGCATGAGTCACAGTGCTGAGGATGATGAAGGGGGAAAAGCAAAGATCTGGGGACCAGCCCCATGATTTCCAGAGCCTCATGGTAAATGAAAGCGGGGCACCTTGTTCAAAAGTCACTGGGGATTTCAAGGCAGCAACGGCAGGCACAGGCTCCTTGGGGGTCTGGAGCTGGACAGCACACAGGCTGGTGGATTAGGAAGTTGGCCCTGGAGATGGTCAGAGTGCAGGCTGCCATGGATGCTGCCTGTGTGAGTGCACATGAAGCCCCAAGCCTTTCCTCAGCCTGTTTTCTTATGTGTAGAATAAAAACAACTTCTGCATTATAGGTGCATTTGTTTTCATACTGCCATAACAAATTACCAAGAACTTGCCAGCTTAAAACAACAGAAATCTATCACGGTGTCAGAGGGAAAGCCGGTCCCTGCGGAGTCTGGGAAGGTGAGTCCAGGCCTCCCTCCTGGCTTCCAGTGACCACAGAAACCCTAGGCCTCCCTGGGCCTGTGGATTAGTGGATTGCCACAGCCAAAGCCTTCACCGTCATATCATCTCCTGTGCTAAGTCTCAGTGCTCCTCCCGTCACCTATCAGAACACCAGGAGATGGAGAACAGGTGGTTCAGGGTATAGGGTGCAATGGCTAGAAGAAATAACTTCTGACATTCTATAGCACAGCGAGATAACTACGGGTGACAATAATTATATAGATACACGTGTGTGTGTGTGTGTGTGTGTGTGTGTGTGTGTGTGTGTGTGTAATACGTGGGCGTCGTGTGTGTGTGTGTGTGTGTGTGTGTGTGTGTGTGTGTGTGTATTACATGGCAGTGCTAGGGATTGAATCCAGGCCCTCCAAGCACGTTACCACTGAAGTATATCCCTGCCTCTTTTTTAAAGTTTTATTTTGAGATAGGGTCTTATTCAGTTGCCTAGGCTAGCCTCAAACTCACAATCCTCCTCAGTCTTCTGAGTAGCTGGTATTGGAAGCATGTGCCCTGACAAAAGATAAGTTTTAAAAGCAAATACAGACTCATCTACTTGTACAATCATCGATCCTTTGTCACACATCTGCTAACATTGATCAAGCGCCAGGTACTAATGAAAAACCTTATGAGAATGTTACATTTTAGAAATAGTTTTATCTTTTCTGAGGATAATGTTTAAAATTTTTGTTCGCTTTAAGGGGCATGGTAGTGCACACCTGTCATCCCGGGACCCTGAGAGGCCCTCCTGAGGCAGGAGGAACCAAAATGTAAACCAGTCCGAACAATTTATGAGCTTAGTGGGGCCCTGTCTCAAAATTTTACAAAAATCGGGGAGAAGTGGGGATGCAACTCCGTGTTAAAGCCCTAGATTCAATCCCTAGTATTGCCAAAGATAAAAAGAGTTTACTTGTAGCATGAAATTAATTTAAGGCTATTTGGAAAGAAAGGAGAGGAGCAGAGCAGAGCCCTGAGGAGACAGTGGCAACGCAGAGAAGGCTACAGGCTTTGACGCCACACCAGCGGGCCGTGAGCCTGCTCCCCACTCACCTTCCTGAGCCTCAGGTTCCTCTCCTGTAGCAGTGGGATGCAGCCCTCCCACCCCCTGAGGTCAGACCTCCGTGTATAGCACATATGAAGCATTGGAGATGAGGTCTGGACACGGGAATCCTGCAGTGATGACCTTGGTCCAGGCCCTCCAGACAGGGGCTCCAGAGGTCCTTGCACGTCGCTCCACCACACTCGTATTTCCAAATCCGACTTTCACCAGAGCCTCGCGGATTATGCATTTTTCTTCCTCAGTTCAAACACGATATTTTCCTGGCTGTGTGGTAGCTGGAAAGACAAGTAAGGAATATAGAATACAATGAACTTGGAAAGTTCTCCCTGTAAAAACCCCAGCAGATTTATCACAGATGTCTGGCCCATTCGTGGCCTTCTCCTGAATTCTATTAAGAAGAATAACAAACAATCAGGAAACTGAACCCCAAAGCCCAGAAAATAGTGTTCTGGGTCTTTAGCAGAGTGGGGTCATGTACACACACAAGAGACCCAAGGCCCTCTGGGCATTCCGGATCACCGGGACGAGGAAGTCAGCAACCCCAAACTCTCACACCGGAATGGGCTCTTTTGGACTTTTGCAAGATATCCTGGGTTCCGGAGGCCTCTGTCGTTCCAGTGAAAAGACCTGGGGCACAGAAAGGGTGATCAATTAAAGCGGAGGGTCTCGAGCAGGGGGAAAGGTTTGTCAGAACCACGTGGGAAGCTTTCTTAGCACCCAGGGGATTCTGGCCGGCTGTCTGGTGTGACTTCTCTGTAAGCATCGGCGGGAATTCTAGTGTATACGTCCTGTGAGCCGAGAACCACGCAGCTCAGATTTGGTCTCTGTCCTTCCATAATGAGGCAGAACCGGGCAAGGTACTGTGCTTCTCTGAGTCTGTTTCTACCTCTGTCCGATGGGAGCAATAGAACCCAAACCATAAATTTGTCTCAACCAGAATCATATAGGATAACAGATGCTAACATTAGTGCATCCCATCCAGCAAGAGCTCCGTACTTGCAGCTAGAAGTACAATTGCTGATTAGTCACATCCACTTCGGCAATGCCCTCTTCTGTAAAAGGAAAAGAGCTTCAGGACACATTTTATTCATTTAACCTCACAGGAGCCCTCTTAATTCATTCCTCCTCCAACGAGGAAGGACATTGTCAGCTGCTGAAGGGATGAACCCATTCTGGACAAACAGAGTAAGTTGAGCAAGAAAACAATGATGATTCCAGACCAGTGCGTTTTTGTTCCATCTTCTGCAGTGCTGGCTGTCTCCTGTGGGCCGTCTCTGGGCAGACACTTGCCAACAAGTCAGCAAACAATCCCGAAGTCCTCTTCCAGTCATGGTCACTTCCCGCTGCCCAGAATTACATAACCTGCTCTGTGCTGCAAGGAAGCCTACGACTGAGCTGGAATCACAATAGTGAGCTCCACTGCCTGGTTCTGCTCGTCAAGTTTGCTGTCCTGGGTGCATGAAATGTAGGTCCTGGCACTCACTCATCCCTTAGTATTTATTGAACACCTGCTGTCTGCCAGATACTGAGCTGGGTGCTGTAGATACTGAGATGAGACACGGACACAGCCTGATGCTCACTATCAAAGGAGAGGAAACCAGGTATGGAGCAGGACTGTTGTACATGAAGGAAGACAAGATGCCCAGGGTGAACTTAGTGGAACCTGGAAGCCAGGGCCTAAGTTTCTTTGAGTTCATGCTAAGCACTTGCTGTGTGTCAGGATCAAAGCCAGGCACTGGATGACCTGAGTTTTCACCAAATCATCACTTGCAGGCCATAGCACAAGCACAAGATATGGCTCTTGGCCCCTGCAGCCCTTGACCTCTGTGGTTGTAAGGCTTGCTAGCAACAGGCCTTGTGAAGCTCTATGGATGGAAGCTCTGGAAAAGCCTGGCAGCTGACAGATGAGGAAAGCCAGGGAGGTGGGGTCCCCAAGCATCCTAGGAGAAAGGAGGGAAAGTCCCCATCCCTTTCAGAGGTTGTTTCAGCATGTCCAGCACGCTGAAATCACAACACCCCTCCACCCTCCAGAGAAGGAAGATAGAACACACCGACTACTGAACTACTGATGGTCAACACAGTGAGCAGGGAAGGTTGGAGGTACAGACTTGAACACTGGCTCCAGAGATAGATCAGCAGGGCACATTATGCCTTTTTGTGAGTGGCACAATCTGATTAAATAGAACTACTGCCTTTTACTACCCCTAAAATAGACTTCAGCAAGTGCAGAAAAATTCCTGGGCCTAGGGCCACCAGCCTTAGTGACTACTCCCTAAGCCAGTGTCTTCTTGATGGTAATTTCCCAGCCTCATCTCCCCTGGCTGAGGGTGTCTGGGCCACTGACCACCTTTCCCTGGCTGATACAGAAGCCCCCAGTCAGCCAGATTCCATTTAGACATTCTTCTGGGCTGTAGATAATGCAGGCACTTTGCAAAGTCAGGGACAGGCACGAGTTTACCCCAGATGTCCAAGGACAAGACAAATGAGTGACCCTGAAGCATTCTTGTGCCACCCAGCAGCTGGTCATCCCTAATCCAAGCTCTGGCCCCAAACCCCCAGGCCCTATGCAGCTGGTGTTTCTTCACACTCTTAGCATCATTCCTCATTTCTCACTCAGGGGTGCGGGGGAGGGCAGAAAGGCCAGCGTTGGGCAAGAGAGATAAATTTCAAGGTATGTCCATCAGTCACAGGCACGTGCCCACCCAAGGTGCTGGGAAGCTAATGTCCTGTGAGACCAGATGTCTAGGTGTGGTATATACATACCTGTGGAAAGGTGTATTCAGAGATGAGATAAAATAAAGACAATTTTTTTTTATGAAAAAGAACAACTTTTGTCACTGTTCCCTCATAAAGGAGGTTCCTGTTGTGTTTTTTCCTTACAGCCAAATCTGGATCGGGGCTCACAATATAGCTGCTGGGACTGAAGGAAGCTGTGGAACGTTCCCCTGGGCAGTAAGATTCCTGGAAAGAGGCCCAGCCTGGACTCAGTCCCAGTTCAGCCTGTCACTGGCGGTGAAGTTGGGCCAGGCCCCAGTCCTGATGGGCCCTCTCCTTCCCCACCTATAAATACGACAGCATGATAACCATAGTAGCCAACTCTTCAATAGCACTTGCTATGCTCTAGGCACCTTTCCAAGGGCTTCATATATTAATGCAAGTCCATAAATAAGTAGAGTAGGAGGAAGGTTGGGTCTCATGTCTCCTCCCAGCTCTGCAAGTCTGGGACTAGCCATCTGCTTTGGGGTTCCATGACTAAGCAAGTCTTTAATGGCCCTTATCTGTCCTCAGTCACCGAGAGGGAGAGGCCCAGCTCTCCAAAGTCAGCACCAGGCACTGGAGTCTGCAGAGAGCAGTGTGGTAGGCCTTTCCTGAGGGCTGGGGGTGGGGATGATTGATGAAGTTTGAGGATAACAACTGGATGCAAAATCGAAGATAAAGAAGCGGGCAGGGTGATGAAGCAGAGGAGAGGAGACCCCTCCCTGAGCTCCTGCCAGGCCTCACACAGGGTCCTCCTGAGCTGCTCGCCATCTTGACCTTTGCATTGAGAACCTGGTTACATGAGCCTGTTCAATGGCTGCTCAATCCTCCTTTATAGATTAGAGGGAGACGGTTGACTTGCCACAGAAACAGATCATGGCTTTTTCATATTTTAAGCTGGGTCCGGTTGCTGCCCTCCTGCCTCCTGCCTCCCTCCTGCCCCTCCACTCCCTCCTACTGCCACTCCTGACTACTGGTCAGTCCCCTCCCAAACTATGCCTGCACTGGCCCTTCTGTCTGAAGCAGGCTTCCTTCTCCACTCCACTTGGCCAACAGCTTCTTGTTTTTGTTTCTGGTTTTTTGTTGTTGTTGTTTTTGGTACGGGGGATTGAACTCGGGTCCTTGCGCTTGCAAGACAGGCCACCAAACCGCTGAGCTAAATCCCCGGCTGCAGCTTCTTGTTTTGAGAAACTCTCCAATCAAGGGTTCTCTTGTCTCCTTCTAGAAGGTTCTGGACATGCTGTTGTATGCTCACTGGACCGTAATCATCCAGACATCTGTTAGGATGCAGGCCTCTATCATCCATCAAGAACCTGGACTCGAGTCCAGGTTGAATGTCTCCTACCTGTATGACCTCCTCAGGCTACTTAGCCTGCGTTAGGCCTCAGTTTCCTCATCTGTGAAACAAGGATAACCATGCATGCCTTGGCCAGCTGTAGTGAGAAGTAATTGAGACCAGTGACAGGGGCCTGAGGAAGTCTTAACAGGGAACTGGTGTTCACTGTGAATCTGTCCAGCCTCACTTTCATTAAATGCACTACCCAACGGACTCTACTTCCATTAAATGGACTCCCCATTAAGGGGGGTTTGGAGGATCTTACAGTTAGATGATCTGGGTTTGACAAGCTCCCACATACATACCTCTTTGTGACCTTAATGAGGGATGTTGGCTGCTGCGTTCTATGTTCTCAGACTCAGTCCTTTCCAGCAGGCTGTGCCAAATGGCTGGAGTGAGCTTCTGGGACTTGGGAGATGGTCAGTTAGTATCCAGTGACATCAGCTGTATCCCTGTAAGATGCAGTCACCAAGCCAGGTGCTGCTCAGGCATTTGGCCTCATCTGTGAGGTCAGCACCCTCCTTCTAGAGAAGACCAGCCGGAGGAGGATGTGGCCAGCATTGAACCTGCCACCCACTGGCTGCAGGACTGGGAAAACTTCTTGAACTCTCGAAGTCTCTTCCGCAGTCTGGAGAGGGGCCTGACAAGTATTCAGCTCAGGTGAGGTACTGGGTAAGTGATTGTCCATAGAGGGCCTAGTAGTGCCTGGCGTGGGAACTCTGGGCACTTGTGGGCCACAGCCATCTGATCAACACTGACAGCCGTACATCCCTCTCTCCTACCACAACCTCAGACCCTGAGCATACACCAGCCACAGGCCCTTCTTTAGGTCCCTACACTGCCCCACCTTCAGTTCTACATACTCTGCCTGAAGCACTCTCCTACTCCCCACTGCTGGCCCACTCCACATGCTCTTTGCTTCGTATGAAATGTCACCTCCTCTAGGGAGCCTCCCTCCTGCCTCCAGACTGTGTCATGTGTTCCTCCTGTGGGCCTCCTCTGCTTTCCCGATGACAGCTTTTCAAGGGTAATCAAATCATTTTTCTACATGTTTCAAAAACATGTTGAAAACAACAAAAAATGGTAAGCTATAAAAATTAAGCTTCTACTTCTGCTTCATCCAGCCCATCTCTGCTCTTCCTAACCTGAAATCATCTATATTAGCTCTGGGTGGACCCCTCTAGAGTCACTCAGGCTCCAAACTGTATTCTCAGCTAGTCCTTCCCAACATGGGAAGAGCACACTCTACACCCTACTTTTGCCCTGCTCAGGCCTCTTCTGCACCTACACCAGAGGTCGCTCCATGCCAATCATATACAGAGAGCTTCCTTATTCTTTCCCACAGCTACCTCACATTGCTCTGGGTAGAGTTTATGTAACCAGCCCCCACGGATGATCTCAGGCTGTATGTCTGTACAGTGGAGGTATGCAGGTGAATTTATGGGATAAGTTGATAAATTCCCAGGAGAGGTCAAATGGCAGTTATAACCCAGTGTACCCTAGTCCCCATTCACATGGGGGACTATGAAGACAAGGACATCTGTCTCTCCCTTTGTGCCTAAGCCAGGAAGCTCAGCGCACAGCCAGGCCCTACACTCCAGGCCCACAGCCCCATGTGGAGAGGGGTATCCTCTTCTAACCCATCCCCATGAGCTGTACTGTTCAACCCTCTTACCAACACCCAGATGCACTCAAAACTTCAGGAAGTGACTTGTGCAAATGCTCAGGTCAGGCTGGCACCTACTAACATGTCAAGAAGCAAGACACAGAATTTCCCACAAGCCAGTAAGTATGTGTTCTGGCCAAGGGGAGAAGAGGGAAAGGAACAGGAGACAAGCCAGAGAAGGAGTTGAGCTCGTAGCTCCTCTATGGGGCCCAGGCTCCAACAGTAAATAGCTCCAGTACACTAAAAGGCCATGCAGTGAGCACCCAGTCTCCCCATGCCTCAGAAATAGGGAGGGGGTATTGTGGGAAACAAGCCCCTGCCCTGGAGAAAGAAGCTCATGCTACTGCTGTGGAACTGCTGCAGAATGACACAGGCAGCATGAACCCCATCTTGGGCCAGAAGCAAAATGTAACTCAAGAGAATATGATTCCTCATTCATCCATTTATCCATTCCGTGCAGAGCTGCTTGAGATCCTGCTGATGCAGGCCTATGCTAGGAAGTATGAACACCACAAAAACAGGATCCCTCCCTACACTGAATTAACAGTCAAAGGGAAAAGCGATCACTGTGACACACAGGGGGACACACAGCCCTACATCAGCCCCTGAAAGAGGTCATAGTTTACCCCCTGACCTTCCAGCATCCCAGGCAGACATGTTCCCGACACCCCCTGCACAAGACAGGCCCTGCCCTACAATGTAGCTGGAATAAAGGAACCGGTCCAGGAAGGGAGACCAAGACTCCACTAGATTGAACAATGGTCAGCTAACAAGGGCCTTAGGGGTCAGCCTGTCACTGGCTTGCTCCCAATCTTCTCTTTGCCCTTCTCTTCCTGCTAGGGCTGCTGAGGTGGATGGTGGCACAGCACAGCTCCCAGATACCAGAGGAGTGGCAGGAAAGAAGGAAAAGAGGCCATGGCATGCCTCTGGCTCCCTCCCAGTTGGCACACCCTTCCCCAGTCCCAAAAGGGCCCCAGAGCCCTGTTGTCCTCCCAGTAATTCAAGCCTTGGGCAGGAATGGCCTCCCACTCTTACTAATCTCTGCTACCTCCACTTCCCATGTTGGCTCCCTCAATCCTGCCACACCTCAATGAGACATTCCTTCCTATCCTCTCCGACCACCTGCATCAGAATCTGCCTTCTGCCAGATCCCAGAATGATGTTGAGGGTCTCCTGGAAAGCCCGTTCCTTGTGTTCTTCAGAGAGGAGACAGGTTCAGAGAGACTCAACCATGGTCAGAGAGCTAACAGGTAGCCTAGTAAAGATAAAATCTTAGATGCCCTGACTCCACCACGATTCTGCCGATCCCACTGCATATCTGCAAAGCCCAGGGAAGCATGGGTCCCAGTACTCAGAACAGGGCTGGACCAAGAAAGGTTCTCAGTGATATCCCTTTGCCTGACACACCTCTCCACCTGTTAGTGGCTGGAAATGCCAGGAATTGCGGTGACAGCAGCAACTCCACATGGAGGGGCCTCACCGCAGGAGTCATCGCAATCCACTGCTGCAAGGTGAAAGGAAGTCAGTGTGCTCTGGGCCAGGCCGCTCAATAAGCTTTGGCCCCAGAAGACAGAACTTGTCATATCTCAGTGTCTCTTGCTGTGTCTCACACAGGACTCAAAAGCAACAACCTATGTGGCAGGATGTGTCCTGACCTCGTTTGCAGGTGCCTCAACTCCAAGGGTCTTTGGTACTGCCCAGTATGATCTACCTCATTTTGCCATGGGGGAAATGAGATCCTGAAAAAGGAAAGGATATTTTGAAGAAGTCAGTTGTGCATGGAGTTCCCTGACTTTCTTTCCTGAATGAGGTCACTCACCCCCTCATTTAACGAGTATTCTGTGAGCATCTACTATGTGCAGGGGACACAGCAGGGATGGAGACCAGACCTCAGGAAATTCACAGCCTAGGAGGCGAGCACTGAGATTATTTGCAAAACATCGCTGGACCGGGTCTCAAGAAGTCCCCATTCTGGGTTCTAGATTACTGGCTAATTCACCAGACTTCCTCATCCAAACAGTTATAGAGAAACTCAGACAGCATCCCTAGAAGGAGTGGGGTTAAAACAAGATAAAGCATGCTTTTTCTTAAAAGGTGCTGTGGGAGAAGGCATGAAAGAGTAAATGTTGCAGTGCTGTCAGATCTGAGGACATCTGGACTGCTCAAGAAAGCTCACCCCCAGGTCAACCTCAGTTATATCACAGGTTCCTGGAGGTGCCATCAACTCTCCATTTTTATGTGGCAATATCCCATGGCTCTGTGAACAGTAATGTCATTTACTGGTCACCATATCAAGCCAGACTTGGGAATCACTCATTCCCCACCCTTTTCTACTCCTCTGTGTCATCACCCCTCAAATCCCAATCAAGTCTCTCTGTCTCTTCCACCTTAACATCTTTGCAGGACAACTCCACAGGCCTTATCCTGAGTTTCTCCTCCTGGGAAGTAAAGTCTAACTTTCAGAAGGTTAAAATTAAAATGACTGTTGTACAAATAACAAACGAACATGTGTTAAAGATTTATTTAACTCGTTAAGGAGGGAACCAGCCAGATGGTGAAGCTGGTTTGGAGAGTATTTGAAGAGTATTTATATTATGTAAGCACTGCAGAAAGAATTTGGATAAGATTTCTTGTTAGATATAAAACCGGTTGATGTCCTTGGAGATAATAAAATCATACCCTTTGGAGTTATTTTTTTCTACCAAACAGAAATTATTTGCATCGCAATCAGACACAAACTCAGAAGTCAACAGGCAATTGCACAGAGCCTGAGGTCTGATCGATAGCAAACAATATGTCAAACAAAAGTGCATTGCCAGGGAGTAGAGGTTGGGCAGCCACCTCTTGTTTTTGTAAATAAAGTTGTTTCTCCCACTCATGCCCTCTCCTTTACATATTGTCTTTGGCCACTGCCTCAGTCTTATTGACTATCTGAGACAGAAACCACATCCAACACAACACTGAAATATTTACTATCTGGCCTTTTAAAGCAAAGGTTTGTCAACCCCTGCCAAGGAGAACTCAGGAAAGTTAGGGTGGACCCGTTAGCCAGTGCTCAAAAGGGACAAGGAGAGGACTTGGGGTGGATTTTCTTCCCACCTCTCCCCTCTCACTTCCCTTCTTCCCATTCTCCAGACAGTCACCGACTTGATCCTTCAAACCCATACATCTTGCATTGTCCATTCTCTGTTTCCATCTCTCCCAGTCCCCAGTACTCACTAGTTCGACTGAATTTGCTCCACTCCCTGATCTGCTCATACCACAGCTGCTTTGTGGGGAGTCAGTAGAGCACTGTGTGAGAGCTCTGTGTCCCTACAGGCTGTGCACAAAGGTCTGTGGTGGCGTCTGTTATGAATATTGAGATTTTTTTTCCCCACATCTCAGGGCAACAAGAAGGTTTGGACATCCTGGGTCTGAAGGAACTGAGACTGAGAAAGGATTCACAAGTCTGGAGTACAAAGTCATAGTTAGATAGGATGAATAAATCTAGAGATCTACATACTGCATATGGGCAAGAACTAATCACTGTACTGTCTGCTCTACTTGGAATTTGCTAAGAGTAGAGTTTAGATGCTCTTATCACACAAACACACCGCAGAGGTACTAAAGGAGGCAATAGATCTGTTAATTTGCCTGACTATAGTGATCGTTTCACTACACACATGTATGTGAAAATATCATATTGTACACCTTGAAAGTGTACAATAAAAAAGGAATCAACACCAACTACTCTTGCAGCTTCTGGGGAGGAGTAAGGGGAGATGTGTTTATGGGGCTGGCACCTGGTAAAGCACTCTAGACAATGAGCTTTTTCTCCTGCAGTCCCTTTACTTTGTGGAATCTGAAATGAGGATCGCACTTCTGCGACGAAGACACAGCAGAGGAGGCTGCAGCGAGGCTGGAAGGGCTCTCGCATGGTGAGGACAACATCTGCTTTCTATTCCCCAGACTTGGGGGCCTGGCGGCCTCCTGGTATAACGATTCTTCATTCTGTATAAACAGAATGGATGATTCTCGTAATCTCGGCAACAAAATACGCAGGCATAAAAATAGGTCATATTTTATTTTAATGAGAGAAATGAGGGACGATTTCCTTCACACAGAGCAGCCTGGGTTGCTCTAATTAACACCAAATGGTCCTAGGCCAATCACTCAATGCTGAAGGGGATGGTGAGACTGGGAGAAACTTGGCCTTCAGGAGCTGCTGACACATGGCCAGCCCCGTGACACTGCCCTTAGCTCCTGCCCTTCCCCAGCCAGCCAGCCGTCAGCAACTGAAAGGTAGGGGTTGGAGGATTAGATTTCATTAATCAGTTACTAGGTGCTTTACACACATACAGGATCACTTGGGCATAAAAGTAAACACACATACACACACACACACAGAGTCATGAAGAGCAACCTGTGCCCATTTTCTAGACCAGAAGACTAAGATTCCTGAGACATCAGGGCTTGGAAATTATGGGATCCTTCCCTACCCAGTATCAACTTGACTTTCAAATCTCATCTCTCCCTACAACACCTTGCAGAGTTTATAATCCAACCATAGGGACCTCTTCCCCTTTCTCTTTATCCCTGCCCTTGGCCTGCTCATGTGCTGGCATCTCACATCGGACAGCCCTCCCTTTCTCCTTTGATATTGAAATCCTGCTCACTATTCAGAAGTCAACTAAAAATTCAGAAGCAAGGGCTGGAGGGGAGCACAGCCCAGTGGTACACTGCAGGCATGAAGACATCCATTCTGCTTTCTAACTCAACTCCTCTCTTTGCGTGCCAGTTGCCCACTTATAAACTGAAGAGAACAGTGCAGGGTTGTGGTAAGGAGTGAATGAGTTCACCACAAAATGCTTTGCTTCTCATTCTTCTTGGTTGGAAAAGCAACTTTGATAGCTATCAAAACAGAAATTAAGCAACAGCTGTGGGCAAGGAGAGGAGCACCAGCACCAGCACCAGAAATCCACATCTCCGCCATGCCTGTGCCTACCTGCCCACCTGTCCATCGTTGCTTTAAGGGCTACTCCAGCACTGATGGACCTGCCTCAGCCCCCACTGTTGACCCTAGACATGGGACACTCAGTGTTTCACACCAGAGAAAGGGAGTGTGATGACAGTGATAAAATCAAACCATATTCCACTCAGACAGGAAGGATGAGATAGACTGTAGTGATTCTCACAAACATCTCCAGCTTGCTGCCTTTCAGACATGTGGAGAATGTCCCTGTGCAACCTGGTATGGTCATGTGGCATACTTTGGCCAATAAAATGCAAAGAAAAACAAGTGCGTCACTTGCGGGCAGAAACCTTTGATAGTCGTAGGAGACTGAAAGTTGTAAGCTGGGGAGTTGGTGTTGACACAGACTCCAACACAGAGCTATCGCATGGAGGACAGCTTCCCTGGCAAGCCCCTGAGCACCAGCAGTGAAGTGTGCGTGCAAAAATAGACTTCTTCTTTTGAAGCCTTAGAAATTTGAGGGAAGGGTGGATGTTGATTTTTCATTCCTACAATAAGAGTCAGTCTATTCCAGTAATGCAAAAGCCAATGGGTGTGAAGGCAAGGACCTTGACTATGCTCTGTCATGCCCTCTTTGCCCAGAAATAACACTGGTTGTTGTCACTATTACTGA
This sequence comes from Fukomys damarensis, assembly GCF_012274545.1. NCBI lineage: Eukaryota > Metazoa > Chordata > Mammalia > Rodentia > Bathyergidae > Fukomys > Fukomys damarensis. The sequence goes on along the minus strand of NW_022900935.1, from coordinate 33,261,665 downwards.
AAGACATTTTCACATTTCAAAGAATAGGTGCCCATACCCTTCTTCAACTGAGGACATTATTCATGGAAGAACTCTAACCAAATGAAAATTAAATTAAAACAAAACTCTCAAGGTAGAGTACAAGAAAGAATGGTGAGCAATAAATCTTGTAGTATTTTATGGTTAAATCTAACAGAATCATGAATGCCTGACTGGGAATTGTAATATGAGTTAAGTAAGGATTATTGAAACAGAAGAGGTATATTGTAAGAAAATCTGGGATAATACAACCAGCGTTCTGAATTTACTCAGCAGAACCAAGGAGGTGTGTGCATGGGGGAAGGTGGCAGGGCCAGATCCCAGGAGGGAGTAGAAAAATGAAGAAATTAAAACTTTTAAAGATTTTATCACTGTGGAGAGCACAAAGCCAAGTAAAACACTGCAGGGGAAATGAATTAGGAAGAGTTAATAGATTTTTAAAGAGCAGTAAGAAGTATTTGACTGTAAAGATGGTTAATAACTAGGATGACTAAGATGCTTGTTGTTTTATCATTTATTCAACAAAGAGTTATGGGGCCTTTAGTCTGTGCCCGGTATGTTTCTGATTGCTAGGGACTTGGCAATAAACAGGTCAGTAAATGAGAAACATGAGGCTCCTGCTCTGTGCTCAGGATCAAGGACAGGCAATGTCCAAGTAATCAAAAAGACAATTTCAGAAGGTGATAGCACATGTCCCGTTCGTTGGGAGAGAATAGAATTAGCCAAGTTGGAGTGAGTAGTATGTTCTAGGAAGAGAATGAAGTTTGCCAAAATACTAACGTGGTCTTACTGAAGTCTAGTGTGTTCAAGGAACAATGTTGGATGGACGCGGGAGCCTAGCACGTTTCACAGAGGTACCAGGTCACCCAGAAATTCACGAGCTGAGAAAGAAGGTGGCATGTGCTCTTGGGGGTAATTTTAGGAGAAGATTTTGTGGCCTAATCTGTTTTAAGATCACTGCTGACCTACAGAGAAGGGATCATAAAGGGGAAACAAGATAAAAAACAGGACATCAAATGGAAGAAGGTGGAGGCAGGGCCAGGGTGATGGCAATGGGTAAGATGGGATTCTTGCAAAGAGTCAATGGTGCTATCAAAAGTAAGGGAACAGGAAGATCAGAGTTGACTCAAAATTTTCGACTTGAACACTTGAGCAGATGAATGAAAAGACTGGTAGATAGCAGACTGGAGGTGGTGGTAATGTTATTATTAAAAAAGCTATGGGTTGGGTGGGTTGAGTTTACAATATATAAACTGGTGTTTGGGTAGGTGAGGTGGGGCATTCAAGGGAACACTTTGATCTGTGAATTTAGGAAGAGCTGGGTGATGGATGTGAGCATTCACTAGACAGAAGGCACCTGAAGCCAGGGGGAGCACTGAGCCTGCTACCTGTGGGCCCTGGGGTCTGGAACATGACAGGTGCTCAGTAAACAGTCCTCTCTCCTTCCTTCTGCAGCTGTGAGTAGCTAGTTTCCCAGGGTTGACACCGTACTGGTGTCAGCACACTGAGTATCAGCCTTGACATGGACATGGTCTTTCACTACTTTCTAGTCCTCAGTTTTCTTGGCTACTACAAAAAAAAAGGAAATAGATCAGTGGAGGTAGTCTGGGAAAGGGGCATGGCAGGGGCTGGGAATAGATTACAATGAAGCATGAGGGTGTGGAGGTAGACAGATTACAGTCATCGTGGGTGTGATGCAGAGCTGTGTGCATACCTCAGAAGCCATCAGTTTGTACATTTCAACTAAGTAGGTTATTGCATGTCAGTTATGCCTTGATAATGCTACTTATTTTAAAAAGAAGGAGAAAGAAAGAAAAGGAGGAGAAGAAGGAGCAGAGGAAGAAGAGAAAGGAGAAGAAAACAATTTCCACTTTGTCACTCTGGTAGCTGTGTCCAAATGATTTAGAATAACAATTAGGATAACGTGAGATGCTGGTGACTTTTTGCTCTCTGTCAAAAGCCACTGCCTTATTTAAGAACAGAAAGTAAGAGCCGACCTGTGTATGAGAGAAAAACATGATGATTTTCCTAAAAAAATGACAAGGTAGATGAGAAGAAAACTGTTAGCCTGGGTTCCCCAGAGAACTAAAAGTGTGTGTGTGTGTGTGTGTGTGTGTGTGTGTGTGTGTGTGTGTGTGTGTGTGTGTGTGTGTGCGTGTGTGTGTACAAAAGTGGGGAGGGGGAGAGTGTGGTGGTGCACACCTGTTATTCCAGCACTCTGGTAAGCTGAAGTAGGAGGATTGCAAGTTCAAATCAAGCCTGGTCAATTTATAAAGTTAGCAAGACCCTATCTCAAAATAAAAACTAGAAAAGGGCTGGGGAATGTAGTTCATGGCAAATGCCCTGGGTTCAATCCCCAGTACCACACGAAAAAAGAAGAATGCACAAAAAAGTATGGCCCCCAGCTGGGAGGGCCATAGAAGGAGGAATCCCCTCTTCTCAGAGGAGGACAGCCTTCGTGTTCTATTTGAGCTTACCACTGATCAGCTAAAGCCACACACAGGAAGAGAGCAATCTGCTTTACTCAGTCTGCAGACCCAGATGAAACCTCATCTGGAATTACCTTTGTAGACATGCCCAGAAAATGTTTACCTGGATGTCTGAGGCCCTCACAGCCCTGTCATGTTGCTGCCATATGAGCTTAGCCATGATGGGGACTGTTGTTTAGGGAGCAACCCTCTGACATCAGTAGCCACTAATACCCAAAGGTCAAAGAAGTGGTGTCCTTTGCTTAAGAAAATAGAATACCAAAACAACAGAGCTGGATTTAAATTTCATTTGCTTTGTGTCTAGTGTACTGAGTCCACATCTTAGAGTCCAAAATGCAGAGCAGAATGCACACTTCCTGAGGTGCAGTCCCCATCACTGGTCTTACTGAAGTCCAGAGGGATGAGGAAACAGCCAGTCACAGACAGAGCCAGCTTTTGCTTCTACCTAGTGCTTTCCTGGTGCCTCCTCATCTTGAGACTTTTAGCTTTGCCCTTGGAATCTGCCTCCTTCTCTGGCTGCTTCTGCCAGTCCAACCTGCAAGGATGTGAACTCTGGGGTTGCATCATGCCTTTGGGGCCTCACAGTCAGGGAATGCTTCTAGAGGGGACCTATGCCCCGCGCCCTCACCAGGGACAGCTTCTTCCCAACCTAAACTTGAAGGAGAAGCCAGACATTTCGCCAGCAGCCAGTTAGCATCTCTTTTCACCTGTAGGAAAAGTAGGATGCTCAGATTTCCTGAATTTTTTGTCTTTATTTTATTAAAAAGAAAATGAGGCTCCTAGGTATTAAGTAAGCACCCAAGCCCACACAGGTGGTGCCTGGTAGGGCTTAGTTTTATCTCTGTCAGTTCAAGTTCAACACCTGCCCATGAACCTAGGCAGCAATTTAGACTGTTCAGAGCAATTTTCATCAATGAATTTATTCCATTTGTACAACATGCCCACTAATGATTTGCTATTTGCCTTATTTTCCTTCTGTATTAAGATGAAGTTTATAGAGTAGAGTAATTCAACCACATCTATCTAACAGATGAACAGTTGACCAGAAGGATAATTTATTATTTCAAAAATAAACCAGTCTATCCACACACAGGAGATTGAAACTTGACCCATATCTTTCATCATATACTAAACTAAAATCAAAATGGACCAAAGAACTAAATGTTAAAACAAAAACACTTAACCTGCTGGATGACAAAATAAGTACAGTCATAGGTGAAGTCATAGATGTAAGCAAGGACTTTCTGTTGCACAGGAAATAGTTACAAGAGTCAAAAATGGGATCATGCCAAGTTTTAAAGCTTCTGAACAGAAAAAGACACAACCAACAGAGTGAAAAGGCAACCTACAAAATGAGAGAAAATTTTGCCAACTACTACCCAAAGGGTAAATATCTAGACTATTTAAAGAACTCAAAAAATTAGGCCCCCTAAAATGAAAGACCCAATCAAAACTGGACAACTGAAATGAATAAACACATGCAGAAGAAGTATAAATGATCAATAAATATATGAAAACATGTTCAACATTGCTGGTCATTAGAGAAACGCAATTTTTTATTGGTACATTTTAGGTATATAATACAGTTACATTCATCATTGGGATCTTGTACCTTTACATGATATATCTTGGTTCTTAATTTTTGCCATTCCCCTGGACTCCCCTTCACACCCTCCATCCTTCCCTATTTACAAAGACTTTGTTTCCATTTTTTGTCCTTTCCTCTTATTTTTCCTTTTCCCTTCTTACCTTCCCCCTACCCCTCCTATTCCGCTACACCTTTAGACCTTTTACTCCTATTATACAATATCAATTATACATTTCAATCCTTATTTACACTTTCAGTTTATCATACCAGAGAAACTATACAGTATTTAATACATGTGTGTATAAATAATTTCACTTAAGGGTATGTCCTCAAGGGCCGGGGATTTGGCTTAGTGGTTCCAATGCCTGCCTTGAAAGTGCAAGTGCCCAGTATGTCCTCATTGTGCATCCACGTAGCTATAAATGTCTCTAGTTTCTCATTCTTTATGGCTGAGTAGTACTCCATTTTATTTTTTAAAAACCCTACATTTTCTTTATTCAGTCTCCAATTGATGGGTAGTTGGGCTGTTTCCAAATATTAGCTATTACAAAATGTGCTTCTATAAACATGTGTGAGCATATATCACTGTGGCATGATTCTTTTAATTATTTTGGGAAGATACCCAGCAGGGAAATAATTAGGTCAAATGGAACTTTTAATCCTAATTGTCTGAGGTATATCCATACTGACTTCTGCAGTGGTGGCACCAATCTGCACTCCTATCAACAAAGAAGAAGGATTCCTATCTCCCTGCAACCCTGCCACCATTTTGTTATTGGTTGATTTCTTGAGAGCAGCCATTCTTTCTGGTGTGAGATGGAATCTCAGTGTTGTTTTCATCTGCCTCTCTCGAATGACCAGTGATATTGAACATTTTTTCATATATTTATTTGCTACTTTTACTTCTTTTTCTGAGAAATGTTTATTCATTTCATTTTTGAATTGGGTCTTTATATCTAGGGGTCTGATTTTTTAAGTTCTTTATGTATTCTAGATAGGAGACCTTTGTCTGAGAATTGGCTGGTAAAAAATGTTTCCCACATTGTAGGTTGTCTCAACCCTATTGGTGGTTTCTCTTGAAGTACAGAAGCTTTTTTTAAAAATGAGATCCCAGTTGTTGATTCTTTGTGCTAGTTCCTGTGCTACTGAGGATTTGTTCATAAAGTCTTTTCCTATGCCAATGTCTTCAAGAGTTCTACTTAACTTATCTTCCAACAATTTTAGTGTTTCTCTTTTAATATTATGTCTTTTATCCACTTGGATTTTAGTTTAGTGCATGGTAAAAAAAAATAGGGGTCTAGTTTTAATCTTTGTCAAGTTGAAATCTAGTTTTTCCAACACCATTTATTCAGAGGCTATTTTTCCTCCAGTGAGGACGGGTGGTTGGCTCCTTTGTCAAAGATGAGGTAGCTGAGTATGTCTGGAGTTGTTTCTGCATTTTCTAATCTATTTCACAGATCCTTGGGTCTGTTTCTTTGCCAGTACCATACTGTTTTTATCACAGTGGTTTGTAGTATATTTTCAAGTTGGGAATTGTGATACACCCTGCCATGTCTCTGTTGCCTAGAATGGCTTTTGCTATTCTAGGCCTCTTCTGGGTCCAAATGAATTTTTGAATTGTTTTCTCAAATTCTGTGAAATGTACTGTTGGGATTTCAATAAGGACTGCATTGAATGTGTATAGCAATTTTGGGAGTATGGCCATTTTTACTATATTGGTTCTTCCTACCCAGAAACAAGGGATGTCTTTCCATTTTCTTACATCCTCTTCAATCTCCTTTTTCAGTGTTGTAGTTCTCAATGTAGAGGTCTTTTGCTACCTTCTTTAGATTGACTTCTAGATATTTCTTTGTTGTTGTTGGTTGTTGTTGTTGTTGTTGTTGTTGTTGTTGTTGTATGCTATTGTAAAAGGTGCTGTTTCCCTAATTTTCTCTCAGTGGGTGTGTTCTTTGTGTACAAAAAGGCTATTGATTTTTAAGTATTTACCTTGTGTTCAGCTGCTCTACTGAATCTGTCAATTAAGTCTAGAAATCTTTTGGCAGAGTTTTTGGGTCATCCATGCACAGTATCATATCGTCAGCAAATATTGACAGTTTCACTTCTTCCTTTCCTATCTTATTTGCTTTTATTTCTTTCTCTTGTCTAATTGCCATGGCTAATGTTTCCAAAACTATATTGAACAGGAGTGGTGATACTGGACACCTTTGTCTTGTTTCTGATTTTAGTGTGAAGGTTTTCAGTTTTGACCATTTAATATGATGTTGGCTGTTGGTTTTTCATAGATAACCTTTCTCAAGTTGAGATAAAGACCATCTATTTCAATTTCCTGCAGGGTTTTTTTTTTGTCATGAATGGATACTGAATTTTTTCAAATGCTTTTTCTGCATCTATTGAGATCATCATATGGTTTTTATCTTTGACTTTGTTAATATAGTGTATTACATTTATTGATTTCCAGATGTTGAACCATCCTTTTATCCCTGAAATAAATCTGACTTGATCAGGGTGTATGATCTTCTCAATGACCCTCTGTTTTCTGTTCACCAGGATCTTATTGAGGACTTTTACATCTATGTTCATTAGGGAGATTGGCCTATAGTTCTCTTTTTTAGTTGGGTCTTTCCCACTTGCTTCTAGGAATGAATTTGGAAGTATTCCTTCCCTTTCAATTTCACTGAAAAGTTTAAAAAGTAGTGGCAATAGTTCTTTTCTAAATGTTTTGTAGAATTCAGCAGTGAAGCTATCAGGACATGGGCTTCTCTTTGTTGGTAAAATTTTAATTACATTTTCAATTTCACTGATTGTAATTGGGGTATTTAGAATTTTTATATCTTCTTCATTCAACTTTGGTAATTCGTATGTATCTAGAAATCTGTCCATTTCTTCTGTGGTTTCCTTTATTAGAGTACAGGTTCTCAAAGTAGATATTGATGGTCCTCTAGATCTGTTGTGACTTCCCTTTTTCATTCCTAATTGCATGGATTTGAGTCTTTTCTTACCATTTTTTGATAAGGTTGGCTAATGGCTTATCTATTTTATTTGTTCTGTTGAAAAACCAATTCTTCAATTTGTTGATTTTTTTGTATCATTCCCTTAGTCTTCATTGCATTGATTTCTACTCTGATCTTTATAATTTCCTCCTTTGCATGAGCTTTGGATTTCTCTTGCTCTTCTTTTTCTAGGAATTTAAGATTCACCATTAGGTTGTTTATTTGAGCTTGCTCTGTTTTCCTAGTGTGGGAATTCACTGCTATAAATTTCTCTCATAGAACTGCTTTCATTGTGTCCCATAGATTCCTGTATGTTGTATTGGCTTTATCATTTATTTGTAAAAACTGTCTAATTTCTTCCTTAATTTTTGCTGTGACCCATTGGTTGTTCAGGAGTGTCATTCAATTTCCATGTGTTTGTGAAGTTCTTGTGGTTTCTTTTGCTATTGATCTCCAGTTTAATTGCACTATGGTCTGATAATATACATGGGATAACTTCAATTCCTTTGCATTTACTTAAACATGTTCTATGAGCTAATATGTGGCCTATTTTGGAGAATGACCCACCTGCAGCCAAAAAGAATGTATATTCTGATTTTGCAGGGTGGAATACTCTATAGACATCTACTAAGTCCATTTGTTTAAAAGCCTGGTCCAGCTCCAGCATTTTGTTGTGATTTTTTGTCTAAATGGTCTGTCTATTTGTGACAGTGGGGTATTGAGGTCCCCCACTACAATTGTATTAATGCTTATTTAGTTTTTCATGTCCCTTAATATTTGTTTTGTATAGTTGGGGGAATTAGTATTTGGTGCATATATGTTTATAATTGTCATCTCTTCCTCTTGGATTGTTCCCTTTAAAAGAATGTAGTGACCTTCATTTTCTCTCTTAATTTTGGTATGAAATTTACTTTGTCTACAAACAAGATAGCTTACCCCAGCTATTTTCCAGGTTCCTGTCCCATGGAGAACTGTTTTACATCCTTTTACTTTCAGTCTATGAGTTTATTTCTGAACTAGGTGCCTTTCTTGTATGCAGCATATTGTGGGATTTTGCTTCTTAATCCATTCTGCCAGTCTATTTCTTTTGATTGGTGAATTGAGGCCATTAATATTGATGTTTATAACTGATATTTATTGACTTATCATTGTCATGTTATTTTCCTGTTATTGGCTCTTCTTTATTTTTCCCCCCTTTCCCTTTAATATCTTGCCTTGCCTGATGGATTTGCTCTGTTGGGCCTCATGGAGTTGTGATCCTTGTTGTCTTTTTGTAGGATATTATTTAGAATTATTTGCAGTGCATTTAATATTCATGAAGTTTCTCTGGTATTCTTTGCCATGGAAGTATCTTATCTCCCCATCAATTTTTAAAGATGGTTTTGCAGGATACATCAGTCTAGGTTGGAGGTTGTTTTCTTTTAGGGCTTGAAATACCTGAAACTCCAGGCTCTCTTTGACTTGAGGGTTTGTGTTGAAAAGTCTGCTGTGATTCTGATCAGCTTTCCTTTGCGTGTGATTTGTTTCTTTTCCCTAGCTGCTTGTAGTATTTTGTGCTTCTGTTGGGTTTCTGGGATCTTGATTATTATATTTATATGTGTAGATTTTGTTTTGATCATGGCTAGTTAGAGTCTTATATGCCTAACTTATCTGTATGTCAAACTAATTTGCTCTGATTATGAAGTTTTTGAGAAATGCAAATGAAAACAACACTGAGGTCCCATTTAACCCAAAATAGAATGGCTACTGCCAAGAAATCAAGTGATAACAAATGCTGGCAAGGCTGCAGAGAAGAAAAGATCCTTCTTCATTGTTGGTGGGAATGAAAACTAGTACAACCACTTTGGAAATCAGTGTGGAGATTCCTCAAAAAAGTGAAACTAGACATTCCATTTGACCCAGCTATTCCTCTTTTAACTATCTTCCTGAAAGAGTTAAAGATATCCTACTGCAGTGATACATGCATACCCATGTTTCTAGCAGCACAATTCATAATAGCTAAATCTTGAATGTGGCCTATATGTCCATCAGCAGATAAATGGATAAAGAAAATTTGGTATTTAAATACTATGGAGGACCACTCTGCCATAAAGAAAATAAACCTGAGTCTTTTGTAAGAAACGGATGTCCCTTCGGACCATAATGTTAAGTGAAATAAATCAGACACATAAGATTATATATCCCATGGTTTCTCTCATATGAGAAATACAAATTATAAATAAAGAGCAAAATGAAACACAATAAGAAGTAGGGAGACAGATCTTTCTCAAATGGAAAAGGGATAGATGAAGGGAGAAGAGGAGAACGGGATGCAAAAAGAATTGACATGTATTATGTCCACGTACCAACTTCCCAAGATGAATGTAATCATTATGAACTGCAAACATGTACTGGTAAAAAGTTGGGAAAAAATGAACCAGGCATAGTAACTGCACTAAGTTATACCTCAAAACATAATGAAATAATTAAAAGTCATTGTATTGTAGTCACCTATATACCCTGCTAGGTTGGAGTGCAGTTACTGGAGGGTCTGGCTTTTCTGTTTATTTGTTTGTTTGTTCTATTCAGGCCGTCAACTGGTTGAATGAGGGCCATCCACATTAGGGAGGGAATCTGTTTTCTCTTTTTACCAATGCAAATGTTACTCGCATCTGGAAACACCCCACGGACACACCCAGAATTGTGGGTTACATGCTATATACCAGCAACAGACCTAGGCAACTACAATATATATGGCTTTTATTATTTAATTTTAGTGTTTATTTTACTATTTTTATTGAGTGTGCAAATGAAATATACAAATCAAAATGTACAGGATTAAAATATATAATTGATATTGTGTAGTAGGAAGAAAAGTCTAAAAGAGTAGAGGAAGTGGGAGGAGAGGGGGAAAGGGGAAAATATGTGAAAAAGAAAACATGGAAACAATGTCTTTGTAAACAGGGAAGGGTGGAGGGGCTGAGGGCTGGGGAATGGGGAAAACTAAGAACCTGATAAGTAATGTATAGGCACAAGATCTCAACGATGAATGTAAGTGTATTGCATACTTAATCTATACCAATAAATTTAATAAAGATAAAAAGGCACAGCCCAATAAATATTAAATATGGACATGTATAATACATATGTGAACGCATATATGTGTATGAATATGGCAGAGGCATAACTACCCTCTCTCTACTTCAGGCATAGACTACTGCAGCCCCACAAAAGAGTACCTAATTTCCAGGGTCACCACTACTCTGACCTCCTTCACTGTGATTTTTCTTCCTTTGGATAGACTCCTATACTGTATGTTCTTCAAATCTTTCATATCTGGCTCTTCTCAGTTAATACCCACCCATGAACCAATGGACAGTGGTTTATTTTTTCTATTGCTGCACTCTGTTCAGTTGTGTGAACACCCCATGTTGCAGGCCTGAGCTGACTCTGAGATGGAGATCAGCAGGAAGCAAGTTACCGAAAGTGCCCTCAGGACAGACCCACGGAAAGCAGGGAGGGACAGAAATTGGATCCAGTAAAGACAGAAGGCAAGAGCTCAGTGCAGGCCCAGGAACCACTTCTCTGACCCTCCGATGGCACAAGGCTAAGGCCACCTGCCTCAGTGGTCCTGAGTCAGTCTGGGCAACCATGGGCACAGTGCCTGTCTGTACCCACAGCAACCCTGAGAGGGACCTCCAGCATGAAGGTTGTCTGCTGGCAGCCTTTCCAGCAGCTGGGCAACAAGTCTCACCTTGAAGTGGATCAGGTCAGCACATCGCCTTGTCTGCCATACTTCAAGGTATCTATGCATTCTCCCTCAAGGGGCCTGTGGGTTGAGTGTAGTTTGGGCTCTGGAATCAATGCTGTAATGAACATTCTTGCAGGTGAGTTTTGATGGTTATAACCACTTGTGTTGCTTAGTCATGGGCCATCAGTCATACAGTACATATCAATTACATTCTCAACAAAAATGCATCAAAGTTGTAATTGTCCCAACACTTATGGATGGTATTTAGTGATATCTGATGATTGTTTTGATTTGCATTTCTTTGACTAAACACACCACCAGATATCCACCCACCTTCCAGTTTTTGGTTTCAAATCTAAACCCAAGATCACTGATTGCAAAGATGCTGCATTTCTCCCTGTATATCATGTCATCTCCCAAATCAAATTCAATGGTTAGGTTCAGTGTTGACTGGAGGGGGAAATTTGATTCATTTCTCATCCAAATTGGTTTGAGACCAGAACCGTAGAAAGAATGAAGTTTGTGAACTGAGATACCACTGTATCTCTAGCCAGTGAGAAATGAAGCTATGGTATGGGGCTGCTGAGAATGATTTGGGGTTCTTTGATAATGTCATTGAAGCATCGAACAACCAGCCCCAGAACCTTCCTTAGCCTAATCATCTTGATACATGCAATAATACATTTCTTTATTACTTAACTTGAGTTGTCTGCTGTTACTTGCCACCAAAAGCATCCTAACTCCCTCTTTCCCACATCTGAACTTGAAACAGATTTGAACTTCTCTGCATGGTACCCCAAAATGATCTGATGGAAAACACAGAAGCATATCCTTGTCATGTTTATAACATTGTAGTTTATTTTAATTCTTATACAAAGCAACAATAGTGGTAGCTGCTAGTGTTAATTCCATCTTATAGGTAAGAAAAATGTGGAGTTAATTATAATCCCCAAGAACTTAAACACTCAAAGGCTTCTTCTTCTAATCCATGACCTCATTCTCAGACAGTACAGCTAAGATCCAGAAAGAGGAGTCTTTCTGCCTATGGTCACACACCAGTGAGCACAACACTGAAATCTGAGCTCTGAAGTTCATAGTCTTTTCTGTAGAGCTCCACACAAAACAGTTTTTTTCTTTAAATACTTAGTACATGAGCATTTAATATAAGCCCCATGGAAAGTCAGAGTACACCATCACTCTGATATTAGCTGCTCTTTAAACTCTGTCATCTACTTAAGAAGATGCAGACCTGAATGTCTCCTGCGCGTCTCACAGAGGACACATAGTCTGACGCCTATAGAAAATGGAAACAACTTGTGTGAAAGACTCATAAAGGGAGCACCTTTCTGTACATGTGCAGTTTCCCTGACATTGAAGCCTTATGCAAAACCAGACCTGCAGTACACAGGAAGGGAGCCCTGGGCTGAGCTCGGCTCCCTCCCCTACTCCCGGGCAGATCAGATGAGAGGTGCAACAGCTCAAAGATCACCCAAGAGGATAGTAGGACCTTTCTTATGTTGGCAGGCCTCTGACTCTTCAAAGATTGTCTTTCCTCTCCTTCCAGGGTCCCGGGTATCAGCCTGCTTCCCTCTCTTCACAGAGGCAGCCAGCATTCTCTCTTCCCTCGGCAGGGCTCTTACCACATAGGGCCTATGCTGGACATCAAAAAGACACCATCTTTGGGCTCCACGAACACTGTCACTTGCTGCCTTCAAGTTAAGTCCTTGACCCTTTGGTCATATGTGTCTGACAGTGGAATTTTGGTTCAAAAGAAATGAAGTGGTTGTGCTATAGTTTTATGAAATGTGCCTCCAAAATTCTATGTAGTAAAGGCCTAGTACCCAGCCTGGTGCTATTGAAAGGTGGTGAAATCTTCAAGAGGTGTGGCTTAGTGGGAGGTCCTCTGGTCATTGAGGGTGTGCTCCTGAAGAAGACTATGAATTACAGCCTCCAAAACTATGAGCCAAAATCAACCTTTTTTCTTGTAAAGCAAATCATCTCAGGCATTTCAGTACACTGCTGGGAAGCTGATGAACACAAGGTACCTGAAAGTGGTTTTTCTTCTCTGGTGTTACTCAGACAAGAGTTCACAGAGAGGACCTGCAGGTAGGCAGAGGGCAGCAGCAACCTCATGCAGAAACTTTCAGGGTGCATGAAGGACCTCAGACTTTTCACTGAAGCAAAGGAAAGCCATTGAATATTTTAAGCAGGAGGGCAACAAGGTCAGATTTAAGTTTTAGAAAAATTACTCTTGTGACCAAGGGGCATATTGGGAAGAACAAAGGAATAAGACTGGAGATCAGGAAATCGTGGAAGTGATCTTTGCTATGTTGCTGGATGAGGAGCTCCCTGACACTAAAGTAAGCAAACTGTTGTGGCTTAAATATGAAGTGTCCCCAAAAGACTTGTGTATTGAGGGCTTGTTCCCCACCCCCATGCAGTTATGTTCAGAGGATGATAAGGGTGCTAACCTGGTCAGTGCATGAGTTGATCCAATGGTGTGTTCGTAGTTGAATGAGCTATTAGAAGGTGGAGCCTGCTATGCCTTCAAAGACTACCTCTTATTCACAGCCTCTTTCTCTTCTTTTCTCTCTCAATCCCTCCTTCTTTCCTTTCTGGCTGCCACAAACTGAACAGGTTTCTTCTGCCACGCTCTTCTACCATGATACTTCTGCCTTCAAGCCAGATAAACATGGACTGAAACCATGAGGAGCCAAAATAAATGTTTTCTCCTCTAAATTGTGTGTGTGTCAGATATTTTGTCCCAGCAATGGAAATGTGACCAATACACAAACAGAGATAGAGAAACTGTAGGGAAGATTTCTATAGGGATACAAAGGTGAAAGAGCTCATGAAAGAGGTCTCTTCTAACTCTTGAGACACCAAGATCTCCCTGACAGAAAACTTTACCTATCACAGTGCAACTCCACCCCTCATCAAGACCCCAAGTTTACATGCCATGAAACTGAGAAGTGCCATGGATGAAGGTAACTCTGGGGCTGCTGGTCCTCCATCCAAACCTGAGTACACTTCTGTCTCCATGAGATATTTGAGGTCCCCTACCAGTGCCCCAAAAGGGGACAAGGGGCAGTTCCATTTTGCTGCATAACAGCTCATAAATCCAAGAACCACAAACAAAGGGGATTTTGTTACAGGTCAATAACATTTGAAATACAATCTCTGTAAAGTCTTTATGTTTGCCGTGAATTTTATAAATTGTTGCAGTAATTAACAGAGCCTAAAACAGGCTTCCTACCCCATCGGGGAAGGCCTTCTTGAATGCCCCATTGTCAGACGCCTCAGAGTGCGGTACCCTCAAGTTGATGCTGCCTGGGGGTGGGGGGGCTCAGCACAACACTGGGGAAAATGTCTCCATTCATAGGCGGTAGTTTAATGGGCTTACTTTCAGTGGATTAGAAAGTGACACAGAGATTTATCCTTGGCCAGTCCCCGTATAAATTAGAAGGGGGCCCATGGCCAGGGAGACAATTAGGACCTTCCCCTACATTTAAATCAGAAGCTGGGCAATGGAAACAATTTTCTCCCTTGCTATAATCACATGGCTTTGGAGGATTTCTCTACTTGTTTTCACTTACTTTCTTTCTCTTTGGGAAAACTGTCAAGCACTATGTGGGAAATGAGGACTTTTGCACTCTGGAACATAACATCTTCCTGCAATCTTGGATGACCCAGAGCATTGATTCTAGGCCATGCTATCCCTGCCACCCTGGGACACTATCTCCCTCTACACCATCAGGAGACAGCAATAAACACGGTGCTTTTGGTACTCCCTCCCCATGTACTTTTAACTAAGAAACATTTTAGACAGATCAAAAATATGGCAGGTATAAATAATTCTTGTGATTATTTATAATCTACCTATCTGAAAATATGAAACATCACAGAACACATGGAAGCCCCCAGCCCTACGCCTGTTTTCCCAGCACATACTGTGGGATGTCAGCAGGAAATGACCCACAATCAGCTGAGACTCCAAAGAGTCACTCTGGTTGCTATTCGAGTTGGAGCAACCAAGGCTGGACACACAGATTCCAGGTTAGGAGTGTGATCTATGGTCCAGACCAAGTGTAGAAGTTCTCCCAACCCTGCCCTGTACCACTGCTCTGGTTTCGGTATGGTTTCAATGGGTCCCCCAAATCTCTGTGCTGGAAGCTTGGTCTCCAGTGTGGCAAGCGAGGTAGTAGGATCTTTAAGAGAGGAGGCCTAGTGCAAAGTAGTTAGGTCATCAGGAACTGCCCCTGGGACAAATTAATAGGGCCCCTCATAGTAGATTAGCCCTCTCAAGATCAGGTGGTTATAAAGTGAGTTCAGCTTTCCTCTCGCCAATCTCATACCCACATGCCCCACCATTGCGATGCCCTGCGCTGGGAGACACTCACAGAGCTGAGCAGGTGCCAGCTCTGCGCTCTTGAGCCTCTAGAACTGTGAGCTAAATAATCTTCTGCTCTTGATAAAGTCCCAGCTTCAGGTATTTTTTTTGTTGTTGTTGTTGTTGTTTTTTGTTTTTTTTTTTGTGCTGAGGATTGAACTCAGGCAGGCTTGGCACCACTGAGCTACACCCCTGGCCCTTCAGGTATTTTGTTATAGCAACACAAAATGCGTTAATGCAATTAACAGTTGCTTAATGCTAAGCATGAAGAATGAATAGGCAAACAAACTTAGTAAAAATGGCAACTAGTATTTGTCTCACTTTCAGTTTACCCCATGTGATAATGGATTGATTGTGTCGACTTGAGAAAGAGAAGCTCCACTAAATTGGCTTAACAATTCCACACCTTAGGTGAAAGACACTCCCTAGAGGGGTTCATCACCTGGATGGTTTAGAGGGGAAATGAAGAAGGACAGATCTGCTTCTGTGTCTTCAGAGGAGCGCCAGCCTTCACCTTCACCTTGGCTGTCATCTCCTGGCTTCCAGCCAGACTCTCCAGCTTCCGGTGCAGACCCTTCAGCCTTCCAGGGTGGACTCTTCATCTTTCCATCACTGATGCATTGGCCTCCTGATATAGACTCGCTAGGGACACTGCAGTGAGCTCCAGGCCTTCAACTGGATCCTTTGGTTTCCAGTGTGCAACTCTTCCACAGTTGCTTTGGGCAGCCATTGGAAGCCAATCCTGTAAATTCTTATATACTTGTATAAATTGTATTACATCTATTTCTCTAATAAATACACCCCATGTGTTTCAAATTCACTGAATCACCAAAACTTCTTCATAGCTCTTTCTTTAACCCCCATTTTACATATACAGAAAGTGAAACTCAAGAGAGTTAAATAAGGTCATACTGCCATATGCTTAACAGCTCTTTCTCCTGGCTCTGGTCACTTCGGTACCCAGAACTGACCCTGCTCATAAGTGGTCTGTACTCCATAAATACTCAGTGAATGAGTGGTACCCAGAACTGACCCTGCTCATAAGTGGTCTGTACTCCATAAATACTCAGTGAATGAATGGTTTTATCACATACCCTCTCTGTTCTTTAGGGATTAATCCTAGCTCATTGTCATTTTTTGGCATTTGTAATACATTTCCCAATGTAGCAGTAAACTCCTTAAAGGGAAGCTCATGTTTCTCACTTGACACAAAATAGGAATTCATAATTGTAATTGTAACACATGTGCAAACTTCTATAACTTGAGGGGATATGTGAAGACATCTGATTAAATTACTTCATTTCACAAATGAAGAAACTGAGATTTCAGAACAACAAAAAAAAAGTGACTGGTGAAATTCATGGAGTAAGTTAGAATGAGTTAGCCAGGGTAATTTCTCCCAACCTCTTCAGCCAGCCCATATTTAAAATAGCTGCAGTATGCCAAGCTCCCAGATGGGCACAGGAATAGCACAGGAAACAAGGTACAGTCTTTGCTCTAAAGATCTCTCATAGTCCAGGAGTCTCAGAGTTAGTGGACTCCCCTGTATAAGCCATGTCATAGAAGAAAACATAAAAGAGGTAGAGCCTAAAATGAAGAAGAGAGCTGGCTCCAATCAAAGACATTCACATTCAATTTTCCACTCACTGTCAATAAATCCCATCTGGAAGCAACATATGGCTATGAGGCCTTTATCGTCTGGATTTGAAAAATCCCCCAGAAAAAACTTGTGCCCTAAAGGCTATGAAGCAAGTTCACTCTGTGTGCAGCACCTACCTGAGCCACATCTTGTCACTTCCTGGGACAGAGAGGACGAGAAAAAAAAAAAACCAATAACACCATGAAATTTATGCTCCTTGTTGTTCTGTGATTAATGAGTCAACCAGCTCCCTGCAGCACCCAGGAATCCACAGCAGGCTAATTTGTCAGCTCAGATGTGGGTTAACATCTCAGAATCTTCTTCATGGCCCTTAAGAGCCATGTTTATGACAACCCACTCTATGGTTTCACATGTGTTTGTGTGCTATTTTTACATGACATATAAAATGCCTTCCTTTCATTTTTGTTGTTGTTAGAGTGGGTTTAATTGAAGTAGAGTTCAAACTTTTGGGGAACTTGTTTTCAGCTACACGGTAACCATATGAACTGGTAAGGCCCACATTATCATTTCATTTATGTCTCATGTTACAGCATAACTATTAATAACTCCTTTTATATTCCGAAAAGCATCCCAGTTTGGATAATATATTACATGGGAAGTCTGATTAAAGGGAGCATTGGTGGTCTGTTTAGTGACCAGAAAGTCCAAGGACTGGAGATCCTGTATTCCTGCACTATCTCTTTGCCATAGTATCTCTTTGGATACAGGGTAATGCTTTATACTCCAGTATAAAAATTCTATGCTTTAGGCAGGTTATTTATCTTCTGCGTGTCTCTATTTATTTATCTGGAAACTACCTCATAAAGTTATTGTAAAGATTAATGCAGTTAATACATATAAAGATCTAATATATAGAACACTGCCTAACACACAGCACAATGATCACCATCATCTTCATTTAACCACAAAATCTAGGATTTATTTAGCCGTATGTCAGCACCCACTCATTTATGTCAACCCCTCACAAGACTGGACAGAGCCCTAAGTACTTACTCATGCCAGGCCTTGAATCCAAGCAGTCCACACCATATTCTATCAAATGCAGAAAAATGACCCCCATGGATTTTCATTGGGGGGTCTAGTGGAAGACTCTAAAATCACAGAATCATGCAATAAATAATCATGAATGAATTAAACCCATCTAACTTCTATAAGTTTGCATTTGGCTTGTGATTCCACACCTTTACCACTGTGTGTGTGTGCACACCTCTGTGTGTGTGTGTGTGTGTGTGTGTGTGTCTGTGATAGTATAATGTAAGTATGCAGATTTATGCTTCATTGAGGACACTCTTTTTGCACCTAAGAGGATTAATGTTACACTCAGGCAATAGGCATGAGGACTGTGTGTGCTTAAGCAGGTCTTATCAGTCACCCTAGTTTTAATTCCTCTTCAGATGAAATAAAGTTCCAAAAAGTCAGCACTCAGTTTAGCCACTCTAATTAAGAGAAAAAAGAAGAAAGAAATTTGAAAAAAAAAAAATAAAAGAAGTTCTACAAGTGAACTAGGAAGAACACTCACAATGTAAAACCTGAAGTCTCACTTCCACTCCACAGAGCTCAAACAGCCCGAAGACCTTCAAGATGCTGAGACCTATAGCCCAGCGAGGGCCCTGGATGCAAGGCCCAGGGCCTTACTTCCAGGAGACATGAACAGCCAAAAGGACCTCCACAATGCTTGGGCCTATAGCCCAGTGACGGCTCTGGGAGCTTGACAAGCAACGAGAATCACCCAGGAAGGAACACACCGGACTAGATGGAAAACAGACCTTTATTAGTCTGGCCAGACAGCACTCTCGGAACCAAGTGGCTGGCTCAGAGAGGAGCCAGCTCAGGGGCTGGGTCACCAAGACATTCCAGATGAGCAAACAGTTTGACAATTAACTTGGGGTCTCTATATATGGTACAGATTTTATCTCATAGTCTAGAACCACTAAATTACACGTTAATCATGATCCAGACTTCAAACAGTATAAGATTGCCTTACATTCCTAAGCCAGGGTTTGAACAAAGGTCAGGGCTATGGCTACAATGGGAGGGGATTAGAGCACTGTCTCCTAGGCCCTTTGTCATTTAGCATGGGCTTGTAATTCAGGTCTTATAACAAGGTACAGAAGGGGTTGTCTTAGGATGCAGTGAGCTCACCAGGGCTAGTGTCTCAGGAAACATCAGGAGGGCTATGGGAAGGGCTGGGCCCATCACTGTGAGTCCTCAGGGGAATTGACAGGGAAATCTTTAATAGCGGAAAACTTAGGAAACGTCACAATGTAAAATAACTTCTGCCCCTCACTCTGTTTAGTTCAAAATTAACCTGTACTGGAGACACCTAGTCTCCCACAAAACTTTATAAGTAAAAAGAACCATTGTTAGCTTTGTTAATCAAACAAGCTCCCTTTCCCAACTAAAGTAGGTAACTGAATGAATCTTAAAGATAACTGCCCTAACAAAGAACTGCATCTGGGTTGGAATTCAACTGCCTTGCTATCATGTTTTGGGTATCTGTGAAAATGCAGTGTAACCAACTGAGTAAGATCAAAGCTGTAAAACCCTATAAAAGTAAGAGTTGTATCCCAGTGGATTGTTGATCAGGACACCACCATTAGGTGTGATCGATCCCCATCAATGGAGTAAACTTTTTTATTTTACTTCCGTTCTCTGTGTGTCACTTGCCATCTCCTTCTGTAACAGAATGACCAGCCAACTTAACAGCAGAGTTGCATTTTACTTACAAAGAACTCAAAGCTTCTCTACATTTCCTTCAAACTCTGGTAGGTTGGCCCATGGGGAAGCTCTGAATCTCTGTACTCTATAAAAGGCAAGACATTTTTATGGCCCTGGGGGACAATAAATGTTAAAACACTAAAGGTGGCAATATAACAAACACGTAAAATATCCTGAAGGGTTTTAAATCTCAGAGCAGTATGGCTTGTAAGAAGATTGTCTTCGAGTCTTGACAAGTACAGTGAATTGTCTAGCACACTTTCCACATGGGCGTCTGGAAGGAAACCCATTGGAATGAGACAATCCTCCTTAAAATGCATGTGTTTGCTTGGAAAACCTGAGCTGCTTGGCACATGCCAAATGAGCACCTTGAGAGGAAAGAGTGTTTGTAAAACCATGATATTCTAGGCCTGCAGGATACATGCTCCTTCTGATAATCCCCAGTCAAGATAAAAACTGACATCGTGTGTACTTGGCACTCAGATTCTCATGACCAGAGAGGCAGCAAGTTTTTCTTAATCTGGAGGGACAATAATAACTAATAACATGAGTTGTCACTAAGATGTTTACCACTGGTGATGCCCTTTCTGTGTGTTCTGCACCTTGGGAAGCTGTTGGAGGAATTGTATGTACAGGTTAGGCTCCCAGGAAGCAGACACTGAAAAGAGTTAAGAAGACAGGAAGTGGGAACTGGGGGTGATGTCTGAAGAAGCAAAAAGTGAGAGAAGGCAGGATGGGCAGGGAGGGCCTTCTGACTGGAGAAAGAAAACAGGGAGAAAACATTGCTTCTCATGAGGCCACAAGTTAGTCAAATCCACATTTGCCCTTCAGTTCCCACTTCACAATTTTCCTATAATTTACCCTGACCAAAAACAAGGACAAGCCCTTCACAGTATATACAAAAAGATGGTCCTTGGCAGCCCTACACTCTGGGGTTTCTAGTGACTTTCTTGGGTCCTCAAAGACTCAGCACCCATGTGAGTATCTGGGTCCCCCGCCTGAGGTCTCCTGCCATTCCAACATATGCAACCATTTATGAGGTCACCAGCCTACCTTCCATTCCCAGCCAGCTCAGAGTAAAAGCTTAGCACAGTTCATACTCAGCATTTGAAGGTGAAGGGGTGGGGACAGGGGACCACCAGAGTGGCCAGATGGTGCCGGAGGCTCTTGCTTATGAATAGGTTCAGATCCTGGGGGACCCAGTTCAATTGCTTGGATCACCACCTGAAAATGCTGGCACACAGTGTAGAATAGTTAAACTCAGCCCTAATCCTGCCATCACCTCTGAGTGCCCTACATTTGCCCCAGCAGTTACCTTAGTGTGCAGCTCACTGCTGGGTCCTGCTGGAGAAAGGGGATGGTTTGGACCCTTCTTCCATGACATCACTTTACTCTGCAGGTCTTTATACTTGCTAAGGGCAAAAACTCAGAAACCATTCACTCAGGTTAAACCCAAGGACTGGCCCTCACAAGGTGCCAACACACTTTTACAAATTTACAATTTACAGAGCTCTGGTATTAATATATTTGTTGACAAACAAGTAGCCTAAGGCTTTCTGGATCCAGAGTTCATGGTCTTACCTATTACACTGCATTGCCATCTACATCAGGCAGAGTCCAGTAAGGAAACAGAAACTTGATATGAGTAGGAAACATTAAATATAAGTAATTACTAACTCAGAATAGTGATATTGAGCCAGAGATCCTCCATATCATCAGTAAGTGTGTACAGATCCCGGGGAGCAGCTGTGTGGGCCAGAGCCATAAGGCTGCAAGCAGATCCCAGCCAGGGCTCCACCTCAACCCTAGAGACTTGGCCACACCCACTCAAGCCAAAGGGCCATCAGGAAAAGAGCTACACAGGCACACAAGCTTCAACCAGAGACCCCAGAGGACTGTAATACCATCAGTAAGTGAATGCAGATGCCAGGGAGCAGATGTGTGGACCAGAGCTGCATGCCCACAGGCAGATCCCAGCCAGGGCTTCACCCTGATCCCAGAGTCTGAGACACACAGGCCACAGCCAAGGGCCCACCAGGAAAAGAGCTACACAGGTGCACAAGCAACAGCCAGAGGCTTACCTCAATACCACTGATAAGTGCTTGGAGACCCTGCTGAGACAACAGGAACTGGGGTGCACATCACCCAGCCAAAGACCCTCCCAGAAAAAAGCTACACAGGGGCTACAGCAAGAGGCACACCTAGATACCATCCAAAATGTGCACAGACCCCAGCCAGAAGCCTGCCCAGACAACAGGTCTCCATTCTGAACCCAAGAATTGGTGTACTGTTTAGCAGCAGAGAAAAGGCTGCTTGGTGGCTTGCTGAGAATTAAAGACCACTGGGCGAGCAAAAAGTTGCCTCAACAAAGGCACAGAAAGCTGCATCTCTTCAAATGAGAATACCCATAAACAAGTCTCAAAACCAGACTTCCAGATCACCTAAGGCAACCCCAAAGGGTAATGAGATGGAACAATCTGATACTGAACCACCTGGCCTCCCTGAACTGGCAACAAAAGAGGACCTGCAAAAAATGAAATCAGAAATAATTTCTAAGATAACAGCAGAGATTGTGCCCATAGTTCAAGACATGATTAATAAATCTAGAGCTGACACAGATTTTTAAAAATCTAGGCACTGAGGAACATGATGGAATCCCAACGTAGGAAAGAATTGGAATCCATGAAACAGATGCAAATAGATTTCCAGGAGATTAAAAACTCCACAGCAGAATGAGCCAATGTGAGGACAGAATTTCAGATATAGAAGATAGGATTGCAATTAGTGATTAGGAAAAAAATTGTTCTTAAAAATACTAGGGGATTTGTTCATAAAGTCTTTTCCTATACCAATGTCTTCCAGAGTTCTGCCTAACTTACTTTCCAGCAAGTTTAATGTTTCTGTTTTAATATTTAGATCTTTAATCCATTTGGATTTTAATTTAGTGCATGGCGAAAGATAAGGGTCTAATTTTAATCTGTGGCAGGTTGATATCCAGTTTTTCCAACACCATTTATTAAAGAGGCTATCTTTCCTCCACTGAGGATGGTGAGCTCCTTTGTCGAAGATGAGGTAGCTGAGTACATCTGCATTTGTTTTTGTGTCTTCCAGTCTGTTCCATTGATCCTCAGGCCTATTTCTTTGCCAGTACCATGCTGTTTTTATCACAGTGGCTTTGTAGTATAGTTTCAA
>NW_022900935.1:33235053-33237220 GCF_012274545.1 Fukomys damarensis | reverse complement strand
TGTAAAGGTACATGATCCCAACAATGAATGTAACTGTACTGTATCCCTAAATGTACCAATAAACTCAATTAAAAAAAAAATACTAGGGGAACATGAGAAATCAATCGAGCCACTGCTAGACGATGCAAAGAAGAATAACATAAAACTGATCAGAATCAATGAAGAAACAGGAGAGCTTGCAGATGACATAAAAAAAAAACTGTTCACAGAAGTAATGGCAGAAAACCTCCCAAGTAGGGGAAAACAATTTGACATACAGATAAGTGAGGCATATAGGACTCCAACTAGCTGTGATCAAAAAAAAAATCTACACATAAGCATATAATAGTTGAGATTCCAGAAACCCAACAGAAGAACAAAATTCTACAAGCAGTTAGAGAAAAGAAACAAATCATATACAAAGGAAAGCCCATCAGAATCAGAGCAGACTTCTCAACACAAACCCTCAAGGCAAGAAGACCTTGAAGTGATGTATTTCAAGCCCTAAAGGAAAGCAGCCTTCAACCCAGACTGATGTACCCTGCAAAACTATCTTTCAAAATTGATGGAGAAATAAGATGTTTCATGACAAAGAGCACCTCAGGAATTTCATGAATACTAAACAGCACTCCAAAAAAATTTTGAACAATATCCTAGGAAAAGACAACAAGGATCACAATCCCAGGAAGCCCAGCAGAATGAATCCATCAGCCATGACAAGAAATTAAATGCAAAGGAGGAGACTCCAACAAAAAGAAAAAAAATAAGTCAATACATATCAACTATAACCATCAGTGTTAATGGTCTCAATTTACCAATCAAAAGAAATAGATTGGCAGAATGGATCAAGAAGCAAGATCCAACAATATGCTGTATACAATAAACACAATTCAAAAAGAAACTCATAGACTGAAAATTAAAGGGTGGAAAACAATACTTCATCTGACAGGAACCACAAAAAAAAGCAGAAATAGCTATCCTCTTTGCAGATGAAGTGGATTTCAAACCAACACTGATTAAGAGAGAAGAGGAGGATACTACATCCTTGTAAAGGGGATAATCCAAGAAGAAGAGATGACAATTATAAATATATATGCACCAAACATTAGTGCACTCAACTACATAAAAGTAATACTAATGGACATGAAAAAACAAATAAGCACTAATATAATAGTAGTGGGGAACCTCAAAACCCCACTGTAACAAATGGATAGACCAACTAGACAAAAAATAAATAATGAAATACTAGAGCTCAAACTCTTGAAAAAAATGAACTTAACAGATGTTTACAGATTGTTCCACCCGACAAAATCAGAATGCACATTCAGCTGCACATGGGTTGTTTTCCAAAATAGACCACATAGTTGCTCATAGAACATGTTTCAGTAAGTGCAAAAGAATTGAAGTTATCCCCTGTATATTATCAGACCATAGTCTGATGAAATTGAAGAACAATAGCAAAAGAAACCACAAGAATTTCATAAACACATGGAAATTGAACAACACACTTCTGAATAACCAGTGGGTCACAGAGGAAATTAAGAAGAAACCAGACAGTTCCTACAATTAAATTACAATGACAATATAACATATCAAAATCTATGGAACACAATGAAAGCAGCCTTAAGAGGGAAATTCATCATAGCAAATACTCATATTAGGAAAACAGAGTGAGCTCAATTATACAACCTGATGCTGAACCTCAAGCTTCTAGAAAAAGAAGAGCAGGATAAACCCAAACCTCATTCAATGGAGGAAATTATAAAGATCAGAGCAAAAATCAACGCAATGGAAACTAAGAGAACAATACAAAACAAAAAAATCAATGAAGCCAAGAGTTGGTTCTTTGAAAGAATAAACAAAATTGACAAAAAATACAAAAAAAACTGAAAAAAAAAATACAAAAAAAAATTAATGAAGCCAAGAGTTGGTTCTTTGAAAAAATAAACAAAATTGACAAACTCTTAGCCAACCTTATGAAAAAAAGGAAAGAAAAGGCCCAAATCCACACAATTAGGAATGAAAAAGATAAAATTACAATGGACCCAGCAGAAATCCAGATGATCAGCAATACCTACTTTGAGAACCTATACCCCTATAAGATGGGGTAAACATTTGACAGGGTGTGCTGGAAAGGGCCAAGCAGCCAGAAATTCAGGTGTCCCAATTCTTTTTTTTTTTTCTTTTT
>NW_022900935.1:33221400-33232321 GCF_012274545.1 Fukomys damarensis | reverse complement strand
TGGTAGTCACTAGTCTATCACCCTTAAATCATTTGAATTAAATTGAAATTAAGAAGCAGTCCAGAACATGTCTGCAGTGAGCAAACTTTTCAATATAGTATATTTACCATTTAATGGCTCAGACAGAGCGAGGATGCAAGACCCCTGATCTCAGTTAGCTGATTGCTGAACCCCATGACGCTGACTGACCTCGGGCTGCAAGGCCCAGATTGAGTTCCCCATCCTTCTGAATGGTTGAACTCCACAATGTTCTATTACAGGTTTCCCACGCCCTTTCTTTAAAGATGTTCAAAGTTGGAAACTCAGAAAAATACCCTTGATGACCACCTCTGTCTTTGCAGAGTGGGTCCAAAGACTTGCACAGTCAGGAGGTCTGAGAGTGCGGGGGTGGGTGGATTATGGGGCTTCAGGGGCACCCGCGTGGCTACCTTCCTGGCACTTGAGCTATGACTGCTGGGTAGGGAGCAAGCATGGTTCTCCTTCCCGCGGTGGATCGGAGCCGGCCTTCCTTCCTGGCGCTTGAGCGATGGCGGCTGGGTCGGGAGCAGGCGTGGTTCTCCTTCTTACGGTGGATCAGGGCCAGGCCTACCTCCTGGCGCTTGAGTGATGGTGGCTGGGTCGGGAGCAGGCATGGTTCTCCTTCCCGTGGTGGATCGGGCCGGCCTACCTTTGTCAGGTGTCCCAATTCTGTCTCTGGCACTTAACTGTCTACGTGTCTGGCTTTTCCAAGACTTATCTACAGCTAACTGTAGATTACTCCAGCTTAGAACAACAAACATTCATTGTCTCCCATGGTTCTGTGTATCCAGAACTCAGCAGCAATTAAGCTGGTTGCTGACCCAGGGGTTCTGGTTGCCGTCACCCAAGCCTCTGCAATGAGGCCTTGAAGGCCTGATTCCACAGTGGCCCACGCTGATGGCTGCTGGTGGCAAAGTCAGCTGGCAGTATCAGCCTTGAAAGATGACACCTGCTTTTCCCAGGATCAAGTGACCCAAGAGAACCTAAGAAGGACCAACATGAAACCTCTCATTGAACATGACATGCCGTCACTTCTGCCATACATTACTGATCACACAAATTGAAGCAAGGAGTTAGCAGCTGGATCTGCAGATGCTCAGTGGACAACCAATAGAAAGGTAGAGCATTTTATATGTCTCCTTCTACCTTAAACCTTTGGGTCTGATTCCTGCTCACCTGTGCACATAGGAATGTTCAACACTTCAGGAGTGACTAAAAGTTGTAATGCAAAGCTTATTAGGCCTCAATTCTCCTTGCCTGTCTCAACCTCCTTTAAGCCTGAGGACACCAGGGTTAGAGTAATGAAGTCTCAGGATTGGCAAGGACTGCACACTTTTACTCCTTCCTGTCCAGACCCCCTGGATTGATCCTCTGATGTCTCGAGTCATCATCCTAAACTTGCAGCCACCTTGGGTTCCAGGAACAGCAGAGCTTCACTGACCACCCCACAATGAGATCACCTCCACATTGGAACTGAGGCAACCATAGGAGCAGTAGCCACTGCTGAGAACTGAATTGTCCCCTCATGCAAGGTGGCTCTCCTGGGACCCTCAGAACCAGCCCTGCAACAACAACCAGACCATGACCCAACCCAGATTCCCTACCCTGCCAGCTATGTAAACGCTGAATACTTGCCCTTGTTCCCCTTTTCTATACAGCCCCAAAGCCCCTGTCCACCCCACCAAGGACAGATTTTTCAGCCTTTTCTTTTGTCCTTGCAGCATAGCCACACTGATTACAGTTCCTCTCCTGCCCTACACAACACTTGACTCCTTGACTGGTGTTACAGACAGGTGGCTGAGCTTAGGGTGTTTGGATCCACAGCTTGTGCCCTGAAATTCTGGAAACAAGGCGAGGTCTGGATAGAGTGGGAACAAGTGCACAGTGGAATGGACACCAGGACACAGTGTCTTTGGGCCTTCTTAGAGGCTGATTGCCAGTAGTGTGACCCATACTTCCACTCATATGTCAAAGCCCTAACCTTCGGTACTGCAGAATGTGACTCTATTTGAAGCTAGAACTTTTAAAGAGGAAATTGATGAGAAATAAAGTCTTTCGGGTAGTCCCAAATCCAATATAACTTCTCTCCTTCTAAGCAGAAATTTGGCTGGGATGCTAAAGCAGGAATTGAGCCCAGCCTTGGCAGCTTAATGAGACTCTGTCTCAAAATAAACAATTTTTAAAAGAGAGGTAGGGATATAGCTCAGTGGTAGAGCCTCCTGGGTTCAGTCCTAGTACTACCCAAAAGAAGTAGAAATTTGGACATAGACACATGCAGAGGGAAGGGGCTATCTGCAAGCCAAGGAGAGAGTCCCCAAAAGTAACCAATCCTGCCAAAATCTTGACCTTGGACTTTTAGGTCCTTAGACTGCTAGCCTCCAGAATTGTGAGAAAATAAATGTGTTGCTTAAGTTCCCCACTTTGCAGCACTTTGTCATGGGAACCCAAGCGGACTAATACACTGCCATACCTCAGCTCCTGTGTGTGCTGTGGGAGCTGATCATGCCAACCTCGATTGTGTCCACATGCTGATGTATGTGGTCTGGGTGTGGAAGGCCCTCTGTGAGCAGTTGTTCCCCTCCTCCTTCCTCTCTGCCTCTCTCCCCACTAAGTCCTAAGCGGGGCTGGAGTCCATGTGCTCAGAAGTCTCTTCACCAGGGGCCCTTGGTTCATCCCAGTGGGGCTGTGACCTTCTCACAAAGCCTGGGGTCATTCCAGCACTGGCCTCGGGAGGTGGGCAGCCCCCAGCAACAAGAGAGGAGAGCTTCATCCTCTGGCCAGAGCACCTTCTGTGTAGTCAGCACTTTGCAAACACCAGGCCACTGCCTCTCCCTGGGTATCTTCAGCCCCATTTTACAGATGAATTCCAGGCCTGTGTGGTGACCCACGCATGATCAGACAGTGGCAAGACAGTCAAGTGAGCCCTGATTCCAGGTTTCCCTAATTGCAAGCCCCAGCACCTGGTTACCTGCCTGCCTGCCCTGAGGTTCCTGGCCTTGAGGATTCAAGATTCAGTGACCTCTGTTCATCCAGCACAGCATCTGACCCAGAGGAGGTACTCAGTTCATAGTTGTTCTGGGAATGAAAGAAAGAAAATAGTCAGTGAAAAACTCCAAGAAGGAAGAGGAAATAGCAAACTGGTAGCCAGGTAGGAAGGGATATTGCTCTCAAGTTCCACTCCCTCCAGAAAGCCCTCCCTGACTGCCCCCTGGGAGCCTTGGCTTTGCATCCCCCCCCCCAGTGGTACCTCACAGATTGTATCACCAGAGCCATGAGAAGTTAGGGGGAGGGAAGCAAGAAGACAGGCAGAGTGAGCTTGGAGACCAGGCACACCCCAGGAGGACATCCAGGTTTTCCCATACGCACAGGAAGGTGAATTACTCACCCAAATGCACAGAGAGCAGATGCCAGTGCCAGAGTCCAACCCTGACCTGCCTGTCATTCCCTCTTCCCAAGTACAGCTCTCTCCCAGGGAAGCTGCCTGCTCCAGCGACAGCGGGGAACAACAGGATACCTGGTGGTGAGAGAGCAGGCTCCAGTGCCCAGGAAAGAAGGTGGCCTTTCTCCTGGGGGCCTGGGAAGCCCCTGAAAGATTTTAAACAGTAGGAGCAACCAGGACTGATTCATGTTTTAGAAAAAATCATTCTGGGCCAGCATTGAGATGAACGGAGGGGAAATTTTAAATCAGTGGTTCTCAAAGTGTGGTCCCAGAGCAGCAGCAGCTTTACCTGGAGCCTATGAGAAGCTCCCCACCCTGGTCCCCAACCAAATCAGCTGAATCAGAATCTCTGGGGGTGGGACCAACAGTCTGTTTAACAAAGAAACGCCTTGACATTCCCTAAAGTTGGAGGTCCACCAGACTGGAGATCACATGAACAGCTAACACTTTATTTCAATACTTTGGACAAGAGATGATGGAGCCACAAACCAGAGCAAGGCTAATATAAAACTACTACCCTTTTAATCTTAATTAATCATCTTTATTTAACTCATGTTATCAGCAATAATCCTGCAGTATATGAATGATGATTCCCATTTTTTCAGATACAGAAACTGAGGTTCAAAGAAGTTACAGCACAGGACACAGTCCACAGAATGATCTTTCAGTTTCTCATATACACTGGGACGCTTTTGAAAGGGCAAAGGGGATGCTAACAGACATTATACAGGAGCTGTCAACCTTAGCTGGACCTGTCCTAGACCAGCCAGGATATTAAACATTTAAATCTACAAAGGGAGAGAACTGGAATCTGAATCCAGATGCATGGACTCAAATCTCTGTGCCCTCCTCAACCTGCCTCTGAGGTTGTTTTCTTTTGTCAGCCCGGGGAAATCGGGAAGCCAGGGAACCCATGTTTCTGCGAATACCCTGCCAGAGTTTTAGGATAGAAGTGGTACAGTTCTCTCCAGCTGCTTCTCATTAGGGTCTAGACAACCCAACCTACTTCTACCTTATCTGTAGTCCAGAGCCTAAGTGATGTGTCACGGTTTTATTGGGAAATATTGCGAAGGTCAGAAGCAAAGGGAGCATATCAGCCTGCCCTGGGCTCTTTGGAGCACCCCTCCCTCTGCAGTTTTGGGCTCTGGACTCTGACCTGCTGTGGCCTGACTTGAAGGCTGTTGCGCAGTTGTGCTGAACAAGAGCTCCCATCTCACGTGGGGACACAGACTTCCACCATCGCCCTTTAAAATCAGCACTGCCTGGCGATATCAAGGTTGGCCACCAACCTGAGCCAGGCCCCTTTGGGCCATGGCTGAAGTAGGTTCTGAGTGACCGAATGGTGAACAAGGTAGTACACTTGCCTCAGTGGCCCTAACCAGAAAGTGTCCAACACCTTCTCTTCTAAAATAAAAAATTTACAGTCTTACACCCATGAACCCATGATGGGAGGGGTCTTGTTGGATTCTGAGCTGCCCTCTAAGCATCCTTTTTCTTGTTCCTGTACAAAGTACTTGACTTCTTTTTAATGCTAAACATACTTTCCTTCGCCCTAATGTTGTAGGGACTGCTTTTTTGCAAACTTTTCAAATCATTCAGTTCTGCCATTTGCTCCTGATTCCCACTGTAGATCTGACTCTTAAAAAGCAGCTGACTCTTAGAGATGGACTAAATGCCACAGCCTGAATACTGAGCTGCTTTTAAATATTCTCCACCAGATTAATTTGTTCCTTGCCCTAATCTCAGTCTCCCATAATGTCTGAGGACATGGTCAAAATACAGACTAATTTTTCTGTCAAAGCATAACACACATGGCCTCTTGTCCAACTGTCAATGGTTTCCTTGTTCCCAGCTGAAACCTTCTGATCCTTGCCTTTACTATCTGCATTCCTATCAGCTTTCTGGTCTTCTAGCTCTAACCCATATCAAGTTTCAAATGCTGCTCATAACATTCTAGGGTTTCTGCTCACCCAAACATTTCCAGACTCCCACAAACCAGTTCCAAAGGATTGGTACCAATTTTCTGTATTAGTTGCTTTCACATTACTGGAACAAAATACTCAACAACTGCAAGTTAAAGAAGCAGGAGAGTGTTGTTGTTGTTGTTGTTGTTGTTGTTGTTGTTGTTGTTTGCTCTTGTTTTTTTTGGATGACAGTTTTTATGGGTTCAGTCCATGGTTGGCTGGTTCCAGTGCAGAAGTGGCAACATGGTGGAAGAATGCTGCAAATGTCATGGCAGCCAACAAGCAGAGAGAGAGAATGGAAGAGCTGGGAATTACAACACACCCTTCCAAGTCTGCTTTCAGGGACCTTCTAATTCTAGACTGGCCTCGCCTCCAAGCATGAGATTTTTGGGGGCCATTTAGATGTAAACTATAATACTCCTGTTTTCATTATTCCGCAAAAATAATCACAGCCAAGGATTGAAAGATGAATAAGATCTAGATGTTAGAAGACCCAGAGTCCTCCATGCATATGAGATCCTGCACACAAATACGAACCTGGTACATTTATACATGTACGTATGATTCACCAGCAAACAAATGGGAACCTTCAACAGGGAGGAAATGAGCCCTCTGTGTGATCTAAGTCACTGAGCCTCATTTTCCCCATTGGTGAAAGGGAATAATATCATTACTTCCCACAGGGTTGTGTTATGAGAAATAAAAATATCAGGAGTAGCAAAGCATTTTCTTTTTCTCAGCTAGAAGCATGATTGCTATTCTTAAAAAATAACAAAAGGTGCTATTGCTGAGGAGGACAAGGAAGATGATGAGGAAAAAAAAAGAAGAAGAGAAATAGAGGAAGAGAAAGGGGAAGATGGCAACGATTATGATGATGACACCAAAGTAGCAGAAGACAGAGAGATCCAACCAGGGAAACCTCCTATCGCACACCCACGGTTATTGTACACTTACTCCCTCCCTTCCATTTTGGATTGGTAACATTTTCTGGTCTCATAATAAACATATTTAGCCACCTCACACAGTGCGGTAATAAGGAGGGAGGTTTTAGTTTAGAGCCGAGTTCAAAATATCCTATGATCCTAAATCTCTACAGACTGAAAACAAAACTTTGTTCATATAACCAAAGGCATAGACAGTCCTTATTTGTGTGTGCTGTCCCTGAACTTTCGTGTCCTTCCCATGCAACAGGAGCTCACACACATCTCTGCCCAACTCACTCAGCAGTCACTGGGATTCAATAGACCATGGAGTTGATGGTGCTCATGAATTCTAATATTTCCAAATGCCAGAGGTTTTTAATCATTAGAGCACACACAACAATAATAGTGACAAACTGTGTCTTTTGTGCTAAAACACAAGAGGTCTAATAGAGCACAGAAGAAGAATTCAGAGATAAAACTACAGGCTTCAGATTAAAATCAGAGGGTGCCTAGCATGTGTGTTACTGCTGTTCCTCTCTCACTCATGGCAGACATGTCTAATTGATCACAGAGCTCCCTTAGGAGTCACAAGGACCAAGGTGGTTGTAATGGTAAAGACAGGAGTAGGGAAAACTTTTAGTGGAATACAGAATAAGCTCAGAAAGGAAACTGTGGTCAAGATTCACATGATGCTAAGTCTGTTGACCAAGAAAAAGCACTTATATTCCTTAATACGAGGTAAGAATTATGCCATAAATCTAAATATATGCCAAGAACATACATCAATCACTCTTCAACCCCCATAGAGGAAAATTAAAATGAGCCATGGACAGAGTTATAGGTAATGATTACTTCCCACTGCCCTTGTACCAAATAGCAAGCCCCACTAATGTATTGGTTATTTGTTGCAGTGTAACAAATGATCCAAAATATGGCTGCATAACATAACAAGTATTCATCATCGCACATAGCTTTCGGAAGTCAGGAATGCAGATGCAGCATAGTGAGGTGGTCCTGGCTTAGAGACTGGGCTCAGATTGCAGCCAAGATGTCAGCTGGGGCTGCAGCCATCTGATGGTTTGATTGGAGCTGGAGAATCTGCTTTCAAGTAAGCTCACTCACAAAGCTGTTGGTAGGAGGCATTGACACAAAGCCTTCTTCAAAGGGCTGCAGGATGTTCTCAGAATACCATGACTGGCTTATCCAAAGCAAGCAATACATGAGCCCTTTTCTGGGAAGGGTAGGGAAAAGGAAATAAGGGGAAAGAAAAAAATATGAGAAAATGGAAATAAAGTTTTTGTAAATAGGGGAAGGAGGAGGGGGTGAAGGGAGGGCAGGGACAAGGGAAGAAGATGAGAACCAAGACCTGTCATGTAAAGGTACAAGATCCCAATGATGAATGTAACTATTGTATGCCTAAAATGTACCAATAAACTCAATGAGGGGGGAAAAAAAAGCAAGCAATCCGAGGTCAGGGACAAGAAGGGAGCTTACTGTACTACTTTAAAACCATCACCAAAACTACCACCTGAAAAGTTTATGAAGCATAATAGGAATCCTAGGTGGGCAAAACATGTTAGGTAAAGGGCTCCACTTTGATTCAGCCTTCTTTGTTTTATATTCAACACATTGACACTGTATGGCATAACTAGCTCATAACAGCTAGTAGCTCGAAGCCACGTGCATAAATTCAAGCCAGCAGAGACTTTCCAGATCATCTATCCAACTTTTTCATTTTATAAAAAGGAAAACTGAGGTCCACTAAGAAGCAGTGGCTGTCTAGCCAGTCAATGGCCCAGCCCTGCCAGGACACTGAATTCCTGCCTCCAAGGCCAGCATATTTCCCATTGTTCCATGCAGGGCTGCTTGTGATGGAACTTGTGTTTAGATCTGGCCTGTCCCTCAAAGGTCTGTATGTGCTACAGGTTTGGTTGCCAGCCTGTGCTTTTGTTGGATGCAGTAGATCCTTTGAGAGATGGAGCCTCCTGATCCTCTTAGTGCCCTTGAAGAGGATCCTGGAACCTCAGCCCCCTCCTGCCTCTCCTTGCTTTCCAGACACCATAAGCAATGAGCATTGTGCTCCACCATACACTCCCCAGAATGATTTTCTACCTCATCACAGCCCCAAAGCAACAGGGCAAAGAGAGCAGGAACTTAGACCTCTGAAACCATGAACCAAACAGCCTTTCCTCTTCACAGGTTTTTGTCAGGTATTTTGTCACA
The DNA here is from genome assembly GCF_012274545.1 of Fukomys damarensis. Classification (NCBI taxonomy): domain Eukaryota; kingdom Metazoa; phylum Chordata; class Mammalia; order Rodentia; family Bathyergidae; genus Fukomys; species Fukomys damarensis. Next base: position 33,223,754 of record NW_022900935.1, on the reverse strand, counting down.
GTGATGGAAAGCTGAATCACTCAGGGGCTTTCCCAGGATCAAGTGTTCTAAGAAGAAAATGAGCTCCAAAGCAGGTAATCTGGGGGGAAATAGAGTCAAAATGAACATGGGAGATTCCTAAGGAACTCATGCAAGCAGCTTAGTTCCAAGAGACAGCTGCCTCCCTCTGGGCCATGGCCAACAGGGAAAGGCCCAGGAGGAGGGCAAGGACAGCCAGCACCCAGCCACCTCGGCTCCTTACTGCAGCCAGTGCAAGGACTGCTGCTTGATGCCTAAGAACATTGTTCAGAAAGGACCTGCTGTGTGGCTGGTCCTGCCCAGCAGCCTGGACACCTAGGGATCCGCTCAGTCCGGGAGTATAAAAGGAACAGATAGCACAGCAGATAGTTTGTACCATTTTCTAGGTTGTTATGTATTTTGTGTCTTTTGTGTATCCTGTGATTCATAACATAGCAGTGGACATGCTAGAGGCACTGGTTTTTAACTGTATACCATTCTGTAAGAACTTTTTTGATCCTAGATCTTTTCTGACCCCCCAAAAATCCCTGCATAGAAACAATAGCAGCAGCTCTTCTTGCAGTTGCTAGAGAGGAGTTAGCAGAGTGAAGGAGCCAAGCCCACAGTTCTGGAGTAGTCAGCTGGTACGGTTCAAATCCTGCCTCCACTACCCACCAATGGAGCAAGGTTAGGGGAAATCTTTCGGCTTCTCTATGACTCCATGTGTTTATGGATGAAAAGGCAGTGTCAATAGCACCTGCCTCGCAGACTGTTAAGAGAGACAAGTAAGTTACCACTTGCAAAACCCAGGGCCCGGTTCATCAGTAGTGCTCAGTGTGGTTATAGTCACTGCTGCTATTGAATGTCTTATGCCACATATAATCCCTGGAGCATTATAGGACAGAGGTTCATCCAAGATCACACAGCAGTCTGGCCAGCTTTGCCAACCCAGCAGAGTGGACTGAAAGATTGCTAAGATCTCATTCAAAGAATTACTCCACGCACCTCGGAAAGTTTGGTGCAGACTATAAACAGATATACAAAGTCAGTCCTGCTTTTATCCTATCAAATTCAAGAAGGCCTGATAGAGAGATCTGCTTATTATAAATTTAAATTTAACCACATATTCACTGCAAACTGTAACTCCTACATCTCACTGCCGGAGGCTCTGATTTGAATTCAATCTTCTGATGTTACACAGCTAATCTGTTTGTTCTTTTGTCAATATCAGATGCTACAATGAAAGCAGTCATTGTATTTCACCGCTCAACGATTAGTAAGCTCAGCAGTAAGTTTTTCTTTTATTATTCCCTTGCTTTTCCGTGGTGGCTCATCTCACTTTCATTTGAGATTTTCATTTGTAAGTAATGCGTAATTTTTGTAGACATATATTAGGACCTATTCATTTTTCAATTTCATAATTATTCAGGTTCAAGCAACTAAATAGATTTGGTCCATTTCTAGACTTTTTATTAATTTTATTGGTAAAAAGACTAATAAAAGTAATTCGATCGGTTTGTACCAGTGGTACCAGCCACCTGATGGCACAGTCTCACATGTACCACCAGGGGCCGGCGGGAAGGTGTTCATTCTAGGAGACAGATGCTACTCTCATCCCCACCTACAGAGGAGCAAAGTGAGGCATGGAGAGTCCATGTGACAGCCCTAGTAAGAGGCAGCCCTAGACCCACTGTGTTCCACTGCCTTGCTGCGTCTCAGCTGGTGGCTTTCCTTGCCACAGCACGACTGACGTACTGTGGGAAATGCTGGTGGAATCCATCTGTTGTATTTGGCCAACCATGTTCACTCCCCAGGCTCAGCTGGAGGGCCCACACTCTGTGTTCTGAGCACGGGACTGGGGACACAGGCCACCCGAACAGCGGCGCTCTGTATTCTTCCCTGGGCTTAACGCCTGGCTGCTCGTCATTCCTTGAATTCACCACACGTGCTCCTTCTTTGTGCCTTTGCTTGCTCTTCTCCTCCTGCCTGGGATGTGCTCTGCCCACATCTCCAGCTCTCCATGTAGAAAGGCAGGCCAAGCGTGACCCTTGAGGCCTTGCTCCCATCGCCTCCTCTGTGAAGCCTTCTCTGATTTCCCAGCTGCAGCCACCTGCCTTTTATGATCCCTCCAACTTCTCACCTTGCAGAGCTGCCATCTTCATCGATGCAAACATATCAGTGCTGCATGGTAACACCTGCCCTTCCTCTCCATGATGGCCTGAGGACAGGAGCCGGGCTTTCTTCAGCTTGGAATCTGCAGTGCCAAGGACCAGACTGGCTTCTAGCAGAGGCTCAGTGAATGTGAATGGACAGATTAAATGAAAGCTCTTAGGAAACCTTTTTCAAAGCATTTCTGT
>NW_022900935.1:33195119-33221151 GCF_012274545.1 Fukomys damarensis | reverse complement strand
TTTTTTTTTTTTTTTTTTTCTCAAGAACATGTGTTTTGGGGTCAAAGGGTGGCTTTCCCACCACTTCTGTTGGAAGCAGTTCTGTGAGAGTTTGGCTGCCTGGAATTTTGGCAAAACTTTGCTCATAATGGCATCGCAGTCACTTCCTATTTGACGTCCAATAGTTCCCTTCTGTCTTCCCTGTCTAATCGTTATGGACTATTACCACTCTGTCCTCGATGTCCCACTTTTCTGGTGGGACTTTGTTCCTCTCATCAGACAGGCCCTTGGGCACCTTTCTGTTTGTGAGCGGTCCCTGGAACAGTGGCATGGGCCAGCTTGTGGACTTTGGACACTGTACCATGTTCTACTGGTGAATCTCTTACTTCACTTTCCCAAACCTCAGTCTCTTCATCTGTAGAACGGGATCACTCCTACCTTTCTCTGAAGGATGTTACAGGGTCAATAAGTGCTAAATGTATGGAGCACTAGAACACCTAAGGTGCTTAAGAGGTGTTCTAGTACCTTTCTCTGTGCACACAATACCTGCTTTTCCCTGCACTGCAGTGCATTATCCACAAAACAGACATAAGAATATTCACTGTGTGCAGATAAGAAACGTAAAGTATCCAGCATCAGGCATCACTAGATGCAACCCCATCCAGGCTTCTCCCTTAACGCCATGTCATTAAGCAAAGTAGATCACAAGATAGATCCCATTTCCCTGTAGCTCACACCACACTGCATAACACCTGCTCCTTACACAGAGGTACATAGCTTGCAATACACAGGGGTACAAGTGGTACCACCATAGAGTGCAATACACTGCTAGGGAAGCCGTAGGGAGGGCAGGCTCTCGGGCTGGGACTCAGGAAGAGAAGGGCTGGGGAGGGACAAAGTTCCAGACTGAGAATGGAGGTGAGGATAAGATTGGGACTTAAGACCCAGCCCTGGCTGGAGGAATAAATAAAAGATAATCAAAAGAGGGTTCTGAGTCAGAAAACAGAGGCTAAGTCTTGGCAGTGACTGTAGCTGCTAATCAACCTTGGGCAAATGTCTCAGCCCTTTTCCTTGTCTGTCAGTAATTTGGGGAACCCAGTTTGTGCAGTATCAGAGTCATACATAGAGATCACAAGATAACAAGTGTGGACACAGTTTATACTACAACATGGTGCACCATCGCAAGGGGCTCTTCTAATAATAAGCTTGTAGCCTGACTACAAACTCCAAGCCTCTGGGTTCCTTGCCAGCCCACTTTGCCAAGAGTCCCTGAAGATATCATCTCAAATGCTTTCCCCAAATGCAAAACACTGGGAGGCTTTGGTAAGAAAATTGGCAACCAGGGACTTCTCCAATACTCACTCAGGAGAATTTAATCTCCGGTACCTACTCTGGCTGTTCCCTACAAGAGATTGACCATGTGATGACAATAATTAGTAAGTTACATAATTACCATTCTCTTTATCATAAATGATTGCCATTTCAAGGCATAGTATTATTAAATTATTACCATTCTCTTTGTCATAAAGGCTAATCGTTGGTATTTTTTATTTGAATATGCCTCTGACAGGTGGGGTCATGAGTGAACGAAATTGTGTTTGAACATCCACACATGTTGCACACAGAACCTTGGACCAGTGCCCAGGCAATTCCTTCATGTGCTGCCATCCAAGTGGAGGTCTCATTTGAAAGCTAACAACTGATATTCCTTCTCCATCCACGTGTAAACAGAGCTCAGATCCAAGAATTTGCTATTGTACATCTCTGGTGGGCATTCGCTGGTGTTGAATAATTCATCATGACTGATGGTCACAGTGTTAGAAATTCTTTTATTCTTCTGTCCTCAGACCCTCACAATAAAAGTGGGCATTCAATACATGGAATCAATAGTTGCAGGACTCATGCTTTTCAAACTTTTCTCCAGTTTTCATGCCACTGCCACAAAGTAGGTATCATTATCCCCATTTTACAGGTGTGAATGATTGTAGAGGTACCTTGAAGTGACCTTGGGCATCAATGGTGTCCAAATCAAGATTGAGATAGCTGTCACTGCAACTCGGCCATTATTTTCTTAAGTGCCTACTATGTAAAAAGACACCTGATTGATATCAGAGATACAAGAGTGAACAGCATAAGTTTAGGTATCATGGAACTCATAGCTAGGAGGAGAAAAGAGATTCACCAGACTGACAATCACTTGTTCCCAGTGTGAGGAGATAGGTGGTGGAGAGGGAACATAGAGCTGGAGTTTTAACCTGGTTTGGAATCCCTGGGGGAGGTAGAGCAAGCACAGCAGGTGTTCTCAGAGGAAAATTAGGTACTGGGAGTCTTAAGAGATATGCAGGAGCAAACTAAGTTGAGAAATGTAGGGGAGAAGGACTTCCAGAGGAAGCAGAAAGGGCCATATTCACAGCGAAGGGGACACTGACAGAAGAAGGTGGAAGGGTGGATCTTGATGGTGAGGAGAAGTCCGTGGTCCAGGGCAGGAATGCTGGAGCCTGGATGTAGGCTGTGACCCGGTGGAGGAACAATTTTCCCTGAGGGCTCCAGAAAACCTCCTGGAGGTCTTACATCAGGAAAGACAGCACAGATTTGTGGGCTCCAACTTTTCTGTACCCATATCCAGTCTCCGAGATGCTCTTCTACAGACACAGAGCAGCTCACTGCAACTAGTCTGCGGTCGAGGCCAGGGGTGCTGGAGCCTGAGATACAGGCTTGGCCATGGAGATGGGGAAGAGTGGTGAACCAAGGGTTCCTGTGGAGACAGCGGGACACTGGAGCCAGGGAAAGTCCCATGGGCGTGAGGGCGCCTGGGCCAGGATGCTATAAAGCAGCAAAGGTGTGGGCTCAAATTCTATTGTTTCCCAAAGTGCTCTTTTTTCTTTGCTTGTTCTTTCCTTGTCTCTCTTCAATCGCATATAAACTAAAGCATTCTCTTTTAAAAGTTTATATGAGACCGTAACCTTGCTTTATATATAGGAAAAGGCTGACTCCCTGTGGGTTTTCTGTGTGTTCGTAGTGCTGTAATTCAAACAATGTGATGAATCGACTCGCCGTAAATTCTGAAGCCGGGCCTAGAGGACTTGAATTTTATTGGGACTTTATTGAGCTGTGCCCTGGGCTGGGTGGCAGTTTTACTGTAGCGGGGAGGTATTGGGTGGGGGAATAGAGGAGAGAGCTAATGTAAATGTTTTACAGGGTATTCACTGCATACTAGGTTATTCATCCCTGGAGAAACTAATGGTAAATGGTGTTTTGTGATGAGGAAAGCTCAGGGATAAAGTGATGTGCCCATAGATACTCACCCAATGTCAAGTGCCAGGCCTGGCTAACTCCCTCTGGGGCTCTTCCCTGACAGCACCCTCCTCACCCCAGAGGTGAGGGACACATCCCATCAGGCTTTGCCGTGAGGAAGGAGGAGGCTTCTGGGAAATTTTCCTATCCTTGTAGCTTTTCCAGACTTCATCATTCAGCCTGAGCAGGTCTCCTGGCTGTGACAGAGCACTCCCCACTCCCCCGGGTACAACAGGAGCAAGCAGAGGCAACTGCTCCTCAGAGCCAGTTTTATTTACTGATCCCGAACCTCCCAGGCTGGTGGACAGGGCCTCTGGTTTCTGGCCTAACTCCCCCTGCAGTGTTCATTCTGTCCTTTCCACTACTCCAGGTATAATCCGATCAATGAACCTAAAAGTCTCTTCCAAATCTGAGCAGGTAAGTGAGAAGAGTCACATCTTAGCCTCTCAAAGGCAACAAAGGGTTTTTCTCTTCCGTCTCTGGAGCAGGTCAACATTACTATTCCATTTTACACAGAGGAAATCCAGGCTCGGGAAACTGGAATAAATTGCCCAGGATATTTAGTAACATGGTCAGATACAAATGCAGGTTTCAAATGCACAAGTCCTTGGCACCATCTTCAGCCATAGAAAGAGTTCAGACTATGCTGTGTGCTCACCTCCTTCCCACTTGCTGCTGGGCCCTGTCGCTGTTCCTGGGAAATGGGTGTCCATCAGCATTTGTGACAGAGGGAAGGCACTGCGCCCTGGGCATCTGTGCCTGTGTGCATATCTGGGCTGTGCTGGGAGGGGACTCTTTAAAGACTTAACAAGCTCACAGGTGCTGCAGGGCAAATGGGAGCCTGGCATGCAGGAGCCCTAAAAGATTTTTAAGAGAAGGGAGGAGAGAGCCTAGGAACAGAGCAGGGTGGGGTTGAGAGATGGGACGATCTGAGAAGTAGGAAGTCACCTGATGGAGGAAGCAGAGCTCAGAAAAGGCCACAGAACCCACCCCAACGGGACAGTGCCAAGCCAGGCCCTGGTTCCCACCACACTTAGTGCCCACAACGAGTTCCTCTCTTCCTGAGGCTGCTCTGTGCACTGCAAGATCTGCAGGTCAGAAAATGTTCCAAAGCAAGAAAGAAGAAAGGATGAGTTCCCTTAGCTCATCTCCACTCTGGCCCTCCCGCCACCCTGCATTCCATAACCCTGTCCTTTTGGCCCCTAATTGTCCACACACGTTCAAGAACTGTACTGTTCTCGTGGCAAGAATGTACCTCCCTCTCTCCCCTGCCTGGAAAATCCAGGTCTCAGATCACGGCATATCCTCTGTAAAGACTTCTCTGACTGCCTGCCACCTCCACCCACCCTCAGACACACCTCTTAGTCCCTACAGCACCTCCTTATGATATTGTCGTGGTTATGACTGGTACAAGCACAAGCACTGTAAAGGTGGTGCTTAAGGCCCTCCCCGCTCTCGTCTCCCTCATCTCTGCCATACATGGTGTTATGGTCATTTTACAAATTACATCATTCATATTTCATCACTACGCCTTGAACTGAGTGCTATTTCCCCAACTCTAAAAATGAAGAAACGAGGTACCACAAATTCACAGAGCTGACAACTGTGTAAGCTGGGGAGGAAACGGTGCCTGCGTAGAGACCATGGACTGGTTTCTTTCTGTTCCGTACTCTCAACCCTGAAAAAAGAAGTGACAATTGGCAATGGATGAATTAAGGAAAGAAACAAATGGCGCAGGGTAAGAGGGCTGAAATGTGAAATGAATCTCGAAACAACCATTGCGTGTTGCTGCCACCGCCTCGCACATCCTACCTAGATACCAAAGTGGGCCGTAGGGAGCTCAGACATTGAACACAAGGGCAGGAAGTCCTGGAAGAGGTCTGAAGCTGGCCAAGGTCACAGAGCAGTATTTCCCCACTTCCAGTGGGCAACCCTTTCCAGCAGCTTCCCAGAGCTGGGTGTTGGTGACTGGCCTGTTTTTCATCCTTCAACAGAAGCCTTCCTGTGCCTGTCCCTAGAGACAGATGGAGCACCAAGCCTCTGTATTTCTTGGTTGTATTCCTCCAATTAAGCAAAGAAGCCAACCGGAGACTCCGTGAGCCAAACTAATTGCATCCTAGCAGGCTCTGTGCCTGCCAGCTTTAGCTGGGGGTTGGATTTTATAGGCCACTTAGCCCCACACTCAGGGTTTATGATGGAAACACTGACAAAGCTTCACTGATAAGGCTGCAGAGGACCCGGGAGACCAGAAAACCTAGTCATTTTCCAGAGCTTAAACCCAGCCTCTCTACTGTCAGAGACAACCTGGATTCTAAAGTGTGCCCTACGGGGCCCCGCTGTTGGTTTCCACTCCATTGCCCTCCAGATCTTGCTGGGATTTTTATGACAAGTTTCTCCAAATCACTGGGTATCCCATTAATTTTCCCACTCTTTAGACTACCCACTCATTCATTTATTCTTTAAATTCTGAGCTCTACTCTTTAAGCCATTCATTTCTCCTGACACTCACTGTGAGACTCATTCCTACCCAGCCTGCCACACCAATTGTGTACACCTCTAGGAGACGCCATCCACGTTGGCTTCAATGGCACCAAGTGCCGTCTGACCTAGTAAGTCATCAGAGTAGGAAAGAACAAAAATAAAGCAGTCTGTTTTAGAAAGAAGAGCAGTCAAAATAAATAAGCAACTCCCCAACTCTTAGAGAAAGTTCTAGTTTATTTATATCTAGATTCTCCTCAGAGCCTCATTGCCCAGAGCTTTTTGGAGGGTGGGGAGGGGATGATCATATCAGGAGGACTCTGTACTAATTGGTGGATTGCTCCACTCATGAGTTTGAGTTAAATGTGCTGTTGAAAAGTAGGCCCTAGTCAGAAGAGTGATTTGGTGAAAGCATGGCCTGGAAGGGTATATCTCCGTCCCTACCTCCTTCACTCTTTCTCCTATTCCTGCCTGCCATGACACGAGCTGCTTTCTTCCACCAGACCTGTCCACCATGCCACTTCTGCCTGGGGCCAGCTGAAAAGAGTGAAACTTCTAAAATATGAGCCAAAGTAAATCTCTCCCTTACATTGCAGTTGTCAGGTACTATGTCTCCATGACAAAGAAAGTGGCTGAGACATTGTCTTTGCAAAAGACACACAATAAAACTAGGCATCGCGTTCCCTAGTTTAAAACAGAGTTTCTGTGGGAAGGGTAGGGGCAAGGTAATAAGGGAAAGGAAAAAAATAGGAGAAAATGAAAAAATGGAAATAAAATGTTTGTAAATGGGGAAGGGAGGAGGGGGTGAAGGGAGGACAGGGACAAGGGGAAAAAATGAGAACCAAGACCTGTCATGCAAAGGTACAAGATCCCAATAATGAATGCAACTGTACTGTATACCTAAAATGTACCAATGAACTCAATGAGGAAAAAAATAAAATTAAAAAAAAATAAAACAGGGTTTCTCAAACTTATAACTGTTGGTGGTTTTTTGGCCGGATCATTCTTTATTGTAGGAAGCTGCCCTGTGCACTGCAGAATGTTTAGCAACACTTTTTACCTCTGCCCAACAAGATGCCAGTAGCAGCATCCTCTCACAATTGTAACAACCCAAACTGTCCCGGTTATGGCCAAGTGTCATTCATCCAGGGAAGGGAGTCGAAGAAAACAAATCATCCCCTGTTGATATGCCTGATTTAAAATAAGCAGTCTCTTTTTCCTCTCCATTATCTTCCATCAGTCTCTAAATGAAGTTGGAGACACGGATTTTCATCCAAGATTCTCCTAATCTGATTGCTCCTTATCTGTCCATTTCCTCCATCCCCTACTCCTCCACGCCTTTAAGTGAAGTGTGACTGTACTTTGCATTTTGGCAATGCCCTTTCCAATCCCCATTTCTACTTGGGAGAAATCCCTCTCTGTGTCCTATCTACCTGCTAGGACTGAACATAAGCAATGTTCCCTCCATATATATATATGCATTGGAAGACAAAGTACAAGCTTGTAACCCAGGCCACCTGGTAGGCCCTGAGAGCCAGCAATGCAAAGCTGAAGGGATGGTCAGATTCGTCCTGAGCAGGGGCAAAAATCAGACCCAAAAGTGGGCAGCCACAGTGAGGGGGAAGAAGCCCAGGGGAGCCTCCAACTAACTCCTGGACTCCTGTCTTTGAGGGGAGGCCTTGCAATCAGAGTGACACTACAGCTCTCTTCTGTTCCCCAGTGACTCTTCCCCACCAGAAGGAGGAGAAAAAATTAAACATGCTTGATGAAACTCCTTCCTCCTTCTCCTCTTCCAAACTAGTCCTCCTGCCTAAAGGAGAGTATTCCGTAACTTGGTTGTGGCTGGTTCTGGCCTGAGGTAAGACCTGTGGCGGTTCTGCTGTATGACAACAAGGAGAGAGTCAAAATTCAGGAGTGCAATTAAAGCAAACCCACCTGGCCTCAGATCCAAAGCCAGGTTCTCCAAAACACTTCAGCAATAATGAATGCAGTGTGTCAATTAGTATTGTAATGTGCAATTAGAATCTATCGCTCAATGGGCTTTGAACGCAAAAGAGAGGGGACATGTCATTTTGGGGGGCCCCGGAGAATTCAGAGAGGGAATTCTAGGCATAAAAGCTATCATACGGGTCTGACAGTAGAAGATGATATTGATTTTGGGGACAGAAAATTAGGTGGCCTCTCAGGAGAACTTGCTATCCTAGATCTGCTTCTTACTTGCTGGAATAAATTGTTAACATCTGACTTAGTATGCGGTGGCTGACTTTTCTATGCCATGCTGTAGCAAACACCAGAAGACAATGTTTTCACCTGGCAAGAACAGCAGCACACTTGTTCTGTCTCAAGGAAACATCAACGATCCTGGGCTGTGCAGCCGCCCAAGCTACAGAGGCCTTAACAGTGTTGCAGTCCCCCACAGCAGCAGGTTCGTTCACCACATTCACAGTATCACATCCTCAGGATCAAAACACAGGAATAGTTCCGCCACCTGCCTTGAAAGTGCAAGGACCCGAGTTCGATCCCTGGTACCAAAAAAAAAAAAAAAAAAGAAACATAGGAATAGCAAGTATCACAGGCACATTGGTAGGACACAAGCGAGTCAGGGTGCAGGAGATGAATCTGACAGAAACACAGCCTTTACATCTACGAATTCCCTGCATACCAGCCTTCTGAGCCATGTTGCAACAGTCACAAAAGGAGAGCTAAGTTGCCCTACCTTGGGCTTCCTATCTGCTATGAGGGAGCACAGCAATGGGTGGGCCTCACAATTCTGGAGAAAAGAGGAGCAGCATCTGGACACACTCCACTTGCCCATTTCGGGGGGAATAAACCACCCCCTTCAGGTGGAAGGCACTGCTGTGAAGTGGACAGGAAATGTCCGCACAAGGCCCACTTGTTAAAGGTTTGGTCACCAGCCTGGGCACCATCGGAAAGTGGTGGAACCTTTATTAGGTAGGCTTAGTAGGAAGAATTTAGGGAACCCTGCGGAAGCGTAGCCTGACTGCCACGAGGTGCGGTGCGCATGTGGCTTGACTACTCTCTCCCCGTGTTATTCTTCCTCACTGCAAGCTGAAAGGCAATGGGGCCAACCAACCATGGATGGAAGCCTCTGAAACCATGAGCCAAAACGAACCTTTCCTCTTTTTAAGTTAATTTATCTCATGTATTTGTTATAGCAACAGAAAGCTGACTGACAATGGAAGGCGGTCCACCTCTCTGAGTCCATCAGTCCTGCAGCTTCTCTGTGACGACTCAGTGGAATCAATAGTACTTATGGTGGCCATGCCACAGCACAATGCTGTGTGGTAGCAATAGCAGGCCTTAAAACAAGAATCACAGCAAAAAGCCTGAAGTCTAAGGACAGTGCAGGCCCTATGTGCCAAATAATTATGCTCCTTTTATTTTTTAATGATCGTTATAAGTCATTTTTTAAAAATATGAATTGGGTTGTCACTGAGCCCTGCTGGAGACTGAATGACTAAAAATGAGGAGGAAGGTAAGTGCTCCCAGGACTCAGCATCATGGACTGAGTGTTATACAATCTACTCCATTACCAAGGCAGCCACCCAGCAGCCTTCCATCACCCAGGGGGCAACCTGGGACCGGCACAAAGGTGCTAAAGGCACAAGCAGAGAAGCAGGGGCAGGAAGTCCACACACTCCAAATGCCATTCCTCCCTCTCCAACAACTACTGCTGGGGGTTGTTGTCTCATGGTAGAATGCCTCAGAGTAGGAGACTAGGATGCAAGCACCGAGTTTTTTAAGTTCACCCAGTAACTATAGAGAAAGGAAATCTACCCAGGAAGCAAGACTTGGAGTCGTACCTTTCTTTGTCCACTTTGGGAAAGAAGGAAGAGAAGGAGGGTGGAGAGAGGGAATGGGATTCGTTTATTTGGGGAGGTGCCCATTGGCAGAAGCTGCTGTACCTGGAATGGTGATGTCCTGGTGGGTTCAAGAATTCATCCCCACGCCCACAGGGTAACAGTGTACAAGATGGGGTGCTACTCTGCAGAAAGTGATTAAATGCTAAAATAATTTACAGGTCTGTTGCCATCCTAACTAGAACAAAATACCCAGAGCCAAGGTAAAAAGAAGGATTTGTACTTTTCAGGCCTCACTTGCAGCTTTTGCTTCCTGACCCCTACAACCCTGGGTTCGGTGACTTGGGCAGAAGCTGTTTGGGGAAGGACCAATCCCCTGAAGGGAGTAACAGGGGTCACCTTGTACTAGAATTTAACACAGTCAGAGTCACTTCAGAGCCCCTGTGCCCCTGGAAAAGAAGGCAAAGAAGAAGGGCAGCCACCCAACTGACCAGAGAGTTTCATCCTGGTTGTCAAGGAAAACTAGGTTTGCTAATCACAAGAATAAGGAAGGAAAAAGGTGGAATTTAACAATTCCCCGGGTGGCTCCTATTTCTGCCATACCCAGCAGTAAAAGTAATTGGAAAAAAAATTCTGCAGCCTCATATGAAGGCCTCATATTCCTTAAAAGTAAGCATTTGGGCCACCCACCAGCGGACCAGTGAAGGGCTGGCTGAAGACAAAAACAGCCAAACATTACAGTGAGGTAATAAAAAGAAGCCATAAACAACACTTCTGCAGAAATGAGGACCTATCTTCTGTCAGCGTTTCCCTCCCTGCAGTGTCAAGCATTTTCGTGTTTCTCTGATGTTTTCCCCTTCTCTGCTCTCCGTTTCTTCTACTATCCAACACGTGAGTAACGGTTAACTGTGAACTTTACGAATTAAACCACAGTGTCAGAAAGCACCGGAGGCCATCTAAATGTAGTAACTGGCCAGGCTTCTATTTGCATTCCTTGGGAGGGTGATTTTCAGTTAAAGACCAGGGTTGCGTGCGTACGTGAATACACGTGGGGCGGGCGGGGGTACAGAAAGAAGACCACAAATGGAGGTGGGCAGTCAAAGAAGTAGGCAGAGGAGATAGTTGCTAATTCTCAATGGCTCCTCAGAGAAGGCTCCTCTCAACTACAGGGAAGCCTTGGAAGCTTTGCCCAGCAGAGAGGAGCATCTGTCCCCTTCCCATACAAACCAGTGAGGATGACGGTCATCTATAGCTGCCACATGCTAGGGTGAGGGCCGCAGTGATGGTGTAACCTCTCATCTGCCCAAAGATGGAAGCTTCTGGCCATTTTACTCTGACAGTCAGAGTTCCCTGCTTCCCATCGGTATGTGAAGTCTGGTCCTCTAGTGTTTGCTGAGCCTGTAGCTTCCAACACCCTTGCAATGACTTGGTAAAAGAAGATGGTAACAGAGTTGATTTTCATCGCTGGTGACTGAGAACCCTTGCTGATAACCAAGTACTTGATCTGGGTACATGGCTGAGGTTCACTTAAATCCTCTAGGTAGGACAGACAGACACACAGTCTTTAATAGATAATGGCATTATGTTTTAACCATTATGAGGAGTGGCTCGTCCTTTCACAGGTGTGTAAGATCTCATTTTATCCTCACCACAACACTATGAAGTCAATATTATTCCTCAGCCTATTTTAAAGATGAGAAAACTGGGCTGGGGATGCAGCTCAGAGGTAGCATTTGCCCAGCATGAAGGATCTGAGTTTGATCCCTAGCACCATAATATAAGTAAATAATCAATATATAAATGCAAACTGGCTGAGAAAGTTTAAGTAACTGTCACAAGTCACACAGCTAAAAGATAAAGGACTGGAAACACAAACACAAGCATTCAGGAAAGAGCTTAGCCTTTGAGGGGCCCTGACTCCCTGATCTGTGTGCCCCTAGAATCTCAACTGAACCACACTATCCTTCCCTTCCTTTTGGGAAGACACCTTGTCCAGGCAACAGTTTTTGTGGGAGCCAAAGGATCTGAGCAGCCGCAGGATTCAACTATGGTGCCCCATCTGTGAAGGTCTTGGGAACTCAACTGGACATCTGATCAGACAGCGGGTTTCCCAGCATTTTCCCCAAGAAATAAGACCTGCCATCTTCCCCTGGGTTTGCCAGCTGCCAAAGTCTCAGCTTTTCACCCCACCAGCCTCTCTCCACAGCAGGCAAATGGAGGGACTTGTTGGCCACATCCTGAGGAGGACTGGCAGGGGAGATGCAGGAGATGGGAAGACAGGCCAAGATCCAGCTCCTCCGTGTGGCCCAGGCTGCGACATGTGCAAGCCATTAGGCCAGCCTGAGGGTGGTGGTGGTCTGATCCTTATTTGTAAGGAAGCCTATCCAGGCTTTGATAGCCAAGAGCACTCTGTGATCCTCAAAGCCTCCTTGACTCCTGGCCCCGAAAAACCCCAAGAACTTCAAAGCTGCTTTCTTGTTATAAATCTCACAGCCTGGGGAGTTCTGCCCACCCATATGCCAAACCACCAAATCTGTGACTCATCTGGAGCTTTCCAAAGCTTGCTGGCTTTATTGGATACTTCCTCTCCCCCAGTGCCCCTTGGAGTCTGCTTCTTTAACAGGTATGAGGTTCTACCCAAGTACTACTTACCCTTTGGTGCCTCTCCTGAGACACTGCATCCCTGGGGAAGCTTTCTGCTATGGTTTGGATAAATGGCCCCCAAAAGCCCATGTGTTGAAGTCTTGGTTGCCAGCCTTAGCACTATTGGAAGGAGATGAGGCCTATTAGGAGAAAGTGAGGCCCTGAGGGATGAGCCCTTGGAAGCAGTATCAACACCTGGGCCCTTCCTGTGTCTCTCTTTGCTTCCCAGGCTTCGTGAGGTGATGATCTTTCCTCTTCCATGTGCCCACTGCCATGGTGTTCCGCTTTGCCACAGGCCCATAAGCAATGGCCCGACCTACCGTGGACTAAACTTTCTGAAATCATAAGCCAAAATAAATCCTCCCTCCTCACACAGTGATTATCTTAGAATTTTTTTTATAGTAATGGAAAGCCGGTTGGGCTTACCATGGAAATTTGCCCTCTGGTGACCCAAGGACCTGTGCAGAATGCCTCCAGTATTCCTGGCCAGTGGCTCTCAACAGGAGGAGGTTTTTGTCTGGAAACACTTTTGGCCATCACCACTGGGAGGGGCACTAGCATCTGGTGACTAGAGGCCAGCAACACAGTTAAACATCCTACAGTGCGTAAGGACAGTCCTCATGACAAAGAATGTCCCAGCCCATGATGTCATAGCAGGGCTGGTCTCATGGACACACAAACTGCAATGATCAGGGGCCCACTCTTGCCAAAGGGGCTCTGCATTTGATTTGAGTCTCTGCTCTTGCCATGTTGAAATTCTTAGAAGCTTTTACACAAGAGACTTTGTATTTTCACTCTGCGCTGGGCTCCACAAATTATGTGGCCAGTCCTGGCCAATAGTATAGAAGCTGAGAAGCCACATCCAGGCTCTGCCATTGGAATGTAGAAATGAAGATGCCATTCCTTCCTCAAGAAAGAATGATCCAAGGATGCAGGGTTTCTGTGACACAGAATCTTAGAAGAGGGAGTCTCTGTTAACCACATGGGAGGAAAACAAAGGAAAGCATTATGACAAAGGAAGAGAATTTCAAGGGCACCCAGCACTGAGAAGGTAGAGACGGTGTCAGGGACCCTAGGCAGTTCTGCGTGTGCCAAAGACAGAAGGCAATTAGGCATGTGATAAAGGATAAGTCTGGAAGGCTAGAAGGAGAAAGGCCAAAATCACATTGAAGAGCTCTTGAAGGATTTTTTATTTTTTACCAGGGATCCAACTCGGAACCTTATACTTGCAAGGCAGGTGACAGCACCACTGAGCCAAATCCCCAGCCCTTCTTGAAGGATTTTTAATGGTGACCTGTTTGGGCTTTTTTTAGAAGGTGAATAGAGGTAGCGTGGCAAATGGATCAGTGGGATGAGACATTAAGCTGGGACTGCATGGAAGGACAGGAGCAGTAAAAGCTCACGAATGATGGCAGCTGAAAAACTAAGGCAGTAGAACACTGTAGGGAGGGAAAATAGACTCATTGAATACTTGACTTGTTCCATAAGAACCTAGAAAAAGACTTTTGGACAAAGATATTCATCTCAAAGTTTGTTTGTTTTTTTTACAATGTTTTTACAATGTTACACAAAAAAAAGAAAAGAAGATGGGGCAATTTTCCAAAACCTAGCAATGAGTAATGATATAAATTCGAATGATGGGGTATTATTTCTATGAAATTTTTAAGGACATGAAAAATTTATCATAATATGACACTAAGCAAAACAATTGGTAAATACCTACTATTATTACAGTAAAGGCCTCTTTTTGTACACAGAGTTCTCAGCTGGGGCTTAAGCCACATTTACTCTTAGGATGGAGATACATCTGGGAATGGCAAGAGGAATGATGGGGTGAATCTGGGGAGTTATTTCTGGGAGAGACATCATCGTCGGGACAGACAGACAAACTCAACATAGACTCAAAGGGCAGGGTTGTTCCTGGGAAAGCAGTGTCTCTGTCACTCAGTTCATGGATAACCTAGAGAAAGGAAGGTTATCCGTTACTGTGTACAAACAGCACAATGTTTGGTGTTCTTAAAACATTGATTTGTTGTTTTCAGTCATGCTTCTGTGAGCTGACCAGGCTGAGCAGAGCATCGCTCTGTAAGGTCTCTTAGGTGGTTGCTGTGGGCTGGAGTGATTCAGAGGCTGGACCTCTGCTGACCCAAGATGGCAGGGCCACGTGGTTGGTGGGATGGTGCTCACTGTCCCCTCTGAGGGGCTTTCAACTGGAGCACCTGCGCATGGACTCTGCTGGGCTGGTCAGAGCATGGTGTCTGGGTTCTGTGAGAAAGTGCCTCAAAAATGAGAATTCCAAGAGACCAGGGAGAAGTAACAAGCTTTTTTATAACCAAGTTTTGGAAGCCTTAGAACATCCTTTTGGATGCATTCTTTGTCCCGCTGGTAAAGTAGGTCACAAAGACTCAGAGGGTAGGGGATTCAGCACCACCTCTCATGGGAGGAGCACAGCACATGCAGGTAGACAAGGGTTGATATTGGCCATCACTGATGCTTATCTACCTCAGCTGTCTTCAGTAAAGAGCTCTACAAAGCACTGCTCTGTAAGAACTGTGGTAGGGCTTCATATTCCACAAGGTAAGCCCAACGGGATGAGATTCTCCACCTGGCTCTGGTTCCCTGCAGGCTCCAGAAAGAACAGCTGTGCTTCTGTACCTGGAGGAAGACTTCACAGCACCAAGAAGGCAAGAGGACCTGGGCTGTAAGACTCATGACTGCACAGGAGATAAAAAGGTTAATGGTGGGCCCTGGTAAGCACATTCATGGAGGCTTCTGGAGTGCATGTCACCAGAAGGGTCACAGTTCTGAAAGTGCAGAGACAGAGATTTACTTCTTGAGTTATTTGAGAAACCCCTTGCTATACCCTAGAAATAATTTGAGAAGTCTTTGTGAGGGGAGTATGGACAGAGGTCCTATAATATTAGGTGGAGGTAAAGTCCAATGAAATTCAAGATATGACTGTGCACACCCGTTTTTGCAGCAGCACAATTCATAACAGCTAGACCTTGGAAGCAGCCCATATGTCCATCAACAGATAAATGGATAAAGAAAATCTAGTATAAGGCCTGGGATTTAGCTCAGTGGCACTATGCCTGCCTTGTAAGCACAAGGTCATGAGTTCAAGCCCAAGTACCAAAAAAAAGGAAAGAAAATCCGTATTGACACACAATAGAGTACTACTCCACCATAAAGATAAACGAGTCATTTATAGGAAAATAGATGCACCTTGAGATTACAATGTTAAGTGAAATGAATCAGATACACAAGCTTAAATATCACAAGGTTTGTCTTATTAAAAAGACTAAAATAGAAATAAAGAGCAAAATAAAAGATAATAAGAAGTAGGGAGATAGATCCTTCTCACAGGGGAAATGGATCAAGAGATGAGGGAGGTGCTGGGTATCTTCCCCAAAGAATTTGAAGAATCAAAAGAATCATACTACACTGATATGCATGCACCCATGTTCATAGCAACACAATTTGTAGTAGCTAAAACTTGGAAGCAGCCCAACTGCCCGTCAATGCAAGACTGAATAAAGAAAATGTCGTTTGTTTATAAAATGGAGTACTACTCTCAACCATAAGAAATGAGAAATTAGAGACATTTATAGCTAAATGGATGCACATTGAGGCTGTGCTCTTAAGTGAAATAAATAGGACACAAATTTGTAAATACCAAATAGTTTCTCTAGTGTGACAAACTGAAAGTGTAAATAAGCACTAAAAGATATAATAGATAATGTGAAATAGGAAGAAAAGGGACCAAGGGGAAGGGGAAATGGGTGGGGCAGGGGAAAGGAAAGAAGGGAATGGAATTAATATGAGAAAATGAAGAAGTCTTTGTAGATAGGGAGGGAAGGGTTAAAGGGAGGGCAGTGGGAATGGGAGAAAATAAGAGCCAAGATGGATTATGTAAAGGTGCAAATTTCCGACAATGAATGTCATTATATGGTATATTTTAAGTGTGCCAATAAAATTAATTTTAGGGAGGTTTTTTGAGACAGGGACCCTGGAACTCACTATGCAGCCCAGGCTGGTCTCGAGCTCACAGTGATCCTCTTGCCTCAGCTTCCCGAGTGCTGGGATTACAGGAGTGCACCACCACGCCTGGCCTAGAATTAATTTTTTTAAAAAAAGAGTTGAGGGAGGGGAAGGAAAAGGGAGGAAAATGGAATTAAGATGTGTTATGTATGTATACACTAACTCCATACAAGAAATGTAAACATCATGTACTCTAAACATGTGCTAATCAAAAGCAATGTTGGCAGTGTCCCTGGTATCTCTGATAGCAGGAAATTTTGAAGTCAGGATGATGTTTTTAGCTCTTTTCTTTGGGTATTATTCTGTATGTTTCCAATTTTCTGTAAGAAAATATATTAGTGGTGGGCTGGGGATTTGGCTCAGTGGTTCCGCCGCCTGTCTCGCAAGCACAAGGTCCCGAGCTCAATCCCCGGTACCAAAAATAAAAATAAAAAAAGAAAACATATTAGTTGTATAACTCTGAATAAGTACATTTTTTAAAGCTAGGCATACATTTTATCTTTAATAACAGTGTTTGCTCATGTGAGGTCAGGATAGAAGGAGATCTCCCCTGGCTAGGCCCTGACTCTTGACACAAGCCTGACATCCCAGGACATCTGCCACAGATTTAGCCTCAAGGGGAGCCCAGGAGAGCCATGAGCGTGGCCAGTCAGGGCCCAATGAGGAGGGTTGTCCTGAGTGACCCTGGAGAATGGCTCCCAAGCCTGTCATACCCAGGTCCTCATCCCACAGAAGCTGTGCTTCATGGAAACACACATCACAGGCATTTCCTTCCCATCCATCTCCTCACATTCACCTCCATCAGTCCAGTCCCCAGGTACCCTCTTCATTCATCCCTCACCTCCTGGGAGTCTGGGCTTCGCTTCTGTCCTCCATCTTGAGGGCAAGCTTCTCATTCTCCCATAGTTCTCTCTGCTTCTCCACTCACTCTGGTGAATGCCCCGCATCTCTGAGGAGTCAGTACAGGCAATGGCATCACTTCCTGTAGTTGGTCTCTCTAGCACATTCCCCTCAAAAGTCCTCAGGTGACTCCAAACCCAAGCTGGCCTCCTAGTCATGTTCCCTTCCCTAATCATTTTCCTCACTACACCCTCATGGCCTCACCCATTTCCCAGGCCTACTCCCACGTTCCATGCGGGAAAAAGCCATGCCTGGTTTACCTCAGGTCTGTGTGCCTGCTCACTCCTATACCCCGTGAACTCTGCTTCTTGAGGAAGCCACCATGTCTAGGTTCGGATTTAAGTCGTGTCTGTTCATGGGGAAGGAGCTGTGGGCTATTGAGCAAAAAAGCAAACCATTAAGAAAATTCCAATAAATTACAAACTGTATGAATAATGGCAGTTGAAGGAGATTCTCTTATTATTTTCTTCCAAAACAATGTTTCTAGAAGGACAGAAGTTTGCTCAGCTTATTCATATACATTATTTCATTTAATCATCCAACAATCCACTCAAGTAGGGAATGATGCCCGGGAAAGTAAAGTGTTGGCGGTGTTAATGTTGTTCTTAAAGTGTTTAACAACATGGCACAGAACCACAGAGGAGGACTGTTTGGCCCGGAGCTTGCACCTTTCCCTGCCCACAGGAGATGAAAAGCTGGCCCTGAGGCAGATCTGTGGGCTTCAATAAGACTGCACTGACCTGTCCATGCCAGAAGAAGGAAGGCATTTGTCTTCCCAACATGCCTCTTCGGGCTTTCCATCACTGCTATGGACCAAATTATGTTCCTCCGCAATTCACATGATGAAGCCCTGACCCCCAGTGTCAGTGTATTTGAAAGTAGAGCCCTCTGAGAAGATGATTCAGTTTGATAGAAGGTCACAGAGGTGAGTCCTAACCTGACAGGACTACCATTTTTATTTTTTTAAAAAGGAAAAACACCAAGATATCTCTCTCCCTCTCTCTCCCTCTCCCTCCCTCTCCCTCCCTCTCTCCCTCTCTCCCTCTCTCTCTCTATTATTGCAATGTTGTGCACCATCCAAATACCACTTTCTAGAAATCACAAGAAGTCTTTGCTTCTTGCTTCTTCACAGGAAGGCTTTGCTGCGATAGACAAGCCAAGCATGTGGTAAACAGCAAGAGGCAAGTGTTCTGTGCTGTGTGACCTCGTGGCTGGAGATGGACCAAGGGTGGCTGTGGAAGAAATGCTGTCAGAGGCTTCCCAGACCCCAGAGGCTTGAATGAAAGTGAAGTAGCCTAGGACTTCTTCGGTTCAGCCTGCGCGTATCCATGTTGCTAACACACAAGTCAAGATGAGGAACACAGGTTGCTAGAAATTTTCTCTTTCCTCCTGCACCAGGCTCTGAGTTCTTGATACATTCCAGGTGCTTCACCTCATCCACTGCCTCATCCCCAGAGCCAGCGCTGAGACGTGAATGCATTGCACTTGTGTAGAGGGCAATGTTGAGGGGATGCCCACGATTCCTGTTCTACTGGGACATGGTTCATATTTCAGACTGGGGTATATGGTGCAGCAGAGAGAGAGAACACGAGGCATAAGCAAGTGCTAGAGAAACAGTCAAGGGCCTTGTAACAAATCCAGCCCACTTTTAAAAACTCAGTGCAAGCTCCTCCTCCTAAAACCACTTGCTGAGCATCTCACCAAACAACTCTCACTTTCTCTGACTCTAAACAACTCCTTAACTCTGAACCCTGTGCAACTCAGTGCCTTTTCTTGAGATATACTTTCATGATTGTTTTTGCGACATTTTTTTCTCTATGTCATTCTTTTTAATTTGTTTATTTGCATTTGGGGTATAAAACTTTTGCTCTCTAGCTTTCTAATTCTGATGTATTACTCCTTCTAAACAGTACCCAGTAAATACTAGCAGATTTTTGCTGATTGGTTGATTGACTGATAACCCTGTAGTTTGGAATCTCCTCTCTGTGCTTAGTAAAAAAGAATCCTCTCTGTGCCTATGGTGAATGACACTCTCACCAGAGCGTTTCCAAGTGGACCCTGTGGCTCCAGGGAGCTGGGGCCAAATTGAGATGCGAGCCAGGCTGGGTCCATCCCTGTTCCCGCTGCATCCTTGCTTGTCATCACTCCTTCAGGCAGGGTCACAAGTTGCCTTTCTCTCTGCCAGACAGACACACAGTAAATACCATGAACGGTAGCCAGCAGTGTGTTTATTTTAATTAGCAACGGCTTTACTTTCAGCTCCTCAAGACACCAATCAGTGCTTCGCCATTTTTAACACCAAAGTGAAGGTGTGTTAAAACCAGAGGTTCTTTTGCCTCTGAAATTTGGGCCAGAATAGAAGAGTGCTCTCTGCTGAGGACTTGTTTCTGGGTGACCTGGCCAGAAGTCAGGGGAGGGTAGAGCAGGGACTGTTGATCTCTCCCAGTTGCTCCATGATTCTGAGCAAATCCACCTCCCTCCATTGACAGTCATTGCATGAGCTTTCCAGTCAATAGAATGCCTGCCAGAGTGGAAGAGAAGCCGGCTTCTCAACTGAAGATAGGTCCCACCACCCGAAGGTCAAGTGCTTGGTCTTAAGTACTTATTATAGTCAGGCAAGAAGCCACACAGAATAATGATGTTGGAAAAGAGCAGACTGGAATTAGAGCATCTACCACAAAATGTCATCATTTACAAAGCCCTGTGACAGTGAGTGGCTGTTTACTACAGATGGATGCTTTCTGGGAAACAAGAGTTCAAAGATGGCCGTACATATAGCCTTAATAGGATGCAAGAAATCTCTACTAATATATTAATTCACTCATTTGTTCATAAATCCCTAAGTGTAGCTGATTCTGATAGAAATAGGCTGGTTTGTTCAGTCATAAAACAACAGTCCAGGCTGTCATAGCCAAGGGCTCAGGATGTTTAGTCACCCGCTGCAGGACCCCATCCCAGCCCCTCCCTGCATTTCACCTTCAGTGTTTTTATCACCAGCCAGATCACAAGCTCTACAAGCTGCGTGTAGATCACCTTCATGGCCCTGGCACCTACACCGTACCTTGCACATAACAGCTGCATTAAAAAATATACATATTTGCCAAATGGTTAAATGAAAGGGATCTAGAGTGAGTATTCACATTCACATTTATGCATTGGCTTTATTCAATCTCCAGAAATACCTGGAAAGGAAATTTTCATAACAAGAACAAAAATAATAAATGGAGAATGATTATCTCTCGTGTGGGGGTGGGAGCTGGCTCTGCCCAGCTGGATGGGTCACAGACGGCAGGGAATGAGGAGCTCCCCATGTGTGGCTGATTGGACGAATGGTCACAGGAGCAGACAAAACAAGCGGAATTCCAAGACTGATTTTCAGCCTCAGACAGGTGTGGCCAGGGAATTATCTCATCCTGTTCTGGTTTGGATCCTCTCTTTTTTTCCCTTTAATTTCATTGTCTCGGAGTGCAACTGCCTCTGCAGGTGACAATCACCTCCATCCCGCAGCCCCCCTCCCACAAGCTGGTCCCCATCTGCTCGCCATCCAGCCTTCAGCCCCTTCCTCTTTCCTCACCGTGCTTTTGTAACACAACCCAGACCCTCTGTGCTTACGTTGAGGTTGCTTCTCTTGATCCACGTTCCTCGAGGCTTACTGCCTAATCTCTCTCTTCTCTTCCTCTTCACAGGCAACATTCACATGACAGCATCTACAATCACTGCCTCCCTCCCCTTCCTCACCTCCTACTCAATCCTTGGTCACTAAAAGGAGGCTTCTACACCCAGCGCCTCATAGAAATGACATCTCCAGTGTCATTTGCTAAAACCAACAGATGCATCTCAGCCCTTATTTTCTCTGACCTTGAAGCACATGAATAGGTTAACTCGCTCCCAACACTGGCAAGTGTGTTTTTTTTTTCCTGTTTCTGTTTTGTTTCACTCCCCCATGCTTCATTTCCCAAATAATTAACCAATAAAGTCATCTTCGCCTGAAAGGAGGAATAAAGGAAAACATCAAAGAACAAGAGCATCATGCAACCTCCTAATCTTTCTTCAGCTGTCCAGGCACCAGGAATGCCTGGGACACTTGGCAATCTATGGACCACATCAAAAGGTTTATTTCTACAAAACTTAATGACCATTGTGCCTATAGCTAAAATTAGACTCCCCCAGAGGAGGAGGCAAAAGGCCCACAAAGGCTTCTGCACTTCCAATCCCTTTACAGATAGAATTGGGTGAAAGCCCTCTAACTTCCCCATGCTGGCTTGATGCAATAATGCACTGTCTGTCTGTCACCCTCTCTCCAGCTATTGGCTTCATCCGGTGTCAGTAGGACCATATCTTTCATAGTTACAACCTTTGTCCTCTTTGCCTCCTTAATGTTCTTCACCCCTAGGGTTAAATGGTGCCATTCTCAATGGGACTCTCTCCTACTCTTCTAGATTCAGCTTTTCAGACCTTGATCCTTACTGCCCAGATTCCTCCAAGTTCTTTATTCAACTTCCACCTCTCCTTTCTTCAAACATTAGTTCTAGTCAGCTTAATCCACATCTGTGTCTTTTAAGACCATCCAAAAGAGGTGAGCCGATAAAGAAAATGTGGTACAGAAATACCAGGGAGCACTACTCTGCCATACAGAAGGATAAACTTGAGTCGTTTGTAGGAAAATGGATGCACCTTGAGACGATAACATTAAGTGAAATAAATCAGACACACAAGCTTAAATATCACATGGTTTCTCTTATACAAGAAACCCAAGATATAAAAAAAAGAGCTAAATGAAAGATAATAGGAAGTAGGGAGATAGACCTTTTGCAAAGGGAAAGGGGACCAAGAAGGACAGAGGGGGAGAGCGGAGGGGAAGGGGGTGAAACAAGAATTAAGATGTGTTGTGTGTATGTACCAACTCCCCAGGAGGAAGGTGCATAATAGTCACACAATGACTATTGTGTGCTACCAACATGTACTAATAAAAATAGAAAAGCAAAAGAGACCATCTATCTCTATGCCTGTGCCTCAAAAAAAAACTAACAACAACAACAACAACAACAACAACAATAATAATAATAACTGTCTTTCCACCCTGGAGCCTTCTCCAATCCAGAGCTTGCTTCCAAACTCAACATAAGGATGGAGTCTCCCACTGGGTGTTTCAGGGGGATCTATCCAAAGAAGTCTGCACGTCCCAACCGAACTTGTCATTCCCTCTGAACTCTGCTCTTCCTCGTCCTCGTCCTGTGCCCAGCAAACGTGATCCCCACTGACCGGGCACCCAAGGGACCTGATGATCATCGTCAGCTCCTTCATGTCCCCCTTGCAACCAGGCTCCACTCATTCTGCTTCCCCAGAACCTCACAGTCACACCCCGTTCTCCCTGTCCTAGCGCCAGTTATTCAGTTCCAGCTGCCATTACCACTGCTGTCTTTGCATCCAGCTTTGCATGTGTCTTCTTTTTTTACAGTTTTTAATTAGGTGATTTTATTTGTACTTTTTAGATATACATAATGATCACATTCATCATAGGGAACATGATATATCTTGAATCTTCTTTTTCCTCTTCCCCCCCCTTCAACTCCTCTTCCCCTCCTTATTTACAAAAGCCTTATTTCCATTGTTTTATTTCTATTCTCTTTTTTTCTTTTCCCTTTCTTCCTTTCCCCTTACCCCTCCCCCAGTTTCCTTCCCCATTAGAATATTTTCTCCCTATTTTACAATGTATATTATACATTTTGGTCTTTATTTACACTTTCCATTTCTCACACCAGAGAAAGTATGTGAAATTTGAACAGGTGTGTCCAATCTATTTTACTTAAGAATGGTCAGGAGATGCATCCATTCACCTAGAAATGTCTCAAGTTTATCCTTCTTTACGGCAGAGTAATACTCCATAGTATCAAAAAGCCTTCCTTATCCATCCATCAACTGATGGACATTTGGGCTGTTTTCAAGATTTAGCTATTACAAATTGTGCCATTATAAACATAGGTATGGCTATATCACTGTGGTATGATACCATTAATTCTATCAGGAAGATACCAAGAAGGGAAATACCTGGGTCAAATGGAACTTCTAGTTTTAGTTTTTTGAGGAATCTCCACACTGATTTCCACAGTGGCTGTACCAGTCCACACTCCCACCAACAGTGGCGAAGGGTTCCTTTTTCCCCCAAGCCACACCAGCATTAGTTATTGGTTGATTTCTTGATTGCAGCCATTCTTTTGGGGGTGAGATAAAATTTCAGTGTTGTTTCAATTTGCATCTGTCAAATGACCAGTGATGTTGAAAATTTTTCATATATTTATTTGCCATTTGTACTAAACATTAGCCAGAGCAATTAGACAAGAGAAAGAAATAAAAGGAATAAAGATAGAAAAGGAAAAAATTAAATTATCATTAATTGCAGATGACATGATACTCTACATAGAAGACTTCAAAAGCTCCTCCAAAAGACTTGTAGATTTAATAAACAAATTGAGTCCCATAGCTGGATACAAAGTCAACCCTCAAAAATTAATAGCCTTCCTGCACACAAATAACAAACTCATTGAGTGAGAGAAACAAGGGAAACCACACCTTTCATAGCACTGAAAAAATGAAATACTTAGAAACCAATCTAATGAGGGAAGTAAAAGAACTTTACAGTGAAGACCACAGTACTCTGTAAAAGGAAATCAAAGAGGATGTCAGAAAATGGAAAGATTATCCCTTGCCCTTGGGTAGGAAGAACCAATATAGGGAAAAGGGCCATATTCCCAAAATTGTTATGCAGACTGAATGCAATACCAATCAAACTACCAACACCTCACAGGATTAGAGAAAACAATCCTAAAATTCTTTTGGAACTAGAAGAGAGCTAGAATCGCAAAAGCAATTCTGACCAACAATGGCAAGGCAGAGGCATCACAATCCCTGGCTTGAAATTATGTTACAAAGTTACTGGAGGGAAAATAAATAGCATGGTACTGGCAAAAAAAAAAAAAAACAGACTCATGGATCAGTGAAACAGAATAGGAGATGCAGAAACACTTCTAAACATACTCAGCTACCTTATCTTTGACAAAGAAGACAAACACCTTCATTGGAAAAAAGATAGCCTACTTAATAAATGGTGCTAGAAAAACTGGCTTTCCAAATATCAAAGCTTAATGCTAGACCCCTAACTCTCACCATGCACTAAACTAAAATTGAAATGAATCAAAGATCTAAATATTAAAACAGAAACATTAAATCTGCTGAAAGGTAGAATGCATAGAACTCTTGGAGATGTTGATGTAGGCATATTTCATGAGCAAAACTTCAACTGCACAGGAAATATTACAAAGAATCAGCAACTGGGATCACATCAAATTAAAAAGCTTTGGCACAAGCAAAAGAAATGATGAAGAAAGTGAAGAGACAGCTCACAGTATGGGGGGAAAAACTTATTCCTCAGACAAAAGACTAATATCTAGAATTCATAAAGACTTCAAAGAAAATCTGATGCCCCCCCCAAATTTAAAGACCCAGTCCAAAAGCAGGCACCTTAAATGGACTCGTGTTATCTTCAGTTTTTTACCTTTTTGCTTGATACTGTTGAGGATGAAAAATAATGTTCTCTCCAGCCTTCATATTTCTAAGTTCGAATTGGCCCTTGTGAAAGAAGACAGACTAACGAGAGAAAAACCAAAAAGAAGTTTACTAACATGTCTACTTCATGGGTACATTGAAGAGATCCAGAGAATTCTATAAATTTCAAGTAAGTGCCTTTGAATTCAGGCTTAACTACTATTGTCCCCTGAAACAAAGAGAAATAGTGTAGGGAAGGCTGGGTATATGGGGGCTGCCCAGGAAAACAGGTAAACAAGGATGAGGTTGGGGAGATGTGTTTTGCATAGTTCAGTCAACACCTTCTCCATTGGTGGGAGCCTCTAGGGATTTGGAATCATCCTTTCCTTCCTGACACAGGGATTTTTCAAATGGAGATTTCCTTTATAAATTTCCATTCAAAAGAATAACTCTTACTTAATAGCTAAAACTTGGAAATAGCCCATTTGCCCATCAGTTTGAGACTGGATAAAGAAGATGTGGTTTTTCTATAAAATGGAATACTACTCAGCCCTAAAGAATGAGAAATTAGATTCATTCATAGGAAAATGGATACATTTTGAGGATATACTCCTAAGCGAAATAAATAAGTCACATGTGTGTAAATACCAAATAGTGTCTGGTGTGAAAAACTATAATAGTACATAAGATCCTAAAGAGAAAATTGACCATGTGAAATAGGAAGAAAATGGCTAAAGGTATAGGGAAAATGGGAAGGGTAGGGGAAAGGGATTAAGGGAAAAGAAAAAAATATGAGAAAATGAAAAAAATGTAAATAAAGTGTTTGTAAATGGGGAGGGTAGGAGGGGATGAAGGGAGGGCAGGGACAGGGGAAAAAATGAGAACCAAGACCTGTCATGTAAAGGTACAAGTACAAGATCCCAATGATAAATGTAACTGTACTGTATACCTAAAATGTTCCAATAAACTCAATTTTTAAAAAAAGAATAACTCTTACTATATTTTCAGAGCTTCTCCTATATCTACAAACTCTCAAAAACAATCCATTTTATTAATTTCCTCTGTAATCCATTGATTGTTTAGGAGAGTGTTGTTCAGTTTCCATGTGCTTGTGAAGTTTCTATAGTTTCTTGTGCTATTGATGCCTAGTTTGATTGCACTATGATCTGATAATATACAGGGGATGACTTCAATTTTTTTGCATTTATTTAGACCTGTTCTGTGAGCCAGTATGTGGTCTATTTTGGAGAATGATCCATGTGCAGCCGAAAAGAATGTATATTCTGGTTTTGGGGGGTGGAATACTCTATAAACATCTATTAAGTCCATGTGTT
>NW_022900935.1:33142573-33192716 GCF_012274545.1 Fukomys damarensis | reverse complement strand
TAGCTAAATCTTGGAAACAACCTATTTGCCCATCCGTTGGAAACTGGATAAAGAAGTTGTGGTTTTTCTATAAAATGGAATATTACTCAGCCATAAAGAGCGAGAGAATAGATTCATTCATAGGAAAATGGATACATATTGAAGATATACTCCTAAGTGAAATAAATAAGTCCCACATGTGTAAATACCGAGTAGTTTCCCTGGTGTGAATATTCTGCAACAATGCATAAGATTCTAATAAGATTACTGACATTTAGAAATGGGAGGAAAGGAGCTAAAGGTGTAGGGAAGGTGTGATACGTAGGGGAAGAACAAAAAGGGAAAAGAAAAAAATGTGAGAGAATGAAAAGATGAAAATAAAGTGTTTGTAGATGGGGAGGGGAGGAGGGGGTGAAGGGAGGGCAGAGGTAAGGGGAAAAAAATGAGAATCAAGATTTGCCATGTAAAGGTACGTGATCCCAACAATGAATGTAACTGTACTGTATCCCTAAATGTACCAATAAACTCAATTAAAAAAAATAATAATCCATTTTAAATAATGTTTATGCCAAAGAAGCATATTTGGGCATAGCAGCAGATTCTGCCCTCCGAAAGTCATATTTTCAGATGCTGTCTTCCATTGTCCCACATGACCCAAGCGATCTTTCTAGGAAACAAAATGCACAGGGTATGGTGATGCACCCTCGTCATTCTGTCCTCTGGGATCCTGAGGCAGGAGGATAACAAGTTCACGTCCAGCCTGGGCAACTTAGTGACTCGGCAAGATCGTGTCTCAAAATAAAATGTCTGGAGATGTAGCTCAATGCCTAGGCTCAGGAATCAATCTCCAGTACCACAAGAAAGAAAAAAGAGCGATGAAAAGAATTCCTCCTGTCTCCTATCTTCCACTCACTCACTTAAGTCCCTTCACAGGAGGGAAGACTTAGAGGAAAGTTCAAAATCCTCCACCTGCCTTTCACAGCCTAGGAACCCCACCTGCTGCTGTTCACCAGCCTGTGCTCATCACCTCTCTCTCTCTCTCTTTTGGTACCGGGGATCAAACTCTCCTTTTGAGGCTTTATCCATGCTAGACCTTCTGCCTAGGTAACCTTTCTTTCTCCCTTTCTACATTCAACCAACTTCAATTCACTTTTAAAACTTAGCTCAGAGGCCACCTTCTCAGAGAAGTCTTCTCTGACTCCCAAACTGCCTGTGTGTTCTTACTGTCTAACTCCATGGAGACCTTCCTGCCGTGGTGGACCAAAACAATGAGCGACTGGGAGGTGTTTCCCTCTGTGTCCCTAGCCTCGTTCCTTGTACTCGTGAGGCATTTTTTGTTCCATTAATAGTGAATGAAGAATGACCGGGAGAGAGGGGGGAAGAGAGGGAGAAATGGGGGCAGAAAAGAAGAAGGAATGGAAGAAGGAAGGGGGGAGGGAGGGAGGGTGAATTCAATCATCCGTAAATCTTAATTTCATCCACATTATATATCTACAATGCCCTCTAGTGACTAATGGGTTTTGGAGGCCACTGGGCAAATTAGCAAACAGGTATCCAGGTGTCGAATGCCTCACATATGAGAGGCCCAGTGCTGACTACTAAATGAGCTCACGTCTAGCTTGCTGTCTAGTGGAGCAACACTGAATTACTCCACTTTAGGTGCTACCTAAAGCAAACAGCCAGGTGAAGTCGCAACAGCAAGATCACAGGAATAAATAGACTGAAGTTCTGCCAGCCACTAGCTGAGCACATTTCCTAAGCTCTCTAGGACTCGTTTTTCTCATCTACAAACAGAGATGACTACTGTAAATACAGAGGTGACATCTATAAACAGAGGTCACTACTCCAAGAGAGAATGTTTGCTCCCGGCACATGTTCCCTACAGAGCAAGATTTCAACCAAAGCTGCCTTCTTTTCTCTACACCAGCCTCTCCTCTCCCACAACCCCGCCACACCCCTAAAACTGAACAGAAATGAGGGGAAGCCACTCCACCCATGCTGAGAGAGCTGGCACATCTCGCTGATGCACACCCTTGATTTTAAAATGCTGGTGACTCCCAAGGACTGCACGTTCCCAGGAAAGCTGCTCCTGGGAGACGATGCCATCCACTCTGCAGAAGACAAAGAGCTGGGTATGTATGTAGCTGAAGCATTGCCCTCCTTCTTATTCCAACCAAAATCTAATCTAGATTGTTTTCGGACAGCATGGGGTGGTAACCGTGGCACTCTTCTTGCTAAGCCTTCAGTTGCTGCTGATAAACTACTGGATACAACCCCAACCCCTGCTTTCCCTTCCCCGTGCAGCCCTCTCTATTCCAACTGCACTCAGCCTTGATGTGAGCCATGGACCCCAAGCACCTGGTTGTCCAACACCTCTGGATCCTATTCATGAGGATCCCTCTGCCCGGAAAACCATCCAGTGCTATAGCAAAGTCATCTCCATTTTCCAAGGAAAGATCCAGCCTCAACTCCCTTGAGCAGCTCCCTTGGGTCAGGGTTAGCTGCCTACCCTTGGTGCTCCCATCGTAGCACTCAGCCCACTCCTCTGGCATCTCCTAATTACTTTCCAGTCCCCCGTTTGACTCTGAGCTCATCAGGAGCAGAAACTTTGTCTCACCCAAGGTCAAGTCCCCCAGGCTTTGCACAAGGCCCCAGACTCAGCAGATACTCAGTAAAAGCTGTTGGACTGAGGAGTACTACTGAGCTCCAGGAACTCACCCCAACACCCTCTCTGAATCATACCTGAAATCACTGCCCTTGTGATCACTGAGTGGTGCTTGTCCAGTCCCACCCTGTGGTGGCCCTGGGTCCACTGGGAGGCTTTGTGGTCTAGGAAAGGCAGAGTCAAAACCAGAGAGGTAAGAACAGAAGAAACAAAGCCTGCATAAAGGCCCAAATTAGAAGAAACCTATATCCATTCGTGATAGTGCACACATAAAGTGTGTTCTTTCTACAAGACCCA
Organism: Fukomys damarensis; assembly: GCF_012274545.1. Classification (NCBI taxonomy): domain Eukaryota; kingdom Metazoa; phylum Chordata; class Mammalia; order Rodentia; family Bathyergidae; genus Fukomys; species Fukomys damarensis. Next base: position 33,189,775 of record NW_022900935.1, on the reverse strand, counting down.
TGATAGAAGCCAGGTGTGCTTCTGAGTCTTAAACAGAGACTCAGTTTGCACAACCACTGTGTAAGGTCATTGCTGTCACCATTTTACATATGGGGAACTGAGGCACAAGGAAGCCATGGGGCTTTCCCCAAGTCAGAAAGCTAGGAAGGGACAGAACTTTTGAGAAGGGCAAGGCCAGCCCCAAAATAGGTGATGACCAGATTCTTTCAGGAGCAGAAGCAAACAAGAAGAGGGCAGGCCAAGCAGCTTGGTCATTTCCTTGGACATCCCTCAAGTAAGATGCCATGCTGTCCCTGTGATGGGGTCTGGAGTTACCGTGGTAAACAAAGAAGGTTCAGTCCCTGGCCTTATGGTTTCCATAGTGCAATAGAAGAATTGGACACATAATTACATAAATAAATCCCCAGACATTCACGACAGAAAGTGCTAGAAGGGAAAAGTCCATAGAACCATGAACACAAAGAGAAACGATGCTAATAGCTATTAGGGGTTGGGAAGTGCCAGTTGTGATAAAACAAACAGGCTGAGTTTGCTGTTGGAAAGATGCAGAAAGAGAGGCCAGGCAAAGGGAGCAGCAGCTTGCACACAGCTCCCGGGACGGAAGGAGCCGGGACGTTCCAAGTGCTGGAAGAAGCCCAGTGGGGCAGAAAAAATAAGGCTAACAAAGGAAAGCACCTGCCAAATCAGATCATGTGGGACCTTCAAAGCCTCTGGGGAGGAAAAGAATGAGAACGAGAACAGGAAGTCACAGGCAGGTGGCATTTTAAAATGTGTGCTTTGAGGTGCAATGAAGCCAGGACAGGACCTTGAGCGCATCAGTTCAGAGATTAAAAATAAAATTAACCGAAACAGGGTGTGTGCTTGATGGTGGGAGGTTAGGCAGGGGGTGCAATGCTCAGAAGGACAGCAAAAACAACCAGGCCGGTGGCCCCAGCCTGGAAAGAGTTAACCCCGCCCTGTCCTTGATGTCTTCATCAAATCAAGCACTCTGCAAAATAATAAGCGATCGTTTATCAGTGCTCTGCAAGGTAGCATTTAAAACTGAAGCAGGGCAATAAATCAGACACATATAATTTGAGCCCTGAAGTGTAGTAATTCTTCTTCCAAAGCAACATCTGGTGTAGATAGCACAGCCGGGAAGAGGAAGGGAGGGAGCAGCAAAGGCTGGAGCCTGACTTCCCTCCTACCTTTCCGAAATACCTTTGGTTTGGGAAGGACAGCTATTATTATTCCCTCAGCTGGCCCCAAGGTGAGTTGAGTTAATTATAGGCCTGTTTGTCGGTTATTAATTAAACCCCAGCTAAACGTAACTTCACTGGGGAAGCTTCGTTTCCCAGCCTCTGGGAAAGCCGCTGTCCCTGCCTTTGCAGTCCATCCCGTGTCCTGTGTCCTCTGAAGACTTTCTCAAAAGGGTCCCAGGGCCTCTGCCCTGCATGCAAACAAAAAAGTCTAATTTTTAGCTGGAGAGGAATACAAGATCAGAAGCTTTGAAACAGCAAAGGACAAGAGGAGGAAGCCAGGAGACACTGATTGGTCTGAGCTCCCAGGGAGAAGCCTTACATGGTGGTGGGTTCTACACGCTCCTGCAGTGTGGTGCCCAGGTCCACCCTAGTTGTCAGTCAGATGCTCCAGCTTCTCCCCACGTTTCCTGTGGGTCAGCTCTGTAGAGGGAGTGTGAGGAGAGGGACGACTGTTACACCAGCTGCCCTGAGCTCCCAATTCGCCCCCGCTCACTGGACCCACGCTTCAGGTGAGTCTCTTCACCTCTCCAGACTTCCGTTACTGCCTCTCTGAAGTAGAGATGCCCCAGCCCCCCACCACTGCCTAGGGATGCAATGGGTATTAAAAGGACAAGGTTTGTCAGGGACTCAGCAGGGCCCCTCGTGGGTAGTTGCTGATAAATATCCATCTTCTTTCCCTGGTTCTTCCACTCCTCCAGGGAAACAACTTTTATGTCTGGGTCTAGAAGGTACCCCTGGGACTTAGCACACCTGAACACATTTCTAAACTTCCACTTTCTGATCTCTAAATTAGAACATCCAATGCCCACCAAGGATGATCCCTGAAAAGCTAAAACTGAACAGTGACATCCAGGGGCTGGCTCTGACCAGATGCTTGACGTATGTGAGTTACTGAATCATCTGAACATGGTCCTCAGTATGGTTAAAGAAAGGGCTGTCAAACCAGTCTCTATGGCATAGGAAAAGAGAGAGCAAAGTAACTCACACCAAACTAGCTTCATTCCCTGCTGACCAAAGACATAAAGAATTTGCCAGAGTGAAATCTAGCTCGACCATCAACCAGCAGCCTCCCCCGAGTCCTCCCATGGGCATATGCTCTGCTTGTCCAGAGAAAGCAGTGGCCACTTTAGTCTAGTTGGTCGGACTTGTTCCATTTCTTGGTCAAGAAGAGCCAAGGAGAGATATTTGACCACCAGGGATTTCCTCAAAAATCCACAGAGATTTTTCAATGTTTCTGACATCATTCAATTTTATCAGTATTCTTTTCCTTTCTTATTGTTTATTGTTCTGAATACATTGTTTTCACTTTCCATTCCTCTAGGAGCAATCATTGCCCTTAGATTCAAGTCTTAATATTTCTACCATAACAGAAATGCAAGAAATAGAATGGTGAACAAGACCTATGAGACCTCTACGGGAGACAGATAACACGCCTCTTCTTACACAAATCATAGTGGAAATTTTACTGAGCACTGAGTTCTTAAAAAAATTTTTTTAACAGAGGAACCTTACTCTAGTGCCTTAGTTGATGTCCTAAAAATTGTCTCATGAGTAGAGCACAGGTCATTATGGTCATACTAAAGGTGAAAGTGAATCCAGAGAGATCATCTAAAAGATACAGCAGCACAAATGTTGCAGAAGGAAAGAAAAGAAGGGGCCAGGAATTTGGTTCAGTGGTTCACCACCTGCCTTGCAAGCACAAGGGCTGGAGTTCAATCCCCGGTACCCTAAAAAAAAAGAAAAGAAAATTGCAAGGTGTCATGTACATTAAAAGGTTATTAAATAAGGAAAAAGAAACAATATGAGAAAATGAAAAAATGGAAACAAAGTTTTTGTAAACAGGGGAGGGTGGAGTGGAGGAAGGGAGGGCAGGAGTATGGGGAAAAAACAAGAACCAAGACCTGTCATGTAAGGGTACAAGATCCCAATGATGAATGTAACTGTACTGTATACCTAAAATGTACCAATAAACTCAATGAAAAAAAAAAAGGTTATGATAATTGCCATGCCTGTACTCTGGATGCAAGCCTGAACTTCCATCAAAAATTTTAAATATAGCTCACAGGGAAGGTAGCGCCTTGAGGTAGATACCTACTCCACAGTCTGTTACCTGCCAAATACAATTCTTCTTCTGTAACAGTGAACTTGAACAAATTATCCAGCCTTTCCAGATGTTCTCCTACTTTGCAAGGAAACAATAACTGGAATTACTGTCAACATCAAATGAAACAACACATATACAGCCTGACACATACTAGATGCTTAAGAAATAATAAAAGCTTCCTCTCCCTTCCCTCCCCTCACTTTGCTTTCCCTCCAGAGAAGTCTTTATTTTCAAAAAAAAAGATGATCCACATCCTAGCGTCTTTGGCAGGAGGGGGCTGTCAGAGGTACCCCGTCACTCGTAATTACCCACTGGCTGTTCATGCCTTACCAATTGCATGAAAGGTGGAGCACTTCTGAGAAAAAATAAGTGCAGGAGAGGTGGGGAAGAATAGTATGGGAAAGTCTCATGGTTTTTACTTACAGCTCTGAGAGCTTATGACTGGTTTAACAAGAAACTCTCTTCTCCCCACTCCCAGAGAGTCGAACAGGCCGTCACTCGTAATTACCCACTGGCTGTTCATGCCTTACCAATTGCATGAAAGGTGGAGCACTTCTGAGAAAAAATAAGTGCAGGAGAGGTGGGGAAGAATAGTATGGGAAAGTCTCATGGTTTTTACTTACAGCTCTGAGAGCTTATGACTGGTTTAACAAGAAACTCTCTTCTCCCCACTCCCAGAGAGTCGAACAGGGAGGCATTTGCAGCTCTCCTTAAAAACAGAAAAGTTTGAGGCAGGCATCCAAAGTGCAGCTAGATGGTTGCACGCCAGCATTTTAAAGATCCAGAGTCTGCAGAATTGCTACATCTCCCAGGATCTCCACATGCAAAACGGATCCTGAAACTTATGCGAAGAGGAGAGCAGCTTCGCTTCCCCGAAGAGCTCATGCTTTTCTCTGGTGATGAAGGAAAGCACACCCCAACCCCCAGCTACCCTGTATCCAATTTGCTAGGTGTCAGGAGCCTGGGGATGGGGCAAATAGGACCATGGCAAGTTTGCCCATGAAGCTCACAGATAACTTTCTGCAGTGTATCTGTGTAGGGAAAGGGAAGGAAGACACAGAGCAAGAAGTAAACTCACCCACTGGGAGCGATGTTTATTGCTCAGTATCTTCAGTGTGCTGGGGACATTCACAAGGCTCCACCTTCTTTTTTAGTGTATGTTTGGTCCTTCCATGAAAATGAGGGGCAGGAATTTCCAGATCCACTATCAGACAGGCTACTTAGGCCCAACACTGGACCCCAGAGACCATTCATGACCGAGCTTCAAACTCCGGCCTGACTCCAGAGTCTGTTCTTGTCTGACTGTCACACAGCTACTGAAGGGCACAAGGAAGAAAGGCCAAAGATAAATGAGAATTATTGCAGTAGGCAGAACTCAAAATTCACAGCACAGAAGGAGCAATTCATTGCTGAAGCAAATAGTGCCTTATTTTTTCCTAAATTATATAATCTGGTGAATTAATGGTCCCCATGTCCTCAAGAAAAGGTTAGAATATGGGCAGGATCCTTTGCTGAAATAGGCAAGGAAGCATGTAATTAATTTTAGAAAGACTTGCATCCAGAATGATTAAGTCAAGTTTTGGCACATGAAAGAGTCAGCTTCAGTTATTGGAACATTTACTTACGTGACACAGCTCATTTCCTGATGAAGCCAGATTAATGGGACATTACAGGACCTAATTCCTCTAGAAGTAAATGAGTCACCTCTCCTGCTGGGCTGCCTGGAGCTCTCCCTGATCTTGGCTTCCTTCCCTTTCTGAAAGCCCAAGTGTTGAGGTGGGAAATACAGCTGTTAGAGAAAAGCAAGGAAATCAGTCCTGCGTCAGATTCCTCGTTATCCATTAAGTAAGTATAAAACTAAGGGGATCTGAATAGCTGAACTAGATCCCCCTTACACCGAGTTGTAGAGAGAGGTATTTGGAGCCTACTGAGGAGGTCTGGGGAGGTCAAGATGGCCAGATGGCAGATGTTTGGAAGGGACAAGAGTACAGATTATCAAGGAGGTCTGCCCTCTCAGAATGGGCCCAGGGCATGAGACTGTTTGTGTCTGTGTAGATGGCCACAAACAAGTTATACTCTACAAAGGAACACTCAACAGCCAGATGGTCAAGACGTCCTGTTTGTTAGCTACTACTTTCTCCTCCAGTCACTGCTATGCTTGCCCAATAGGCTTATGAGTACGGTGGCTATAGTCACAGAGTGAGAGATTAGCAGTGCTGGAAAGATTAACTTTAGTGAGGAATCTGTCATGGTATGAGGGAGTGTCCAACCTATTACCAGTAGGGACCAATGCTGAGCCTAGGTTATGGTACCATTTCTAGGGAACACACTCAACCACTGGTCTAATTGGATGCCTGAACCCTGCTCAGGACCATGATTTATCCTCATTAGAATCGATTCTAACCTGTATCTGAATTTCATCTCTCTGCCCACGGTGTGCTGACAGCACCACCATCTGTAGTGTAGACTTAAGAGTACCTTATTCTCAATTATGGAATCCACACATTGCTTCTGACCAAGGAAATTATTTTACAAGAAAGAAGTGAGACAAAGGACTCACTTTGAGTCTTACCATAAATCCATCACTTGGCGACAGGGAACAGTGTAGAATGACCTGCTGATCCTCACTTACATGGTGCTTTCTAGATAAGGGTACTAGCAAGGTTGTAGTGCTGAAGTACAAGATACAGTTGTTTCTCTGGGCCAGGGATTTAGCTCAGTGGTTCCGCCACTTGCCTCACCAGGCACAAGGACCCAAGCTTGATTCCCAGTGCCAAAAAAATAAGTAAATAAAGATGCAGTGTGTGCTCTGAACTCCCACTTCATGTTTGAAGTCAATTTTTCCAATAGCCAGAAATCTTGGGGGTGAAAACCAAGAAGTGAGAGGAGCTTTTTTTAACCATTACCACTAATAACCCATTCACAAGATGTTTGCTCCTATCTCAAATTTTGATTCTTCTGGTTTAGAGGTCTTCATTTCCAAAGCAAGAAAGCTTCTACCTGGGGATATAACAACATCTAAGTGAACAGAAGTCGAACCTGCCGCTTGGCTGGCTGGCATTGCCAAGTTTACTAAGTGGTTATAGTTAGTGGAGGCCATAGAAAATCAGTACATTCAGATCTTCTACGGGTTTAAAACTTTCTACAAATGTTTAGCGCCCCATAATGAGGTGCTGGGAAAGAGACTGTCTTATCTTTTTAGTTTCTCTAGTGAGAGATACCACTGCCTTCTATTAATGTCGATAAGCTAGAGATGCTACGTGTAAGGGTAAGGTTCTAAGCAGTCAAGAAAAATGATAAATGTCTCCTGCAAAGAAATAGATATATATTGAATCCAGCAACATGTGACCTGAGACTTGAAGAGCAGCCGAGAAGTGAGGCAGTGCTAGGAGGGAAGTGGAATTCCACAGAGCATTACACATGCAATGGTTCTGAGCTGTCTCGAGAGTGCCAGTCGGCCCATGACATTTGGATGCTGAGTGAGTAGGGAAGAGCATCTGGCCTCCGGAGGGGTCAGTAAGTTGGCCAACATTGAGGTGGGAAGACGATAACTGGAACACAGGTCAGCCTGGTGCTTTGCTAAGTCCCACCATAAGCCCCAACTGCTATGCTAGCTCACTTTCCTCCTTGCTGCTGGAGAGTTAAGCATTCAGCTGGAAGACAAAACACTGGACTTCCTGGGCCTGTATCACCACAAAGCTATGTAGTGCTGACAAGTCCAGGCCTGCACCCCGAGGCTTTCCCCTGAGATGCCAGTGTGGGACCCCGGAGCCCCCAGAGCACTCACCAGAAGGAAACTCTTAATTAGCAGCAGGTTCTGCAAGGGATTCGGTCCCCCTTTTGAGATACCAGCAAAGCCTTGTCACATCCCTAACATAAGTCCAAAACCAAAACTTTAATTTCCTTTGTGGGAATAAGCAATGGTCCTGACCACAGGGAAGAGGAAGGGGAAAATAATCTGAGAAGCAAAGCCCACAGCTGCCCCAACCCCAGGAGTCCAGTTACTGAGGACAATGGCCAAATTGTTTTCCCTGAAGAAGGAAACCCTGAAGTCCCCAACCTGGAAGCCACTCACTGTCTTTTTCTATTTTTTTTTTTCCTTGAAATACAGTTTATTGGAAGTCCTGCCAGATCTCCAGGGGGAAAACAAAGAGCTGGCAGTAAAATGAAACACCTAATTAATGAAGAGGACTGTTCCATGTTGCCAGAGAGCTTTCTGCAAGACTTGTGGCTCCTTGAAGAGAGGAATTGGTGGGGGTGCCCCGGGAGTCCTGAACACCTGTAATTATTCTGCTTTCCAAGGGCATTGTGAAGGTCAAATGAGTTAGTTCATCTAAGAGCTTGGAAAAGGGTAAGCCACTTTGGATAAGAACCAGCTATCAACATGGGATACCAGGCCGGCCACTGTATCACCCTTGCCCCAGCACTGAGGTACAGGTCACTATGCCTGACTCATGGGCAGTAAACTGAGGCTCAACAGCCAGTTAGTCACTAGTCTGAGCTCACCAGCTATGGCTACGTGTCACGCTGCCCCCTTTCCCTGGGCTCAAAGGGGTTTCTCATTGTTTTGTTCAGTCCCAGCCCCAGATGTTTCACCACTGGCCAGGATCTGCTTTAGGGCTGGTCTCCTGCCTCTGTGCTGGTCAAAAGCACCAATCAGGACATAGGGGCAGGGGAGGAAAGAGAGGGCCCAGGACAAGCAGACCTTGCCGAAGAGCAAGTCCTTGCAGACCTTCTGCAAGAGTCCAGAAAGAGGAGATGAAAGGGCAGGGGATGCGGGAAAACAGGAGAAAAGGGAGAGGAAAAGAAAAGGGCCATGAGAAGGGAAGAAATTGATCTGTTATGCATTTATTTATTTGTTTGTCTACACATTTGTATCCAGCCTTGATTTTAAGGGACTATACAGAAAAATAACTGAGCCTTTTACAGAGCAGCAAGTTTCCAAGGAGCCTCCTGAAATCTGCCCCCGTGACATTTTCAGCCTTATCATTTTGAGGGGAACAATGAAAGGCGTTGGCAACCAGCCTACTTCATTCTCCACCACCTGCCTCCCAAAGAAGCTACAGAGGGAAACATCTAGCAAAATGCCTTATAGATGTTCAAAACTGTAACATGGTCACAGGACCAGCAGGTCACCCCGGCAGCACCTGAGGATTTAGCAAATGCCCCAAAATCACTGAGTCCTGGGCTTAAAGTGCACTGCACGACCCTTTCCCTCCCTGCCTCACCCAACCCTCTGGGAATCCCAGTCCTCCAAGATGCCAGGCACTGAGGACTGGTTGCATGTGGGTGTGTGGGCGTATTGTGGGTGGGTGTGTGTGCATGTGTACACATCTTCCCTCAAGAGGGAAGCCAACAGTGCAGACCCACCCTTCACCCATCAGCCCCAAATTGAAACAAGCTGGTTGTAATTGTGAGGGAGCCCAGCTCACATCAGCTGGGCCCTGCTCACAGCTTCAGAAAGTGCTGTTTTATGTTCAGATGCAAATAACTGTTTCCTCTCCAGAGCATGCCCTGGACTTGGCTCCAGTCCGGGTGGAAGAGAGGACCAGGGGCTCTGGAGGAACATTGGGCCCATGCTGTCAAGATGAATTAGACTGCCCAGACTCCACCCCTGAGTCCAGTCTTCTCAGTGCTGCATGTGAGGGGCCGAGAGTAGGAGAAGAGGATGCTCCAGGTCGCAGAGCAGCTGTTCTGTTGCCCACAGCCACTGCCAAGCCCCCAAGGACCAGCATCTGCCACCTGATCCTAGGGGACTTTGAACAGGCCCTTCTGCCTCCAGACACACCCTCTTCAATCCCTCCCAAGTGTCTGCTGTCCCAGAGATTCCATCATTATCTGAAAGTCAGCTAATGCTCCCAACACTCTGGAAGGCTGAGGCAGGAGGACCACAAGTTCAAGCCCAGCCTGGACAAATTAGTGAGAACTTGTCTCAAAATTTAAAAATTAAAAAAAGAACTGGTGATGTAAGGCAGTGTGAAGGCCCTGGGTTCAATCCCCAGTACCATATAGAAAAAGAAAAAGTCAGAGAAAGAAAGAAAAGAAAAGAAAAAGATCATCAGTTGAATGCTGTTTACTTTAGGGACCGTGGGCACAGCAGGACCCACAAAGAGGAAAAGAAACCTGTCCCCAGAAGGCTGTCACTCAGAGATCCTCAATGGCCATGGCTAAATAAATAAAATCTTGCCTTCTCTATGTGGAGGAGGCCCTCCAGGCTCATACCCAAGGCCCAAATCTGCTTGTTCCTGCTTCACTGCTGATGACCCAGCTCTGAGCCTATTGAAAACCCTACTTAATTGTCTTAAACCCTTTCTTCATCACTAGGACAAAATACCCAAGATCCTCAATTTAAAGGATGAGAGGCTTACTTTGGCTCATAGTTTTAGAAGTTTCAGTCCAATAGTTGGCCGGCTCCAGGGCAAGAACCACATAGTGGAGAAAAGTGCGCTCACATCATGGTGCAAGGAAGCACAGAGAAAAGTGAGGAGGGGTGGGAGATGCCCCCTTCCTGCTCATGCTCCAGTGACCTGCCTGAAGCCAGGCCCCAGCTACGGGCACAGGGAGCCTTGGGGCACATTCTGCATCTAAACCATAGCACCACTCTGCAAGGCCCAGCTCCAGTGCCTTCTCCTTGGAGATATCCGGGACTCCTCTTTCTTTGAGTCCTCTTAGCAGACACCCAAAAATTTACAATGAGAAGAAGTGGCAGAGGACAGCCAAAAATCTGAATTTACCCCTCAACTAATCTATTCATCTAAGCCCATGTTGAGAATGATGGATGTTTGGGTAAGCATGAGTCAGGGTCCTTGTGGGATTTAACTAAAATCTAGTGAGGTCCTAATATGCGACACTTTATTTTTATCTCTACCCATGCTCTACTTTCTCCTATCCATAGATCAGGAAACCAAGCTCAGAAAGGTAAAGTAATTCACCCAAGTCACACAACTCAGAGGCAAGGGAGTCTCAATTCAGAACCAGATCTGACAGCTTCTCTGGCGCATTCCCCACAGGCACATCTACCCTTGGGGAGCACAGGAATTCTCAAGTCCACGGTCAGGTGGTGCAGGTGCAAGGTTACAAGACAAACACGGGGCATCTACCTTCGGCCTCCTTTGCACTTCTGGTAAAGTCCTTCAAATACGATTCAATGTCAAGAATATCGACATTAAACCCAGCCCAGATGTTGTGTATTATGGAGTGGAATGCTAAGACTGCATACATTTTATACATGAATGTGGGTCTTCCAATCCATCCTGCACCCGAGGAGGGCTGCTCTGGGCTGTGCTCCAGGCCCCCAAGCTGGTACCCTTTTAGGGTCCTGTGCCATGAAGCATACCAGAGCAGAAAGGGGCTTCAGCCATCTCCTGAACTGTGCATGATCTTCCCTCCTGAAGCTGGGCCCTGCATGCCACAACTGACTGGCGGATCTTGTAGCCCAAATGATATGTTAATCGGGAACTGGTAGCTCTTCTCTTGTAGGATCTTAGGGTTCTAAAGGGACCTTAGGTACTCTCTCCTAAAGTAAAGCAGAAGGGTAGAATTTCAGCCACTGTGTCAAATGCTAGGGGAGTTTACATCCATGTCCCTCAAATGACTCTGGGTCACACAGTTTAGAATCGAGCATTGCTGGCATTGACTAGGAGAGAGAATATGTGCTTTGTTTTTGATTATCTGGCAGGAGAAACTCAAATACAATAAACAGCACATGAGCCACCAAGCTCCCCACCACCCTCCTCTCATGTCCGTAGCAGACTTGACTAATCAGCCACAAGCCCAGTTTCTTCTGGATTCCAGACTTCAGAATCCTTCTCAACACAGCACTCAGGCAGCTGCTGCCCCTAAGTCAGAGTGGGCCCCAGATACAACTCCGCTCACCCTGCCTGCTCTGGACCTCATTCCTCACATGGGGTTTCCCCTCCGGAGCCTGCTTTTTACACACCCACCTCTCACTGGGCAGCCAAAAGCTGATGGGAAACTCCTCTGCAAATCTTTCTGTGCTTTACCTTCCCTACAGGAGGAAGTCCCACCCTTTCCTGATTGTAGGACTCCCCACACTCTGTCCCAAATCCCTGCGTTTCTTGTGACACAACCACCCCTGAGTCTGCCCACAGACACAGAATGGCACACTTACCTCCCACCTCTCTCCCAAACCTATCCCTTTCTGCTGCCCTGGCCAGGAGCAACTCCCCCAACCACACACACACACGCACACACACACACACCCCTCACCTACTTCAGTGGCTCTCAAACTTAAGCATCCATGGGAGACTTATCAGAAATAGGTGGCTGGTTCTCCACATCCAGAGTTTATGACTCTGGAGGTCTGGGTTGGGCCCCAACCAAGAATCTGTGCTTCTCACAATTTCCCAAGCAAAGCTGGTGCTACGCTGGGGCCTGAGAGGAGGCACACTTTGGAAACGCTGGCTCTAGATGACTGGCTGCCTTTTGAGCTCTGTGCAGGCTGCCCTTCCTCCAGGAGCTCTCTCCCATGCTGTCAAGGGCCTCCTCCAGGCCCTTCTTGGCCAGCCCGTAAACCCAGAGGGCTCTCTCACTCCTTCCCAATGGGACTAAAATGTGTCTGCATAGCCCAGTCATCCTAGCAGAAGCGGAGGCCCTGGTGTCCTCCACAGACTTGGATGATGCCCAAAAATTTGAGAGGCTTTTGCACACCCCCTCTTTATGCACAAACATGTCTGCATATGGATAACCAGTTTTCCCAGCACCATTTTTTAATGATGCTGTCTTTTCTCCAGCATGTTTTGGCACCTTTGTCAAGGATCAAATGACTGAATGTGCCTGACATCCTCTCTTCAATGCTACTAAGCTGCACATTTGTTTTGGTACTAAAACCGTGCTGTTTTTATCGCTGTAGCTTTGTAATATAACTCAAAATTTGGGATGGTTATTCTTCCTGCTTTGCTTTTGTTGCCCAGGATTGCTTTTGCTGTTTTGAGTCTCTTCTAGTTCCATACAAATTTTAGGATTTTTTTTTTGTCTAATTCTGTGAAGAATCCTATTGATATTTTGGTAGAATTGCATTAAATATATAATCAGTGTTGGTAATATGGCCATGTTGACCATATTGGTTCTGTCTATCCAGGAACAGGAGATCTCTTTCCATTGTCTGATGCCCTCTCCAATCTCTTTTCAGGGTGCTAGTTTCTGTTATAAAGGTCTTTCTCTTCCTTGGTTAAGCTAACTCTTAAGTATTTAATTTTTTTAAGCTATTGGGAATGGGATTGTTTTCTCAATTTCTTTCTCAGTGAGTTATACATTTTTTTAAGTGGTTTTAGCTTCTGCAAATTGCTCTGTGATCATTTCTAGTTAATTTTTGTGTTTGGTATGAAATAAGAACCAAGGTGCATACTTTTTCAAATGTATATTCAGTTCCAGCATTGTTTATTTTCCCTTTGGACAGTCTTGGTACCTTGATCAAAAGCTAATTACCCTGTTTTTTATCTCTTTCTTGGCTCTACTATGTTGCATTAATCTATGTCTCTCTTTGCACCATACCACTGTTTTGATTACTATAATTTTATGATAAATCTTGATATCAGGTTGTATAAGTCCTCCAACTTTGTTCTTTTCAAAAGCATTTTGGATAATTTGAGTTTTTGTGTTTCCACATAAATTTGATAATCAGTTGTCATTTTCTACAAAAATTCTTCTGGAAAATTCTTTTGGAATTTCATTCATTTATAGACTAATTTGAGAGTTAAATGACATCTTTAAAATATTGAGTTTTCTGATTCTTGAATACCACACTACTAAGTTAGGTCTTAATTTGTGTCACCAATGCTTTGTACATTTCACAAATCTTAGTAAATATCTTCTGATAGTACTTTACATTATGTAAATTTCATTTTCCAATTGTTGTTCATTATATGTGGAATTACAGTGGACTGTGGTACATTGAATTTCTATTCCAATGGCTCTTTGATAAGTTTACTTAGTTCCTGCAGCTTTTTGTAGTTTCTTTTGGATTTTCTACACATATGATCCTGTCATCAACAAAGATGATTTTACTTTTTCTTTTTCAATCAAAGTGCCTTTTTGCCACATGCTTTATTGACTGTCCAGGATCTCTAGCATATTATTGAACAGAACTGGTGAAAATGAACATTCTTGAATGTAGGAAGAAAGGATTCATTTTCAATATTATAAAGTGAGTTGCAGGTTTTATTATAAAATGACTTTTATTAGAATAGAGAAGTTTCCTTCCATTTCTAGTTTGCTGAGGAATTTTATCGTAAATGAGTATTTACTATTTTCAAGTGCTTTATCTCTGTCTGTTGAGATGATCATATCATTTCCTCCTTTATTCTATTAATATCATTTTATTACATAACTGAATTTCAGATGTTAACCCAAATCTTACATTCCTGGAGCAAACAGGATATTGCTGGATATGATTTACTATTGCTTTGCCAATATTTTGCATCTATATTCATGGGACTATTAATCTTGGATATTCTTTCTTTTAATATCTGGAATCAGGGTACTGCCAGGCTCATAAAATGAATTGGAGAATTATTTGCTCTTCCTCTAAAAAGATTTCCTGTAAGAATGGTACAAGTTCTCTCTTAAAATTTTGGTAGAATTTGCCATTGAGGTCACTGTGTATTACAATGTTTCGTTTTGTAAGAAAATGATTTTTAACTGTTTATTGTTAAGTAATTTCAAACACTGAGAAGAATTACCAAAAAAAGTACAAAAACTCTCACTTATCCTTCATCAGAATCTTTTAATAGTGCACAAAGAAATAAATAGGAGTTTCTCTGGTGTGAAAAACTAGCAGTGTAAATAAGAATCAAAATGTATCATTGATATTGTAAAATAGGAAGAAAAGATCTAACGGAGTAGGGGAAATGGGAGGGTAGGGAAAGGAAAGAAGGGAAAAGAAAAATATAAGAAAAGGAAAAACATGGAAACAAAGTCTTTGTAAATAGGGAAGGGTGGAGGTGATGAAGGGAGGGCAGAGGAATGGGGAAAAAATAAGAACCAAAATACATCAAGTAAAGGTACAAGATGCTAATGATGAATGTAACTGTACTGTATACCTAAAATGTACCAATAAATTTAATAGAAAAGAAAAACGTGTAATAGTGCACATAACCTCAGTACAATGATCAAAAGATTTTTTTTAAATAACACTGGTATATACCTGTAACTGAACAGCAGACTTTACTGGGACTCATCAGTGTTTTCCAGTAGTCCTCTATTTACACTAGAATCTACTCTAGGCTCCTTAGTTGTGATATCTTCTTAGTTTCATTCAGTCTGTCACATTGCCTCAGCCTTTCCTTGTTGTTCGTCAAATGTGGCTTTGAGGTTCTCAAAGTGATGATCAGTTATTTGGTTGAATGGCCCTCCCTTTGGGGACCTGGACCCTAGGCTGTGTAGAGTCTCATGATTTGATTGAGTTATGCATCCCTGGGGAGAAAACTTCTGAGGGGACATGTCCTTCTCGATGCCTTCTTTAATGAGACATGTCATGTTGCTCTGTTGTATCTATGATGCTAACCTCCACATTCTGTGCTGTACTTAGAAGGGAGAAAATATATTTAAGAGAAGAAATCACAATGCAATAATGACTGACATGGTGACATTAAGTATTTTGCAATATTTTTGCAATCATGATCATTCATCATGTACAACTATTTATACTATCTAAACATGACCGAGAAATTTGAATTTCATCTTCATGTGTTTTTTTCAGTCTAAAGTTTGATCTAAATTTTGTATTGATAATTCTTACTCCAGGAAAGTGAAGTTTCTCCATGTTAAATTAATTTTTAAAGCTATTTATTAAATAAGATGACTCAGGCAGGGTGGTATAGCTTGATATTACTGTCAGTAGACTATGAATCATATGAAAATAATGATAATAACATAATTGCTAATTTTGAAGAAATAAGGGTAAAAAATACTTATTTTACAGAATAATTGTATAAAAGTGGATAAATGATATATATTTTAGTTAAATCACTCATCCAAACACTGTTGGCTCATCAGTGGAACACACTGGCATTTTTAATAATAGTTAAATTCAGTCATTTTTATACTTGGTCGACTTTAACTCATCTAAAAATTATAATTTAACATTTTTTTAATTTTGTCAAAATTCATTACATAACACTTTGAGTTAATTTACCTTTTAAATACTTAGACACAAGTATAAAAGTTTCATTGGAGTGCCTACTACAGGCCCTTCCTGTGTTGGGGATGGACTTGGAGGTGCGGTTACACAAACACACCTGTCCCATGCTGCCCAGGTCTTCTGCCTCCACACCAACACTCCCTAGAGAGCTCTGCTATGCTGGGAGCCACTGTCTCTACCAGGGTTGACACTGACACCCACACCAGCCCCCCAGGGGCACCGCTTTCCTGCTATCCAGCAGGAGTCTGGTTTCTTTCATCCTAAAAGCCCTTCTCCCAGCCCTGGGGTTCTGATTTTACCCCCTAGAGGCTGCTGTCAATGTTGGTTGGCTATTCCACTAGTTTTCAAACTAGCTACACTAGTTTTTGGTGGCTGCTATAGCAAAGTACCACAGACTCTCAAACTTGGTGGTTTGAGCAACAGAAATGTGTTCTCTCACAGCTCAAGAGGCCAAAAGTCGGAGATCAATTTCATAAGGCCAAAATCAAAGTGTTGGCATAGCCGTGCTCCCTCTGGAGGCCCTGGGGGAGAATTTGTTCCTTACTTCTTCCAGCTTCTCATATCTGCTAGTGTTCCTTGGCTTGGGCTGCATTTTTCTAATTTCTGCTTCACTGACCCATGGCTTCCTTTTTTCTTTGTGTGTCATTAAATCTCTCAGCAGCCTGTCGCAAGGATACCTGTGACAGTGCTGAGACTCTACCCAGGTACTCTGGGACAGTCCATCTCAAGATCTTAACTTAATCACAGTACAAAGGCCCTTTTCCCAAAATACAGGGGCATCTGCGCACATGAGGAATTGGGACCCAATACCTTTGGAGACCATTATTCGTCGAATATCACACACACACACACACACACACACACACACATAATTTGCCCATACTACCATCAAAACTGTCTCAGTTCCTTTCTCCCAATTTAAAATCTGGAGCCAAAATCTTCTTGAACCAGTTCAAAATGTCACTGATGGCCTGTCCCAGAATTAACAACTCCCAAAATGACTAACAGTGGAATCAGTTCCTCTCCTCAAAAGAAAACTCTACCCTCACCACAGCATGTGGCCTTGCCTTTCCAGTCCCCCAAAGAAAACAGAAAAATTAGAAAACAATATAAATTTGTGCGCCAAGCATTGGGAAATTCATGAGTCCTATCTGTGCTTATTTTGCTACATTATAAAAGTCACTGGAATTATTAAATTTTGTTTCTCCTACAAATGCCCTAAGGTGACATTCTGCATAGAGACTCCCTGCTGCCTGACAAAGGGTCTGCCACTTCTGTCCCTCCTGCACACTAATCACTCCCTCCCTCCATGGGCCTGATGTAGGAGGCGATGAAGGGATGCTTGTGAACTCAGATGTCTTGTGCAAGATGAAGAGTCTGGAAATGCGGGTTGGAAGCCATCTCTAAAGCTGTGTTCTAACATACGGAACAACTGTCACAATTACACTTAAGAACAGAATAGGTCAAGGAGGAGAGCTGGGATCTTACTGCAGTTCTGCCTCTAACGCATGACACGGCTGGGAAGGCAGCACTTTTTCTCCCAGGCCTGCATTCCTTGCTGCTATGGACCCAAATGCTGGTTGCTTAGCACTCATAGGAAATCTGAGCTAACCAGGTACGTGAAAGACCTATGTATGACACCCCTGGAATGCACCATATCCAATCTCCAGGAGTCAGGCTGCTGCACAGACAGGAACAGGAGTCTGGTTGCTAGTGTGTGACACTGCACAGAAAAATGGCATTGCTCAGCAGACTTTAAACCAGCTTCTCTCATTGTTAATTTTCTGCCCATTGATTCTCAGCCTCTTCAAAGGTCTGAGTGTTCCATCCACATTGCTCCACTTAGCAAATGTGTGTTTTGAAGGGATAAACATTTCTGCTTGTTGAGAAAACCAGAGATTCAGTAAATACACAATCATTTGATCAACATCCCTGCAAGGCTCCAAACTGGCTGCTCAAGATATAGCAAAAAATGACTATGAACAAAAATATAGCACTCCTAACCTGACCCCTCATTATCTGTCCAGTGTGAAGAAGTAGCAGATTGGAATGGAAGTGACTAGACTTTACTGTCCAGATTTAAATTCTAATTCCATCACTTGTAGACACACATGTTACAAAATGTCCTTTGCAACTCTCAATGTCGTTTAAATAAAATTCATGCACACTACCAAGAAAAGTGACTAGCCTGCAGCAAAGCCATGCTAAAGGAATGTATAAACACTGGGCATCTCCCATATGCCAAGCACTACTGTGGTCCCTGTGGGTGCAGATGAACAAGGCCTTGCTCATGGGGAGATTGCTGTGGAGGGAGAGAAACAAACACACTAGCTGTCTGTTATGGATGACACTGGAGTCCCGGGGAGACAACAAACTCAACCCAGCTTGGAGATCAGGATGGGCTCCTATAAAATGTGGCACCTGGGCTCAATCTATGAGGGGAGACAAGACTTGGCCAAGTCCCGGAAAGTAAAAAGAACATTCCAAGCAGCAAGAAGGTCAAAAGGCTTAGAGACCTGAAATAACACAGTGTATGTATGTTCCAGAAGCAAAAAGGGTAAGCTGGTGAGTGGAGGGAGATGGAGCCAGAAAGATAGGCACAGGCAGGGGGAGAGGTTCCTTGACACAGTTTCAAGGTGTGCTAATTTCCTAGGGCTGCTGCAACACATTATCCAAAATTGTTTGGTCTACTTCTAAAGACTGGGCTCTAATATCAAGGTGTCCACGGGGTGGGGTCCTTCTGGAAGTTCTGAAGGAGAATCTGGCCTGTGCTTCTCAAGCCTGAGCCTCTGGTTGTGGATCCTTCCTCCACTTTCATGTGGCATTCTGTGATTGTGCATGTGTGCGCATGTGTGTGTGTGTGGGTATGAATCCAAAGGTTCCCCTCCAATCAGGACACCAGTCACTGGAATAGGGCCCACCCTTCCCTTGTGTGGCATGAGCATCATTAAACATGATTACATCTGCAAAGACCTGTTTCCGCTTAAGGTCACGTTCACAGGCATAGAGTTTAGGACTGGAGCTCACCATTTTGAAGGACACAGTTCCAGCTATAACCCAAGTAATGGAGAGTGATGGGAGACTTTGATTTAGGAACGCCCCTCAGGCCCTGGCAGGAAGAACAGATGACTAGAGATTATTTCATATAGTTTTGTTGCTTGGGTCACTGGCAAGTTCAGTTAAACATGCAGCCAAACACACACACACACACACACACACACACACACACACACATACACACAGTGTTTTTGGCTGAGGGGGTGCACATGTACAGGGAACCATAATTTCTATTTCATTTATAGGCATTGGTTTTTTTAGTTTTTCTGTCCTTAACTATCAGTCAGAATCCTAACAAGAGGCAGCCAGTATACTCCAATCCTGGCACTCAGAGAAAGAAAGGTTCGCTCACTATGAGGCTGTTTGCAGGTGTGGGCTGAGACAGTGAAGTGATCCTCAGGGCCCAGTGGCAGTGGAACTTCACTCCTATCCATGAAGGTGGGCAGTTGCCTGTCTACAAAGAGTCTTGCCAAGGTCATCTGAAGAGGGGCAATGTCCTCTACGGACAGACACAGCCTGTTCAAAGTGACTTCATGACTGCATCCCACTCCCTCTGATCTCCTGACGCCCCATGGCCAAGACTAGTGTGGATGGAAAAGTGGGCCACAGATCAGAGTCACGGGGCTGGGAGCAGAGTGGGAAGCAGGCATAGAAAACCCCCAGGAAGTCTTATTTTGCCTCCCTGGGACTCAGAACGTGATAGCCTCGAAATATGACATCTTGATGTACAGAG
This sequence comes from Fukomys damarensis, assembly GCF_012274545.1. Taxonomy (NCBI): domain Eukaryota; kingdom Metazoa; phylum Chordata; class Mammalia; order Rodentia; family Bathyergidae; genus Fukomys; species Fukomys damarensis. Next base: position 33,170,480 of record NW_022900935.1, on the reverse strand, counting down.
TGTTTTAAACGGAAGGAAACTGAGAAAACTGCAGAAGAAAGAACATCCCTGTCTGGTCTCCTCTGGCCTCTCTCCTTCCCCTAAGGATTAGAACCACCAGGATTCCCTGACCTACCTCCCCGAAGTAGGTCACAGACTGTCATTCCACAGATGTGCTGCCTGGTATCCGGAGGCCGAGAAGAACCTAAAAAGTAAGCCTTCCGAAGTGCCCCTGGTTCATTACCGTTTGAACACACCCTTTTGTCCTCCAGGCCTACCTCGGTGTGACTGTCTACAGAAATAGTTTTCCTTGGGTCTTTGGGTCTTTGACTCTTGATTCCTGAGGATTCCTATACTGTCCAAAAGTTACACTAAGTAAAGTGGGGTATTGTTCACTATTGTCAATCTGATTTTGTAGTAGAGGTGTCAGCCTGAAACTTTGCAGTGTGTGGGGGGGGATCTTTTCTCCCTTACATCTTCCATCCTGATTTCTTGTTTTATTTCTATGCTTTTATTTTTCTCAAACTTTTCATTTGTGTTAGCCATCTCCGATCTTTCCTTTTTAGAATGAAAATACATCTGTAGAGGAAGACTTTCCCATCCCTGTCACCATGGTGCTCTCCATCGTCTGGAGTTTGTGACATTAGAGTTGAGTCACTCTGAACAGTCATAGCAGCTGGTCCACCATGGAATCAGAGCCCTCTGTGTACAGGGCCCTGACCTCTGAGTGTGTCACAGAAACATCAAGGGCCCCCCATCTCCAGGGCTGCCTGGGGACATGCTTACAGCCAGAATCAGCCTGGAACCCAGTGCTCCTGAAAGATATTGCCAACTGTAGGATTTTATGGGAGGAGGGAGAAAGAGAGGCCCAGATGGAGAACCATAGGGGCAGAGAAAAGGGACACAGCTCTGCCTCTGAAACACTTCACATCATCCCATACACAGCCTCAGAAGACCATTTCTTCTCCTTGAATCTCAGCAGTATTCAGACCCAGGCACAGAGTGTCCGAGCTGGAGCGGACTCTGGGGACCACACAACCCATGCCCTTTGTAACCAGATGCACAGAAAGAGGGTTCAGGAATGCCAGGGCTGTGGGCGGTCACAGCTGGCATTTGATGAGCACTGCTCCCTTCACACAGCCTGCCACCCCCTGCTCATGGAAGGTGGCTGAGGATCTGCTCTGTGGAGGGCACCAGGCCAGGAAATGAGGTACCCATGGGGCCAAAGCTGGTGTGACCCTGTCTCGTGGAGTCTACTGAATAAAAGGCTTTCTACATGCTATTATTGATCCTTACCACTCCCCTGCAAGGTACAACCCAGTCAAGTCTAGAAGGCTTGATGTCACCAGTGTTACAAGTGAACAGAGCCCACAGTCCCAAGGATGGAACAGTTTCCAAAAGGGAAAATTGGGTCAGAGAGATTCCTCCCTGCTTTTATTCCAGATTTCCATACAGCAACTCTGAGAGCAAATACTCAGAAGATGGGCACCCCAGTTTGGAGCACACACCAGCCAGCCAGGGACAGACGGCTCTCTAACCTGGCAACCTGACACTGAGGAAGAATGGTCAATCCATCATTTTACCATTTCTGAAGGCTGTGGGCTATGTGCTTCTGCCCGTGCAATCCTGCTGGCACTTAGATTTCTCAATTATTTCATAAAGAAGTGACTCCTTGGTCAGCAACTAATTTGTAATATAAAAATACCTTATCAGGGGCTGGGGATTTAGCTCGGTGGTTCCGGAGCCTGCCTCGCAAGCGCGAGGACCCGAGTTCAATCCCCAGTACCACATAAAAAATAAAAATAAAAATACCTTATCAATTAGATTGGCAGATTTGATCATTTCAAGGCAAATTATAAATGCAGAAATCCTTCATGACCCTGAGGTAGAGAAGAAGACCCCAGAATGACCCTTCCCAGGCCTTATGGCCTTAGGTGTCCCATCTGAGAAGTTGCCCTGTCCAACACTGGAATATTGGGGAGCCCAATCCCAGGTTGCTGAGCACCCAATGCACAGGTCTGGAGGGGCTCAAGCCTTTCGCTTAAACTCCTGATGACTTGACACCATTGGATCCCAAAGGGCACCTGTTACCACAGTGAGTGTTCTGCTGGTCCTGCTGGATGAAGGGACAGGTGGGTTAAAGGAATGTCTGTCCTCTGAACCTACTGACCTCGGGCAGAATGGAGTGTTCCAACACACAACTGGGAAAACGCTGGGACAGAGAAAGCCAGCACCAAGGCAGAATCTCGCCTCACCTCCAGAGCACACAGGAACCTCCCGGGGACTAGATTCAGTGACAGATGTAAAGTCTCCATCACACAGCAAGTACTCAGTGCAAAATGGCTTCCCTCCACACTTCCAAATCTTGCTAGGGAGTGATAAGTTCATCTGTTAGCCCAGACATTTCACAAAAAAGGCACTGGGGCCCAGAGGGGCTAAAGTAAACATCAGTGAGGACACAGCTGGGAAGTAGGGGTAGCCATAAAGGAAAGTGACCCTGACCTCCTGGTTCCAATCGAACTTAAGTCGTCTCTCCACTTCCCAAGACACTCAGCCTCAGCCTGGTGTTACTCACCCGCCAGCTAACGGTCCACAAACACTGAGTCATGGCCTCCCCTCCCCTCAGCTGCGTCAGCATCACAGCAGGCTCTCTCCCAGCTTGGCAAGGCCCCGCCCTCTGCGGGAACCCCTTAGGAGAAGGCACAGGGCGAGGCTGCCAGGAACAAAGTAGGTAGCTATCTGTGCTGGCCTGGCCTGGCCCCATCCAGAGACCCAACCCAAACAAGCCGGAGGGATGGAGAACACTGCCAAGGACCACATCAGAAAGGGACGATTTGAAGAGTGAAAAGGTTCTCCAGATAATGTCAAATCCTTACAATGAGTAAGTTCCCGACGTTCTTGAAATGTGACTCACGCTGCGTGGGCCAGGGCACAAGCTGCAGATAGCCAGAAGTAGGGAGCTGGACATCAGAGCCAGACAGCCTGGCAGAGAGCATCCGTTCCTCTAGCGATGAAGAATCTGCAGTTAAAAGCAGAAGACTGTCATTTCCAGAGTGAAGGGCTAATGAGGGACAGCGCTGGGAACCGGACCAACTCCAATGTGTATTGAGCACTTACTGTGGCCTGGGGGTAAGCAAGTATGAGGGCAGTAAACAGCACAGGCTGATTCTCCCTCTTCCCAGAGCTGACTTGCTGGCAGAGAAGAGACAACTGCACAAAGATTCCGGAAAGTGACGAGAATGCTATGAAGCAGGGTAGGGAGGAGATCAGTCCCATCCAGTCGGGAGGCCGGGGGACAAGAAAGGAGTCTGGGGTAAAGTCGTGGGTTTAGCTGGGCTTAATACCAGAGCTTTCTGGCTCCAAAACCCATGCCCTGCCCAATACACACTACAGGGCAAGGGAATTAGAGGGTGGACCGGTGCCCACCATGTCCAGCTGATATGAGGTGCAGTATGGGCAGCAGAAAGACTTGTACCCCACAAGGGAGCTGGAGGCCTGTCTGGGCCCACTGCCACCGAAGGCAGACGCTGCAGGATCTCCCTGCAGACAGCCAATAGGCTGGAAGGAGGGACACGGTACCAAACGGCCCTCACTGACACTGGAGCTGTGAGCTCCTTTGGGGGCGGCAAGTATCTTCTTAGTCACCCTACAAAGACAGCCCAAGTAACCCAGATGACACCTGGCAGGATTCGCCACCCCCACTCCAAGCCCTTACGTCATCTCTTTTCCTGTTCCATGAACCTTTTTCTTTTTTTTTCTCCGACTGGCAGACAGTCCCATACCAGAGATGCAGAGTGTGGCCCTGTGGGCCTGACCACCATCTCCAAACCAGGGTGTCACCAAGGACTTGTGTATGCCCCATTCCTGGCAATCACCGTGTCAGGCCAGCTGAGCCTCAGAGTTGACACTTCCACCTCTGCTGCTGGCTGAGTGGACGGAACCACTTAGTCTGGGAAGCAGGAGACAGGCCACAAATCTGGCCCTGGAGCCGATAGCTTACTAAGTGTCAGGTCTGTACGGACCCCAAATGTTACTTTCATTAATCCTCCTGAGAGCTCTGTGACGTTATTGTTTTCTCTTTTATAGATGCAAAATAAATCTCCAAGAACCCCTGGTTCCAATTCTGGCTCTGCCATTCATCAGCTGTGTGCCTTCCAGGTTGCTCTCGGTCATTTTAGTTGCATCTCTTTGCCAGGGATTTGAGGACAGAGAGCAGTCACATCCATCCCTTTGAGTCTTTTCTTCCTCGGCTCCAAGATGAAACATCTCCAGTTATTTTTTGTCTCTTGTGGTGCAGTGTTCAAGCACACAGCACTGGAATTACAACCACCAGGATTTGTCCCCAGTACGTGGTCACTTTTTCCTTTCTGAGTGTTAGGTTTCCACCTGGCTGACATGGCACACTCAGAATATCATCCCAACAGGTTGCTGAAAAGATTAAATAGTTTGACAGATGTTACCACCTAGCACCCTGGCACATAGCAGATCTTCAAGATGCTCCTGCTGCTGAGGTTTAGAATATCTTCCCCACCCATTTCAGGTGAACTCAGACCAGTTTGTTAACAGCCATGTTCACCTTACATGACGTTCAGAACCTCACCTCCTCTGGGCTGCCTTCTCAGGGTTACCATAATGTGCCCTGCCAGCCCAGATCTTGGCTCTGGAGAAGAAGCCAGGATGTGTGAACAAGACCAGGGTCATACACTTCCGGGAACCCATGCAGGCTGTACTGCTAAACCACAGCTCAAGAACTAAGGATAAATAAATGCGTGTTTATTCTGAGTACAGGAGAAAAGGCAACAATCTAGTTGAAGCCCTTAGTTTTTTTGTTTCATTAACTCTCTCAGAGCAACCATTAGGAAAATCTCCATCCCAAGAAGAGTAGCATTGGGCAGGGGATTTGGCTCAGTGTTTCCGCCTCCTGCCTCACAAGTGCAAGGTCCCGAGTTTGATCCCCGGTACCAAAAACAACAAATAAAACCCCAAGAAGAGTAGTATTTATAATAACAAGGAGCAGATCAGCTTAAATGCTTACCAAGATCCCCTGCCGCCTCTTCCCCAGCCTTCTCACATATAGATGCCGGCCTTCTTTTAATTCTCTAGACCAGAGAGATTAACCAGCTCTGCTCAAGCTTTGAAGAACTTCAAGGCACTATAATACAGAAAACTGATTTCTTTTAAAAATTTGACAGCAGATGGCACTGACTTTTGCACAGGGTCTTCTGTCTTCAGCCCCAGCAGGGCATTATTCTGCCCACGAAGTCCAGTCCATGAGAGGACAGGGGCCCAAGAGCTCTGTTCCACATGATCACAGGGACCCAGGCTCACGTAGGGTCTGCCATCTTCTCTGTGTCTGCCACTTTGCCCTGGGCATCAACATTTAGCAAACAAGAAAAGAGAAGGAGCCATATATAGTCAGTGTTTTGTGAGCCGGACCTGCAAGTCGCCTGTTCCATTGGCTGGCACCCTATGACTGCGCTCAGGGCACAAAGACTAGGAAATGTAGGATAACTTGTACCCAAGAGTGAAGGGAAGTGAAAGTGCCGAGCTGCTGGCCACTCTGTCACAGGCAGCATAGTAATTTTCTTGGTATACAAGGAAACGCATCTTTTAATTGATTATACACGACTGTTAAGCGTCCTGCCCTTTGCCTCCACTTCTCCTTCTGGACTAGCTTCTGGCCATGCCTTCCTCAAATTGAAGTCCTATTTAAGTATTTTTCCTAAACAATAAAGAATTCACCCTCAGAAAACACCAATTCTGCTGCCAACTCTACAATTCATAAATATTTCCTGTTATTTTTAATGTATATTTTTGCTCTCCTACATAGAAACAAATGTTTAAAGAAATCACTCATAATCCTATAATTCCATTAATTGAAATGTGTTTCTTTCTCATGTGTTTTCAGATGCTGAATGTTGTGTAACATGCATGGTCCTATTCAAGTGATTGATTTTCCTTGAAGCTGAGGTTGAAGAAGGTTAAGTACCTTGCCCAAGGTCACATGGCTGAGAAACAGCAGAGTCAGAATTCTAACCATGACATAACTCCAGCCAGGGCTCTTACCAGGGTCCTGCCTGTCAAAATCCCTTGTACTTTTTCCTGACCACTTACCCTTGTCTGCTGTGTGATTGCCTGTGACAGTCATGATGTGCCCCATCTCCTTCATTGAGTGGCCTCTCTGGGAAATTGGGAGCCATGTTCCATCCCTCTTTGCTACCGAAAGGGTTGGCCCAGTAACTCTTCCAATCAAAGAGACAAACATTTGTCGAACACTGACACTGGAAGTGACCTGAGTGGCTCCTGGGCAGATGGAAGCCAAGTCACAGTCCCCTTTCCTATTTCACGTAGCAACCAAATCATAGACTTTGGGACCTAACAGCCCTGAGATCCTGCCTCACCTCTGCCACTGTACCACTTTGGCAAGCTATTGAGCTTCTCATTTTGTGAAACCCAAATGAGTTCGCGCACCACACAGTCAACACGCAGTATGGATTTTAGTACTGCTAATATTATCACCATTACTTTTGCTGACTTATCCAAATTATTTATAAGGGAACAAAACTTCGAAGGCCTGGGAACATAAAGGAGGTGGAATTTCAGGTGGCTTCTTGTGACCTTTCAGAGAGCAGAGTAGACTAAGTGCTCTTTAGGGGAATTCTTGACCCTTCTAAAAATCCCATTAAACCTAAACACACATCTGTTAGCACACACCAAGCATGTAGTCTCTGCTTTCACCCAGAATTGAGTAGTACAAGGAGGAATATTATATCCAGTAACTCATATGGAACTATTTATCCCCAATCACTTTGTGCTTTTCCTTAAACTTTTCCACAGTCTTTGGTTTCAAAGGCCATTTTGGAACGACTGAATTTCCCTTCAAAATAAGCCCCCCACCACCGTTAAAAAAATGTTCTAGGAAAATCTCCTTGAGGCATAGAGTCTATGAGTTTCCAAACTTGCTTTCCCCTGTCTTCTTTTTTTTTAATAAAAATTGCCCAGGAAACCAAGATTCATTAAAAATGATGTGGGGAGGTGATACGACTGAGTTGAAAGGGGCTTGTAGCTCACCATTTAACAGGGAACTTATGAGGGTCTTTTAGGGGAATCTATAGGATCAAAGAATATGAAGACTGAGAAGACACCATGAGATTCCATAGCTCTAGGTCTTCATTTCAAGGTAGGGAACTGAGGCCCAGAAAAAAGAAATTAATTATCTGAAATGATAAGTCAACCAGAGCGGACACTTAAACCTAAGTCACCTAAATCCAGGCTGAATTAGACCAGGTCTTCTAGAAAGCAGAGAGTGAGACAGGAATTATAACACTGTTCTTTACGTGAGAGGTGCAAGCCCAGGCAGTGTGAGTGAAGAGGGTGAACTGAGGAAAGGAGTAGAAGAACCCTTGTACCTAGTGCCAGTTTGGAGACACAGCCCCAAAATCCACAGGCTGATTGATTTGCACCAAGATGTCCAAGAGCTGCCAGAAGAAGCTGGATCTCCAGTCTGGAGAATCTAGACATTGCATCAGTGCTGGCCAAGAGCAGACAGTGAGTTAGTGGACACACAATCCAGTTAGGAGAACACTACGTATCTACAGCATTGACTCCTCTGCTAGGCAACCAATGCCTCCTAATCTGCCTGCACTTTCCTGGATTTTGCACTGAAGGCGCCTCATCCTGGCAAGCCCCTCAGTCCCAGGCAAATTGGATCGCTTGGTCAGCTGACTCTAGAGGAAGCAGCATGGCTCAGCTATGAGACATCCTTCCTTCCCTTTCCTCTCCCACTTCCCTGTGGGTACTTCTTGGGGGCATCACCCAGCTAAACTATTGGCCATAGTTCAACCTTCATCTCAGAGTCTACTTCTAGGGAAACCGAAGTGCACAGCACACAGTAGGCTCTCAGTAAATGAGTGATTCTATTAAAACTACACAACAAAGTCTCCTCCCTCTTCCTTCCAGCTGCTTTGGAAGCTCCAGCTAAGTGGTCACCAAAGTCCCCAGGGGGTTCCCCCGCTCCCCCTATCAGTCAGCGACCTAAAGAGCTTCTGTCTAGTTCTGCACACAATCACCAGCAGAATAATGCTCCAATTTGGAGGTGATCTGAGTGTGTCCTCCAAGTGTCCAGGCATGAGAAGCTGGGTCCCCAGTGTGACAATGCAATGCCAGGAAGTGGGGACCTTTAAGAGGGGAAGCCTAGTGGGAGTGATTTGTGGACCCTTCCCTAGGAAGAGACCAAGGCAGTTCTCAAAGAACCCTGGGGAGTTTCATGAGAGCAAGACTGACACCTCCCTGCCCGATGGCCTGCAGTCTACCATGTGAATTTTGTCTCATACACACTGTTGTGAGGCCATACAAATAGGGCCGCTTGACCTTGGACTTTCAGCCTTCAAAACTATGAGCTAAGTAAGCCTTTCTACTCTGTATATTACCACCCTTGAGTATTTTGTTTTAGCAATGGAAAACAGGCTAAGACAAATAAATGGTAAATGAGATATGTAGGCCTACCTGGATCAGGTATATGTACATTAACAGCATTTTCCAAGAGATATAACTAGGAAATTGTCACCCAAAAGAATAAGTTGAGAAAAGCTAAACTACTTGTAGAAAAACTAATTTATCCTAGTTCATTTAAATTCTATTTACTTTTAACAGTGTGGAGTCAGAATTCCCCAGTGTGATCAGCAATCTACCTGCCTATATTCAAAACATGTTGGGTGGAGAAGGAGAGATTTGTTCAAATGCTGATTCCAGGGTTATACCTCAGACTCACTCTACTGAATACTGCCAGAATGGGGCCTGGTAATCTGCACATTCAGCCATCTCTCCAGGGAACTCTTGAGCACATTAAACTTTGAGAGCCACTGCCCTAAATATTAACAGAGGGCCTATACTCTATTCTCCCAGCTTCTCATGGAGCAGCCAATGACGATTCTCTCGTTTTAGTGTGCCCCAGTGGGTTTCTCCACCTTGCTCTGCCTGGTTCCTGCAGTTCTCCTTCCAAGAAGATCCCCTTCTGCTATTATCCTGTCCTGGTGTGAGCTGACACAATCGCTTTGCAGGCAGCCTGTGCTATCCGTCTCTGTTTCAGAACTTATCCAAAGTTCACTCTAGGTCCAAGCCATGATCCACTGTGTGGCCCACAGTACATGCCCACCACTAACGATGAGTTACTGTGGCTTGCACCTTTCCAGTCTCCTCTATCTGGGCCTCTGTGCCTACCTGGTTTGGGGTACAGAGAAAGGACAAGACGTGAGGCATTGTGCCCGGGCTACTGTGATCAAAGAATGTTTTATTCCATACTATCTTTGGTGGTAAGAAAAGTTTGTTTCCAGGACCCAAAGGGAATGGATTTTTTTCTAGTGGGCTATCTCTGATCATTCCTGGGCTATGCCCACCTCCCTATGCTCAGCTGAAACAGCCCCAGCGTCACTCATTAACCATACACACCCCACTTGGGGGCTCCTTGTTTGTTTCCTGGGAAGGCATAGGATTCCCCTACCAGCCTATTGCCTTTTTAGGATGAGCATTATATCATGTCTGATTGGAACTTTATTCCCCGACAACAAATCTTGGCCCTGGAAATTGTTCCAACAAAACTGAATGAATGGTCAGTTTCAGCACCACTGTTTTCATTTTATTTTCTTCACAGTATTTATCATTATTTAAATTATCAAGTTTGTTTATTGGTATACTCATTTTTTTCGTAAATAATAGTAGTAGTAGTAGTAGTAATGAAAACCTTTACTAGTTTTGTGGTCTAAATGTGCTCTCCTAAAATTCATATGCTGAAGTCCTAACTCTCAGTACCTCTTAATGTGACCATATTTGGAGATAGGATCTTAAAAGAGGTAATGAAGTTAAAATGAGGAATGTAGGGCAGGCCCTAACTCAGTGTTGTCAGTAAATTTAAAAGAAGGAAAAAAAATGGTGCAGGGGATTTAGCTCAGTGGTGCCACTGCCTGTCTTGCAAGAGCAAGGACCCGAGTTCGATCCCAGGTAAAAAAAAAAAAAAAAAAAAAAAAAAAAAAAAAAAGAAGAAGGAAAAATCCATGTGAAGACAAGGCCATGTCCAGGCCAAGCAGAGACTCTGGAAGATGCCAATCCTGCCCACACCCTCATCTCAGACTTCCAGCCTTCAGAATTTTAAGACATTACATTAAGTCCATCTCATCCAAGCCACACAGTCTATGGTGTTTCATCCCAGCCATCTTAGCAAACTAATACAACAAGAAGGAAGTTCATCTGCCTTGGCCATTCCTCTATCCCAAGTTCCCAAGGTTATTCACTGCTACACAGTAGGTGCTTAATAAATAATTGTCCAGAAAACACCTGAAAATACAAATAACTTACAGCTTTCACCAGACGCACATGCTGTTTCTTCCAAAGGAATCTTTGAATGTGCTGTTCCCAGCCTAAAGCACCTTTCTGCATTCCTTCTATTCTAGTGTCCAGCCAAAGAAATCCTATTTTTTTCTTCAAAACTCAGTTCAGACTCATGTTCTCTTTGCGAGGCTGTGAGCTCAACTTCAGAATCCACATTGAGCACAGGATCTGGCATAGAGGAAATGCCCCATCATTAAGGTACCAAGCCCTTTGATTTACAGTCTCCATCTGCAAGTGACTCACTTTCTATTGTGAGAGAGATCCATTAACACACAGATCTGGCACATTCAGCAGATATTTATTGGATAGGAATTAGCTTACCAAATTGTTTCTTCATATTCTGCTCTTCCTAATAAGTGAGTCCTATTTTTCAAAGAAAAATTAAAGTCTGACTCTTTTGAATGCCTATGGTGACTGTTCCCCAACTCACTAAGCTTCTAGGATTTTAGCATTTCAGAATACAACCCATGATAAGAAGCATTAACCAAGCCCAGAAAGGTGATCTGATACAACTCTTTTAGTCTAGACCTAGCACATATCATGACTCTGACACCAGCAACAGCTCCTTCCTACCTGCACTGACCTAGCCTTGGAAGGCTATTCCACCCCAAGGGTGCACAGTGAGCCAGTCTTGGTATCCACAGCCTGTGTTTTGCCTTAAGCAACAAAATCTGCAAGTAAAGAAAACACTGACTGGAACCATCTGCCTTCCCCCAAAGCTTGAAAGAATCTGCAATGTGGACTCCCTAATCCTCCCCTCTCCCTTCTGCCAGAAATGAATTTCATTTGGAGGCAAAACTAGGGGGGCTGGGGGAGAGGGAGCAGAGAGAGGTAAGCCAGACACATCTGGACAGCTTTTCTTTGTAAATTCAGAAGACTGGAGGGAATCACTTTCTCCCCGTGACAAAGGAAATGGCCCATGGTCAGAAATTGATGACTTGCAAATCTCATGCAAGCGAAGAGGTTATTGTGCCCGGAGGTCTTTGGGGCCTGGAAAAAAATGAAGAGAAAATAATTTAAATGGGGCAGCTGTATATGGGACCAGAATCCTCAGCACCAGCATCAGTCAGCATAGCCAGCAGTCCTGGAGGTAACGCTAAGACCCAGGGTCCTAAGGACCCATTCACCTGTCCGTCCATTCAGCTACTCAGCACACACATCTGAAGACAGATTTCAGATTCTCTTCTCTAGGAGACCCATAGGGAAGGCTGTCACGTACATAGTGACACTCAGGCCACCCCTCACAAAACAATCGTCTAGAACCAAAGACAGATCAGGCAACAGGTACTGCAAAGAAGGAATTGGAAAACACTATTAACTTGACAGTGAGCTTGACTTTGGAGGAGGTGGCAGTGGCAACGTTTCTTTAACCAAACTTTGGTCAGGTTCATATAATTCCTCTGAACTAAGTCTCAACTAGGTCTTCAACTTCAGTCTCTCTCCTTATAAAGTGTGGTTGTAACAAGAATTCTGCTAGTCAATTTAAAGAGAATTCACTACCCTTCATCCACCCCGAATGCCTGGACAAATTCTTCTTCCTCTACTGTCCCCAACTGTGGTACCTATCACTAGGGCAAGAATCCTGTGAAGTGATCAAGAATCTCCCTTCAGTCCTGACATTTTCTCTTACTAATTTTTGTACTGGGGATCAAACTCAGGACCTTGCACTTGTGAGGCAGGCGGCAGAACCACTGAGTTAAATCCCCGGCCCTACTGTCTGATTTTTAACTGTGGTGTTAAAAGATAACCCAGGCACATTAAAACTTTAAATGAGCTTATTGGAGCATTCAGCAATTCATGAATTGGGCAGCACCAGAATACAAGTGGTTCAGTGCCCTACCAAGGAGGCTTGAGGGGAACTTTTACTAGGTGTTCACAAGATCGAAAGAGGAAAAAAATAGTTAGCTTGGTTAAAGTAGAAAATCCCTAGTTAGAGGTTAGTTGGCAGTCTCTGGTTAGTGACACTTAAGTTTCTTTTTACTGTTCACACCAAGATGGATTTTGGTTTGCTTACTTAGGAATGCAAAGTGCTGGAGGCATCTCAGCCTAATGGCTTCCAACTAATTATCCTAACAGTGGCATTAGACAAAGCCTGGGGAGGAAGAAACAGCATTGGATCCTGAAGATTGTCCATTCTGCCTAAAAGAAAACCTAAAGTACAAAGGCACATTCCTGTGAAAGATAGTGAAATTGTGCCAGTCAGCTCTCCCATCACAAAGGAACACCACACCTGACCCCCACAACTTAAAGGAGAGATTCGTTTGGCCCACAGATTCCGATGGGTTCCATCTAAACTCAACTTGGTCCAAGGCAGAAACAGCATGGAAAACAGGTATGGCAGAAGCTGTTCAAGTGACAACCGTCAGGAAACAGAGAAAAGGGTGTAGTGGGGCCAAGAAGACACCCTTCCAGGTCACACCTCCAGTGACCTACCTCCAACCAGGCCTCAGCTCCTAGCAGCACAATACCATACTGAATTCATTCATGAGTGAATCCACTGGTGAGTAGAGCAACACCCCCCACCCCCCACCCCGCTTTCTAATCATCTTCCAAACAAATGAGACATTGGGGGACATTTTAGATCTAAACCATAATAGGTGTACTTAGGAAGAAGAGTGGTTAGGTAGTTAGCTGTGACCTATACTTAAGAGGTGCGGTAAAGAGCAACAGGAGAGCAGCCTATAGAAGGAAGCAGGGGCCACACTGGGACTATATGACTTACCTCCACACACCCTCAATCTTTTCCAAATGGTAGCCAAGCCTACCCAGATATGATGCAAGGAAACCAGGGAAAGATGGAAAGTCTAAAGTCACCTATTTTAAACTGTATTTGAAAGTTCTTGTTTTCTCCTGTAAAAACCATATGCATGTTCCATTCTGCTCTGTAAGATAATTCGGGCCTTATAAAAAAAAATGCTATTTTTCCCTGCTCTTCGAGTGGAATAAATGCCCAGCAGATGGCCATATGTCCTCCAACACATGCCACAGGAGGATGTAAACTGCAACCCAAAGAAGAGCAGAGTTGATGGAGATGAAGACCCAGTCAAAGTTTTAATCAGAAGAAGATGTGAAACTATGAAGCCTTTCCTCCTCGCTCTGTTCCACTCAGTCCCAGACCTCTTCCTCCAAAAAGCAAGAAAATGCAGTTCTCTCTTTTCTGAAGGGAAATAAATCCACAGCTGATATAGATGAGGTCACCCAGCCACCATGCAATGCACATTTCCCCCATGTTTTCCCAGTACCCAACCTATCAGAGGTCTTCTCCAGTGAAGTGACCCAGTACTTCATTTCCAAAGGATCTTAGTCCTTTTCCTGTAAAGATGTGATATTCTCCTATAAGCTTTTGCAACAGAATGTGGTAATAGGAGAAGGCCAGGGGAATTTCAGAGTTCCATCCATATTCTTCTCTTTTCCAATGCTGTAGCCCAAACACTGTTACCACTCAATGGTCCACCACACCAGCCAACTGTGTTTTTTCCTTTGTTTACCTCTTGGCTCCAAGATCCCAATGGCCAAGATGTCACCCTAACTTCTAATTCACTAGAATTACTATTTTCACCAGTGAGATCATTCCTTCCTAGGTTACTTCCTAGGGTTCAACAGACACAAAGAGCCACAAGTCAATTAGCACTTTTTGGACACAATCATTAGGTTCAGTCACAATACACAGCACCCAAGCTCCACCTCTTGGTTCCAATATCTTGGTCACCAATTTGGACTGCACATTACATACTGAAAAACAACACCCAAGGCTTACAATTGGTTGCTTCCCACCTTTCACCAGATCTCCACCCATTTTCTCTGGACTCACATCCCAAAATCAACAAACTGCCATCTTTGAATCTTCAATGTGCAATTCCATTATCCTTTAAAGTCAGATAAAGAATAGAGATTATGGTAAAGCCAATAATTATCATAGTAATCAGTCTGCTACCTTGTGCAACGTGGTGTATATACCAGGGACTTAAAGTAGGTCAGTGATGGTGGACAGCTGTGTATTAGCAGTAAGATGAATCTTAGAGAGGAGAAATCTATGATGCCCACATCCATGCAGAGTGCATCCATCACCTCTTGTGTTTGCTTTCCATACTCAATCGTCAATTCCACTATTTACTCGGACAGTGATCCTGCAGGTTTAGCATGGTGGCTGTTTCTCTCAACTGCACAGTGTATTTTTGGCTTTCTGACCTGGGACTTTGTTGATACTGCTGCGCATGATATCTACTAAAGCCCATAGAGTAGTCAGGCAAACCTAGAGGAAGGAGAACATAATCAGTGGGACAGCCCATGGAGACAATGGACATTCCATCACCTGGGTGAATAGTTCTTAAATTCTCAGAAAGTCCTTCCATCGGTCTGTTTACTGTTGCTATAACAAAATACTGAGGCTCAATACTTTATAAAGAGATTCATTTAGTTCATGATGCTAGTAGATTGTATGGTCCAAACAGCATGACACCAACACCCTGATTGTGCCACTATACGCCTGAGAAATGGAAAGGGAACCAGTCACTCGCAAAAGGGATCAAGTGTGTGGGATGGCCTCACTGTGTATCACACTGCTCTCTCAAAAAGTAACACTCTGTGAGAGCAACATTAATGCCTTCCAAGGGTAGTGACCCCAATGACCTAGCCACTCCCATGAGACACCACCCCTTTAAGGTTCCTCTGCCCTTCAACATGGCCACAGTGCAGACCAAGTCTTTAGCACATAAACCCTTAAGAGAGAAATCATGGCAGCCCCACAATAGTGACCAGCTTGACAGTGAAAACTGCTGCATTCCTTTCTTCCCTGATCCCCTCTGCCCACTCCTGCACTCATTTTCCTCTGGACTCATGTCCCCAAATATTAATCTGTCCACAGTCCTTGTCTCCAGATCTACTTGGTCGGGAGAACCTAACATAAGAGAGTTCCTCTAAGAGAGGTCCTAGAAAACAGATCCTCCAGATGGAATTCTGGAACTGTCACAAGCCACAGGCCAGATGTCAATAAGGAAGCCATCATTGGTGGTGAGAAGGTGGCAATTATCCTGGTCAGACACAAGCATTGCTCATCCTAAGATGGAGGTGGAAAGAGCTGCTGTAGGGTGGAGACGCAACGTGATCTGAGAGTGGTGGTACTTACATGGATTGTAGATTCGGCTTGCCATGGCGAATGGTGTTAGAAGCCTGAAATAAAATGACAGCTCAATTAGCTATCGACTCAAAACATTAGGAGGCCTCCATGAAACCGGGATGGCTCTTTGTGGCTGGGACACACACTGGCTGACAGTAAATGAGAAAGAGGCAGCAAAACTGCATGAGCAGAGCATGAAGTGGAAAGGCTCGGGAAGGCAGGAAGTTTAGCACAGTCTTTTCGTGAGACACCAGCCAGCAGCATCTCCATGTCCTAGAGGTGGGCTGAGTCAGATTGCATCTGCAGTTCACGTGCATTAGTGAAAGACCACCTGGCCTGCATCATGGGAGAGTAGAGGTTCTTTATCTGGACCTTTCTAAAAGCTAACAGTTTTTCAGTTCCCCTGGTGCATGGGTGACAGCAATACCCCTAAACATAGCCTCAAGTGATTCTGAATTTCTGAGAGATGTCCTGTTATAGACTACATGTTTGTTGTATGTCTTCCAAATTCACATGTTGAAATCCTAACCCCTGAGGTGATGGTATTTGGGGATAATTTTAGGCATGAAGGTAGAGCTCTTATGAAAGAGACTATTGAAAACTTCTGTATCCCTCTTTCTGCCTTGGAGTACACAAAAAGAAGTTGGCTGTCTTTTGCCTGGAAAAGAGTGTGCCCTCACCAGGTTCATCATGCTGGCACCTGGATCCCAGACTTACAGCTTCTAGAACTCTGAAAAATAAATGCCTGTCATTTTATCACTGAATCTAAGGTAATTTGTCACCACAGCCTACTCTGACTATGATGCCCTCTTAACATCACACTTCTTCCTTAGTGGGAAGAAACATAGGATGGGTCTCAGAGACATCTTTGGAGGAGATGTTTGGCATGCTGTAGGTCAGGGCTCTGCAAGCTAAACCAAATCAGACCCACAGCCTGTTTCTGTAAATAGAAGTTTGCTGGAACCCAGCCATGCTCATTGGTTTGTACATTATCTATAGCTGCTTCTACACTATTACAGCAGAGTGGAGTCACGACAAGACAGGCAATGTGCTCGAAGCTAAAGTGATTTCCTATCTGGCCTTTTAAGGGACAATGTGCCAACCCTACTCGAGGTCCCTGAAACCATATAGGAAATCCATTTCACAGCGTGTAAAGTTCACCCTCTGTACACATGTATCTTACCAAACTTCTAGGGAATCTGCTGTTTCCAGATCTTACCTACCTAGTGTCCCCAGCCTAGTGATAACATGAAGACCCTGAGCTGGTCAGGCCATCGAGAAGCTATAGAATAGATTACAACACCAATCTGAAGAACTTACAAGTCCCAGAATCGAGTCAGTAAATGTGTTACTGCTCTCCCTACCCAATAACAGCAAGTTGCCTCTGCTGTTTGTCTCGGTTCCCCAGAATCGAGAAAGATGTGTTTGCTTGCTTGGTTGCTGCATATCCGATGTCAAGGGCTGTGTTGCTTAGTTCCAAGAGAACACATCGGAAACAGCAGCCACTGCTGGAGTCTCCACCTAACTCAATTTATGATGCCGTCATCTAAAAGAATCCTTTTACCCTGGAAAATGAAAACAAAAAATTAAGTGGAGATGAGCTAAGAAGCCCTCTGCCTACATCCTTCATGTCCACTAGTTGCAGTAATGTCCAGTTCCCCTTGCAATATAGTCCTGGCATATGTAATGGTTTCTCTGGGATCCTTTCCCACAGCAAACCTCACAGTGGATCAGGAAGCTGTGCTAGAATTCTGTCCATTGTCAACGACAGCTACGCATCTAGGTTGGGACGTAGCCCTCCTGTCCTTCTACACAGAGGTCTCCCTCTGTACATTTCTGTTCCGGAACTGAGCAGCGTGCAACACAGTTGTTTACATGCAATATGTACACGTACATACAGAGGAAATACCTGGAAGGCTACAGAATATAGTTTAATGGTGGTTGTCTGTACAAGGTGGGTTATAAGTGGATATTTTCCTTCACAACTAGTTCTCTATATGATTATTTTCCACACACAAAAAAAGCAGGCATTGCTTTTGTGGTAAGAAACAAGTGATTCACTGTTTTCCTAAAGAGGCAGAAGTCTGCGCACTGCTTTTAAGCCATTTGAATTCTTGATTCTCTTCCCCCAGAATCAAACTGTACAAGAGTCTTGGCATCATGCCTGTGGTTACAGATGTCCAGAAGAGCAATCTAAAGCCCCAGGAGCAGAGGGCAGTCTTACACTCATTCAGGATGGCAGCATTTGGGACCCCAGTCCTAAGATGAGGGCAGCCACTCTGGCACCATGCAGACCCTCTGTGCCCTATTGCTCTGGCCCAGCTGGCTCAGGCTGATGCATGGGCACTGTGAGTCCTGGGACCGCATGTCACAGAGTCCCTGTGAGTCGTACAACCCTGCCCAGAAGGCTGATGCAGACTGTTTCCTTGACTTCAAATAGAAGAATTGGTTGGGCCAATAGCCTGACTACCTTTGCACCAGGAATCATCAAAACATCTTGAAAGCTTTCCCGATATTTTGGGTTTGTCAAAACTCTCAGTCATGCTTGACTGATTAATTCTAAATGCACACAGCTTAAAAAGAAACAGAAGGATTTCAAATAGAATCCTTCTGTTTTTGATTCATTCACACCTAATTCAGCCCCGTGTGGGGGAAGGGATGGGAAGGGTACCAGAGGCCTGGTGTCCAACAGTGATGATGGAGGATGCCAGGGAGGCAGGAGGCTGTCAGGGAGTTGGGTACCAACAGGGAGCAGAAAACCTGTTCTCAGTCAGTCTTTATTGAATTCCCAGCCCCCTGGGCCAGACCCTGTGTGATCCAAGTACAATGTCAGAGATGAATATAAAAACAAATAATTCCCAAAAGAGTGTCGGGGCTGGGATGGCAACTGTGCAGGGCACAGTGAGACACTGAAGAGGAGGAGGCAGCTCTGCCCAGAGCATAAGAAAATGCTTCACAGATAATGATGATGCCAACGCCTGCCGTTTATTGAGTACTTGACCTGGTATCCATTTCCTAAGGCTGCCTCGAATTACGACACCCTGCGCAGCTGAAAACAAGAGAAATACACTGCCTTACCACTCAGAAAGCCAGAAGTGACGATGTCACCTGGTGAAGTTCCTTCTGGGAAGGAGAATCTGTCCCATGCCTGTCTCCTAATTCAGTGGCACACGGCAATCCTGGGCACTCTTTGGCCTGCAGCTGCATCAGCCCAGCTGGCCTCTTTCGTCATGTGGCTGTGTAAAGACAGGGCACACCTCAAATCCACTATGATTTCTGTCTCCAGTTCCTGTTCCCAAAGAAGCTCACATTCACAGGTAGGGGGTGACCATTTGCACAGGCCTTTTAGGAGGACGCAGTTTACTATATACACCATACTTCTGCTCCTTACATACATTATATGATTTCACTTTCATACCAACCCTTCCAGGCAGGTACTATTACCAGCGAGGTTTACAAATGAGGCAAACACCTTAGCTACGGTGATCTTTCTCCAAGAAGGAGAAAGCTCTGTGGCCCCAGGTCCCTCCAGAAGAAGTGGAAACTCTGACTCACCACTCAGGGGCTGGGACACCTCTCTCTGGCAGCCTCTCCTTCTACCCTGGCCTCCAAGGGTGTCCCATGTCCTTGCCCCAGTGAACAGCCTGGCCCCTTGCGCCTGAAGGAGGCCACTCCCTAGCATTCCTCTGGCCCTATGCTGGTGCTCTCTCCTCTTCTCCCGAAAACTCCTGCTTTACCTTCAATGCCCAGCTTCACTGCTGCCTACTCACACACTCCCAGTTCTCCTGAGGGACTTAGCCCTGACTACATTCCCAAAGCTCCTCTTTCTCATGAAGAGTAAAGCACTTTGATAGCATCTGTTTTCATTCCCATCCTCCCTAAATAGACTCATAGCCTCTTTTCTACTTCCCCAGCATGGAGCAAAAGAAGAAGCATAGTAGGTGCTCAGTAAATGTATACAGGTGGCTGCATGGGCAGGAGGCAGGAGTTAAGTGCTATTTCATTCCCAGGGGATGGTCCCTTCTCAGCACAGATGGAAGCCACTCAGGACACTCGCTGACCCTCTCCAGCCCCAGCCCAGGCTCCACTCCGCATGTCCCTCCTGAGACCAGCATCACCCAGTTAACACAGCTGTGGGGCTTCTCCTACTGATCAAGGCAGATCCTCCAGCTCTCCTCTGTGTTTCCTACCGCAGCTCTGGTTCCTGGCTTTGGCCGCCACTGGGCTTATCACAGCCACACAGCCCCAGAGCTCACCCCCAGCAGGGATAAAAAGTGGAACATCGGTGCTCTGTCCACTAGCGAGCCTCAGAGAGACTGGACTGGGTGGGCCCACAGAAGAGAGTCAGCCCCAAGCTCAAGGAGCTCAAGGAGCTCCCATTCAAGTGAGAATGGCACTTGAGTGAATGAATACTCAAAATACAGTATGATTCAGGGCCAAAAGCAGGGTGTGGGTGTGGCGACATACACCTACAATCCCAGCACTCTGGGAGGCTGAGGCAGGAGGATGGTAAGTCTGAGCCCAGCCTAGGCAACTGAGTGACTTAGTGAGACCCTATCTCAAAATAAAAAAGGGATGGGATACCGCTCAGTGTGAAGGCCTAAAAAATAAAGAACTCCCAGGGCAGGAAGCGGGGAAAGGTGCACACATGCGGGGATATGGTACAACCCAGGGACAGGCCACAGAAGCAGGCTTGGTGTGCTCAAGGAAGACTTCCTGCCAGAGTGAAGAGCTACTCTGCAGTCTTAGTAATGTGCAAACACAGGACCTTAGGCCACGTTACACCCGGACCCCCGCAGTATCCAGAGAGCCCCCAGAACAGTGTGGGGAGCAAGGTTATAGATCCCAGAACTTGCAGCTTTTATGGGCAGAAGAAGAAGCCCATGACACGAAATTCTTGCCCAGCTGCCTGACTTCCTGGGGCTCCAGAACAGTGTGGGGAGCAAGGTTATAGATCCCAGAACTTGCAGCTTTTATGGGCAGAAGAAGCCCATGACACGAAATTCTTGCCCAGCTGCCTGACTTCCTGGGGTCCTGAGCTGGTGAAGCTCAGCCTCTGGACTCTGAGTTGACCAGTTCCCAGTCCCTTCTCTCAGCGTCCTCGTCAGACCTGGCCCTGTGTTGGAGAATGAGCACTGCCAGGGAGTCCGTGCACACGGCTTGATTCCTTTCCAGGTGTGTGACTCCAGAAAAGCCACCTAACCTAGCCTTTGTTGCCTGATCCATAGCAAGAGGGTGACGCTAATATCTCCCTCGTGAGCTACTGTAAGGATGAAATAAGATAGCACAGGTGAGGGCCAGGTATTTAGCTCAGTGGTTCCGCTGCCTGCCTCAAAAGCACAAGGACCCAAGTTCGATCCCCGATACCAAAATAATAATAATAATAACAATAACAATAATAATAATAACAATAATAATGAGATAGCATAGGCAAATCTCACTTTTCGAGCCTCTGGACACAATGTGCATGTTTCTCCCTTCTCGCACCTCTTCTCTGGGCTGGAAAACTGCCCCGGTTTATCTTCTCATCCCCCAGGTTCCCTGAAGTCCTTCTGTTGAGAGCTTCCACACACACCTAAGGCCCAATTCCCTCATTCAGAGAGACTCACAGTGCCTAGATTATTTTTAATACTAAGGGTTGAATGCAGAGCCTTTGCACAGAGCACCATCCCCAGCACTTTTCTTATTTTGAAACAAGGTCTAAGTGGCCAAACTGTTCAGGTTGGGTTCAGACTTTCAATCCTCCTACCTCAGCCTGCCAGAGTGCTGGGACTACAGGCCGGTACCACAAGCCCAGCACTGGGATTTCCTTTATATCACACTCAGCCAAACTGGGTTCTGCAGATGGTTACTTCGCTGCCAGCCTGCTGTGAGGGGAGAGAGCTCACCTATCTCATTCAGGCTTTGTGTCCAACTAGACTCACAGCTGGTACAGAGCAGCACTCGGTGCTACTGAGCAGATGCACGAAACAAATGAAAAGTGGGAACTCAGGATGGGGTAGGCACTGCTAGCACTGTACTGAGCCCACTATTTACTAGGTGTGTGCCTTCATTGCTTCACCTGCAAAACAGAAAGGAGGAATATTCAAGACCACCTCCAAAATCCAGTGTTGACCGAATGTAGATAAAATGTCTCCTGGAGAGATGGATCGGGTGGCAGTCACTATTCTAATTCCAGGCAACGCTGAACCAGGGCCTCTGCGTCTGCACCCAAAGGGCTATTTCCAAAGGGGAGCAGCAGACTGTGGCCTCCTGCCCAGGAAGGGCTCGTGGGGGAAGCCTGGCCAGTTGTGCCAGGCCTGCTCCTGCCGCAGCAGATCTGCTCTCCTGCTCCTGACCCGAGTAGAAAAACAGAGAGGAAAATGTTGCCAGCGGCCTTGCGCAGATTCATCATTTTGAATCCTCACTCTTAACATATGTTTTCGATCCATGCAAAACATGGATTTCTGGTTTCCATTACCTTTGTTTCATTTTAGAATATAATGTTTTTTATAGCCTGGGGAAGGGAGGGCAAAAGCAAGCAAGCGAGCAAGCGAGCAAGGGAGCGTGTGAGTTTGGATGATGCTTTTTTCACCAGAAGAAAGAAGGAAGAGGAAGCCAAGAAACCAGAGACGGCAGGCCTGCCATGGGCTCCTTCCGCTCAACCACTGCTTCCCCAGCATTTATTGAGCACCGACTATATGCATGCAGTAGACAGGCTATGGCAAATGCCAAGGCGTGCTCCCTGCAACTGAGTAATTCAAGGCTCAGGAAGAAGATAAAGTGTGGCTCACAGCACACAATCCAAGGCAGATTTTTCTTCTGGAAAGGAAGAGAAGGAAACAGAGAAGGGAAGGAAGGAAAAGAAGAAGGAAGGAAGGAAGGAAGGAAGGAAGGAAGGAAGGAAGGAAGGAAGAAAGGAAGGAAGGGAGGGAGGAAGCAAGCGTGTCCATCACTTCCTTTCTGCCAGGCACTGCAGTCTTTAATGCTTATATTTTATTTATTTCTCATAACAGCCCTAGAAAGGAAGACCATTTACCATTTCACGAGTGAGAACACAGAGACAGGTGGTGTCCTAGGTCTCACGGTGACAGAGCACCAGCCACCTCGCCTGCCTCAGCACACAGAGCAGGTGCCAACTCTGCTGAAAGTCGGGACTGCACCCCCTGTGCCCTCAAGAGAGCCCATGGGCCCCGTAACTCCACCAGCTCCTCCAAGGCTTCTGGAACCATGGCCAGTTAAAGCCACCGGCCCTTAGAGCGGATGCGCTCAACCCTGCTCCTGGAGAAGCAGGCTCTGCAGCAGGTGGGGCAGGATTGTTCCTTGGAGAGCCGGGCCCGGTCCTCCCCTCCGGAGCTGCAGGGAAATCAGCAGTGCCAATAGCTTTGGCATTTAATTGCTTCCAGACCCCGGAAAACTGCAACCCACTCACCCCACCCCAGCCCATCCCTGCTAAAGCAGTCCCAGGTCGGCTGAGCAGAAAGGTTTGTTTTGGCAGAAAGCTGGGTGCTCTCCAGCTCGATAATCGCCTGTGTTAACACACCATTATGTGTGTCGTTAACAGACTTGGCAACTGGGATTTGGCTTTCTTTATTTTTTGTTCTTTACATTTTCTTTTTCATTTTCTAAAAATAGAAAAACAAAATGCAACCCCATGTGTGAATCAGAAACACCAAGACTCCCAGCCACACAGGTGCTCCGTGACGCTGGCTGAAGAGAAGGCTTCGTCGGAGAGCCATCCCTCTGCCAGGAAGTCCCTCGCAGTTTTGTCCCTGAAGGGGGCTCAGTCGGGCACCACACACAGGGCCTGCTGCTCCTGAAGGGCACCGCACACCCAGCCCGTCCTCCAACAGCACCGCAGCACCTCCACGGCACCAGCTAGCAAGGGCGTGGAAGGGTCAGGGCTGGGGAGTCACACGGGCCCCGAAGGAAGACCAGCTTCACTACGTCGTGGTTTGAGGGAACCTGACCCTGAGATTTAACCAGTTTCTTTCACAAAGAGCTCCATACAACGCTTCCCTCCATTTACCTTGCCACGCTCAGCAATTCCTCGAAACAAAGACTGGAATCCCAGTATTCAGCAATGGAATGTATTCCGAATATAATGATAAATCAGACACATGCCCTGTCTTCCAAAAGCTTAGCATTTCATAGAGAGCTAGAAACACAGAAATCGAGTCCTACCACTGTCGCACAGGTACAGATTAAGCAGTTCTCTCAATTCTAATGTCCTCACCCTGGTCCAAGCCAGCCGTGCTCTCATCTTGATCCCTGCGATGCCCTTCCCACTGGCCTCCTGGCTCCCTCTCCTGCTCCTCCAGGGCCTGTTCTTGGCAGAGCCACCAGCAGCAAACCCTCCTCTGATCACGTAGCCCTCCCGCCCCATGCCCCAGCAGCTTCCCAGGAAACGGGGGAATCTAAAGTTGACCTAGGACCCCAGCTGTCTCCTCCCTCACCCTCTCTCTGCTGAAGCCACTCCAGGCTGCTTGTTCTCACTGAAGCAACCTACAAAGCTCTCACTTCCGAGTCTGTTCTCGCTCCTAGAATTGTGATGTCCAGACATCTGGAGCACCTTCCCTCACCCACTCCATTCTCTGCTCCGGTGTCACCTCCTCAGACAGGCACCCAATCCATTTCCTGCTAGTGCCTTTGCTTTGCTTTATTTTCATCCATATACTTAGCACGCTCTAAACCATATTGTGCATCTGTTTGTGTATTTTTGACCTCTCTCACCAGAATATAAACTCCCAAGGAACAGAGACTTTGGAACAATGCCCTGCATGTACTATGTGCTCAGTAAATATTTATTGGGTGGGGAAATGAGTGGAGAAATGAGCACATGTTGTAGGCCAGATGCTGTGCTCAGCCGAGCGCTTCCGTCCTGGTCTGCTTGGGGAACTGGGCGGAAAGGAATTCAGTAGGAGCCCTGAGAAAGTGCCTGAGCCCTCTATGGAAAATCAGAGCTGGTGCACCCCTTTAAAAAGAAATGATTTCTAAGCAGAGTCTTGAAAGGTGACCTGGAATAGCAAGATGAGATGAAGAAGCTAGCATTCTAGGGAGAGGAAGCTATTACAAAAGGCACAGGGAAAAACAATTTCTTTTATGTACTTTGAGAACCACAAGCATTCATCTTTACCTGCCAGAGATACTGGCTCTTAACTCATCCACTGTGGGACGCTATTACAGGACAGTGACACACATTCCTTCTGGCCACTGAGCAAGGAAAAGATGTGGGGAGGCATGAAGCATGAGTTAGCTAGTAAAACAATAACAATAAAAATTAGAACAAAACATTAAACATCTTCTAAAGAGGGTAGACTGTTCAACGGAAGAGCGACCTTTTTGATCTGCTAAGAATTTCTGCAACTTTGATTACACAGATTTGAGGACAAGAGCTAGGGAGAATTGCTTTCCCTGAATGATAGAAGAAAAGAATCTGAGAGTTGCTGGAGATTCTCAGTGGGGGAAAAAAAATAGGAGCAAAGGAAAGAAGAAAAGCTGGCAAAATAAGGTGGTGCCAGGCACGGAGGAGGGTAAACTTCCAATGAGAAAAGCCCGGTTGCAAAGGAGTTTTGTTTTGTTTTGTTTTGCACTGTTTTGTTTCGTTTTGTTTCTGGGTGCTGGAGATTGAACCCAGAGCCTCACGATGCTAAGCGGGCACCCTCCAGCAAGCTACGTGCCCAGCCCTGCAAAGGAGCTTTCAAAAACAGGAGTATGTGATTTATTATTTTTAGTTTGTTAATTAATGGGTTTATTATTTTAAGTTTGTTAATTAATGGGTTTATTATTTTAAGTTTGTTAATTAACTCTGGCTGTGATGGAGTCACTGGTTTGAAGTGGCCCTCCCACCACTAAAACAAAACAAATGCACAGCTGGACAAAATAGAGAAAGGCGACCATTTGTGGCACTGGACAACAGGCAGCACGAACTTCTCATCCTTCAGAGGAGGTGAGCTCTCAAGGTAAGCCCCGTGGTCACCCCAGCTCCCCTCCACCGGGAGTAATTTCCTCAGTGCAGGGCAGAGAGCTTAAGTCTGCACAAAGCTCACTAGTTCTGGAGAGCCAAAGAGGCAGAGCCACTGAAGAGGCTAGAATCTGTGGAGCAGGGTGGCAGAGAAGAGTGAGCTGTGTACAGGGGTCCCCAGAAGCCTGTGTCGGGACCTCAAGGGGTCCTCAGTGGAGAGAGAGGTTACACAGGCTCAGGGTGAATGCACACAAGCTAATAATCATAAAGCAGCTACAACAGTGTAGAGAACAGAGATTCTAGAAGTCAAGCCGTGCCGGAGGACAGAAGAGATACAGCCCAGTAAGAGTGAGAGATTTGGTTCACATGTTCCCGCATCGCCAGCTAAGACACCAAGACGCTGTGAACCTAAAGACCACACCCTAGGGCCAGACACACTCCTGAGCACTTGGAATAGAACTAGTGGAACTAAGGAAGTGATTCTTAAGATTTATTTCATTTATGCAACATGAATTTAAATCTAAATGGCTACATGTGGCTACCATATTGTACCATGTAGCTTTAGATCCATCTTTAAAAAAAAATTCACAAGAAACGTGATTTTGGATTGATCTCATTAAATTAAAAGGACATAGGGAAGACACTAGGCTTCTCACAGATGCTGCCTATAAAAGCATAAAAGCAAACCCACAAAAACTCACAGTGATAAGACGGTAACCATATCCCATACTGCCTAGTAGAATAAAAATTAAGTTTTCAGAGGAAGAAAATAGACCTCAAGGCCTCTATAAAAATCATGAACATTATCTGGTACATCATCAAAAATTACTAGATATACAAAGAATATAAAAATGTGATCCATACTCAAGAGACCAATCCCAAGATAACTCAGATATTAGATTCAGCACTTGCATTAAAGTGATGATTATATTGTTTTTTTAAGGAATTATATAGGAAGATGCTCTTAATAAGTAAACTAATAGGAGAACCCAGCAGAAATATTGAAACTGTTTGAAAACACTAAAATTTAAAAGTACTATAACTAAAATTTTTTAAATCAAATGTACTTATGGACTTAAAAGATTGGGGGGGGGAAGATTAGGGAAGCAAGAGAATAGTAAACTTGAAGATAAATCAATGAAAAATCAGTCAAACTGAAGGAAAGAAAAAGAGAACAAAGAGAAATGAAAAAAAATAAATCAGGGCTCTCAGAAGCACTATCCTATTAAGTCTAAATATATTACCAAAAATGAAAATTGTCAGATATGGAACAACCACTAAAAAGAAACAAAAAGAAAAAAAAAAACAAAGAACCAAGCTATCTTATGTAAAGGTACAAATTCCCCAGGGGAGTATCATCATACTGTATACCTAAAACATACCAATAAAATGAACGAGTTTTTGAAGAGTGACAAAAAGAAGTAAGACAGAGAAGCCAAGCAAAGAGGCAAAATGGAACTCCAGAAATAAATATGATTCAGAAAGGAAAAGACCTTCCGAGGAGAAAAGGCAGCAGTAAGTGAAAACAAACAGCAAGGTGCAGACCTATGCCAAAACCACGTGGGTAATCATATTAAATGTAAAGAGGCTGAAATTCCTCAACAACAGAAAGAGAAAAAGAATACAACAAGCAGGGTGGGGAGAAAGAAAAAAAAAAGATTCAGGAAAATTACATCTATGCAAGATGAACTTTAAATTTTAAAACACAAATATGTTGAAAGTAAAAAGGTGAGGAAACAGTATGGTGTAGAACTGTGGAAGCCCAGACCCATAGTGCAACTCACTTACAGACAGAGCTGCCGGGAGTACGACAGGATAAATGAGATCATAAGGTCCCCAATAGGAGCGAGGTGCTTCTGAAGAGAGGAAGAAACACTGAGTTTGATCCCAGAAGACGGGCTAAATAAGGACATGGAAAGAACGAGAGGTTTCATCACAAAACTTCCCTGATAGCACCTCAATCTTTAGCCAATCAGCCTCCGGAACTGGGAGAAAACAAATGTTGTTTTCAAGGCATCTAGCCTGTGAATTTTTGTGTTTGCTTGCTTTTTTTGGTTTGTTTTATTTTGCACTGTTTGTTTGTTTGTTTGTTTGTTTGTTTTTGCCACCAGGGATTGAAAACTGACTGGGCCTTGACAATGAGTTAAATTCCCAGCCCTTTTTATTTTTCATCTTGAGATGGGATCTCACTGAATTACCTAGCCTGAGTTCAAGCTTGCAATCTTTCTGATTCAGCCTCTCAGAGCTGGGATTACAGGAATGTGTCACCACACCTGGCTCCATTCATCCCCTGGGTCCTCACTCCAGTAGAAATGCCAGGCAGCAAGATGGTTGTTTTTTTCACTGCTGGGTCTGGTGACTAGAGCAGCCCTAACATGTGATCCGTACTGGATCTGGGAGAAAGGAAGGTAAGGGGAAAGTAACAGGAAGCGTTTTCACAGTCCTGACTTGTGGAAAACCTTCAATAAATGGAAGATTTAAAAAAA
>NW_022900935.1:33098394-33140958 GCF_012274545.1 Fukomys damarensis | reverse complement strand
TGCTCTCAGAAGGGCATGGTGGAGCTGGTGCTGGCCGCTGCCGTCTGGCCTGGAAGTGGGGGTCCTGGCACAGTCGTTATTTCTTTCTTCCACCAGTAGAAAACATCTGTCTCATGAAGGTCATATTCACTGAGGTCCACAACAGAGCTGGGGCCTGGGCCTCCCTCACAGCACGGTGCTCTGGTCCCAGACTCGGGGACCAAGAGAGAGAGTGTCCCCAAGGAACCACCAAAGTGCAGGCAGGCCTCAGAAATAAAATGTGGACTACACAAACCTACTTCTGGGTCGCACTGAGGCAGCCCTTGAAGTAGTCTGAGGAGAATACCACCCTCTTGGAACAGAACACCGAATGTGCTGGGCTGAAGGAGGGTGGAGGAGTAAACTGACCCAAGACCCTAGCGACCCCACTGCAGGGCCAGGCACCCCTCACTCTTCCCCAACCTCCCTGGCATGGGGCCTCTGCAGACCCAGTTCCCAAACTCCAGCCCCTGTGGCTGAGAGCTCGCTGTCCTGCAAACGGCTTGTGTTGTAGAGCAATGGACCCAACATCACACAGATCAGCGGGTAACACTGAGGCAGGACCTCAGTGTCCCTCACACCTGACTCTACTCCTCCCCATAGCAAGCAGTCCCTGCACACTGACTGTGATGATACCAAGGACATTTACGGGTACAGTGAAAAGACAGGGAGCACGCAGTGTAGGAAAGCTCAGCTGAGAATGTAGAGCTTCATTCGGGAGGCACTGAGGAGACACTGAAGGTTCTTGAAAGGGAGAGTTTATCTGGTTTGCACTTTGAAGATCCAAACATGATTCATTATAAAGGATGTACTCAGAGTCTGGATACCTGGTGGGTGCTGTTTACATACAGGGCCCCAGGGGCTCTGCTGATCAGCGCACCCTGAGTACCCTGGTACAGACTGTGACGAGTTATGAGCATGTCTGGTGCAGAGGAAGGCATTACCCACTGCAGTGACCCTCTGAGAAGCGGAGCCCACACCTGGTCCCGAACAGATTTCCCTGAGTCCCACAGCAGCATGCCCTGGGACCTGGAGTAGCTCTGTTCCCACCGGGACCTGTGTCACTGCTGTGAGGACCAGAGTGAGTGTCCACGTGCGCTATTCGTTGGTGTGTACCTGATGGGACTGAGCAGGCACCAGGCCCCAGCTCTGGGCCAGGCTCCAGGCCAACCCCCCAGCCACACCGCCTCTTGTCGCTGCTCTCTGCCCTGGGACTTCTCATGGGGAGACAGGCACTGTCAGGACCCCGGTGCTCAAGTCCAAGCCGCACCAACCCTGACCCCTTACCAGGGCAAGCGACTGCCATCGTGAGCAAGTGATTGCTCACTTTCTTTATCTCCACCGTAACTGTGTGCCTGGTAGGATGGTAGTGAGCACAGGATTAATGTGAGAATGCCTGGGGCAGACCCAGGCCCGACCAGTGTTAGGGACACAGGACAGGAAAGCCCCTCCAGAGCCCCGGGACTGTGCTGTATGGTCCTGGGAAGGTCAAAGGTGTCCAGACAGGAGAGATGGCCTGGGACCCAGCTGCTTGAAGGCCAAGTGTGTGGCATCCAGAGACAGGGCATGGGAGTGCAGAGGGCCCCAAGTGAGGAATCAGAAGGGCCCCGGGTCGGGGACTGTGTTACAGAGCACACTGGGTATCTCCCTCCCTTGGAAGCCCAGGGGGTCCCCCTAGGGGTTTCAGTAGGAGTAGACCTGGTCTAGAGACACCA
Organism: Fukomys damarensis; assembly: GCF_012274545.1. Lineage (NCBI taxonomy): Eukaryota > Metazoa > Chordata > Mammalia > Rodentia > Bathyergidae > Fukomys > Fukomys damarensis. The sequence goes on along the minus strand of NW_022900935.1, from coordinate 33,139,225 downwards.
CAGCCACAGGGAGATCAGACCCAGGGTGTCACTTAAGTAGTGTAGGGAACACCAGGGAAAAGTGGTACCAGATGAGCTGGGGGCAGTGAGAAGAGCAAGAGACAAATAGTAGGCTCTCTGGACGAAGGTGAGGGTCGTCCTCTCAGCCACAGCCTGCCTTGCCAGGGATGAGTGAGGCTCCTGCAGATGTCTTGAGGAGTGGGTCCAACCTAGTTGTTCAAGTACAGCAGTGAGAACGAGGGTCCACGAGACCAGTGGGAGCACCACTCCCAGAGGGTGGGGTCCTCCACCCAGGGCCTCACTCCGAGGTCAGAGTACAGAAGACACCCCAGGGTAGACTGGGCTGCAAGGGCTTGGTAGGCACTTAGGACCCTCTCCAGGCTTGCTGGGATTTGAGGCAGGACTTGATCTCGGACCGGAAATGGAGGAAGCAACAGGAAGAAGAAGGGGCGGTGGGTGATGAGATGAGGGGAGTAGTACAATGGTGACTTTCAGAGCTTTAGGCACCGATGCCTTGGCATCGGAAGATGGGGCTGTGGCCACATCCCTGACACCAGCCTTGCCTGGTCCCCGGACCCCCGTGCCCTTGTCAGGCAAAGCTCCACCCCAGTGGAGAAAGAACAGAGGCAGCTGCTGAAGAAGCCAAGCCGGGGAACTGGCCGAAGATGCAAGGAGGCTGCAGGGGGCACAGCTACCTGTACAGGCTCACAGGTACCCACACGGGCACGGGCACAGGCCTGACCCCTGCATGCATGTAGGGAGAGGAGGGACCTCTCGCAGATCCGCTGGAACACTTTGTACTTTGGCGACCACTCCGTTTAAAATGGCTCTTCTCCTAAGCATGTCCCCAGGCAACATGTGTGCTGTGATTTGATTTTTTTTAAAAATAACTCATTCTTTTTTTCTTGTTATAAAGGCAACACGTTTCTTCCTGAAAAATTGGAAAATACAGAGGAACCAAAAAGAGGAAAATAAAAACCACCCATCTGCTCTCCCGGAGTCACTCGTCTTCACTGGTACCTTGATGACCATTTCTCTTGCTTGTTTCTCTGTCACTGCTCAGTCTCAACTGTTGTCCTGTCATCACAGCCCTGTCACCCTTCTGGGCCACTTCTCTATTTCGCCCTGCCCAGGTGGCCGCCTCTGTGCCCACCTGCCTTGCACCCCGACCCAGATACCCTGGGACAGCCCTGCTTTGCCATCTGTGACTCAGCAACCACCCCTTCCCTGGGCCACACAGATGCTCCTGCCTCCTTGTAAAACAAACGTTTTTCCCATCACTGCTCTTCCGGTGCCCCCCAGGGTTGAAATCCAGAGCTGAGGGTGCTCCAGCAGCTGGGTCGGGCCTAGGCGTGAAACCGCTGTTCATCTGAGAGAGGCCTCAACTTCCTTTCCCCGTGGCACATGGCAGAAACCCTAGGGCTGTTCAGTGACTTCCCCCTTCCCTCACTCCTGGCCCTGTCCCAGGCTGATCTCTCCAGACACACCCAGATGCTCAGCCGAACTTGTGTGCACAATCCCCTCTTCCAGACATCTAGGTTGTGACCAATACTCTTAACTACACATCAAAAGAAGCGATCTCACTTGTAAGTGGAGAAACGACCCCCTCCAGAAATTTCTCATCAAACCCAGATCCCTGGAGGGGGTCTTCCTCCTCTTCCTCTATTGATTCAAATGGGATCGAGTAAGTCCTAGATGGGCCACACAACAAACACAGTGGGATCCAAAAAGATCAGAGGGAAAGGCAAGATCCAAATCGGTGCATCTGTGTCCTGGAAGCTCTCCCAGTCTCCTGAGAGGCGGGCCCCACAGAAATGGCCCTGGTGCGAGACACAGCATCACTCCTTCTAACAAGAGGGGGACGAGGAATGTGCTAGGAGCATCACACAGGCTCTAAGGAAAACGCCAAGCCCCTCGTGGACTCTGAGGCCAGCTGAGATCTGACCCAGGGGCCAGAGAAAGGCAGCAAGTGAGAAGGAGAAGGGTCAGAGGGCAGCATGGTGGCAGGAGGTTAATGAACAGGCAGGACAGATCATCGGGAAACACAGCCAGAGAATACCCTGGGCCAGGTCCAGAGGCAACAGAGCACTCTGCCGGCCTCACATCAGGGACAGACAGAAGGTCTGAGAGGAAAACTCAGTCGGGCAGTAGAGTCCTTAAATCATTGTTCCTGAAAATGAATTTGTTTCCACTAACTCATTACTTTATGCTGAGTAGTGTCATCACATGAGCACGGAAAATTGTGCTAAATACATTTTTATGAGCCTAACACTGATGACGTCGATCTACTATGAGTACTAAAAAAAAAACTATATTTTTTATATATCCCACATTTCAGTGAATGTTTTTTCTTGCATACATAAAAGCATCGTGAATATCTCACCTTGTGTTCTGAGCAGGAACACTGGCCTTCCTTGCGACCTCCTGTCACAGGGCCTTTACACTTGCTGCTCCCAAAGCCTAGAATGGTTTTCCCCCTTCTTCTTCATCCTCCAACCACCTTCCATGTCTCAGATTTCAGCTCAGTTATCACTATCTTTGACTCTCAATCTGGGTGAAGTCTATGTGCTCTCAGTCCTTTCCATAATTAAAATTAAATAATGTAATGTCACTTCCATGCATGTGTGTTTAAACTCAAGGAGTCAAGGCTTAAACCCTGGCGTGGACGGAAGCCCCCTGAGGATAAGAGTGTTCTGTGTCCAAAGTGTCTTTGCACAGATGTAGAATCATTAGTTATTCTCCAGTGAAGAGTACCACTCACCACTCCATTAGGGTCCTCCAAGAAGATTTTTTAGGAATCCAAGAGAGAAAAAAGTGTCTTCTCAGAACAGCTGTCAAGCAAAGTTTTATAACAGACATGCCTTTTATTTATAAGTGAATATTCCTAGCCCACTTACTTCTAGAAAGGGCTTAAAGCAAATTTACAGGAAGGACAACAGATGTGGGAAGGTTTTAAAACTTGGACGGGCCCATATTGGGTGTACAAAGTGATTTAAATCCAAAATTTCAGTGTTCTCTCAACACCCTTGTGAGGAATCTTTTTGGGGTAGGATTGTCAACCCTAATTGGATAAGGGAATTAAGGACCAGTCAATCAATCAACCAATGTGGACATTTCTGCCACACAAGAGCAGGTCTCCATTGCTCTCTGCTGCCTCCTGTTGGTGTAGAGAGGAAAGAGCAAGTCTGCATTTGTTAGGAAGAGTCCCATGTTCTCATACTGAGCCAGTGCACCAGGACTGCCCATCAGTTCCCCTTGCCCATCATCTACTCACCCTCCATCCCAGAGATTCTCAGGGGACATAACTGCTCTGTGCAAATAAGCGGGGACCTTCAGAGTCTTCGGGGGACCTGATCTCAGCCTGGTACCCGTCACACCTCTGGGTTCTAGATGCAGCCCTGGGAAATGACAGTGACAGGCATAGCTCAGGACGCACCCACAATGTGTACCTGCCTGCTGCGTGCTTTCCTCTGGCCTCGGTTTCCTCCTTCTGAACAGAATCAGGATATTGTGTCTTCACAAGGACACTGTGAGCTTCTGAGTGAGGTGCTCAGAAAATGTCCACGTCCCTCATTTCCCTTTCTATTTTTGCTGGCAGTTCCAACAGTGCCTGGAACATTGATTGCTGTCCTGCCCTGCTCCTTGGCAAGGGCCTGAGTGCCGATTCCCCAGCAGTGAGGTCACTGGGGGCTGAGCCAGGAGGGTGCATAAGTGATGCTGTCTCCAGCTGAACTGTGCCTCATACAGGTGACAGAGGCAGGAGCTGCTCAAGCCCCTGGGCCCCATCCCAAGCCAGCCTATGACACATGGCTCATGCTGAGATAAGCAATGAAGACACTTGGGCTACAAATGCAGGGGGGTTAGAAAGTGTTTGTGTCCCTCCAAATGCAAATAACACTAAATCCCATGGACTGGAGAAAACAAGCTGCAATTGTTTATTGTCACAACTGCATTCTTCAGAGGAAGGAGGAGGCGGGGAACCAGATGTCACTCAATAAATCATCCACAGCAACTGGGGAATGGCTGCACTGGGGAAACATCTGATCTGATAATAATCATGTTCTTGTATGCAAGAGGGGAGAGCACAGCCTCAAAATAAAGACCTCTGCCTGGGCAGGGCTGAAGTGCAGAATTCTTTCTCCCTGTGCTGTTTGCACAGTGCTTCTTTTGCCAGTGGGCATTCAGAGTGGTTTGCCTTCAAGGGACAGGAAGAGGGTTAGGTCTTCAGTAACACCAGGTCCAGGAAGTTATCAAAGCACACAATTGTTCAGAGCTTTGGGATCACTTATTCTCTTGGTGGAGACAGAAAAACAAGATTGTTATCCAATCAGTGCTTAGGGCCAACATGGCAAGGCTGTGATCCTTCAATCCTTCGGGAGTTCAGAGAGTTCACCCCAAATACCCCGATTAGCTATCACTGGCAGCAAGCCAACCCAGGGACAACCTTCACGCAGGCAGAGTCCTGCTGGCCCGGGCCAGGTGCCATTCTGGGCCTTGTTGCAGAAATTCCAGGGGCTCTTGCTGGAAAGGACGGGCATGGCAGAGAGGAAGTACACTTGGAAAGCACATCTGGTGACAAAAGCAATGCTTTACTTTTCTAACTGGGTAAATGGAGGCCAAGGGTAAAGAACTTTGAACAAGCCTGCCATTCGTCTGTTGGTATTCCTCAGGTGAACATAACCATACGACCTCTTGTTCTTCCACCACCAAGATGCATTCCCGGGAGAGGCCTTCTCTAGTTTTCACTGTTCATCTGCCTCCCTCCCATTCTTTGAGCTTAGAGGTGATTTTTTGATTCCCCAGGTGCTCTGATCAGAGGGGAAAAATTGGCCTCCTTAAATTTAAGCACTATACTTCTTTAAATACTGCTGAAGATCACACTGACATTTGGGCAACCACATGATTAACTGCAAAAATCAGGAGTGAAGAGAATCAATTTAAAAAGCAAAGCTAGGTACAGTGGTGCACATCTGTGATCCCAGCACTCAGAAGACTGGAGCAACAGGATTGCAAGTCAGAGGCCAGCCTGGGCAACTTAGATCACTGGAGTACTACACTGGCATGAAGAAAGGTAAACTTCGGCCGGGGATTTAGCTCAGCAGTTCGGTGGCCTGCCTTGCAAGCACAAGGACCCGAGTTCAATCCCCGGTACCAAAAAAAAAAAAAAAAGAAAGAAAGAAAGAAAGAAAGAAAGAAAGAAAGGTAAACTTGAGGCATTCATACATAAATGGATGCAATTTGAGAGCATGATGGTAAGTGAAATAAGTCAGACACACAAGCTCAAATATCACATGCCTTCTCTTATATGAGAAATAAAGAACAAACTAAAAGAGAGATAAATAGGGAAGAGAAAGACATTCAAATACTTCCCTAAATTACAAATTCCATTGTTTTAAAAATACTTTAATAGATATGCTAACTGGTTTCATTTATCTAGTTTATCTTAGTTCATCAAAAAGGAGGATTTGTGTTATTATCTGTTTGTTTCTTTTTTTATGACTCTTTCTGGTTTATGGCTTGTACTCTGAGTAACTACTTTGAAGATAATGATGTGCAATATAATAACTGTTGCTACTCTCATTATTTGATTATGAAATTTTGTTTTATTTTTTCATAAAATAAAAAAGCATGAATGTTTAAACTTTAAAGAAGATGATTCAAGAAAAACATACTATTTTCATTTTTAAAAGATTGTCATGGGTCAGGAAAATTTGCAACATATCTAAAAGAAAGAAGAGGGGTGAATGAATTCAACCTATACCGAGGCAAGTGTGTAGATCCAGAAACCGAGGCTCAGAAAGGGTAAGTGACTCAACTGGATCTGCACAACACACTGTTTACCAAATGAGAACGTCCGCAGAGACCCTGAAAGTCAGAAAGCTGGGAAGACAAAACCTTGTTCAAATCCATTTGCCGCCACTTCTTTCATTAGGCTGAAGCCTCTTAACATTTCTAAACTTGTACTTACAAAGATGGGAACAAACAACTGGGGTTCCAAGAACCAAATGACACACTGTTATGGTTTAGATCTGGGTGTACCCCCAAAAGCGTCAAGTCTTGGGAAGGTGATTGGGTCATGTGGGTGTATTTGTCCACTGATGAGATCGGGAACTGATGTGCTATTGGAAGGTGGGATCTGGTCAGAAGAAGCGGGTCACTCAAAATTCAACACCCATTCATGATAAAAATTCTGCAGAAAATTGGAATACATGGTCTTTAGCGCAACTTGATAAAGGCTATCTATGAAAAACCAACAGCCAACATCATACTCAAGGGTAAAAAACAGGAAACCTTCATGTTAAAATCAGAAACAAGACAAGGATATCCACTATCACCACTCCTGTTCAATATAGTTCTGGAAACATTAACCACAGCAATTAGAAAAGAGAAAGACATAAAAGGAATAAATATAGGAAAGGAAGAAGTTAAATGTCATTATTTGCATATGATGTGATACTCTACAGAGAAGACCCAAAAAACTCCGTCGAAAGATTTCTAGACTTAATTGACAGATTCAATAGAGTAACTAGATATAAGGTCAACACTCAAAAATCAGTAGCCTTCTTGTACACAAATAACAGACTTACTGAGAGAGAAATTAGGGAAACAATTCCTTTCACAATAGCATCCAAAAAACTGAAATATCTAGGAATTAATCTAATGAAGGAAGAAAGACCTCTTTGTTGAGAACTACAGCACTCTGAAAAAAAAAAAGATCAAAGAGGATATAAGAAAATGGAAAGCCATCCCTTGCTCTTGGGTAGGAAGAAAATGGCCATACTTCCAAAACTGCTCTACAGATTCAAACCAATTCCAATTGAAATCCCAACCATATATCTCATAGAACTAGAGAAAACAATCCAAAAATTCATTTGAAACCAGAAAAGATCTAGAATAAGCTATTCTAGGCAGCATAGACATGTCAGGAGGTATCACAATTTCCAACTTGAAACTATACTAGAAAGCCACTGTGATAAAAACAGCATGGTACTGGCAAAGAAACAGACCCAAGGATCAGTGGAATAGATTAGAAGATGCAGAAACAACTCGACCTACTCAGCTACCTCATCTTTGTCAAAGGCCAACCATCCTCACTGGATGAAAGATAGCCTCTCCAATAAATTGTGTTGGAAAAACTGGCTTTCAACCTGCCAAAGATTAAAACTAGACCCCTATCTTTCACCATGCACTAAACTAAAATCCAAGTGGATTAAAGATCTAAATATTAAAACAGAAACTTGCTGGAAGATAAGTTAGGTAGAACTCTTGAAGACATTGGGTAGGAAAAGACTTTATTAACAAATACTCAGTAACATGGGAATTAACACAAAGAATCAACAAGTGGGATCTCATCTTATTAAAAGCCTTATGCAGTGCAAGAGAAACCACCAACAGAGCTAAAAGACAACCTACAATGTCGGGAAAAAATTTTACCAGCTATTCCTCAGACAAAGGTCTACTATCTAGAATATATAAAGAACTCAAAAAAATCAGACCTCACAAATATAAAGACCTGATTCAAAACTGGGCTTGTGGAATAAGTGGACATTTCTCAGACAAAGAAGTAAAAGCAGCAAATAAATATATGTTCAATATCACTGGTCATTTGAGAGATCCAGATGAAAACAAGGCTGAGATTCCACCTCACCCCACAAAGGATGGCTGCTATCAAGAAATCAACCAATAACAAATGCTGGTGGGGTTGTGGAGAAAAAGGGACCCTTGTCCATTGTTGATGGGAGTGCAGACTGGTGCAACCACTATGGAAATAAATATGAAGATACCTCAAAAAGCTAGGATTAGAGGTCCCATTTGACCCAACTAACCCTCTCCTGGGTATCTCCCAAAAGAATTAAAAGAATCATACCACAGCAATATATTCACACCCATGTTTATAGCTGCACAGTTTGTAATAGCTAAAACTTGGAAACAACCCAATTGCCCATCGACTGGAGACTGGATAAAGAAGATGTGGTTTTTCAATAAAATGGAGCATTACTCAACCATAAAGAATTAGAAACTAGAGACATTTATAGCTAAATGGATGCACATTGAGGGGATACTCTTAGGTGAAATGAATAGTGTAAATACCAAATAATTTATTTGGTGTGAAAACTAAAAGTGTAAATGAGATTCAAATTGTATAAATGATAATGTGAAATAGGAAGAAAAGGCTAAAGGAGTAGGGGAAGTGGGAAGTGTTAGGGACTTGACTCCGCCATTACAGGCCGCGTTTCCAGGTTCTTCATGCCTCCGTGCCACTATCTCAAATTTCAAGTTTCCTTTTCCCAATGCCACGACAGTTTAGAGAAATGAAACTTAGCTTCTGCAAGGCTAAGTCCTTAAAAGGCAACACGGCTTGCGATAGGTTGAAAGTAGCCCACTTGCTCACACATATTCAGTAGCCCAGCCCTGAACCAATGAAAGGACCATCCCTTCTTTGCTTTCTCTCTCTGATCTGCTCTCCTGAGCAAAGTCTTCTGTCTGACCTCTCGGTGTGTGGCCTTGTTGTTGAGTGTCGCTGTTCCTCTTCAGGAAGGGTAGAGGAAAGGAAAGAAGGAAAAAGAAAAAATGTGTGAAAATAAATAAATGGAAACAAAGTCTTTGTAAATAGAGAAAGGTGGAGGGGGTGAAGGAGGGAAGGGGTATGGGGAAAAAATAAGAACCAAGATACATCGTGTAAAGGTGCAAGATCCCAACAATGAATGTAACTGTACCGCATACTTAAAAATTATCAATAAACTTAATGAAAAACAAGAAGGAAGAGGAGGAGGAGGAAGGTCCCTGTGTGGAAGGACATATTCTCCCCCCGGCTCCTCCTCTCACTTTCTGCTTCCCGGCCACCACGATGGGAGCAGCTCTCCCTCTGTCCAGACCCTCTTGCCCTGTCATTTCTGCTTTGAAACCAGCCAACTATGAACTGAATCCTCCAAAAACCATAAATGAAATGAAACCTCTCTTCCTTCAATGTGTGGGTCTTGAGTATTTCGTCTGCTCAGTGAGGTGGTAACTGACACACACACACTATGACCAATGCCTCCAGCCCAGGGCTCGGCTCTTAGCAGCACATAATAAACCCTACTTCTCGCACCTTCACCTTCGCATTGCACCACATATCCTCTTCACCCCCTACAATGTGAACAGCACAGGGTCCGTATTAACCCAGGGGATAGAGCGAGCTTTTCTTGCTTTAATCAAAGGGAAGTTCTACTTGGTTCATCCCTGCTCTGACCCTATGAAGAAAAAAACGTCATACTTGCTTCAGGATGGTGCCAAGAAAGGACGTGGAAAACCTGAGAGATGCGGAAGTGAAATCCCTGATACATCCTGTCCCTTGCTGGATGATTCTCTGCATACTATCCACTCCCTTCCCAGCAGAAGCAATGTCTGCTCCCTCCTCTTGCTGGATCCCTGTTTGTCTGCACAGGGCAAACCAGGCTCCCAGAATACACTCGGCCAGGCCAAACCTCCAAACTTTAGTTTATGCTGTTTTCCTAGATTTTTTTTTTCTTTCCTTTTTCTATAAAGTCAACTTCTTCTTTATTCAAAACTTAAATGAGTATACATCATCTTCTGTAGACGGACCCTAGTGCCTCCAGGTTTCTTAATCTTAGTTTTGTTTATCTTACGTGTATTGAATCACCAAGCCCAAAAGACTCAGTGGAGCCGAAATTTCACTATCATTTCCAAAGTCAGTACTGGCTGGAGTCAGTTTTCCTTGAGGAATAGCTAGAGAAAACGCTAGCAAGCATGGCAGTGGTAACTAGGGCATAGTACAGAGCCGTCCAGACCTATCTGGGGTGGGAAGACTGGGTGGCTCAGAAGGCTCCTTACAGTGGCGCCTGTTCTCTTGGAAAATGTACCAATAGGTGAGGGAAGACCTAGCCCACCCAAGCCAGCAGCACTGCTGTACAGACCCTAATGCCCTTAAGTTTATTGATAGCAAGAGCAGAACTACTGAGAGAACATAGAATTTTGTTCGCCCTGGAGGCCAACACTCAGGATGCTCACCAAGCAGTGAGAGGAGGGTAGGAAGCACAGACAACAGCAGCTGTAGGACTGACACGCTCCTGGCCATCAGTCTTTCCCACAGAGAAACAGACCCCCAAAGGCCAACCAGGCCATGTCCTTGAGCAGGTTGATTCCTAGGATACCAGCTGCTCAGGCTACCTTATCAAAACACACAGACTGTCGAATTGAATAATAGAAGTTTATTGCTCACAGTTCTGGAAGCAAAGAAATCCAAGATCAAGGTGCTGGATGACTCAGTTTCCCAGTGAGGGTTCTTTTCCTGGTTGCAGATCACAGCCTTCTCATTGCATCCTCACATAATGGGGCAGGGGAGAAGGGTTCTGATACCTCTTCTTACAAGAACATTAATCCTATCATAGGAATCTCATCTCCGTGACTTCCTCCCATGAAGCACTACATGCATCACTGAATACCACCATACTGAGGGTTATGGCTCCAGTGTGTGGGTTTGGGGCACACACTTCCATCGACAGCACCTGCTCTCTACAGAGAAGCCATGCAGTTCTGTTTCCTATCAAGATCACCTGAAGGAGAGCACGGATGGCCCAGGACTGTCCATCAGGGCGCAGAGCATCAGGAGCAAAGCCAGGGGGAGGGAGTCACACAGCCCGAGTCTGACACGGGCTCCACTTTTTGTTGAATGCAGCCGTGTATCTTTTCTAGTCTTCAACTCAGTTTTCTTATGCACAAAGAATGCAGTAGCAGAATGCAAACCATGACCTGTGCGACCACAGGGCTGTTTGGAGTTCTAAGTGCGATACTGAACAAAAGGCACCTCCTGAGCTTCCCAGCAGAGAGGAAGGGCCCCCTGAGCAGCACTGTAGGTCAGTGTCCCAGGGTCAGTGGCACACCAGCAGTGTTTGGGTGTACAGGTTGGGATGCCTCTCTCCTGAGCCACACCTAAATGATCATTAGAGATGCCAGTGGCCTTTTGTCTCAGGCTTGGTCCACTTCTCACATATGATATTTGCCTATTTGCATCCCCAACATTTTGCTTTATAATCAAAGCATCAGAAGATAACCTTTCTTGTCATAGCTTCAAGCCTTTATGTACCTTTTCAGCAAAACCCTCAAGCTGCCGGGTGGTTCTCAAAAGACAGAATGCCACAGTTTCTCCAACCAGTGCTAGAGAAGCTGCTTCCTGTGGTTTGGGTGCACTCGGCTTGGAGTTGCAAGACAAGGCCCCGAGGGCTGCTTCTCTAGTGAGTTGAACTACACAGCCGGCCATCAATGCGGTCGGGCTTGTAGGGCAGGGACAACCACAGTGGCAGGAGCATAAGACCCACAGATTTCAATTCAATTGCATATTTCCTGTGAAATGAGCTTACAGGCCCTTTGAAACAGTGGCACACCTCTGGCTATCCAGTCCAGTGCATCACATTTTAGATGAGGACATCAGGCGTTGCCAGCCCAGCCAACCCAGGGAAGTGACCTTGCAGAGCGACAAGACGCTGGAGGAAGACAATTCACACTGTGTCTCCCTGGTGAAAGCAGAGGGCCAGCCAGGTGGGTGCAGGGTCAGAAGCTGCCAACTCATTAGGGCCAATCTAGAGAGCTTTCTGCTCTCTGCTTGACAGGCAGCCACACAGGCATACCAAAAGGGCTGAGGAAATTGTTGACCATGTTTTTGTTTTTTGGTTTTTGATTTTTGGTGTTTTGGGTTTTGGTATCAGGGATCGAACTCAGGCCCTTGCTCTTGCAAGGCAGGTGGTGGCACCACTGAGCTAAATCCCCAGCCCTTGATCATGTTTTTTAAATGTGTCACATTACCAGTGTCTATTACTCATCCCACATCTTGAACTATTTCTTCATAAACCTGTTGATCCTCTTTACACAGCACCATTGTAGGACTTTTGCTAGGCATCATTCCTTCTATTTATTTAATGTTATTTTAACTGATTTGGAATTTTAACTGATATTATTTCTTTCATACACCCACAAACACACACACACACACACACACACACACACACACACACACATCTAAGACTTCCTATTAACCAATATTATTTCTTTCATACACCCACACACACACACACACACACACACACACACACACACACATCTAAGACTTCCTATTAACCAAAATATTTCAACTGTCACACCTATTATATGTTGAGAAACCAACAAATTAAGGCGATGCGGTTTGGGTACTTCAGGTGCTCATTTGTCACACAGAAATATTTAAAACAGATGATATTTCTGTCACCTTGTTTTAGCTGCAGTTCTTCAGTTTTCAGTACACCAAAACATGCTCAAATCATAGACAGGACTCTCGTTTCTCCTTTGCTCCCAAGGATCCATAGGAAGAACAGCTCAGCAAGTACAGGTCTGTAAGAAGTGGAGACAATGAGGTGGGGAATTGAAATAGTCTGGGAATTGTTTTTTCTTAATTCTGGCATTTTATAAAGACACTGGCCATCAGTACTACACTCCGATACTTCTGAGCTCTTTTTGCTCTGTAGTTCGATGGAAACCTTGCACAAGATTAGCATTTTCCACCACACATTAAAAATAATACAAGAGAAAATTTTATAGAATTTCAAATGTCAACACCTAATTAAGCATCTTTCCCCTGAATGTGCTTTCTAAATCTTTTTCTCCTGTGCCTTCCTCACCAGGTGAGTGGAGAAAGAGGCCCAAATGCATGGTAGGAAGAATTAGAACAGCCTACTTTGGAAGCTGTTGCCAAGCAACAGGGAGCAGGACTTTCTGATATACTAGTACCCTAGATGCTCCAGTCTAACACTGCAGCTCTACTTTTGGGTCAACAGCACCTATTTCTCAATCCCATCCCATTGGTGCTGTGATAAGAAAAGGCCCTCCTGGAGACCTTCCCATTACCCACAGACTTCCAGTCTGCGGCAACTGTCTAGCTCAGTGCGTGCTCAGGAGTATTTCATGGGAAGGAAGAAGGTCAATGAGGTTCCGCCAGAAAGCCACCATCAAAGCCCCAACTCTCCGCATCTGAGCCACTAAAAGCCCTGCCAGGCCCATCCTTGGTTTGCATGCAGCTGGTGATCTGGATCAGGCTTATTTCTGGTCAGCTTGATGTCAAAAGCTCCTACAAGAATCTTGTTTCACATTTTGCCACCAACTCTCTTCCAAGCAAAATATACAAGAGGTACCAAGTGAGGATTTTCTAGTCATGCAATGTCACCAGAGCTCATCCATTTAGTCTGCAAAACTTGGTGAAAATCTACCATGTTCCAGACCTTGGCTTGGCCCTGTGACTCAAAGATAATTAAGCACAACCATACATATTTCTCCTAATGCCATGGAAACCTTGTCTTGTTTATGGCCTAGGTCTTTTTCTGTCTTCTAATGATGAACACCTGGTCAGCATCATCTATGTGATTATTCATCATTTAGTTCTTTTTTTTTTTATTGCACAAAATTCTGTCCCTAGATGATCCTCAAGGATGAATTTCTACTGGGACTTGATCCAATATCCAGATGTGCGAGTATGTTTAGAAGGGTCGCCAGACCCTTGGAACTAAACTTATTTAAACTTGATTCAGCTACAAAGACCTTTCCAGACCCTGCTCAGGTCTAATATTGCTTTCCTGAGGCTTTTCTGTTCTCCAGTGCCTCTTATCTTTGGACCTTCCAAGCCACCTGCTACAGCTGGCCTAGTTTCACTACCTTAGAACTGGAGAGCCATTTCCTGTCTCGAGCACTGGAAGAGCTTTTAAGAAGATGATATAGAGCAGCTGTTTTCTCAAGCAGCAGAAGATGGAACAAAAGAAAGAGCACTGGCCCCAGATGAGAAGTCTCGGGTTCATATCCACCCAGACTCCACTCTGCTGAGGGGCTGTCGGAAGACTCCCAGGTGTGAATCCATGACTGATCCCCTTCAATCCTCATGTCCCCCCATTTACCTCATTCTACCCACCTCTTAGCTCTGTTTTCCAAGGTCTTACCCAAGCCTTCCACAGGATACCAGGAGCTAATGTGCCCTGGGTTATTTTGTGACTGTGTGAACCGTTGTTACACACTGGTGGAGCTGGGAAAGGCTTCGGCAAACACTCGGTTTACACTTTCGTGCTCTAACAGCATTTCTATTTCCTGAGCTCTTGTGATAAAGCTGTCAATCTTCTGAGGTCTGGAAAGACAAAGTTGAAGTGAGGTTGGTACATCAATGTTGAAGAGAGTTCTAAGAGCTCAGCGGGAGGCCCCACCCTTCCTTAGGGGCACACAGAAAACTTCCTAAGAGACAGCATTGCTTTACAGGCTCTGGAAAAACATGTAAAGGTCAGGCAATGTAGAGAGAAAGATGTTCAGAGTGCAAGGAGCCATGAACAATGGCACCAAGGGGTACAGTTGCACGGGACAGCTAGGAATTTACTAGAAATTCAGTTACTAGAAGAAAAACCCTGACCCTGGGGCAAGCAGATGAGCACAGAAAAGGGAAGAGAAGCCAAAAGCCAAAGTCTTTGCAAGGCCAAGAATGAGCTCACTCTGTAGTCACAGTGTTTTGATGGCTTCCTCGCACCCAGAGTAAGATCCGAGTTCCAAGCAGCACCACACACACTGGCTGACTCTGGGGAAGGGTAGATGCCTGCTTTGTTTCTTTGGGATTTCTCAGAGGTTCTACTTTTTAACTAGAGAAAGGGGGATGATTCCTTTTTCTGTTTTGAACCTCACAGAAGTGATACACTAATGTGGTGTTATTATTGTTACTATCATTACCATCAGCATCACCGTCATTATTCCAGGCACATAAAACATAACAATAATAGAATATCAAAACCTGCACCTCCCTTATTTATATTGAGAATTAAATTATTACAGATGGAATTGATATCATCTTCCCTAATCTCATTCTTTTCCCTGTGTCCTAGGGGAAATAATCACCCTAAAGTTCATATATGTGTGAGTGTGTGTGTGTGCATGTACACTATATATAGTATTTTTACATTTATATCACATATGTGCTTATGAAACAGCAATACTATTTTTGCATAATTTAAATTCTTAACAAATTGTTTCACTCAACATACTTTTTGAGATTTCTCCCTATGATATATATAACTGAACTTTATTTTAGTGCTTTACTCGTTTATTTGAAGGCTGTGTAACACTGTGTGAAGACAGAAATACACTGCAATATATTTCAGTCATCCTTCCAGGGCTGGACATTCAGGCCCATTTCCAGTGTTTGCCGTCATGAACAACACAGCTGGAAAGATTTCTGGAGGTGTTTCTGTGTCTGGTGTGAGTGGTCCTCTGGGAAATGTTCCGGAATCAGGATGCGGGTCACAGGATACACACACCTTCAGTTCTCTTAGCTGTCTTTCTTTGGACTGCCGTAACAAATTACCATGGGCAGCGTGACCTAAACACCAAACATCTATTTTCTACAGATCTACAGCTTGGAATTCCAAGATCGACTGTCAGCACAGCATGCTCAGAGCTGTTATTCCCAGGTTGTGTCGGGGGCCCTCCCTCTTCCAGGCTGCAGCCAGCTTACTTCTTGTATTTTCTCACATGGCAAAAAAGGAACGAGCTAGTTTTCTACTCCCTTCTTGTTATAATTGTTGCTGTTCGGTACTGGGGTTTGAATCCAGGGCCTTGGCTCTGAGTAATATCCCCAGCCCTTTTTTTATTTGTTTATTTCACAATAGGGTCTTGCTAAATCAATAAACTGCCTATCCCGGGCTCAAACTTGGGATCCTCCTGCCTCAGCTTCCCATAGTGCTGGGATTATAGGCATGTGTCACCACACCTAGCTCTGGTCACTTCTTGTAGGGCCAATAATCTCACATGAGGTGTTCATCCTTATGACCCAATCACCCCCCCCCAAAAAAAAACTCCACCACCAAATACTATCACACTGGAGATTGAATTTCAACAAATGAATTTAGGGCAACACAAATATTCAGTCCATTGCCCTACTTATTGACAAATTTCTCTGCTAAGTCATTTTACTAATTTAAACCCCTACCAGTAGTTTATGAAAGTTCCTGTGACCCCATATTCTTGTTAGTATTGGTGTCAGACTTATAAATTCTTGTCAGTTCTATCTAGCAGGTAAAAAATGTATCTTCTTCATAGTTTTAATTTGCATTGCTTTGACTGTTAATGAAATTCAGTACCTTTGAGTTTTATAGGATACTTGTGAACTGTGTTTAACAACTTATGTCTATTTTCATATTGGGTTAATTGTCTCTAATTTATAGGAGTTCCATAAGCTTTTTGGGTAAAAATCCTTTTGCACTGTACATATTTTTTTAAATGTATCAGCTGGGCACAATGAGTAGCATATTCCTGTAATGCCAGTGCTCTAGAAGGCTGAAGCAGGAGGATCACAAATTTGAGCCTAGCCTGGGCAATTTAGTAACTTAGTAAGGCCATGTCTCAAAATTAAAAATTAAAATTGAAAAGGGCCAGAATGTGACTTACTACAAAGGCCTTGAGTTCAATCCCCAGTAACAACAACAACAACAAAAGGTATCCGATAGGAGATAGAATTTAACTTGGAAAACTCATAATACAAATTTTCCTGTCCATAGCAATACAGTTAATTCTTATTCATAGCAGTAGAAAGAAAGAAACTTAGGAAAGCCACTATAAATCTCTATAAGTCAAATTCTTTTAAACTCTTATTAGTTCTCTTATTAATTAGTAGGTTAAAACCAAATCCCTGAGGGCCAGGGATTTCGCTCAGTCCTTCTGCTGCCTGCCTTGAAAGCACAAGGTCCCGAGTTCGATCCCCAGTATCAAAAATAAATAAATAAATAAATAAATAAATCCTTGACACACCTTAATGATTATATTTGCAGGAGAATCATTTCACCGCATTGTAAATCGTTTAACAAGGGAGAGACTTGACAGAAAAATAACAGAATAATCAAGGTAAGCTGAGCTTCTGGTAGATCACCAGGCTGCAGAAAATGACCCTGAGGTCCAGGAAGCTGAGCCTAAGAGAGGCACCCAGTAAGGGGCAACAAAAGCCACAACCCCTTGGGGCCAGCTCCCCCAGTTATTGCTATTTGGATGATTAGGGTAATACGTTCAACCCCTCTGCTCCTCAGGCTCCTTTTGCAAAGCTAGATTAATAGTATTTACCTCAAGGACTGCTGTGAAAATGACATGGAATGATATGTGTAAGGCATTTGCTCTGCAAGAACATGGTAATAAAACAACAGTAAACGCTTACTGGAGGCTTCTTTATTAGACTAGATAAAAAGCTACAAATGAGGATACTGAGGCCTACATGTGCCAAAGCCTGGACTCAATGAGCAGGAAGATCAACAGTTAATATTATTATTGTCCTTGTGCAGCAAACAGCTGGCTTGACATTCAGAGATGGTTTCTGGAGCCAACTCTGCCCCCAGCTCACCACATGACCTTGTGCCATTCACACCAGCCGTTTGCTGCATCATTCCTCTGATAAACTCTCCACCCTTGTCAGTCCTATGTGAAGCTGTTGGTTCTGTAGAAATGAAAATGCTTGGGGAATCCCAGTTTCTTCACTCCTAAGACAGAGATAAGCCAGGGATTTAGCTCAGTGTTGCCGCTGCCTGCCTCGCAAGAACAAGGTCCTGAGTTTGAACCCCAGTACAAAAAAAAAAAACAGAGATGAAATATCTACTCATTTCTAGGTCTGCCATAACCAAATACCATAAAGCAGGTGGCTTCAGACACCAGAAATGTACTGTCCCACAGTTGTAGGGGCTGGAAGTCTGGTGTCCAGGAGTGGACAGCACCACATTCCCGGTGAAATCTGTAGGAGAGAACCCTTCCTTACCTCTTGCTAGCTTGTGGTGGAGGCCATCAATCTTTGGCATCTCTTGGCAAGCAGCTACAACTCCCCAATCTCTGCCTCTGTCTGGCCTTCTCCCTCTGCGGCTGTGTCTTCACATCCTCTTTGTACAAGGAGTCATATTAAATAAAGTCACACTGGATAAAGACTCACCCTTCTCCAGTATTACCTCCTATTTTAGCTAATCACATATGCAATGACACAACTTCCAAATAAGAGGACGTTCTGAGGTACCTGGGATGAGAACCTCAATATCTTTTGGAAGACATAATTTCGAACAAAGTAATACAGCAGAGGGGAACCCTGAGCAGGACAGGGCCAACCCAGCATGATCTTCCCTGATATGCTGAAGCATTCCTCTTCTAGTCCACAGCAAGAGGAAGCACAAATCCCAAGAGGGGCTGTCACGTGTCCAGTGCAGAGAGTTTCTTTAATGCAGCCTTATGAGTGAAGTCCATCCAGCAATGGGATGGCTTTTATAAAAATGAGGAAAAAGAGTCACCCTATCCTTTGATCCTGAGAATAGGCAAAGCAAAGTTTCAAGAGTATTATACTGTATTAGTGCTTCCTCTTCAGAAAATATAGTTCAATTCTGGAAGCCACGATGGACAATAATTTGTCTCTTTTTAAAAAGATCTCTAAGATACAGAAGGGGAAGGGAGCCAGCATTTTAATTTAGAGTTTCCTCTGTGCCAGGCCATATGTGGAATGATTGTACAAAGAATGACTTTTTTAATCCTTGTGACAACTCTTCTAATATCAACCCTGTTTGACAGATAAGGCTCAGCAAAGTTAAATGAGTTTCTCCCAAATCCCCAGAGTTAAAAGATGATGACATCATGATTTAAACATAGGTTTGTCAAGTTTATAATCTGTCTACTATGCTAAATTCTCTTTATTATCTTATATCAGAGAACATATGTGAATAGTATACCTGGCAAGCAGAGAGAAGTCAATATACATTTAGCCTTCCTCCCTCCAGAGAATGTTTCTTAAATAAATAAATGAGTGAATGAATGAATGAATATGCATGAACACACAGCACCATCAGATTCTCCTGTCTTCTTGTAATCTCTTCCTCCTCAAAACTCCCAAGACATTGTTCTTCCCTCTCATATGGTAGTTGTTCTCTTTTGCCTGCTGCCTTGATCCCAGAGTTTGTCTCTCAGAGAAGTAGTGAGGTCTAGCTTCCTTCTATTCCCCTCCCCAGTGTCTTGCACTGGCCTAGTGTGCAACAGCTGCTCAATATCTGTCTGCAGAGTGAATGCTCATGTTAAACTCCTCTCAAGCAGCACTGGTTAAAGAGATATAGGCAAAAATTGAACCTGGGACTCAGAAGCTGGCTCCAGGCCTGTCATTGTGTTATGGTTTGAAACGTATGTGTCCCCCCAAAGGTTTATGTAAGGCTTAGTCCCCAGTATAGCAGCATTCAGCAGTAGAGCCCTTAGAGTGTGATTGGATTTGGAGGGTTCTGACTTTATGAATTAAGGGACACATAGTTGTGGGCTATTAGAAATTTTAAGAAATGGAGGAAATAAATCATTTAAAGCATATGTTTTGTCCCCAGACCCTTCTCCTGCTCCCTCTGCTTCCTGGCTGCCATGACATGAGAAGCTCTCTTCCACATACACTCCCCACACCATGTTCTGCCTTTCCACAGGCTTGTGGTAAGGGGGCTGTCTTAATTCCTTTTTTTCTCATTTCTGAAATAAAATACCCAACACCCGAAATTAAAGGAGGAAATGTTTAGTGTAGTTCACAGTTTGTGGAGGTTTCAGTCCATAATTGGTTGGCTCGAGGGCAGGGCAGCGTGGCAGAGGGGCATCACACTGGAGAAACTGTTCATGGCAGGCAGAAGGCAGCAAAGCAGCAAGCAGGAAGCAACAACCAACAACCTTCTTTCTGTTCCTTATATTTTATCCAGACTACCCACCCTTGGGGAAGGTAGCACTCACACCCAGGGAGGGCCTTCCCATTATCCATACCCAGAACTATACCAAACCAACCAGTGGACTAATTTGGTAATCACACACCCTTGATCCCAGCATCACACATACTAGATCCAGATGCCTCTCAAAAGCCCCTCCTATGATCACATGAGGCTCTGAGGGAATATCTAGACACAAGCCACAATAAGAGAAAAGCAATCATTGGTGAAAGCCTCTGAAACTAGGAGCCAAAAATAAATTTTTCCTTCTTTTAAGTTGTTTCCTTAAGTATTTTGTCATAGTGACATAAAGCTGACTAATATACACTGTTACTAACTTATTATGCAAAGTCAGGCTCTTCTTGGACTTGTCTTTCCATCTTCATCAAATGAGGGGCTTGCATGATGATCTTGAGAGCTCTTCTGATCCAATAGTCTAGGTCATGATGTCTCTAAAGGTCAGAAGAGGCTAGGGTCATCCAAATACCAGCAGCAGCACCTGTGCTGTTCAGGAATGGGCAATACTCCTGGTTCCCAGTTCTTAGCATTTGGGCACCTTGCAAATATCCTCTTGCTAGTTCCAGGTGAAAAGTATACAGAGACAACTGAAATGAAGGACCAAGGGCTCTCAGCCAGAGGTTCCTTATTCACAGAAAGCCTTCCTCAGGCCAAAGAGAATTGGAGAACCTTTATCACCAATAAAACATGAATTTCCTGTCCCTTCCAGAAAGGAGCTACAATGATGTAATTAGTACCTATCTATGCACAGATGAGTTATCCTGCCTTGTGTAAGCCCATTATGGATACTATTGCATTTGATTCTCCTGTGAGCCAAATCTGCATTGCAATTTATAGGTGATAATATAAATTTTCATTATAATACTTTGTATTTTATTCCTTGTTTTACAAATCAGCTGGCACTCCAAAGACTGAGGGACATTCTTGGGGTTATATGTCTTCATATTCCAAGGCTCAGTCTTTATATTTAGTTTTCCTTTTCTAATAGAAAATATATTCACATGGTACAAAGTCTAAAGGGTATAAATATGTGCATGGAATACTTCCCATAACCTGGGTCTCCCGGTATCGCATTCTTTTTGTGGGAGGGGAATCACTGTTATCATTTGTCTGCAATCCAGAAATCTTCTCCAATAAGAGGCAAATGGCTATGTTGGACCCCTGGAGCACACCACAGTAATCTATCTGCACCTCCCTTTTTCATTAACCAGCATCTCTAGGCAAACCTTACATATCAGTACATAAATGTCTACCTCCTTGGTAATGGCTGGGTGGTGGTATAGCACTTAAAAATGCCATTGATTTTGAAGAATGCATAAGGACACTAAGCTTTTTTATTGGGGCATGCTGTTGAGACAGGGTCTCCCTGTGAAGTTCAGGCTGGCCTGGAGCTCACTGTGCAGCCCAGGCTGGCCTTGAACTCATGGTGATCCTCCTGCCACAGCCTCCTGAATGTTAGGATTACAGCCATGCACCATCATACCCAGCTCTGCACCCCAAATTCTTAAGAATTGGAATGGCAGGTCCTCACACCTCACACCTCACCCTCTTCCTATCAAATGATCCTGGATGAGACCTCTATCCAGAGACTTTGGTCTGATGGAAGACTACTTGAAAGGATATAGGAAAGTACTGCATGCCTTGTCCACTGAATGTTCAGTTATTGTACTGTCAAAGTGTCTGACTGTAGGGATTAAAATGGTTGGAATACTAGAGTGGCAGAAGTCAGAGAGAGAATCTACCTTCTTCCCCAAGATCTGTGGAGTTATAGAAAGAACAGACACCCCTGAATTCCAAACCCAATTCTGCCACTTCCTATGTATTAGCTCATATATATAGTAACAGAACACCTCCAACCTCTGAGTGTGAGACTGGCAAATGGATGTCTAGCTTGGAACTACATGTTCCAGGCTCCTTTGCTGCTATGTTCTCACCAATCAACTGCAGATAGAAATCGCTTGCCCTCCACTTTCTCTCTGCCCTCCTTCAATGGACTACAATGCTTACATGGTGCTAGTATAACAGCCTCAGCCAGACAGATGAGGAAAAGCAAAGTTAGAAAGACTTTGGGTACCTTAGTGACACATGTCATTGAGTCACATGCTCAGCTCTACCGACATTTCTGTAGAGCAAGCAGTCTGTTACATGACAACGTGGTCCACATTAATCTTGTTTTAGCTATGGTATTTTGAGGTCTCTGTTAAAGCATTTAACTTTAATGCTAACACACAATAAGACCTTGAACAAATCTTTGATACCTCTAAACCTCAGTTTCCACATCTCCAAATTCCTCATGAAGATTAAAGAGAAAGCAAACATAACACCTAGCATACTATTTTGTGCATGGTTAGAAACTCAATAAATGGCTCTCTGGCTTCAGTTTCCCCACCTGTAAAATAGGCATGTTAATAGTTCCTTTATGAAACCCAAATGAGAGAGAGGATCATACCATTTGTACAGCTGGCAACCCCTGCCAGCAGCCTGAGCTACAGAGTACTTTGTGCTATTAAGGAGTAGAGATTTAATCTTCTTTGTCCTAGCAAGCTTGGGCGAGTCTCTTCTTGGATTCAATGTAAGAGTTCATTTGGATTGGGGCCTGGCTAAGGTCTCTGACTACACAATGCTTATTGACTTTGGTGTGAAGGAACCAGGGGCCTGAAGTCTCATACTATGTTTTAAAAATAAAAATAAATCAGTGTGTGCTGGTGAGGAGGTTAGGATGCGATAAAAGAGAGCTGCAGTCTCACAATCACCCTCCACTCATTCCACTCAAATGAAAGGCTTTTGTGGCCAGTTTTGAGAGCTCTTGTGAGGCAGAGATTCCCATGTTTATTGGGTGCCCAATGTGGCCCAGGCTAAGCATTTAGTGCCTGCAGTGCTCTCTCCACTGGCATTCATGAAAGCCCCTCACCACTTGAAAAATGAGCACTTAAAAGAATAGGAAGAGCTTACCCCAGGTCACAGAGCTAGTAAGTGGCTGAGCAGGATTTGAACACAGGTCTAGCTGATTCTAAGATCTGCACTCTGTGATTCCATGATTCTACTATCTATTGAATGCCTACTATGTTTCCAGCTAGGGCCAAGTTATCTGGGAAAAAGCAAAAGATGTGGACATTGGCTATTATAGTGAACGTAAAGGAATGGAGAAGGTAACAGACCTCAAGACAGAAAGCTTGTGTTTCTCTGCCCCTGACTACTTCTGTGGCCCTTTGCACGTTTCTACGCCTCTCTAGGCTTCATTTTCCTCATATATAAAATACAAATAACACCTAATCCCAAGGATTAGAAAGATTGGAATTTCAGGGATTGGAAAGAATGAATGAATGAGGTTACATGTACAGGGGTAACATGCGAACCAGGACAAAAGATAATGTTGCTTTAGGATGTTCCAGAGGCCTCACTGTGTTGTGTGAATGTTTCAATAATGTCCATGCATATTTGCTCCCCAGGAGACAAAGGGGTTCACCTGGTGCCTCTTGATGATATCCCCAGCATAAGAAACCCCAGGAGTTCATGTCCAGGAGGGGAGAACCATTTGACCTTCCTCCAGCCTGACGCCAAGTGGAAGATGTCAACAGCTACGTGGCTCTTTACAAGCATGCTGGTGCCAATAACACCCTTTATGTGTGGATGGTGTTTTAGAGCTTAGAGAGCCATGGAATGCTGCAAATTCTTTGGACTGCCTTGGAACCCACAAGGCAGCAGGACAATTTGCACGTAAGGAAGCTGATGTGCTGAGGGTCCATGATGTGCCACAACTTGCTCAGAGACTTATTGTTAGTAAGGAGCAGGGTCTATACAAAGCAACTCATGTCTCGAGCCTGTGTGTGGTTCTAAAGTTCTTTCCACTTCCCATTGTATGGTACTTTCAACAGAGGAAAATATATTGCCCTCTTTGGAGCCTATATCACAAAGCACAGGGCAGTGACGGCAAATCTTTTAGAGCTTTCAGGGATACAAACAGCCCACTCGCAGCACACGTGCCACAGGTTCACCACCACTGGGGGTAAGGTGAAAACTTGCTCATTCATTCAATAGACATTCACTGAGATTCTGCCCCACTACCTGAGATTCCTTCAACACAAAATCCACAAGGTAGAATTGTAAGAACCACGGGACACATTTGGTTTAACTACGCTATACAAATGACCAATTCAACTTACTCATCTTTCTTTTTAATTTCTAAATTGGTAACTTTACAATCATAGCATATGCAATTCAAAAAATCTTCTAGTTAAGCCTCTTCACTGCACAGATGGGGGAGCTAAGAACCATAAGGTACAAGCACTTTGCCCAAAATCACGCAGCAATTTGGTATCAGAGATTCGAGCAGTGTGCCTGAAATTAAAGCCCCACTTATTTCCACGTCACCATATTTTGGGTGCCTAGTCTGGGCCTTGAAAATTCACGTTCTTTTTTTGTCTAGAAAACATTCCTTGCTTGAGGCAGGGACCCTTTGTAGTTTATCTTTGCACTGCCAGCATGTCCTGCCAGCATCTGCCATGTAGAATAATGCCCTCCATGAATGTATGACAGTAAATGACAAATGCAACAACAATTGTCCCCAATACACAGAAGAAGAAGCTGAGATTCAAATAGACTAGAGTATCTTTCCAAGACTACAAGGCTCCCAAGTGGCCAGGCCAAGATTCAAACTGGTCTTTCTGGCTGTGAAAGCCACCTCACCTACTGGAAGAAGGACCTGTATAAGGCATCAAGCACACAGCAACATGGGAAACAATTGTACTGCCCATTCTCAAGCCCTCTTTGCCGCTCCCTCTCAGGGTTGGAAAGATCCCCTGGTGGTGGCATCCTGCAGGAGGATCAGGTAAGCAGGCTCAGCTGGAAGCCACACAAGCACATAGGGTAGAGGAAGATCATCATGCGAGGCCACCTCCCAGAGGGCCTCAGGCCCAGATGGCCAAGCCAGCTGCACATGTTTGGAAGGCAGCGAACAGCCTTGCTGGGGGCCAGGAGAAAGATCTGTTCTGGGGGTTCTGCCAGACCTGGAGATGTGATTGCCAGAGGGGGGTCACGCCGGGGGAAGGACACATGTGGCTACGGCCCTGCCAGAGGCCGTGCTGGCCCCACTGAATGAATCCTCTAACCAAAGCCATAACTTTAGTCCAAGCTCACAGCATTCTGTTTCCCAGATTAGACCATGGAAAAGTGGTTCCACATGGACTCGTCTTCCTGGTGGCTTACTCACCCCCCACCACCCCCCACCTCCAGCCCAGCATCACAAGGAGTCCATTTTGTGTCAACAGAGGGATGTTGCTCTTTATTTTCTTCTTTCTCGAACACATAAAAATAATTCTGTCAGACTTAAGTATCTGTGAGAGCCCCTAAGAAGCTGAGTTTAAACATGTTTGCACATCAGGGTAGGAGCAGTCCCACATGTGGCAAGTGGCTGCCTCCCTCAGTCTTAGGGTGCTAATGGAAGAAAGAAATCCACGCCAGAGGCAGCCCCTTCCCAAACTCTCCTACTGGGTCTGCTCATTTCATTGGTTTTATTTAGCAGATGAAAAACCTAAGTCTCTGAGAAACTTAACTAGTTCAAAGTCATTTGTTCCTTCAACAAATGTTTATCATGTTCACCAATGTGCCTTCAATGGACTTTTGCAGGGCAGGGGAAAAAAAACTTTTATTGTTATTTTCTCCTGCTGCATAAAAAGATTTACTAATATATTCCCTTAGTGTTCCATGAAAAGTTCCCCAGAGTGTCTAAGGTAGAAGACTAATCCTATGAAAGTCAAAGAGGCATTTGGGGAAAACAATTTCTGTGGACAAATTAGCCTGGAAATCACTGATTAAATGATGATTACTTAGGAATTCACTGATTAAAGAAACTAAACAACACAGGATTTTCTTGGATATGGAATTTTTCAAAGCTCATAACTGGCTAAAATGTATTTGACTCTCCCAAAAAAACTAGAGAATATGCTGTATTCTCCCAGAATTATGAGCTGTACTGCTAAGAAAAACTGTTTTTGGAAGCATTTCCCTAATATATAATGAGGCTGAATCACGTAAAATCACCCATATTTGGCAGTTTTGATCTACAAAACAGCAACTCCACATGGTTCGACCTAGTACATATAATATGGTTTTTCACATGTTTTGTCCCTCCTTTATCATCTTTCATGGTGTGATGTGGCTAATAGGCATTTTTGAAAGGTACTCACTATGTAGTCCTACTGGGCTCATGGTTAGGGCTGGAAGTGGTCCTGGGGCAGGTGGCATGTGTGGTTAGGCTGAGCCAAATCCATGCCTGTCCCTCCACTGTATGGAGAAGTCATGAGAAGCAGCTGCCCAACTAGCCACTAAGGTAGGTCCAGGTGGGTGTGGGGGTGCTAAAAGCCCCATGTGACACTTCCAGATGACAGAAGGTAAGAATCAGCTGTACCTCCTCCACCATTTGTCCATTTTCTGGCTAAATACAGAAGACTCTAAGGACCTTGAGGTTGGCAGATCCACAAGACTGAAGATCCACAAGATGGAAACTACTCATTCACAGGGAAAACCCAAACTGAATTATTAGGTGAGGGAGAAAAAAACTGTTCACCTTAATCACTGAAATTAAGAGAGTTAGTTGTTGTCATCATGGACATCATAGGAGAAAGCATTATCCAGACTAATGTGGTAAAGTTGGGAGCAGGTAGTAACAGGAGGGTCCTCAACGGTGGCAAATATCAGGCCCACCAAGGGAGCTGGTGAATAGCAGATTCATGGCTACAGCTTCTAAGGTGAAGCGCTTGATGTCTAGGATGTAGCTCTCCGTGATCCGGACTTTTACAGTCTCCTCAAGGGATTCTGAGGCAGGTCATCACACACACACACACACACACACACACACACACACACACACTGAACCTTGAGAAACGGTATTGGGAAGTCTGGTTACAGTGGTGAAATGTCGCTGGACTCTTCATGACAGCAAAGGTGTTCCACTGACCAACACAGTTGGTTCTACTGACCAACTCCATGCCTGGTACACTGTAAGTGCTCAAAAAATGACGAATTGACGTGAGCTGAACTAAATGGGTCCCAAGTGCTTCGCATCAGGATGTGGAGTAAAAGGAGCAGCAATCCTTTGATCTTCCCCACCTTCCTGCAGAAAGTTAAAACACAGCAGGTTCTCACCTCTAGAGACCTGGAAAAGTGAGTCCGTGCCTCCAAAGCTGATCTTACTGAGCAGAACAGGAAGAAGGTGAACTTGAATTGAGCCAACCTGGGTCTGAGTGCTTACTCCACCTCATCCTAGCTCTGTGGCCATGAACATGCACCTCATATTTCTCTACCAATAAAATAGAAACAATACAATTCCTTGTGTGGAGCACATGCTCAGTAGCGATCTGCGTCATTCTTTTCATGTGGATAGAGCTGAGGGCCCTGGAGGTGGAGGTG
The DNA here is from genome assembly GCF_012274545.1 of Fukomys damarensis. NCBI lineage: Eukaryota > Metazoa > Chordata > Mammalia > Rodentia > Bathyergidae > Fukomys > Fukomys damarensis. The sequence continues at coordinate 33,112,073 of NW_022900935.1, read as the reverse complement.
TGGACCTGCCTTTTCTAGCAGTCTGGCTCTGAGCACAGTACTTGCACAGAGTAGGTGCTCTGTGTATGTGGCAGCGGTGGATACTAGAACCCTGCCTAGCACTCAGGTGCTCTCTCTGGTCTCAACTCTAGGAGTGAGGAGGAAGTTGTTCTCCACAGAGCACCCTGCTTTTCTCTCCGTCCAGTGAGAAGCTCAGGAGGTGAAAAAGAGATACTGCCCTCTGTCTCACCAGATCCCCCCAGAAAAGCACACAGGGATATCAGCTGGGGTCCACCAGCACACAGGTCTCTGGGTCAGGCAGGCAACACAGTTGACCTTATATTCCTTTCTGCTGGTCTCTGAAACTAAGATAGAGTGAAAATATTCACCTCCCCAAGGCAAATATCTGCTTTACAGTTTCTGAACATGAACCCACAGAAAGATCTCCCTCCATCAGGGCTCCCAGGAGAAGTTAACAACACATGGGTCATGTTTACAGGAAGGAAGGCCCAGGCTCCCAGGGTGTCCCCAGCCACTCGTCCCTCAAGGATGACATTGAGACCCTGGTCACACACCTGCTCTCCTTACTTCGGTCCTGTCTGTGAGGTGACTTGCCTCATCACCATTCAAGTTTTAGAGATGAGTTTCATCTTTTATTATTTCAGTCCCAGTGTTCTGAGGGTGCCTCCCACAGGGCCCTTCATTCTCTGTTCAGCTAAAATAAACTATAGGGTAAGGGAAGGGGTAAGATATGGTACTCGAATGAGCATCCAAAACCTACAGAAGACATGGTTGTTACACATAGGGAAAGAACCCTGACACACTCAAAATATCCAAATCACAGAATTACGACAATTCTGTGTGTAAAGTAATTACACGTAGCTCTGTATCTTCTGCCAGTTAGCTCAAAAGCACTCCAAGGATGTTGTGAGACTTAAATAAATGAATCATCTCAGATGACACACAGGAGACCATGTTCAAAGGTAAGTGTTCTCTAGTAATTTATCAAATATGATAGAAACTGTTGGTTGACTGCCCAATACCGATTTCCTTCCCATTTTCCTCACAGTGAAGGTAATACACACACACACACACACACACACACACACACACACACACACAGAGAGAAAGGAAAAGAGCTAAAAAAGCAAGGTTTATGTTTTCCCAGCCTTCCTTGCAACTAAAAGTGGCCACATGACCTTGTTCAATGTAATGATATATAAGGAAGAATGTTCTGCTGGGCTTTTGCGAAAGTATCCCCTGCCTGAGGAGAGGCGAAGCAATCAAACTTCAGTATCGCTGGCCATCCCTTGCCCTCCTGCCTTTGAAATTAAGAATTTGAAGCCTAAAGCTGATGTCGCCCTATTTAGACTGTGAAGCAAAAAACCTGAAGACAAGAGCAGCAGAGGGGTGAAGGCTGGATGGAGTGTGTGTGTGTGTGTGTGTGTGTGCTCATGTGTGCATGCATGTGTGTGTTGACCCACTGAGCTAGCCAGAACTACTGCTTACTTATTAAATTACTCAGTTGGGTGTTCTATCCTTGTAGCTAAAGGTATCTTAACTGATGACCAATGCATTATAAAACCTCAAGACAATAACAACTCAGAACAAGAGGAGTTATAAGGGAGTAGGTGGTTCAAGGGTTAAAAGTTAAAAATAACCCTTTACAAAACCAGGAAGATATGTAAATGAATATTTAATATTATAGACGTAGTCCATGAATGCATGTGTTTGTAAATTAGGAATGATAATAATACCTGCCTCTTGGGGTTATTCTACTGATTAGATAAGTTAATGTGTGCAAAGTCAAGTCAAAAGTGTCAGGTACATATTAAGTACTACCTAATATAGCGATCATGTTAATTAGTAAAAAATATAACTTTCTTGGGCTGGGGATTTAGCTCAGGGGCATTATGCCTACCTTGCAAGCAAAAAGTCCTGAGTTCAATCCTTGGTACTAAATACATATATATATATACATAACTTTCTTTACTAAAATATGAGTTTGAAGTGGGCACTAGCCTGTAATCACAAAACCTGGCTTCTAGACAGATACATCTCCTCTTTGATCACATATCAATTTTTGTGACTGTTTTGACACAATGGAATCTCAGTGTAGTATTATTCCCTGTGTCAGAGTGTTGAAAGTTTGATGAATCAGATGAATTTTGAGTTAATGCGTGTTGCCAAGTCAGTAATGAAATAAATGAGTCACTGGACATCTAAAAAGACTTTAAAAATACACTTGTAAATAAAATGGAACATTTTAGTTGTGCAACTAAGTATGAGTCTGGAAGTTTTTAAATAGTTTCCTATGAAATTGGTTTTCCTTCCCTAAAATAATAGCTGTCCGATAACAAGTGCTGAGCAGGGAAATAGAGTAGAAGAGATGCAGGGAATTGAATGCCTGAGGTCTAGCTTCATTCCTACCACTGACCTCCCCATGTGCCTGTGGACGCAGGCTTCCTGCTGTATCTCTGAGCCCCAGCATCCTCACTGCTCAGTTGAATGCAAAGGACACATGACAAATGGCAGAGTTAGACAGGTTAGAGAGAAGAGTTGGACACATTAGCCGTGGAAAACAAGAAAATCAAAAGGAATTATCATCTAAGAGCTTCAGAGAATGTTTCTAACATAAACAAAGCTCAAGGGAAAAGTAAGAAGACCTCTATTATATTTATACGGGTTACCTGGTTCTTGACCACGCTGCAGAGGTCACAGCTAAAGGATGCATTTTGTGCTAGTACATGATGTTCTCTGGAAAACTATACCCCAAAAAACTAACATTTGGTTCATTCTGGGTTCAATCTAAGCTCTCATATGTAATTGTTATCCAATCTCAAATTTGTAAATATAACACAAAATAAACATGACAATAATGTTTTGCTCATTTTTCAGAATAATTTCCCACCAAACCTTCGTTTTTGTTTTTTTGTTTTGTTTTGTTTACTATTCACTATGAAACCCTGTGCTTATCTTAAGATTATTTACTTAAGGAGATTTTATATGGTCAGATATGCAATCATCAGCACTATCTATCCCTAAAGACAGAGCGTACCAATCTAGGAGAAGGAGACACCACATACAAAGACAGAAAGATACAAAAGTATATTTGTTTTTAAAAGTAATTTTCAACCCTTGGAGGAATCTTCTTTGAGAATACAGTGAAAGATATGGCTACTATCTTTCAGAAAAACACAACTATGTGCAAGCAAACAAAAATTTATCTAGTACTTCAGGGTGTTCATAGACATCAAAGTCTATTCATGATCTAAAGACTGAGAACCATAGGCCAGGGATTGGCCTGTATTCTGGTATGATTAAAGAAAAGAATGAACTCCTACGAGATGTTCAAAAAGTATCATATATTCACTCAAAAAGTATTTATTTCACACCTAATATGTGTCAGTCACTGCTCTAGGTTGTAGTTAAATGACTTCAGTAGCGGTCCCAAATAGCAGGTTTTCTGTATCTGCCCCTTGCTTGGTAATTCTATAGTCTTCTTATTCTATCCCTGGGTGTGTCCATGTCACTTACTCTGGCCGATAGGACAGTAGCCAACTTGGCACAAGCAGAGGCTTAAGAAAACATTTGCATATTTCCACTTCCTTTCTTGGATAGCTCACTTTCACCCTACCACACTCATACACAATACCACCGGCAGCACCAGGTAGTCTGGGCTAACATGTTAGAGAATAAGAGACTACACACAACAAGTTGAATCTAGCAGCAAGACATACAAATTACAGACCCATCATGAATGTGTTAATGGTGAGCAAAACTGACCAGGAACTCTATCTTTTGAAGTGTAGCAGTGAAGAAGATCAATCACATACACACCTAAATAAATATGCAACTACAAATTGGGACAAGTGGCATGAGAAAGAATAAGAGAAAAGTCCTACTTTACAACAGGGCAGGCATCATTAGTGTGGGATCTTTGAAGACGTGAAACTTGAGCTGAATCCAGATGGGTGAGACACAAAGAGTCAGGAGGTGAATGCATCAGGCCCCCCTCCCCCTCAAAAAAATAGTTTGTATGAATACATTGGGGCAAAAAAAGTCTCTAGAAGATGAAAAAAAGATATAAGGAAATTAATGAACGGGACAGTGGGTGGGACATTATGAGTGAGAGATGTCAGCAGGAGCCATTCCTGCTGGTCCAGTGAGGGAGTCAGATAAAAATTCCAACTGCATTGGGAAGTGACCAAGAAATTGCAAGCAGTTATTCTGCATGACCATTGGGAGGTGTCACTCCAGGTGCCTGGAGGCAGGAGCAACAGATCTGGAAGAAGATAGTGCATTCACAGAGGGAAGGACTGCTGGATTTGAAGTGGCTGGAGATCTGCATGAAGAGTTGCCTAGTAAGCTGTAGGCACAAGGTCTGCAGGTGGTCAGGAGGTGTCATCTGAAGACGGCAGCTTGGTGCTCGCCAGTGTGGAGGACGCAGCTGAAACCACGCGTGCAGATGCAAACCCCGCCCCCCGGCAAAGAGAACGGGCAGATGAGAAGAGAAACCACAAGTGGAAAGTCCTGGAAGGGGTGAAAAGGAGATTTCGGCCTTCCCAGATGAGTCAGGCTGCAATATTGCTACCAGATCCCCAAGAAGTAACAGGAAGAAAATGTGGATGGAAACAAGGATTCCGGGAGGATATGTGTATGGCAATGAAATATTTATTTCTGTGCCCTCTCTATGTCAGCGGTTAGTATTATTAATGAATTTGACTCGCGGCATGTTGTGAATTGAGTAATAAAATAAAAACACAAACTTTATCTTTCAGGGAAAATTTGAACTGGTCAAAATAACATTGTCTCCCATAAACAAAAACAAAACCTTGTGCAACAGAGTACAAAGAGCCAATGTTAAATAACGCCATGTGGGACTACCCTCCCTCTACTCTACCCCTAATCATTGTATCAAATTTGATGCAGCAGATTTGAGTAAAAAAAAAAAAAAAAAAAAAAAAAAAAAAAAAAAAAAACAGTGAAACAGGACTCAGATTGTCCAGAATCTAACTACTCTCCTGCCATTAGTAAGACCTGAGCTAAATCATTTCCCTCCATAACTTTGTCATCCATGAAACTAGAAAAATGGGTTTAACTGCACCTCAAATTTCTTACAGAGTCCTTTCTTTTAACTTTTTTTTTTAAGACAGGGTCTCACTATGTAATTCAGACTGCCCTGGAACTCACTATGTAGCCCAGGCTGGTCTTGAACTCACAGCAATCTTCCTGCCTCAGCCTCCCTAGTGCTGGGATTACAGGCATGCACCACCACGCCCAACTCTTACAGGTGTCCTTTGAAAGGGCAGTCCCATAGGTCGGTAGCTCTTATTGAACTTCTATAATGGCCCAAATCTACATATACATGATCTTAGTTTATGCTTGTACCCTCTGAACCCTTACGGGAAAAGTATTGTTGCCAGTGTAGACAGGAAAACTCAAAACATCGATGTTACAGTAGCATCTGCTTGTGCTTTTCTGTCAGATAAACCATACTTGTGCTGATTATCAATTTATTGCCTCTCAGCCCTGTCACCCTTCATTGTCCTTCTTGGTGGTGCAGGAGCTGCACCTTGGGGATGCCCCCCACCCCACCAGCAGGGAGCATGTTAAACTCTGTCAACAGGGGGCACCCGAGGGACGCTACGGATGGAAGGGTTTTTCTTCTTGGTTCTAGGTGCTTGCGTTCTGCTTGCTCTTGTAGTGAAGAACAAGCAGCATGTCAGCATGTCAAGGGTTCTCTGTGGTGTCTGGTCCTTGGCAAGTTTCTCTGGTGTCCCTAACAGCAGCTGTTCCCCGGGAAGTCTTCATCACACCCCACCGGACAGATCCCCAGAGTTTCATCAGCACCCAGGGCTGGCCTCCCACAGGGGCAGCTCAGCAGATCTCTCCACCATCTGGGGGTTGCACACTCCTCCAATGAGGGCCAGTGGATCTGAACCTTGGCACTAGGGCAGGGTGGGAAAGGCAGGACAGGGTCATCTTGTAAACTGTTTCCTTCCTTAGGTATGCTACTTCAACCCCACGGTTGGTGGCTGTTCCCTAAGCCCTCTATTCCTGCTTCATTTAGAGTTACATTTACCTCTTGGTAGTTAGGCATCCATTGCTAATTAACAACTCTATGTTAAACACCCTACTCAGAATACTGTGCAGCTTCTCTATTCTGACTGCTCCTGATCGATATGCTGAGAGTTCTTGATTTGTTTTGTTTTTGGTACCGGGGATCAAACTCGGGTCCTTGTGCTTGCAAGGCAGGCCACCGAACCGCTGAGCTAAATCCCCAGCCCATGCTGAGAGTTCTTGATTTGTTTTGTTTTTGGTACCGGGGATCAAACTCGGGTCCTTGTGCTTGCAAGGCAGGCCACCGAACCGCTGAGCTAAATCCCCAGCCCATGCTGAGAGTTCTTAGAAAAAGTCATTTAACCTCCCTGAGCTTCAGCGCCTGCTGCAAAGTGGAAATAACAATACTTCTGTTGCCAAATGTCACTGTAAAAAATAGAGCTTCTGTGACAGGAAGCACTTAGAATAGTGCTAGTGACAGATGCCTCACAGTTATGGCTCAGGGACCTTCACCAAAATTGGCCACCCAAAGCCACAGCAGGATACAGGCGGCAGGGCCCATGGGTCTCCACAAGCAGCGCCCCCAGGAGCACCACAGCACGGGAGTAGGGGGCTCAGAGCCCGAGGAGGAATTCAGGGGTCAGGAGGAGCAGACCGAGGTCCAATGGGACAGAAGGGTCCCAGAAGACTGCCTTGGACACAGCTAGGACCAATGTGGGTCCTGGTGACTATCTCTGGGATGAGGCCAGCCTGACATCAAAGCAGCAGAGGAAAAAACTGTCACTGTGCCCACCCAAGCCTCATCCCATCGTCCTCTGGCAGTTCTGTGAGGCTTCTAGCTGCTTAGGGTTCCTCCAAAGAAAACTCGAGACAGACCCTCCTCTGCCATATCCGCCCTGTTGGTCTACTGCGCTGCAACGTCAGTTTCCTATTTGCCCTCTGTTCCTAGCCACAAGTGTCCCCAAGACTCCTCCCCAGCTTTGCATAGAGCCAGCTAGACACTGATGCCTACAACCCCAGCCTTCTAGGATGGAAGTGCCACCCGCTTCTTCCAGCTGGTCCAACACCCCATCCCCATCCCAACTGTAGCACAACTGGGGAAGGCACCACATCTCTCTGTACCTGGAACCTCTGCCACCCTGACCAGTGCAAACCACACACACAGCTGCTCCATCCTGCCCTGGCCCAGCTCTCCCTGCTCTGAGCTTCTGATGGCTCCGTAAAAACTCACAGTGACCTGTGCATGACCCACTAAGTGACCTTCCCTTTGGAGCTCAGGACTCCATTTCACATCACAGGAAATAGGTCCTCACTAGACTGTCCCTCAGGGCCTGACCAACCCAGGAATCCCACAAGTGCTCCGTCCGCATATTGCTCATGCAAATACTGTATCTGTTTTCCCTTCCTTGTCCTCACTGTGGAAAAGAACCCACGAAGACAGGCCATGGTAGCCCCAGGCTTATGGCTACCACATCTCTCTATAAAGGATCCCTGAGCAGACGGAAGATTTTCCCTTCCCTCCCCCAGCTCTGTTCTGTCCCTGTCACTGACAGTGATCTCCCCACCTAGACTCCTGCAGGGCAGATGAAAGAAACCTTGCACAGCTACCTGTACTCATGCAGGGCCCCAGCACACACTGACGGCCACACCCACCACACACCTGCTTGTTCACCCTCATGCAGAGGACACACACTGACTCCCTCACACCTTCTCCCACTTGCTGCCTAACACGTCCCACCACTTCCTGTCTCAAAAGTACTCTGGGTTTGTAAACAACCCTACACACTTTCAACAAGGGACTATTACACAGGCCCTGCTGGAATTTTCACTCACGTTCCTTCTTTCCTGTCTGTCTGCCTGCCCACACACACACACACACACACACACACACACACACACACACAACCCCCAGTCCAAGGACCCCACTCCTTTCTAACACAAGGAAGATACTCCAAACTCCAGCTTTGTCCCTGAAACCTCCTCCCCAGCACTGCCTCAGGGCCGCCCCAGGCTGCCCAACCAGCCCCAAAGGCCTCTGCCCTTCATGCCAAGGCCCAAAGCAAGCTGTGGCCAAAATAGCTCAGATAATAGATTGCTTTCTGAGTGCCAAATCCTGCACCCAGGTGACAGAGGACACACAGGTTTGTCAGACCTCGGCTTGAGCCAAGCTGACTCCAAGAGGCTCAGAAGGGTAAGGATGTGGACCAGGGACACAACAAACCAAAACAGCCTGGGAAACAGGAGACTGGAGACATCCTTGAGCAAATTATTCCTGCTCCCACCACACAAGGCAATTCTCCCCTGACCCCGTGTTAAGGGAGCATTCATTTAGCCCCTTCTTTCATCCTCCTTGCACTGATGAGTACCTTTTCTGATCCAGGGACTAGAATACACACTGGCTAGACATTAACTTACAGGTAAATGTGATTATAATCACTATTTTGGCAGGTGAAAAAAAAATCTGAGGATTTAGAGAACTTAAAGTAACTTGCCAAGGCCACATGGCAAGTAAGGCCACGTAGCTGTGTTACCCCCAAGTCCACAGTGACACAGCCACCTGCCTCCACCACCTCCTCCTCCCCTCACATTCAGACTAAGTAGAACCAAGCTAAAATCCTGGCCCTGCCGCTGACTACGTGGCTCCAGAAGAGCTGCTTCACCTCCCTGGCCTCCATCCCTGAGCTTGCGAAATGACGATCACACATCTGTTTGGCAGAGTTGCTGTAAGGATGACAGAAGGATTCTCTAAGGCACTTAGCACACTGCCTGGCTCATGAGGGGTCATTAATAAACGTCTCATCTCCACCTTCCTGTAAAATTATGGGAGGATTTCTTGAAGAATCAAATGAGCCCACAGGTAGAAGTCCAAGCCCAGAAGAACATTGCTCGGAAAAAGAATGAAACTTTTCAAATGTAGTTTTTACATAAATAAAAAATAATATTCCCCTTCCTACCACGGGGATAAGCCGTGTAACACTCACGCCCCTGAGGTGGAGCAGACAGAGGCTGTAAGCATGTTCAAGTCAAGCTGAGATCATCTGATCAATGACAGAGCAGCAGGGAGGAGCATCAAGATGAGGAATAACCCTCCCATTTACCCTGCATTTCACAGCTCGCCATCACTCGCCCACCAGTTATCGCATTAGACACTCACAGTCGCTCCCAGCGGCAGGCGATGGGGTGGAGGGGGTCAAGGATGATGTCACTGCCACTTAACAGGTGGAAGAACCACAGCCCAGAGAGGGAGCGAGGGGTGCCCACAGTCATCACTGGGGCTCAGAGAGACCAGGCCAGCCAACAGCAAGACTTCGTTTAATAACAGCAGAGCTCATACCCATCCGCCAACAGGGCCAGGACAGTGAAATAAGAGAGACAAGTAAGGCGCTGGCATTGGCAAGGCAAGTATTCCCACAGTGGGTGCATCTCTGACACCCACCCCAGTCCTGGCCTGTTTACCAAGCTGTGTTCAAAACACCTGTGTTAGGGTTAGAGCTAAATGTCCTCCGAGAGTAATAGTATGTATTCAGAGGAGAGGCATTTGGAAGGTGACCGGATTAGGGGGCGCTATAGCTGGCCTGCTATTAAAAATTGGGGCCTGGTTGAAGGTGGGTCTCTGGGGATGTGGCCCGGAAGGGCATGATATTCTTGTGCCCACCCTTTGTACCCTCTCTCTCTCTCTCTCTCTCTCTCTTCCCTTTCTGACTGTCACTAATTGGGCACCTTTTCCTCTGCTTCTGCCTTGGAATCAGCCAACTGTGGACTGAAACATGAGCCAAAATAAACTTCTTCTCCTTTCAGTTGTGGGTGCCGGGGATTATGCTCCAGCAACCGGAAGTAACTAAAACAACCTGATAAATATTAACATATCTAATTCTCACCACACATGAATTAGGCACCATATCAACACCTTTTATAGACACAACACAAGGGCTCCGTTGAAGATATGGAAAAGAGTGGTGAAGTCTTTTGCTCAAGGTCTCCTTGGAAAGGGTTATACTCAGGCAGTCTGCTCTGTGCCTGCTTTCCACGCCCCAACTCTGACCCTGGCCACAGTCTCTAGGGCTCACCAGTGGGGCCCTTAAAACGGACATTCATTTGCTACAAGTTAAGCCTCAATAAGCAGAGCTACAGGAGAAAATAAATGAAGGGCACTATACCCCTGACAGACACATTGTTGAATCTATTATCTGTAGTACTTACGTTCTCTAAGGTAGCCATGAACACTGATTTTGTGAGCCCTGCATCATTATTCCCAGGAGAAATACAGGGTTAGATTTCCCCGCAGCCTCTGGTCACACTGCTGTCACCAACTGACCGATATGTAACCTTACATTATGTGTTTCTGTAAAGATGATCCATAACTTCATCCATCACTGACTCACTAGCTTTGCACTCACATCTGTCAGCAATTTCATTCATAGCTGAACAAAGTTGGCACATGGGGCTTTTTCCGAAAGGCACAATCGTACCCTTCTTGCACATGGTGCCCTAGACAGCAGTCCCACACTGTCCCGGGGACCATTTTAAACAGCCAAATCAAGAGTGAAAAGCACAAAGGTGTGGATTGTGGAAAGGGCGCTTGTTTCCAGTGCAAGAACTAGAATAAAACAAGGCATCACTATTATGAGATTAAGACCAACTGCCTGCCACTCAAAGGCCAATATTCAGAGCCGGGAACTGCTAGGAAGGGATCCAATTCATTCAACGGTTGGCCCTGCAGAGCGTGAGGGGCTGTCATCCTCGGAGCTCCATCTCAGGGTCTCCTGGATGCCCAAGGCTGTTACAAGGAGGGAAAGGAAGAGAAGAGCAGAAGCCATATGCTGCCTGGGGTCCCCATCCTTCAAGGCTTGTGTCTCCTGCTTTTTCCTCTGACTGAAAAATTGCAACAGACCCTCACAGCAATTTACAAGCTTCCTGTTAGTTGGTGCACAGAATTAAGGACCAAGGAAGGGTGTTACAAAGGGCACCACATGTTCCGGGTTTTGCAAACCTAAAAAAAAGATCACTTAGCAGTGAACATCTTAACCATTTAGAATTGAGAGTGCTGGCAGAAGGTATAATGATCCTTCCAAAGGGATCAGGGAGGGGAACTGAAAGTGTCTCTGCCAAGGACAATTCCCAAAGGAAGCACCACTGTTAAATCACCTTGTTCAACCTGTGCTAGGAATGTGTGTATCAGATGACACAGTTTTCACCACTCCGTACGTGTTCACAAATGACTGCAAAAGCACCCATGGAGGCTCGGGGCACGGCTTGATCGCTCAGCACTTGCTTAGGATGTGTGAGGTCCTGGATTTGAACCCTAGTACCACCAAATACAACATGAATACTGATTGGGGGGTTACAAATAAATTTTAATAAGCTGGCAAATCCACAAGTGAGGAATCCGTGAGGAATGAGCATCGACTGTCTATGTAATCAGGCATCCACACAACAATTATGATTACTGCATAGACACTTTACCAAGCCCAGGGACCTGGTCACAGCTAAGTGAGTAGAAGAGGTGGGATTTGAACCCAAGGACAATTTCCTCCATCAGAAAGAAGCATGTTTAGCTCTTCCCAGACCCTCCTTTCATGAACCCCAGAGAGCTGAGTGTAGTATCACACAGGATTTGTAAGAACCAGAAGACCAAGTGAGAGAGCTGGTCTGAACCTCAGTTTTCCCACCTGTAAAAGGGAGGCAGCACCTCCTGCCTCACACCCGGTTTGTCGAGGTAAGCCAATGAGCCTACACGAACTTCAGGTGTGAGTTACTGTGTTCACTTCTGAAAACAGGCTTTTCCCATGAAGGCCAACACTTCCATTCCAGTTCTAGCCCACTGAGGAAAGTGCAGCAAGCCAAGCCCTCCCACGGTGGGAGCAGAGCCCTTCCCTCACAGGTGTGGGGCTGGCACAGGCCAGGAGCAAGCTAGCAGGCTCCAGAAACAGATGCCCTCTCAAGGGTGCAGCAGCCCCTCACAGACCCTTGCCTTCCTCCAGAGCCAAAGCTTATCATCTCTAGAAAACAGTTTTCTCTTCCTTTTCTTTCCAGGGTCCAACCTTGATAAGATGGCTCCTAAAAGAAATTTCATGACAAGTTGTAGCACTTTGGAAACGTTTCACACTTTTAAGTTAGAGAACACTAAATCCAAACGCCAATGTCATAAATATGTGCTTGACCTTCACTCGTAGGCTCTGACCCTCAGAGAATCTTATTGCAAAATGAGGTGAGTGCTTCCCTGGACCGACTTAAGAATTAAATGAGTTAAAGTCCTTCGCATTTTGCTACTCCCAGTGTGTCCTGGGACCAGCAGCACTGGCATCAACTTTTTAGGGATGCAGCAACTCAGGTCCATCCCAGCCTACAGGATCAGAATGTGTCTTGTAAAAAAAACACTGATACGCAGCCCTGCCCGGCATATAAAAAGCACAAGATAATTATAGCTATAATTATAACTGTCTCATGGACCCAATCTTCCAGTCACACACTGTGCATGCACACACCAGTAACTATGCAAGGCAGAGGGCATTTTGAAAGGTTAGCAAAATGTTCAAAGAGTAAAGAGGAGGAAGACGGAGAGGGCAACAGCTCAGGGGGCTCAGACAAAACATTTGACAAGTTCCCTGCATTCCCTGTTTGCTTTAATAGTGTCCCTTTTTATGCTGAACTAGATATGTTCTCTGTTCTGGGCCCTCAAGAGAAAGCCAAATAGAGACACTGTTCCCTTAGTCAAGTCGTTTACTTTCCATCAGAGACATATGAACCAATACTCCCACAGAATTGTCATCGTGCTAAGGAGGAAGCCACCAGACCACACAGAGGTGCAGATGAGGGACAGCTGAGGGGTAGAAGACAATGCTGTCTTTGGGCCTTCTATCCCAGGCCTAATCTCTCCCCCCACCCCAACTCCACCTCCCCTTCCTTCTCTTCCCATCTTTCCACATAGTTGTGTCTTATAAGTCATCTAAGTATCGCTTCTTTGGCCAATATTATTACATAAGAACTGTCCTGTAGTATAACTGGTATTGCGAACAAATTGCACGCCCAGGATGTGTGCCTTTACAACATATTTGATGGAAAAAACACCTCCAGTATCTCTAGATGAAAACTCTGGCAGCCCACATGAGCTTACACTTATATGATTTAAGAGAAAAATGTCCTGTACTCTTTGTAAGCCACAGATATAGTCCTGGTTTAGTCACTAAAAGTCCCATGGGATAATGAGAGCTGCACCTTTCCATAGGAGCCTGCCTTAAGCAAGAAGCTTCTTTTCCTGGGGACCAGGTGGAGCCCTGGTCATTCCCCGCTCCTCTGCTTGGTATGTCCACATTTCCTCACCCTCCCTGCTAACTGTGCTTCCTGGCACCGCCAGGGTTGAAGAGAGATGGTAGAAACTAGGGTGGGAGCACTCAACTTCTACCAAAACTCATTGGGACAGACTTGCACCATGTAATCCCAGTATTCTAGGAGGCTGAGGCAGGAGGATCACAAGATTGAGCCCAGTCTGTTTGGTTTTTTGTTTTTGTTATTCTTTCTGTTTGTTTTTTGTTGGTTTTGTTTGTTTGTTTTGTGTGGGGTTTTTTGGGTTTTGTCTCCCCCCCCCCACCCCCGTACAGAGGATTGAACTTGGGACTTTGCATTTGCAGCAGGTGGGT
>NW_022900935.1:33047095-33098376 GCF_012274545.1 Fukomys damarensis | reverse complement strand
GGTTTTGTCTCCCCCCCCCCACCCCCGTACAGAGGATTGAACTTGGGACTTTGCATTTGCAAAGCAGGTGGTTGAACCACTGAACTAAACCTCCAGCCCAGGATCCCAGTCTGAGCAACTTAGCCACTTAGTGAGACATTATGTTAAAAAAAAAAATTAAAAAGGGCTAGGGACATATCTCAGTGGTAAGTGTTTCTGTGATCAAGCCCTCATTCTGCAAAAAAGAAAAGCCAATTCACACTGACCAAGTACAAGAACAATGGCCCCTTTGTTTCGTCTATAACTTTTCGCCTACTAACTCATGTTTTGTTTTGTTTTTTTGTATTTTGCCAGTGTTTACAATCTTAAAGAAGAGAGTATGGGATAGTCTCTTTACTTTAGATGTTGGTGGATAATTAACTGGTCTAAGTTTTTGTCACATATCTATAAGTTAGAATAGTGTAGAAGCCCTTTCAGCTATGGCTGCCTTCTTCCCGGGCCATCTCCCACTGTATTCTGGCTCATCTGCGCCTCTCTGTAGATAAGGATGGCTCAAGAAGGCTGAACCTCAAGGCTTCCTTTGCCTGCCACACCACCTGCCATGTGGATATGGTCACACCCCAGGACATGGTCTCTTTAACAGAATATGAAGTGGGAAGAAGGACAGATGTCCCCTCTACTCTTTGCGCTGACCACATAACCACTGTACCTCCCTACTTGTTGGGTCAAGCCGGGTGAACACATGATCTACACTGATTCCCTTCTCTCTCTGTCCCTCTCTCCTGCCCTGTCTCTGTCCTGCTCCCCACACCTCCCTGTCTCACAGGCTCCCAAATGTCATCATACTCTCCATTTTTCACCCCTAGGAATGCCTTATTGGAAGACCAGGGTGTTTTCTCCACATGGAAGGAGAATACAGAATACTGGTTCAATCAGGTTTCATCATCATTTTCTGCTGAAGGGGAATATTAAAGACATTTAGAAATCTTTGAAGACAATCCTAGTTCTTTCTTTCTGGATAATTCCATTTACACACCAAAAGAGAAGCATTACCTTGTTCTTGCTTTTTGACATTCCTTCTGTTACAAATCCTGGTCTGTCTCCAGAATGATGGATGTCTCAAGCCACCTAGAACAAAGGTCAAGAAAGGAAGGAAACAAAGAGAAAAACACACCAATAGTTTCAAAACATGACCTCCATTAAGCCAGTGTGGTTAGTTGTAATTATTATAATCATCCTTTCTTTCTTCTTCTAATTTGGCATAGAGCTTCTCAATTTGTTAAGCCCAAGAATTAGTGAGAATGATATGGGCTTTCTTGGAATCCTCATGCCAACAAATCAACTTCAAAAAGGCTATTTAGACTATGAAAGGAAGCTTGGTATTAACTGACTTCAACAAATAATTGTTAACTTTGTTCGATGTGATAATGGCATTATGCTGTTCACCTTCACTTTGTAAATGTACATTTAAATATTTATGACATAATGTCTGTAATTTGCTTTCAGATATTTCACAAAACAAAAGATGGGGAGTCTGGTGGACAAAGAAACCACATATGGCAGCTGGAGTTGTGTGAAGATTTAGAGGGATTTTTTTTCCACACACAGTTTGTTTCTCTGTGTGATAAAAATTTTCAAAATTAAAACCTTTTAAAATAAACTAGTGTGAAGAATTATAAAACAAAATTTTGTGTGCTATGCCTAATAACCTATTCAAGGGTGATACCAATTATTTGTAAATTGTGCTTTATGAGATCAAATGTTGTTACTGAGGCTTCCTGTCTTGCATAAGAAATTGGTCGAAACAGGAATAAATAATAGCAAGTTATCACATTTATTAAAGGTAGGAAAAGAAACAAGTTCTGCAGAGCAAGCCTGGAACAAGTAAAAATAGGAAAAGAGGTTATCTCACAGGGTGAGGGTGGACCATTGTAAAAGAGCACAGTAGCAAGAGTTCAATGGTGACTGTCCTTTTTATATCTCCCACTCCTGAGGTTGACGTCAGTTCTCGGCTGTCCTATTAGGAACCTGCTGAAGTTCTCAGGAGAAGCCCGTGTGCAGGGTTTTGGGAACTATTCTATGCATATGTCCTGGGATTTTGTACTTAATAGCTTATACCTACTTTTCCAGCCAGTCTAGTACAGTTAAAAACAAAGTAGCTGAGTGAGCCACTCCTTTCCCTCCATTCAATTGTAAACATTGCACCACCCTAATGATTATCTGTGCTTCCATAATCCTAAAAGAAATAGTACAGTTATAAACAGAAAAGTTGAGTGAGTCACTGCCTTCCCTCCAATCAACTGTAAACACCGCCCTAATGATTACCCATGCTTCCATTGTTCCAAAAGAAATACAAAATAAAATAACAAAAGCCTAGGAGGTCACTGTGCCAGAGGCGGCAGATCGTTGTGTCTGACCCTTTAAATCCTGGAAGCCTGAGTTATCGAGCCCTCTTTCATGCTTTTACTTTTCCCCATTGCTGCTACTGTTCTGTGATCTTCAGTAAACATAGCTACTTACTACATACTATAAAGTGTATGCCTGGTAATTCTTTCCTCATTACCCAAGCACCTGGCCCATTCAACTGTATCAAGTCTGCCATTCCCTAATCTCCTGCCTCATTTCCACCTGACAGAGATATTTCCCTGTAATTCTTTAAGGGGTACTAAGGGAGTAAAGGTCTCTGTCTTCATTTTGCTTCTGACTGATGGAGAGGGCTGTAGGCCTTCCTCACTGGGGATTATGTGCTCTCCAACTACCTTTGGGTGCTGTGGCTTATTGCCTAAATTGAAGAAAAAACCCTGTCAGAAGGTGAGAAAAGAGTTTGTGACTGTTGAGCTGTTTGATGGGAAAAAGAAAGTAACTTTACTATTAGGTTGGGAGTGTAGAGCCCAAATGTGAAGAGAAGCAGGTCAGATTCCCATGCTTCCTGTGGAGGAGAAAGTATGGCAAAAAGGGAATCTTAGATAAATTATTGAGTGCCTGAGAGATGTGCCTTAGCGAGATTACCCACATTATGGATCTAACTAAAAACAAGAACCTCAATACAGATGTCCATTTAAGCTATGGTAAATTTGGGTCATTAGTGACTCTACTTCTGTATATCTGGAGCGATACTGGAGTCTTGCTTTCCAAAGAAGAGCCTCAGGTCTCCCAAAGATTCTCACAAGTAGCTCTTTTCCTAGTCCTATGAAAATTCTAATGACCATTTCCCATGTAGGATTTGTATAGTTTGTCATGGTGTCCCTTGAGGAAGAACCAGTTTAACATTTCCTCAGGCACTGAGAATAAGGCTAGGATATTAAGCAGCCATAAGATTGCCCTTTTGCCTGTCTATTGGCCTTTTGATTTCCCAAGGAGAGCTTATATATGTTCCTTTGGGGCCTGTGCAATAAATGACAGCAGCCTGCATGAGAAGATGGACTGTCTCTAGGAGTTGTAAATTCTTATTAGTTAGCAAGCTTCTTTCTTTCCAGATTGATGCACAAGCATGTAGCATCAAAAAGGGGTATTTGGAGTCTACAGATATTTGGCTTTTTGTCTTTTCCTAAAATCAGTGCCCAGGAAAGGGCTATGAGCTGTGCTTTTTAAGTAAAGGTTCCTAGAGGAAGGGGTTTAGCCTCAATGACCTATCATGAACTGACAACCTCATAACATGCCTTTCAACATCCTTCTTAGACACAGCTGCTTCCATCATTGAGCCACACCTTCTCAGGGTCTTGGATTAATAGGTCACTGATATTCTGGCTGCTTGCATAGGTCTAGGAGGCATCAAAGTGGTGGGATTAAGAGTAGTACAAGTCTTTATTATAACCTTGGGGTGTCTAAGAAGCATGGCTTGGCATAGTCCCAACATGTAAAATCTGCTTTGGCCTTTGCCAGAATTGGACAATTGCCACCAACTTTGATAGTAAATCTCTCCCTAGTAAGAGAGTAAGACACTGTGGGACAATTAAAAACTCATGGTTGAACATTTGACCTTTAAACTGGCATAAAAGAAGTAAAGAAGCTCTGACTAGTGCTCTCCTTGACTCCAATAATAGCTATAGCTCTAGAGGAGGATTTCCCAGAAAAAACTGATGATACTTTTGGGAAGAAACCCCAAGACTCAGTTTGTCGGTACAAATAATAAAGCACTCAGACACCAAGACATTTCAGACAAGGTTGTTTTACTTCTGCAGAAGGGAATAAGCACATTTAGCCTGTGGTAGCAAGCATACAGAGGCATAGTAGCAGGCTTCTTTTATTTCCTGTGAGAAGAAGCTGAAGAAGCTGACCTTCTCCCCATTGGCTGGTTTGAAGGTTCACAATTTGTCTCCACTGCCTAATTCAATTTAAGCAGCTAAAAGGGAGGGCCTGAGGGATTGCTGGACAGGGTTGCTAAGGGAGGGGAGAGTGGGTATATGGGGACTGAAAGTCCTTAGCTGTTGATAAGTTATCTTTGGTGGTCAGCTATGTTTCTGTAATCTAAGCTGAGCAGACATTTTTTGTAACTCTGGCATAAGGTGGGAGGCAGCCCAGGGTGGACTAGAGTTTAAGATGGAGACAGGGTCTTGCTCATATTTTTTATTTAAAAAAAAAAATCTTGCTTCTTGCAATGCCCAGAGATAAAAGGCCATCTAAGGGAAAGCACAGAGAAGACTTTGATCATTAAAAGGAGTAAAGTGGGATAGGTGGCTACTCAGGCAGGAGACTAAGCTACCAATAGCTATTTTCCCCAAAAGAGTGAGAAAACTGAGTAAAGTATCACAGAGACTAAACGTTAGGTTGTACACATGGAACTTGAACAATCTGTTCTGTGACTGGGTTAATAGTGGGCTCTCTGGCTACTTTTTACTGAAAAAGTGCCTTTGCTACATGAGATGAATATGAAATGCTAGATGATTATAAAAACAGCCAAAGGCTGACCAGCAAACACAAAAATTCAAAGTTTCTTGTTTTATCCTTTAAATAAATATGACTTTTTTATTCCATCCCTCATAATAGTACTAACTACATTTGCTGAGTACTAAAAACATATACTACTCGGTCCTCATAACATGTCTTACTTCAGTCCTTATAGCATTCCTGTGAAGCTGGTGCTGTCTTTACCTCCATTCTGCAGATGTGAAAACTAAAGTACAAAGAGTTTAAGTAACTTACCCGAAGTTGCATAGACTACAAGTAACTAACCATAACTTAGACCCAGACTCTCTGGCTCCAGAGATAGTGCCCTAAAATCTGTGATATTTATTTCCCCCATAACAAGCTCATACTCTCTTTAAACTAAAAAACCCACTACACCTTCTAATTTACCGTGCACCCATGGTTTGGGACACTACAGCCAATTTGTGCCTTCTCAATGCTCTGATAAGAATGACTACGCTATTGCTGCTGTAAGCACCCCTTGCTGGAAAGGCACAGAAGAGTACTATTAGCTCCAGGCCTCACAACAGAGCAAAGTAAACATGAGTGCCCTGTCTTAGAGCTTACCAAGACCAGAGGTGATGCCTATCTCTGCAACAGGTTTCCTTTGATTTATTATAAAATCAATGAAACCAAAAAGGAATATGGGATGAGGAAAATCTTGACAAATGATCAAAGGTTCATTCCACTGTCACCACTGGCCTTGACCAGAGGAAAATCTATAACAAGGATGCTCCTCAGGCCTCTCTGACTCCAGTGCCCATTTTACACACACACACACACACACACACACACACACACACACACCAAAATTTTATCATTATACAGGTCATGATTACCCACTGCCAGATGGTGGCTCACCCCAAGCCCACTGTAGCTGATTTGCAAGCCAACTTCCACCCCAATAATTTCTGGAATCAAGACAGATAATGTCACATCCCCTTGGGCCCTCAACTAAAACAACATCCCCAGCCCCCAGTAGGATATTGGTATAAGTGAGGTCACATTAATAATTCAGATGTTGGTGACTCAGCTCTCACCTGCTGGAGAGGGGATTCAGTCTTCTTCAAACTCTCCCCAGGGTTTCTCTGAGACCTCTGGCTCCTGCTCTACCCTCGATGACATCTGCCACTTTCAGGCTTCTAGAGGAGGCCCCTCCTTGCTGACATCCCCACCAGGGACAACAGCACTTCCTTCCTAGGGCTCTCAAAGCTGCACACATCAAACCCCCAAATTTCATGCTGTGCTCACTGTGGCCCTGGGAGCACACACTCATATACCACACATAACTGGGAAAGGGATCTGCTCTCTCAAATTTCTATCTCACTCTGCCTGCTGGACCCCAAAGCAGCCCCCAAAGCAACCCCACTCAGAAACAAAATCTCACAAAGTGCTTTGTGAAAGCTCCATTTTCAGCCTCTGCATTGGAGCCTCTGCCTCTACTCAAGAGATCAGGACCTGAACTTTGGCTTTAGACTAGTAATGACAATACTGGTGTGGTTTTAGCCAGCTTCTCTCTCACACACTCTTGCCTTTCCCTCATTTCCAACTCCTGAGAGCAAAATTTTCTGTTCAGCCACTTTTCCCCACAAGCACATCCTGTGCACCACTGACCAGGAGCTCAGCTGGCCTGGGCTGACCATGTCCCCTCAGTCAGCTGGATCCATCTAAGATGACAGAGGTCTGAGGAATAGCAATGATCTTGGGTGTGAATACTGAGCTGGATAATTTATAGGCAGCATGTCATTTAACATCCAGTTTCAAATTTGGAAGCATAGCCCCAGTTAAAAAAAAAAACTGGGGTTTCCGGGGAAGCATCCAAAGACACTGGGAAGAAAGAGAAGAACTGAGGTGCAACTCAGCTGTCTCCCCTCCCACCATCCAAAGCCCATGCTCTTCCCAAGGGGCCTCCCCCAGCCATCCTGAGGGTGTCACCTAAATCTTCCTTCTGTGTCAGGATGGGGTTTGGAGGTAGAGGAGAGAACAGCATGAAACCTCAGGCCATGCTGGGAGGATGGGTTTATGTTTCAGTCCTAGTTGTCACAGGAAATTGCCCCTGCAGTTGTGGGAAGCATATTCTGGAGGGGCCAAGACAGGGCATGCACTTGAACTTGTGTCCTAAGAAACTCAAAATAAGTTGGGCATGTTGTCATCTGCCTGTAATCTCAGCACTCTGGGAGGCAGAGGCAGGAGGACAACAAGTATGAATCTAGCCTGCTCAATTCAGCAACTTAGCAAGACCCTGTCTCAAAATAAAAACTAAAATGTAGTTCAGTGGGTAGGCCCTGGATTTAACTCCCAGTACCACCGAGAAAAAGAAAAAGGAAAAAGAAGCTAATATCATCTCTCTGTTCTCCCTCCCTCCCTCCGCCCCTCCCTCCCTCTCAGGACCCAGGGGAGACTTTTTTTCTTCAGCATTTCCCGACTGCATGGGGTCCCAGATAAGATACTCTTCCCTTTGCTGGATAGAGGAAAGGGAAGAAGAGAACGTGACTGTGTCATGGGGACCCTAATAAGGGTAGGGTTTGTTGTGGGAGAACAGTTTGGGCTCTCCCCGCCTGCCACAGGCAGGCCTTCCCACTCAGCAGCACCCGTAGGAGTTAGCATAGGAAAGCTAAGTAGCTGCCCTCCAGCCCAGGACCACAGGCTCAAGGAGGGCAGCAGGGCATCAGCACACTCAGACTTGCAGAGTCTCGGCTTCGTCAAACACTGATCATAATCGTGTTATCATAATTACCACTTTACATCACCATGATCATATCATTAATCGGGTTATTATCACCTCCCCTTCAAAAATGACAAAACCGACTTTTAGAAAGACAGAGTGCCAAAGTCATATGCCAGGGTTCAATCTGCTCTCTTCAGCTGTAAAGCCAGTGCCCCTTCCCCATCTCAGCTCTGCTCTTAAGGTGGCCTCGTTCTGGGGAGGACTTTGGGGAGGATTCTGGTAGGACAGCAAAGCAGAGTGGCCTAAGGTTTCAATATTCAACTTGGACAGATGTGAGGTCAACGTCCAGCTCTGTAACCTTCTAGCTATGTCACTGGTTACCAACCTCTGACTTTTCTCATCTACAGTATGAGGACAGCAAGTCCTACTGTAGGGGTAAGCAAGGACCAAATAAGATGTGGGAGCACTAAGCCCAGGGCAAGGCTGATAGAAGCAGCTCAATAAAGGGGAGCATCTGCATCACTGGGTGAGGCATGTGGCCACGAGGGGGCATGAGAGAGCCACACTCAACCGGGCCAGGACCGGAAGCAGTCACCCTGCGCGGTTGGAGTCCACAGCACAGATTCTGTCTGGGAAGATAGAGGAACATAAATGCTGAGACAAAAGACAAACAATTGCTATTTCTGTCTTCCACCTCCTGGTTGGGAAGAGGGCCTCTCGGAGTCTAAACCACCAGAGCTAAGCAACAAGTACGGGTGATATTTCCTTTCCAAGAGTCCCAGTGGATGCACTCACACGCAGGTCCACGGGGATCTTCACTCGAGCTGTATAGCCTTTGGGAAAGAATTTACCCTCTCTGAGATTTCAGTTATCGTCTTTAAATTGGGAAGGGTGCCACCTATCTCATTATTCATAGAAATCACTTACATGAGGCTCCCAACAGGGCACACGGGTGGCTCTAGAGAGACGGCAGTGTGTGCACGAGACGCCCCACTCCATGCCCTCGTTCTCCCCATGTCCCAAGGCCACTCAGCTCCGGCTCAAGCAGGAGGCAAGGTTCACTAGGCAAGAAAAAGGTCCAGTAGAGAACTGTCAGAGGCACCGGTGACCGCCACTGCTCCCTGGAGTGATTTGAAAAGGACCCGCCATGCCACCAACTAACCGGTAGGTGGAGCCTGTGACCAATACCCTTGTCCCCAGGCTGGTTCTGGGGACATGAGGCCCGCTGGACTCTGAATCAGGCTCACCTGGAAAGACTCCAGGTATCATTATGACCCCCTTTCCTATTTCCTCTTTCCTTTGCCAGAAATTCAGTCCCTGTCCCAGATCGCACCCTGTACACATGATCTTCTGTTCCCTTGTCCCTCATTCCCACGGGGCCATTTTTCTAACCCTGAGGGAAAGAGCCAGGAGGAAACCCTGCCGTCCAGAGGACAGGAGTTGGGGGGTCATTAGTAGGAGCACCTGCTGTGCTGCAGTATCGCTGGCAGCGAGCCACGTGTGACTCCCAGCCCCAGGGACACACAAGCTAATGGAGAGAGAGGAGATTAAATAAAATAAGCAGTTACAGTGTACACGTGTTACCAACCAGGAAGCTCAGAGAGCAGGTGAGCTTAAATCAGAGGCCCTGCCTTAGTGTGGGGAGGAGAGCAACAAGAGTCCACCTCACCAAGACATGTAACGTAAGTGGGAAGCAGGCAAGGTGCACTAACAAGAGAAAGGAAGGTCTGCAGAGTCTGCTGTCCTGTCCTTACCAACAAGCTGTGGCAGGGGCTTGGGCAGCTTCTTTCTGCTCGGGCCCTCTACCTTTTCACTCACACAACATGGGGTGGGGGTCTGGGTCCTATTAAGCTTCCTTCAAGCAGTAACCGCCTACAACATCTTTGATACAAAAGAAAAATTGCTCGTTCTCTCTTGCACATCCTAGAAAGGTATACATTACACTACTCAAAAATTAACTTGGGGACTGGAGATATATCTTAGGGGTACAGCACTTGCCTAGCAAGGGTAAGGGCCAGGGTTTCATCCCCAGCACTGCAGAAAAAAAAGAAAGGGGGGGGAGAGAGAGCTACTTTGGGAAGTCTTTGTCCTCGGAGCCGCTCTGAGATCCCCAGGTCAGGGATGGAGCCCAGCTGACACGTTCACCCCATTGCCTGGTACAGAGCTTGGCACACAGGACTGTGGGGAAGGGTGCTGAATGAAATTTAATGGAAGGAAAATGAGAACTGAAGTGAGACGGCCACCGCCATCACCTCGCACACTTGCACACATAGTTGCACACTCACATACACATGTACACACACGCACACCTTTCTGATTCCTCCAGGAAACATTTCTCCCACATCCCGCCAATCCCTTTGCAGCTTAGTTAGCATTACCTGACTCCCTGTTTGTTTCCATGGCGCCTGCCCATGGACCTGAAACTTCCAGAGAGTTTGTTTCCCCAAGGCTGGAGCCACACTGCCCAGGTGTGACCAACATCCAAAGGGAGCATGGACAACAGAAGAACACCTTCCAGGGGAAGGCTCTGCGTCCTGCTGCGGACAGCTTGCTTGGAAGGCCACGTTCCTGGACAGGGCACAGGGAAGGCAGAGAGGACCAGCTCCCCTTGAGCAAGACCCTTCCCACACTGCCAGTTGTGTGACCTTGCAGAGGAGACACTGAGGATCCCTCCACCTCTGTCCTTTTGGTCTGTGTCTTTTAGAGACTTTGATTCACACAACATTAAGTCAGAAGCACCAGAAGCAACCGTCATGGAAACCCTGAGGAGATGAAGTGACTGTTACAGAGCCCCCATTCCAGCTATCACGCTGCCCTACAGGGTGCGGGTAACCATCCCCATACTCAGATCAAGAGAAGGATGCCATTTACAGAGCGCCACCCACTATGCACTCAGGGCTATGCTGAGGAGCACATAGTTGTCATCTCATTTTATATTTGTTCTTTACCCCAAAATGCCTGGTAGCAATCAACCCCACGTTAGAGAAACTGAGGCCTAGGGAAGGAAAACGTCTTGCCCGACATCCTGAGAAGTAACCAATCCTAATTCCTCAACTAGGATTCATTCCAAAGCCTGTGCCTTTCATTCATGGCCCCATCCGTGCTTTAAAATACAGTGTGGGGCACACAAGAGGTTCTCCTGCCCTCTTGTGGCTTCCGTGACACTGTAGGATACAGATGTGGGAAAGTGGATGAGTGAGCAAGCAGATGTCTCTCATCCTAGCCAGGTCCCCCAGCCTGGACCAGGGAGAAAAATGAATTCCAAAATGGAAATGAGATTCAAGTTTTACTGCTCAGATCTGCCATAAAAGCGTATTCCATCAAGCGCATTGGAAGGTAGTGATTAGAGGAGACAGAAAATGGTTTCATGCTTATATCTCACCAAGACTAACCTACTCAATGCACTGATTATAAAAGCATGGGGCCCATTCGAACACGAGCAGCAGGGAGCCTAGGGAGGGATGGAGCAAAGGATAAAAGCACATCCACGTGGGGCCAGGGAAGACCTCACAGAGGAGATTTGTGAGGTGAACAGCTTCCAGGCGGAGACCTGGAATGAAACACAGAGTCAGCCAATGTGGCAGCAGTAGATGGAAAATCCTGGGAAGGAGGAGGAGCTGAGGGCAGGTAGGAACCATCATAAAGGCCCTCATTGGCCAGGCTGTGGGTTCTGGACTACAGTCCAGGGAAAAAAGAGAACCTTTGCAGAGATTATGCGGGGAGAGACAGCCTGGTGAGTATTTGTCAAATATGATCCACCGATTGTGTGCACTGGAGAAGTGAAAA
This sequence comes from Fukomys damarensis, assembly GCF_012274545.1. Taxonomy (NCBI): domain Eukaryota; kingdom Metazoa; phylum Chordata; class Mammalia; order Rodentia; family Bathyergidae; genus Fukomys; species Fukomys damarensis. Next base: position 33,087,038 of record NW_022900935.1, on the reverse strand, counting down.
TGTCAACACAAGAATTAGAAGAGAAGCCAATCGCTGGGGCCAGAGTTGTGGGGACAGGAGAGAGAAAGTCAGGAAGGATTCCAAGGAGCACCTCAGTTGTCTGTAAGGAAAGCGTTATCATCTATAACTTCTCCAGAAGAAACCCAGGACTTCGGAGTGGATCTGTCACTTTTGACCCACAGATGCACCTCAGAAGACCTGAGCAGAGGACCTCACCCTGGTCCAGTGATGCTGGAGGATTTAGAATGAAGAGCTGGAAGAAAGGGAAATGTCTCGGCAACTGGGCAAAGTGTCTGGCATACACCAAGCCAAGGGATGAAGGCATAAAAATGGAAAGCAAAATACCCTGCAAAGTTTGCTCAGCAAAAGCCCTCATTTAATGATCGTGTAGGAGCAGCTAAAGCTGTCTCCATGATCCACAGTCCTGGGTTCCACCCTCACCTTGCCACTGGCCACTGTGAGCTGGGATGGTCCCATCTGTAAAGTGGGTCTAATAAGGCCTCTCCCTCAAGTCTCACGGGGGCCTGGGAAAGCTTACTAAAATACCTGCAAGTCACCAGGCAAGGGCCATTTGCTTAGTGGTGTCAAAGAGACATCCAGAGGACATGGGAGGTACTTTGAAGATGTTCAGAAGGTACAAAGCAGGGGATGGATGTAGAAGAGGAAAAGGGTAGAGGCCAGAATGGTGCCTACCTGGCTTCGTGCGCACTTGGCTACAGATCAGCCTAACTCCTGATGGCCCCAAGGTCAGGGAGCTGAGTAACTCTCCCCTCCTCCCTTTCTCATTGCCAAGAAATTTCCTGGAAGACCCAGCTCCCAGAAAAAATAAAACAGCATTCCTCAAGCATTTGCTAAATGCCAGCTGAGGACTTTACATGTTATTTCAGCCTCACAACAATCTGTGAGGAAGCAAATACAGTGCCATCGTACTTGACGAGTAGGGAAACTGAGGCTCAGAGAGGTGGGGCAGCTAGCTCAGGGGCCCTCTTGAGGCAAATCGGCGGCATATCCCAGTCTGAACTGGGCCTGAGTCTGGCCTACCCTTGCTGGGAACCGCCCAGCCCAGCTGCTGCAGGCTCCACACACAGGGTGGTCCAAGTCAGTTCCGTCAGGTGACTGATTTAGTGCAGGGGCTGGGTTGGGAACAGCTGGGGGCTTGAACAAATCTGTGACCCCACAGCCAGGTGTTCCTGCTTCCTGCTGACAACACCTGGATTATGTGCGGTAGGAAGAGGAGGAGACCCTGGCTGGCCATTCAACACCTGGTTGCAGCGCCAACCTGCACGGGCTCAGGGATGCAGTTTGACCCCCAGTGTCCTTGCTTCACAGAGGCTGGTGCACATACTTGCAGCATCGCATGGTGCCACTTTGAGCTCTTAGGGTGCAGAACCTCAGGTCCCACCAGGCCCTCTGAGTCTGTGCTGCGTGTGAACGAGACCTCCTGGAGTGCGTGCAGACACAGCCTGTGACTAGCAGGAGTCCTGCAACCACTAAGAGGCTCCTAACCTCAGGCAGGGTCGTATGCTCCTGTGAGCCTTAGTTTTTTCATATTTATAAAATGATATAGAAAAGATTCCGATCTGCCAGTGGAGGAACAGACGACTGGGCAGCCAGGCACAAAGATGAGTAAATGTTTTTTTCAATGAAATAAATAATTAACTTCACCCATGTTTACTGAGCACCTACAAGGTGCCGGGCATTTTTGGCCCTACTGAAAAATCAGGCCCTGCTCTAATGAAACTTACATTGATTAATTCTCTAGCTAATGAAATGGGACAAAAATCCTCTCTCTATGACTTCAGTAATGCAATTTAACATCACCAACATCTAGTTTTCTCACCTGTGAAGTAATAACAAGCAGAGAAGCTAGCATTTATTGAGCACTTCCTATTGCCAGGCATTCTTCTGAACACACACAAGGGGGTGGGCGCAGCCCAGTGGGAGAACACTTGTTTAGCACCCATGAGGCTAGGGTTCAGTCCCCAGCCCCACAAAAATTAAAAAATAAATTGTAGATAATAAACACATGCAAGGGTTCCCTCAGAAGCCATATAACATGAGCCCTAATCTTGATGCCTGCACTATACACACACACACACACACACACACACACACACACACGCATGCACACTCACGTACTTGAGGCTGTGTAGCTTTGGAGCAGATATCTGACATCTCCGTGCCTGGGTTCCTGTGGTCAAGACTGTGCTGGGCTTCCAGATGCACTCTGAGGAATGAATGAAGCACTCATACTCATCATCCCACAGCAGTCAGCCCTCTCTGGGGACTGCCCTTAGTTCAAACTCACCCCAACCTGGACCAACTGAAAGACCAGCCACACTCCAGAGAACCCCAGGGTCAGCTGAGGTCTTGGCTGAGACCACATAGCAGCCCAGCCACTCTCTGGGTTTCTCCTGCTCTCTACCTTCTGTCCCCGGTGCTGGTCACAAGGACAACACTTCCTAAACAGCCTGCACACCTGTGTCCACCTCACAGTTGGCTTCCTGAGCAATTCAGTCTGATAACTTCCCCTCTGCAAGGTGGACAAGAACATCACCCACCAAGTCTCACCCAGTGAACTGCTTACTGATCTAGCTCGATTTCTAGCCTGCCCTTGTTTTGTTTATCTTTGAGCACAGGAAGGCTGAAGATCAGAAGTTCCTCACCCAGGGATTTAGCTCAGTGGCAGCGTGCCTGCCTGGCAGGTGCAAGGTCCTGAGTTCTATCCCTGGTACCAAAAAAGAAAAAGGAAAAAAAAAAAGTTCCTCTTCAGGTGGCCTGGCCAAAACTGGTTGGATCTAAGATGACTATCAAGGTAACTAAAAGACAACTTCGAATTTCATCACAATCTCATTTCCATACTAAAGGGCACATCTACTGGCCAACAAGTCAGGAAGCAACCACATCATAAAAGAAACAAGAAGGGGAAATCTCTGCCTATTCCCAGAAAAGTCATGAATAGCCATCTCCTTTATGAATAAGCCCCTTCCTCTGTTTCATTTGCCCTCTATGAATTCTCTGCCTCCACTGGGACAAGAAGTAGATTTTCAAGTGAGGCTTCAGCTTTTCCATTTTCTGATAATAAAATAAACTTGGGCTATTGGTGCTCAACTTCAGTTTTGCTTTCTGGTTTTGTAACACTGAAACAAAAAAGGATCCTGCTTTGGGGGACTTCCTTTTTTTTAAACAGGAAACAACAAGTCATTGGTATAATAGGGGTTTCAAGGTTAACACATAAAAGGCTTAGACAAAGTGGGAAGTGCTCTAAGGGTTGCTTCCTATGAATCTTGTTGTTTCACTGATCCTGCTGAGGAAGGCTTGTCATTGCCCCAGTCTTCACAGAGCAGCTGGGAGCAGGCACTGCAACGGGTGGTCTGGTCAAAAGAGCAAGGAAGGAAGGCCCAGGTACACGGGAGGAAACAGAAGAAGACGAGGGAAAGGAGCAGGGTCTAACCAGGTACAGAAGGTCAGGAAGGATGGACGAGGCAGAGCAAAGATCCAAGCCAAAGGCTAGAGATGACCAGCAGCTGTGGGGCCCTGCCTGGGTAGGGAAGGAGTGAAGGACATTCCCCCAAAATCATGCCGAATTGCCCTACTGATTATTGCAAGAAACTCTTGAGACACTGATGTCACAGAAAGGGCTCCCTAGCCTGTCCTCTCTACATGTGGCAAGCCACAAAGATTCCTGTGAGGGAGAGGCCTTCCCTATACCAAGCTAAGACACAACCTACTACAATCCCAGTGATGGGGACCCGCCCCAGTGCAGTTGAAAGCAGCTCTTCCCTCCCAGAGGCTTCCCCCACCTCAGAACTCCTGGTGGCTTCCTAAAGTTTACTGCACACCTCTAACTCCCTGAGTGGTAATTCCTTCAAAGATTCATCCCTCTTTATGAAAGCCTTCTGCTCTGGCCATTTCTTGAGATCCTCAGTCTCTTGTGTGTATCCCCATATATATGTAAAATTTATAAAATGTGTATGCTTTTCTCATGTTGCCCTGACTGGTGTCAATTTGGTCCCAGAATCAACCAAAGATCCCTAAGAACCAAGACAGTATTCAATTAAAAATCATAGGAGGTGCCGGGCGTGGTGGTGCACGCTGTAATCCCAGCACTTGGGAGACTGAGGCAGGAGGATCGCTGTGAGTTCGAGAGCAGCCTGGGCTACATAGTGAGTTCCAGGTCAGTCTCAACTACATAGTGAGACCCTGTCTCAAAAAAAACAAAAAAAATCACAGGAGGTCATTGTTTTTTATTAAACTCCTGACAGACCAGGATAAAAATGTAAATGGAGTCACTCACACTAGGTCTCCACATCTCCAAGCTGAAATGATGCTGATTATCTGAATTTCTGAGAAACTGGGATTTAGATGGAATAGTCAAATATCCCAAACAAGCCAATCTCAGATGCCACAGAGTGGAATTCACACTGCTTTAATCTTCACACAAAAGAGGTACTCTGAAAAATAACCTGGTGTTAGCTAATCCATTACTTTCCTATTTCTCTGCCTCCCCTTCACCACCTTACAAAGAATGCAACTTTGAAACAACCAACCCTGATGTCTTTTTTTAATGTCTGCTCTCTCTAGCCTTGCTGTGTCTGTGAAACCAACCAGCGCTACTCAGCCCATGGAAACTCTCTCATTCTATTATGTGGAATGAAATGTTGCCTGGTTCTGGAACTAAACATGAAGCCAAAAAATATTGGTAAACTAAACCGTAATTTGGTCCTAGGACCATTAGACTCCCCTGTGGGGAGCATTGGTAGAACATAGAATTTTCAGGGACAGACCTGGGAATAGGGCAAAAAGCCGGTCCTGAGAGCCTGTAAATGTAACCTTTTATCCAAGAAGCTTTGGGAAATCAGATGATCTTGAAGTGGTGAGTGGCGCCATGAGATTAACATTTTAGAAAAAGAAAACAAGGAGAAAAACACAGCAGAAGAGGAAACGATGAGTGGAGGTGATCCTGTGAGTTGCAAATGCTGACTGAGCATTGGACACTGTCGTGGGCACAGGATCCCCAGGGCATAGAAGAGGAGATGGCTGGGGCACCGCACTCACTCCTCCAATCAACATGGGACCTGAGTGTCGGGAGGCTCCCAGGAGGAAATGACCGCTAGTGTGAGATCCAAAGGGTGAGTGTGGATCAGCTAAGGGGAAAGACATGGAGAGCTGTTCCTGGCACAGGGACAGTGTGTGACAGGACCCCAAAGCTCTACACTTGGCTTCGCCTGACAGCTGAGATCCCAGAGGAGCTGGAGCTTTGGAAGCCATAGCTTCAACTTTAGCAAGGAGAATTTCAGGCAGCCAAGAGCTCAGACCAGTGGTCATCCCGAGGGACTCCCGTTTTATCCAGGAAACAGAAGGGAAGATGTACAATGAAGATACAAGAACAGAGAGCCTGGGGAGGCAGAGATGCTCCTGAGCTCTAGCCATCGAAAGTCACACCAGCCATGGAAAACCCAAGCTGGGATTTCAAAGCATTAGGCAATTTAATCATCTTACCCAGCCTTGGCTGGTACACCAGCATCCTGGCCTTTCTGCACCTTCCCTGCCAGCCCTACTGTGGGGCTCCCAGCTCCTCGGAAGACAGCCTCAGAGATGAGGCTGTTGGTTTGTTATAGATGGCTTCTATCAGATTAAGATAAGGACTTTCTATTCCAATATTCTTTAGAGTTTTTTTATCATGCATGTGTGTTGAATTTTGTCAAATTCTTTTTCTGCATCTGTTGAGATGATCATGTGTTTTTATCTTTGGTTCTGTTAATGTTGCACATTGCATTGTTGATTTGTGTATGTTGAACCATCTCTGCATCCCTGGAGTGAATCCTATCTGATCATGATGTATAATCTTTCTGATGATTTAATGCAACCTATTTGCCAGTATCTTATTGAGAATTTGTACATCTATATTCATTAAGGAGATTGGTCTATTGTTCTTTTTTTTTTTTTTTTTTTTTTTTTTTTTTGGTTGGATATTTGTCTGGTAACAGGGTAATGCTTGCTTCTAAAAATGACTTCGGAAGCATTGCTCCCCTTTTGATATCATCAAAGAGTGTGAGGAGTAGTGGTGTTAGAGCTTCTCTAAAATTCTTCTAGAATTCAGCAGTGAGTCCATCAGGACCTGGGCTTTTCTTTGTTGCAAGTCTTTTACTACTTCTTCAATTTCACTTATTGGTATTGAATTGTTTATAATTTTTATATCTTCTTAATTCCGGTTCAGTTATTCATATGTATCTAGGAATCTGTCCATTTCTTCTGAATTTCCATTTTATTATAGTACAGGTTCTCAAAGTATGTACTGAAGATCTTCTGGATTTCTGTAGAATCTGTTGTGACTTCACCGTTCCTTCCTAATATGTGGATTTGGGTCTTTTCTTGTTTTAATGAGGATCCTAAAAGTTTGTCTTTTCTATTTAATCTTTCAAAGCACCAACTCCTCAATTCATTGGTTCTTTGTACTGTTTTCTTAGTCTCAACTGCATTAATTTCTTCAATAATCTTTATAATTTCCTTCCTTTTAAGAGCTTTGAGTTTACTTGTTCTTTTTCTGGAAATTTGAGGTTCAACAATAGGTTATTTATTTCAGCTTGTTCTTTTTTCTGATGTGGGAATTCACCACTATAAATTTCCATCATACAACTACTTTCATTGTGTCCCTTAAATTCTGGTATGTTGTATTAGCATTACTGGTCGAGTGTAGAAACTATCTAATTTCTTTTTTAATTTCATCTGTGACCCATTGGTTGTTCAATAGGGTATTATTTAATTCCTATACATTTATGTAGTTTTCAGGTTTCTTTTGCCATAGATTTCCAATTTCATTGCAGTATGATCTGATAAAGTACATGGATAATTTCAATTCCTTTATATTTACCTAAGCATGTTCTATGAGCTACTATGAGGTCTATTTAGGAGAAAGTCCCATGTGTTTTCTGGGGCCGGGGATGTAGCTCAGTGGCGTGATGCCTGCCTGGCAAGTACAAAGTCCTGAGTTCGATCTCCAGTACCAAAAAAAAAAAAAAAAGAGAGAGAAATATGTGTATTCTATTCTTATTGAGAGAAACACTCTGTAGATGTCTACTAAGTCCATCTGTTTAAAGGTTTGGATCAGCTCTGATATTTCTTTGTCAATTTTTTGGACAGTGGAGTGTTGAGGTTCTCCAATACAATTGTACTAGTGCTTATCTGATTTTTCATGTCCGTTAGTGTTTGTTTTATATAGTTGATTGCACTGGTATTTGGTGCACATATATTTATGATTTTCCTTGTGGCCAATTTTTTGGTGCTGGGCTGTAGTATTACTTATTACCCTCTCCCCAGTCAATCTAAGTATTGGCATACAAAGATCAATTGATCACGACAACTATGTCACCTTGGCTAAAGTGGTACAATCAGTAATAACAGCAATAATCAATAATAACAATAGCATCAAACACAGACTGGAAAATGGCAAACTGTGATAACTAATAATTTGACACCTTTAACCCTAGGTACAAGAGTTATAGTTATGTAACAAAATCTAAGATAAATCAGAAAATTATACAGTAAATTTCAACTCAATACAGAAATTTTACCCTAAGGAGAGAAAATTTAAAAGAGAAAAGAGGAAAGAATAGAGAAATGAAAGAAGAAAAAGAGATTAAAAGGCCAAAAAACAAAGAAAGATGAGACAACTCTCAGAAAATGGGTGAAGAAAATGGGAGGGGAAAAAAGAAAAAAAGCAAAACCAAAACAAACCTAAAAACAAATTTAACACTCACAAAAAAACAACCAATCAAAAAGGAAAAAAATTAAGCCCAAAAACAAAGAAATTTCTCTGTGATTTCAAGCCTGTGATAATCTTCTGCGGTCTACAGACCCATGGCGGTGTCCAATTCAAGGTATATGACTCTGCTTTTGCTGGTAGACAAGGAAAATTATCAAAGCCCAGATCCATGATGGATAATCCCAGCAAGCCAGCAGTAGGAGTAGGACAAGGAACCAGTTAGAACTTTGAAATTCACAGAAATTCAAGTTGAACCTCTGATCATGGGGGTGGGGCTTGAGTTATTATACTTATAACAATTGGGGTGTCTCTTGCCAATCTTACCACAGCTTCCTAACCATGGACATCTCCTGTGCTTGTCCCTCACCCAGTCACTGTGGGATTTTAACAATGGAAGCCCTGAGATGAAGCCAATGCGTGACTGCTCTGAGTTCCAGCTTCAGTTAGCTCCTCCCTAAAATGGCATCTAACCAAGTACTCTCTCCAGGAGATAGGAAAGATACTTGGACTGGACACACTCGCCAACTGCTGTAGTACACAACATCCACTCTTCTGTTCTACTGGTGCATTTCTCCCTGAAGGCCTCTAGAGTTACTCCCTTTCACTATGTCTCTGTAGATTCAACCTTCCTTTCTCTGGCCATGAGCCAGAAGCTGGGGAGAAAGTGCAAGTTGTCCCTGCCTTTTTCTGAGTTGTGGTCTGTCTCTTCAATTTCTCTGTAGGCTCCATTTTCCCTTCAGAACCTCCCTGGGTCCCAGGGATCCACCTTCTTGCTTCCTTCCTTTCTCCCCCAAGTTGTTATTTTCCACTGTCTGGATTCCAAATTTGAAGAAGTTGATGTATTCCTGCTTACCACTCCACCATCTTCCTGGAAGTCTCGCCACATTTTTATGCTTGGATGTCTGTCTATAGTAGCTAAGCTGTGTGAATTACATACTTTTACAGAAGAGGTACTGGGGCCCAAAGCAGAGCTCTGGCTGATGACAGCTCTTTCCCTCCACCTTGTTCCTCTCTTGTACACTAAGGTTGGAAGGCTGGAGCACCCAGGGGGATTCACTAAAAAGTGGCAGAACTCAAATGTGGAGAGACCAGCCTAACTGGGGTCACCATCCTGCCATTCCAGAGCAGAATGACACGCAGCTCCTAGGTAGCAGGCTGACAAGAGTGAAAGGATTTCAGGATTTAGACCCCTGAGTGGTGACCAGAACAGGTCTCAGGAACGTCTGAGTTTTACCTTACGTCATTTTCTCTTCCATCCCATTTCCCTTTAAGGAATTTCACTTTCTGACCACTCCCATCCAAATAGGGCAGCACAGAGTTGAAGCAGAGAAAAGGAAGGAAAATCTGGGCTGGGGAGGTAGCTCGGAGGTATAAAGCTTCCCTAGCATGTGTGAAAATCATCATTCCTGCACCTACTTCCAGTCATATTTCAATTCAGCATCATCACTGGGCCTTTCAGTCCCTTTTTGCTTAAATAATTTAAGTCAAGTTTCCAGCTTATTGTGAACTAAGAGTTCTGACTGATATAAGAAGGTCTTAAGCTTAACAAGTGTAGGTACAAATCAGAGAAACTGAGGCAAAATCCCAGGTGTATGGGACCCTGATGGGAAATAGCTATGATTCCAACCTCACCTAATTGTTCAGTACATTAAACTCTGAAATCATGTTCCTTGGACTTGACTTCTAGCTCAGCTGTAGAAGGAGCCTCTGTGCCTCAATCTCCTTGTCTTTGTGATATAGATATTCCAATTCCTACCTTCCTGCTAGGACTGTTGGGAGGATTAAATTGGATATCACAGATGAAGAGCTCATGGCAATGCCCAGCAGATTGTAAATTCTTAGTAATAGGTCTTACCATCATCCCAAAGTACCCAGGTGACTCAAGCCTCATTCCAAGTGGTAAGATAATATTAGTTAAATGTCTAGCACCTTCATTAATCCCTTGCAATGTAAAACTAATTTCATATGCATTATTTTGTTTACCTGGAGATTAATTAAATCCTGTAAGGCGATAGCCCTGCCATATTTGTCGTCTGTATTGTAATCTCTTGTTTCATTATTTTCCTGGTGGCATGTGACCTCTATGAGTATGGGGACTATTTCCACTTGCTCATTGCTCTACTCCTAAGGTTAAAATGTAGCGTTCGCTCTACAAGGGGTATATTGCAAGAGGTATATGCTGCTGCTGAGTGCTATGCAATAGAAAGGCAAGCTCATAAAACTATCACAGTACATCCTTATCCACTTTATTCACTGGGTTTGGTACTTTGAAACTCCCAGTTCTTCCCCAAAGTCAAAAATGACCATGGAAGGTAAATGTTTTGAACCTATTCAGGACATCCAAGCAGCCACAATAGGATAACTAAAAACATTCACAAAAGAAGGCTTCCAGAACTGCTTCAGAAAGTGGCAAGAACAATAGAATAAATGTGTTTGAAGTGAAAGGGAGTAGATTGGGGAGGATTAATGTGAATGTGCCATTTGCTGTAATAACTTTTTATTTTAAACACTCACCATAGTTTTCAGTCACACCTTCTTATAACAAAGACTTTTAACAAATAAGTATGTGTTGAATAAATGGACCAGGCCAAATCAGCCAGGCCTGCAGCTAACTGAATGCAGAGCTTGAGAGACAAGGAGGAATCCACAGTGGCTGTTGTTTCCCTAACCTGGTGAATGGTACCATTACTCACCTGGTCACTGCAGGAAAAGCAGACTTAGAGAAAGGAAGGGAGTCAGTCACAGTGGTTCCAGGGCCCAATCAAGGACACCTTCCCCAAATCAAAGACATGAATACAAAGCCCAAGAAATGTTTTCGCAGTGGTTTTTGCCAATCCTGATCATTCTGCAGCTTGCAACACTACATCAGATGGTCCCTGATATTTGTGAGTATTAGCAGTATTTGTTGTCAACAAATCATCTGCGGTAGTTTAGGCAAGATAGGAGGATATTTGGGCTTAGATCAACCTGGGAAAAATTTTTTCCACAGAAGTTTTGTGAAGAAAAAAAAAAAAAAGCCCTGTTAAAGCAAACGTTTCTGACCCAGATCAGACTCAGTAAATAATACCACATGAAAGCTCAGACATGCTGGTCAGCTAGCTTATGGGGTACTTACCACACCTTCCAAGTCCTTTCTTCTTTTGGATGGACTTTAATTAAAAGACCAGAGGAAGTCTGCCACAGGGAATGACAAATGAGAAGTGGATCACATTGAAGAAGTCATTGGCATAGAAACAGAGGAATCTGGGCTGGCTGGGATGCTGGGCATTTATTAAAATTCCCTAAGTGTAAACTCCCCTAAGTCAGGCTGCCAGTGGGCTCTCTGGGGAGGATAGCGAGGCCCATTAGGAATTCTGTAACCACAGATCTTGCCACCATCTCCAATTCCATGCCTAGGGCTGGGGCAGGGAAGACAGAAATCCAAAGTTTTGATGGAGCCTTACACAACAAGATTTGCCTTGTAAGAATTGTCCCAGCCTAAGTGTACTCAGAAGGAGGCATCTGTGAGCCTTGAACTCCACTTGGCCTAAGGTAAATGAGCTGAGCTGAGCCACCCAGACCATGTACCATGTGACCTAAGCAGGAAGTAAGGCAGTGCTTTGGGGCCAAGGGAACCTGAAAGACCTTCAAAGTCCTTGCTGTGTCATCCCCATAATAGTGGTTGTTATGGCTTGTGTCTAGATTTCCCTCAAAAGCCTTATGCACACATAGGTGGGGATTTTCAAAGGTGGCTGGATACAGGGTGTGTGATAACTAAATTACTTCATTGATTGGTTAAGCATAGTTCTAGGTGTGAGTAATGGAAGACCCGTGTTGGCTGTGGGTGGCACTAACCAATAGGCTTGTAGCCTTAATGGAATAAAAGAAAAAGGGAGGCTCACTGCTTGCTGCTTCTGCCTGCCCTCCATGAACTGTTTTTCCTCTGTGGTGCCCCTCTGCCATGCCACCCTGCCTTGGAGCCATCCAACTATGGACTAAAATCTCTACAAACTGTGAGATAAAATAAACCTTTCCTCCTTTAACTTTTGGCATTTGGTATTTTGTCCCAGCAGTGAGAAAAGTAACTTAGACCACAGTGCTCCCTGGGGCTCAGTCTTGGCCTGCTTCTCCTCTCTGTCCCTGCTCTCCAGCTCCAACTTCCCTCATGAGACACCTTCTCATCTTGCAATCCATCTACTGGGCTTCCCTTGTTCAATGTCTAAGATGCCCTTCAAGCTTCAGACCCCCAAATTGGACTCTTTCCAACCAGCACAGCTCTAGCCCAAGTCTCCTCTGAAAGTCAATAGCAGAATGATCTACTCAGATCTGAGTCAAAAACCTCAGTATCAGCTTCAACTCTTCTCTTCCCATGACATTCCTCACAATCACCCAAGCCAGCTGTGGAACTCAAACAGAGCCTCTCATCTCCCCTGTCCAGGATATATCAGATTCAAGGCCCTACTTCCCTCTCCAGCCTGGGGTGGTATAGCCAATCACAGTGATTCAAAGACCTCCAGTGGCCCTGAGTGGACTCCAAGTCCTAACCCTTTGTCCCAGAGCGCCTCCTTTCCCCTTCAGCTACTTCTCCTGACATGACCTTGCCAGGCAACTGACCCCTCTGGCTCACTTTGCCCTAGATACTTCTTCATCATCCTCACTGCCTCACCTTGAACTCTGAGTCACTGCAGCAGAGAATGAGACTTCTCTAAGTCCCCATAGTCCCCTGTGTATCTCTTTACCAGACAAGATTGTGTCTGTGTGATCGGTTAACAAGTCTAACCCTGCAAAGGACAATGGTCCACCCTTGAAGAAATCTGGTCAGTTGCAACAACAAAGAATCAAAGGCCCCTTTAGACTCCTTTCCCTGTCAGTGCTTCACCAGCTCTCCTCCTCAAGCACCCCTGGCAGCCACCAACCTACTCCAGGGTAGAGCACCTACACACACACACACACACACACACACACACACACACACACACATCTACTCATGCATGCATGCACACACAAGTATCCAGACAGTCATACTAGGGTTACTGGAGGAGGAGGGATGGTCTTCTTGGAGGACCAGATAAATTCAGAAGCTTTAGTTCTATTCATTGGCTTTTCCTATAAAACTCAGAGCTTTCCAAGACAGAAATTCTGTCATATTTATCTCTGTATCCCAGGGCCTGGCCTGGACCTGGTATGGAGTGGCCACAAATCCTGTTCCTTCTACCCCTAGAATCTACCCAAGGAAACTGGCTCCTTGTAATTAAGGAAACCAGACATGAAGGACAACTGCCAGGATATTTAACAAGAGATCTTGTTCCATTCTCCATATAAGTCACTGGGGGACACAAACTCTAGAAGTGTCACTAACGTCAGTCCATTTGGTTACTGCCTGCTAAGGGTACATGGAAATCAGATTTAAAGGCTAAAGCACAAGTTGGAACATGCTAAGGCATTACATATTCCTGGATGAAGGGAGAGGTATTTACTAAAGCCTGGCTTGGATACATTTCCTTAAGTCTTTTACTCTTATCAGGACTATGTCAAGTAGTTACTATTTATGTATGGATTGCCATTTCACAAGTAAAATAACAGAAGCTCAGCAAATATAAGTAATTTTTCTGAGGTCACCCAACTACTGAATGGCAGCATTCATTTTGAACTCAGATTCTTTTGCAAAACCCATCTTTTCACATACTATGAGGCAGCCCTCTCCCCATCACAGAGGCAGCTAAGTGTGAGCCACAGCAAAGAAGTCAGAACTATTGAGAAAAGTGAGGGGGTGGGGTGGAGCTTAAAGCAAAGCTGACCAGTGATGGAAGGGAAAAGAAAGCACTCTGGCCCAGGACCAGCAGCATGCCAGCCACTGCGTGCTATTTTATCTCATGCTCACAGCAGCCTATGAAAAAGGAGGAACTGGGACACAGCGAAGCAAAGAAACAACCAAAGTGGCAAACCATAATGGAACTGAGATTGAAACAGTATCTCACTCATTGAAGACTGGTGATCCCAAAGCCAACATCCTGCCCACTGCCACCCTGGCTGGACTGTCTATAATCCAAGACACAGGTCAACCTAGAGGTGGTAGAGAACCAAATGCATGCTACAGTGTGCTTACTGTCCAATATACAACAATGCGTGTAGTATTTATTGGAGAAATAATTGTTCAGTATTTGTGAATTAATGGATTCCAACCCTGTCCCCTTGAGTATCAACCAAAATTTAGTATGTATCGGTTTTCCATTGCTGCAGAACAAACCACTCCAAATCTTAGCGGTTTAAAACAAAGAACACTTCCTTTGTTCTTGTTTCTAAGGATCAGGGTCACTGGCCGCTCCTCTCTGGTTCTTGCATAGTTTTCTGCTGTGTGACCTCTTTCTGCATGGAGAGTCTTGGCTTCCTTACATGCACATGTGTTTTCTCTGGGTGAAAGCAAAGAATTCCTGAAAGGTTTCAATCTCAGAGTGTCAGTTCCCCTGTGTGCTATAATGGGGCAGAGCTGGTTACAAGTCCAGCCTAGATCTAGGAGGGTCAGAAACAGGTTTCACTGGTCATTGGATGGAGCAAGTGGGGACACATTACGAAGGACACAGAAATAGGAGACTTTGGGGGCCAAGATGGTGAACCTCCTGTGTCTGCTTGCCTCACCTATGGTGCCCAGTTGTGCTGTAAAACACCAGTCCAGATGCTACTGTGAAGGTACATGGGCAGGTGACCAATATATCCCATCCGCTGACCTTAAAGGATTAGAGCAGATTGCCCGCTACCATGTGGGCAGAACCCATGCACTCAGTTGAAGGCCTTGAAAGCAAAGAAGCAGCTTTTCAATGGAGGAAGAAATTCTCCCTCTAGACAACACTGAAACTATTGAGTTTCTGCCTGACTTTCCAGCCTGCTGTGTAGATTTTGGACTCAGATCCACAAAAATCAACTCTTACTGAACTTCCAGAGCCAATTCCCTCCCTCTCTCTCTCTCTCTCTCTCTCTCACTCTCTCTCTTTCTTTTGTGCTTCAGCAACAGAATACCTGATTTTCGGTAATTTACAGAGAACAGACTTGTTTCTTGTGTTTCTGGAGCCTGGCGAGGCCAAGGTCAAGAGGCCATGTCTGACTAGGGCCTGCTCGCTGCATGGTCCCATAGCAGAGGGTGGAACTGCAAGAGAGTGGGCACAATTAAGGCCCTTTTAGAAATAGTGTTAATCCATTCACAAGGGCAATCACCCCTTAAAAGCCCCACCTCTCAACGCTATTGCACTGGGGAGTAAATTTTCAACACATGAATTCGGGGGTGGGGGAACACATTGAAAGCATAGCAGATATAAACACTATCCTTTGTACTGGTTGATTTCTCTGAGGGACCCTGACAACCACAGGGACCATTTTAAACTATTACAGATAGAGAAGATAGATCCTGATCAGAACAAAGGGTTGCAGGATTACCTGCTCACTACCCTGAAGAGATACCAATTTCCTGCAGAAATCAAGAGCAAAACTGCCTCAGACGTGGGAGTTTTAATGAATTTTCTCATTTTTCTGCTTTGGCCAGGTCATCACATACATAACAATGATAGTTACAGACTTCACCTCTGCTACAGACCAGGCAGGTTCTAAATTAAATCTGTAGGGCCAGGAATTTAGCTCAGTGGTTCTGCTGCCTGTCTCTGAAGCGCAAGGACCCGAGTTCAATCCCCGGAACCTAAAAATAAAAAATAAATTGAATCTGCAAAGTCAGGCACAGTCTGATGAGAGCCCTGCTGCTGTGTCCTGGGTGCAGTCCCTGGCACCTCCCCTGGCCACTGTGGACACAGGGCACAAAGCAGGCGGCACTGGCTCCAAAGTGGACTCTGATTCACTACACATCCAGAGCATTGAAAGTGTGCATTGAAAGTGTATGCATCGTGATCTGGAAACTCTGCAAATGTGGAAAATTCCCTACTGGGCAGGAACTAGAGGAAAAAGAGGCTAACGGCGGAGAAGATTCACATCTGCCAACTCAAGCCAGGAGAACCCAGCTCAGCCCTAGCCAACCAGCAGATCAGGAGCACACTTTTACCTTCAGAATCCCCACTGACGCTTTCGACAGACCACCTTTTCAAGTCAGCTGGCTGCCTGTGCTGTGCACCGTGAGTGTTCCCAGCAGGAAGCCGGGAGCGCATGCAGATTTGTAATAAAGGAGCTATTCTCAAAGACGTGAGCAGAGTTTCAGGAAGCCAACCAGAGCCAGTGCAGTGCCCTGGGGTTAACGGAGGCTGAGCTGCTAGAACACCACCCCCTCTAGTGTCCTGGTCAGGAAAAACCAGAAACCAGAGGACAGATGATCCCACAAAAGCAACTTATTGAAGTCCACTTCCCAGCCAGTGCACAGAAGGCAGAGAAGAGAAAGGCACAGAAGGACAAATACCCTCCATACCCCACCCCTCTGCCAAGCAGGGCACAATCAGACATTTCTAAGCACTGTTTTCCTCTTGTGCCCAAGTAATCTTTGAAACCCAACTAGACCATTACCGTTTTTGGTGCTGCTAGGGATCAAACTCAAGGCTTTGCATATAAAGCAGGATCCCAGCCTCTTGATTACACATTTTTAAGGGAGGAAGACAGCTATGACAGTAAGGTTTGTTCCAACCCACTGGAGATGTCATCTGAGCCTCAGTGTTCTGATTATACACCTCAGGTAACAATTTTTATTTCCAGGATGCTATTTGAGAATTCAATGAGCTCATGTATGCAAATAATCCTCCTAAGGTATAAGGCAGTATACAGATAAGCTCTGCAATATCTGATGAGGCAGAAGGCACCTCCACCCTTCAGGATGCCCAGGTGGCTCCAGTCCCATCACAGAGCTTCCTGTCTTGTCACCCTTAGCCAATGGCCGGGTGAGCTCCCGGGTTCCACAAAGCAGCCTCTACTGTGACGTGTGAAGTCAGTGATATTCCTGGCAGGGCTCTGCAGCAGCAGCAGCAGCAGAAGCAGTGATGACTGTCTGTGTGTACATTGTGAAGTCCTTTCACATCAGTATGACAGAGGGGCTGCAGATGGGAGAACACCAGCCCGAGCTTGTCTTCGAGAACACACTTCTCTGCACAGAGGGCCCCTGGGAGGATCTGCACCCATAAGCATGACTCAGGGGTACGTGTAGTCAGCCGGCCAAGTGACAGCGCATTCCTCAGGGACCAGCTGGCCCAGGCTGCTGGCTGGAGGCTGGCTGTCCCTCACCATCCTTGAAGGACCCTCACAGAACTACTCCAGAATTTATGAGGCTAAAAGAAGCACCTACATGACTTTTATTTTATTTTTAAAAGAGACTGGAAGGGCATGCAGACAGCAGTGACCCTCAACTGTTTTACAAGGATTTGTAGCAGCGTGGTGTCCAAGAAGGGGCCCCCAGAATCACTATGTGTCGCCGTAATCTCCATGGTGTTCAGGAAGCAATGGGACCCTCTGCTCTCCTTCTCCATTGCCCACAAGACAATGTCTGAAGCTCCTTAATCTCACATGGAAAGGCCTGCCTAGCTGCCACAACCAAATTTTACAAGTTTATTTCTCAACACAACACTAAAGGACTCACAGTCCTAGTGTCACATCATAGTCAGATGCACAGGCCTCTGGCACAACAGATTTCTAATTTGGCCCATCCCTTACTATGCTGTGTGCCTTTGGACACATTGTTTCTTCACCCTGACCTGACTTAAGCTCCACATCCTGAAATAATAGCATTGCAACAAATCAAATGAGATCTCATATAAAGCCCTCAACACCTGGATTGTACTGATGGTAGCATCTTCCAAACCAATATCCGGCTGTGCCCTGTCCTCTCCCCAGAATCCTGCCTGCCCTGCCCTTCACCAGGGTAAGCCCACCCTGATGCTCCAGCCACTCTTGTTGCTTCCCCTGCCCTGAACCTTACTCATCCCTCAGGACTCCAGGTAACTTCCTTCACTTGTGAAAGCCACCACTGTGGAACAGAAATACTGCTCAATGCAACACCCAAAGACCATGGTTCAAATCTCATCCTCTCCAG
The DNA here is from genome assembly GCF_012274545.1 of Fukomys damarensis. Classification (NCBI taxonomy): domain Eukaryota; kingdom Metazoa; phylum Chordata; class Mammalia; order Rodentia; family Bathyergidae; genus Fukomys; species Fukomys damarensis. The sequence goes on along the minus strand of NW_022900935.1, from coordinate 33,069,288 downwards.
TAAGCAGCCATCTGACAGTCCACCAGTCCTTTGGCTTCTCTGGACTTCTGTTTCCTCTTCTTGAAAAGTGGAAGGAATGCCTCCTTTTGTTGTAGAAAGTCAACAGGATGATTTATGTGAAAGGACTTTGTAGACTCTGAAATGCCGTGGCATGTTACAACAAAAGCAAACTACTAAGTTTTAGGGCTATGGTAATACAAAGCCATAAAAACCTAATTTATTTACAATCTGGCTAGGCCTTTATGGTCTATAATGTTTCCGCTGGAAAACCCAGTGTTCTGATTCAATGATCCGGGAGGGATCGTCTCGCTGATAAGAACCCATGGACTCCTTATTCCCCCACCTCTTCTCCCAGGCCCCACTGTGAAAAATGCAAAAATAATTCGTGGTTGCCAAGACAAGGAGAGTTCTACTTCCTCTCACTTGAAAAGTGCTTAACAATTTATAAATAATTCATTCGCCTCAGAGCCCAAGGAGGATAAGAGGTGTCCTGAAGCACCAGGCAGAATGCTCCATGTCAACCTGGGTCACTGCTCTCCTCCCAAATCCAAAGGGCCTGGAGTTTATCATTACCTGAGAAACTGAAGGCAGCCCAGCCTCTTCTACAAAAGGCCAAGTGCCCACAAGAAATGGGATTCTTCACAACGCCCCATCGCATATACAAAGCAAGCCAGGGTTCTCTAATCTGGTAGGTTAAAGGTTTGATTGCTTCCTTTGCTTTATTTCTTGCAACAGGCAAATCTGTCTGTTCTGCCCTTTCAGGCTTACAGCCTCAAAACATACTTACTAAGACTCTATTTAACCAACCCAAGCAGGCTGCCCTGGTCTCTGTAAGTTCTATAACAAGATGTTTCTCTCACTTTAACCTTCCCGGCTGATATTTCTTAGGCAACATGTAATGATGCAGTTTAGCAGTGCTTGAATCATCCAGTTTCTTTGACAGGAAAGATGTCTAGGGAAAGCAGGCTAATCTATGAGGGCAAAAAAAAAAAAAAATAGCCAATTTGTTTAAAACTGCACTGCATCATAGCTGGGGTTAGATGCTATAGCCTTCAATGTTCTCTACCACCTCAATGATTTATATTTAAACAATAGAAATCTACCAAAATAAGAAAAAGGAAGTTGAAGTATTTGTCTGATTTTTTTTATCCTGTGAGCTGGGCTCTAATAAAGAAAAACCAGTATCCCTTCCATTCCTCAAGTTCACTGTGTAACATTGAATGAGTCCATTCCACTCTCTGAGTTTCAATTTCTTTGTGGATCAAATGAAACATTTGTACTAGTTAAGGTACACCAAGCACCCACGATGTGTGTTACTATGGGAGATTTACCCATCTGGAGCCCATGCAGACATTACTAATCAATCACAGCACCCTTTCCCAGTTTAGGAGACAATAATACAGTGCTGTAGGCAATGAATACCAGTAGGTCAGGCCTGGACAGGAAGTAAGCAAATCCTGTGTGTATCTCTGAGCTACATGATTTCTGAGGGCTTTTACCTGTTTTGACATACTGTGATCTATGCTGTAGTGAGGAGAAAAAGGCGCCAAAGTAGATCGGAAAATCTAGGACCTAATCATCTCCCTGACATGGGCTTTCAATGCCACCAAGGGAGTAACTCATTTATAAACAGAGATAGCCATTTTATTTTTCTTATTTACAGAATATCTGTGAAGATTAAAACAAAAACAAATGTGAAAGAGTTTGATACACCAAAAGTAATCTGATTAGTGTAGTAGAATGTAATTCATTAAGCACCACACCAAGTACCTGGAATTTGTCTCTCATCTCACTTGGCACTCATGACACTAGTGTAAAGTAGAGTTTCTAGAACTTACAAATTAACACCTGCAAATTCCTCCAGAGCAGGACTGCTTAGTTCATGCTTTATGATCAATCCTTAGCTGGTAGTCTGGGGCATTCAACAAATATTTGCTAATTTATGATTCTGTGGAGGAAATATTAGCAAGGCGAACTATGGCCATGATGCTGCATTGGGCTGATAGTGGTTTTGAATTGAAAGGACTGTTGAGAGTGTGATTCATAAACTTCCTCCTCATGGTCCTGGGATAGCTCTTGCAGCTCCGGACATCACATTTTCCAAGGGTGTGTGCAAAGTCAGTTAGTGATTTGATGACAAGGATGGAGAGTTCAGGGCACTGAGAAAGAGCTTTTGTCAGGTACTTGTCGCTTTTTACTAGGGAAGGAGAATCTTTTCCCAGGTGACTTTTCCTTATGATTCCTGGGCCATGTGGTCCTCTTTGTGGTCAAGGGAGGATGGGAATGTGAACACTTCGGAAGAAAGCTAGGGAGGACGCATTAGGAATGGCCCTGCAGTAACCAGCACGTGATGTCTGCGACATTGTTTCAGACAGTCTTCACATGTTGGCTGCCTACAGCTGTTGTTAACAAATTACCACACATTTAGTGGTAAAACAAAAAGGGCAATTTATTCTCTTGCTCTTCTGGAGGTCAGAAGCTCAAGAAAGCGTTCACTGGGCAAAAATAAAGGTGTGGCCAGGGCTTCGCTCCCTTTGGGAAGTAGGGGCCCTGTGCAGGCTGGGCAGAGGAGCCTCCCTCAGTCATTAGGGGCTCCCCCTGGCAGCCAGCAGGGCCACATTTTCTGAGCATTCTGATCACCTCTGGCTTCCATTCCCACATTTTTCCTGGCCCTGAACTTCTGCTGTGACAAAGCCTCATGATTACCCAAGGTTCCATCAGGATGGTCCAGCACCAGCTTCCTACCCCCAGGTCCTTAACTCACTTGTATCTGTACAATCCTTTTTGCCATGTAAGGTCATAGGCCAGGGGTTTGAACGCAGACATCACAGAGGGCTTGTTATGGCACCCACCACATCTCCGTTGGTGCCTCATGGAACAAGTGACAGCTGCTGGGGGGAGACTGCAAGAGAAAGGAAGCGCAGACACACCGGCACCTGTGCATATCTCCTGCTTGCACACTGGCGACTGACATTCAAAAGACAGCTGCAGAAAGGCCAGCTCAGGACAAGTCCATCTTGGCAGGCCTCGCTCCACCAGTCATAGAGGAAATACCCAAGAAGAATCTGAAAGCAAAAGTACCAACGCCCAGATAGGAGGAGCGCTCCTTCTTACACTATCCAACAGCACCCCCCAGAGCCAGCAGGCCAGAAGGGAAGGAAGGCTGCCCTTTGGGGAAAACGTGCTCCCCACAGAGATTCTGAACCTTACTGAGCAGGCCCAGGAAGCTCAGGGCAGGTGAGGGGGCAGGTAATGAGGCAGAGTCCAGGCCTGGGCAATACTTTAAATTTCCTCTGTAATTCTAGGGCCAGCTGGAATCACAGAGTTCAGCAAATCAATACATAGCATCTGAAAACTTGTAACCCTTGGAATTCCAAAGTTAGTATGATGAGAAGCCTCCTCTCATAGAGCTTCTGGACAGACTAGGAGAGCTAGAAGAGATGTGGGCCACAACTAACGGCTACGTGGTGTAAAGACAAATGAGGTACGCTCTCTGTGCCAGAATTCTAGAGGTAATAATAGTACCTGTTTTACAGGGTTAAGAGAGTTAGAGGAAACAATTCACATAAAGCTCTTCATATGGTGAGTGGTTCAGAACCCTAACCCTAACCCTAGCCCTAAACCTAATCCCTTAGCCCTAATCTCTTAACTCTAACCCTAAACTAGTTAATCAAAGGTAGTTACCAATGACTAAATAATCAGGACTAGCTATTGACAAATTACTCCAAAAAAACATTCACTTTATAGAAGTGAATATAGTTAGGACCAACAAGGAATGCTCACAAGCAATGTTCAGAATGCTATCAAGCCAAGTGTTTTGCACACTGCACATAGTAGCCTCCTATGTGCATAAAATGTTTTAAAGAAAATCACAATTATAAATAAAATTATTTTAATTTATTAAGTAAATTGTTGTCGTATTTTAAACTTGGCATCAAGAATATTAATGAACATTTGTGCCTGGGCCATCTGCCTGTGCTCACTGGCATATGTCTGCCTCTCTGCATTACAGATTTGTAAAGGGCACCTTTCTTAGCCTTCCACTGTGAATGGAAGTTCAGCCTAGGAAGTACCATGCAGCCCTGTTACAGAGAAAGACCTTGGAGAGCCCTAAATGTTTCCCTAACAACAACTCTGTGTTAGACGCTTAACTGGCTTTCCAGAATGGTTGGCTGTTTCAACTGAGATTTTCACTCTAAGATCTCTCCATTGGTCTATTCTGGCTCACAGAAGTGAATGGGGGTGGAAGCTATAAAGGGCATTTGCTTGTAACTGAAATAGTAAGAACTTTCAGCGCATGGCAAGGAACCTCCCAAAGAGAGTGTCATCCGCATGCACTCACTGGAGTGTCTCTGCCTATCGGTATTACATATTTGTAAAGGGCACACCTCTCAGGCTTTCAGGGTGAATGCAGCTCTGTTACAAAGAAAGAGCTTGGAGAGTTAACATTTCCCTTATAACAACTCTAAGTTAGAAGCCTAAGCGATTTCCAGAGTGTTTCTGTTCTTTGAACTGAAGCATGTAGCTGGGAGACGGAGGCAGAAAGATCCCAAGTCCAAGTTCAGTTCTCATCTGAGCACCTTAGCAAGCCCCTGTCTCAAAAATTAAAATAAATAAATAAATAAAAGGAGCTGAGGATATAGTTTAGTGGTAGAGCACCCTTGGGTTAGATCCTAATACTTCTCAATAAATAAGTACACACCTAGAGTCGGGGACCATTGGGGGACACCAGGACAGGAAAATGCATGACCACACGCCACCACGCCACTGTGGGATCTGAAGGTTCGCCTCCTCTGCCAAGCCCGGGCAAAGTTTCTAAATTCTTTCCAATCCAGTTCTCCATTGCATTTTCCCTCTGCATCTTTCACTTAAGGAAACTAAGACTCAGGAAAGCCAAGCTCTCTGGATGAGCCTATGCAGAGCAGGGAGCAGAGTCCACACTTCTGGGACAGGTAGGTAGGTGTCTCTGTGTGCAGCATTTTGACCATCATCAGCTTGCTGGGCTGCACCTCCATTCAGTACACCCTGCCCTAAGCATTCCAGATGCCCTGTGCTTCCTCTCTGCCTGTTCCTCTCCCCCCAACTCCAGGAGCTCTGCAGTCAGAGGGTGATGGCAGAGACCCTTGTGGGCCAGATGACCTGTGTGACATTATTAGAACCCACACCCAGAGACTAAAACCATTCCACTAACAGAGCACTGATAGCCACTTGATGAATATCAAGATATCAGATCACTCCATAGCGCTTGTACAAGGCATGGATTCTCAGTCCCACTGCACTGCACAGCTAAGGAAACTGAGGCTTGAGGAAGTTTGATATTTTGCTCAAGGTGAAGCTATTATTAAAAGATTAAAGAGGATTCAAACTCAAGTTTAACCATTGAGGCATACCATTTAACTACATATCTGTAACTTCAGGAGGCAGCTTCTTTAAGCTTGCTGGGCTCCCAGACCCAAGCCCCCTCCATCCCAACATGCCCTAGAGTCCACTGAACCTGTCTGGTCTACATACGGGTCTCCGGCTCAAGTGCATATCTGTGCACACACACATGCATATCTGTGCACCTTACCCTCCAGTTAGCACTTCTCAGTCTCCCTCCCAGGTAGACTGTTGAAACCATCAGGTGGCACTGCTCTATGCACGTCAGCCTGCGCGTCCCTTGTGTTATGGCTTAGATCTAAAGCGTTTCCTACGCTTGGAGGTTGAGCTTTGGGAAGGTGATTAGATCTTGGGGGTGCTAACCTCATCAGAGGATTGATCCATTGATGAATTCAAAGCTGAAGGTGCTGTTGGGAGGTGAACCCTGATTAGAAGAAAAGTATCCCTGGGAGTTCATCTTCCTCCCCCAGCTCCTCCCTTCTTTCTCCAATTCCTAGTTGCCATGGGTTGAGCAGCCTTCCTTCACCAAGCCCTTCTACTGTGCTGTTTCTGCCTTGGAGCCAGACAACTGTGGACTGAACCCTCTTAAACTGTGAGCCAAATGAGCTTCCAAGTTGCAAGTGTCAGATATTTCATCAGACAAAAGAGTGACTAACACACCCTGTCTCAGCACTTAAACTACACTCTATTGATCTGTCCTCTGATGACAGTACAATTAATCTACAAGTCTACCCAATGTAAAAGTTAAGCACTGTTATAAGTTAGTAAAAACAGCTACTATTTATTGAGATTTGTGACAGGAACTATGCAAATCACTTTGTGTGTGTGTTGTGTGTGCGTGTGTATAATCTCCATACATATAATCTCACTTGATGATTACTCCAAACCTCTTAGGTGATACGATCTCTGTCTTAGTTCTATAGGAGATAGGGGTAGAAGTAGATCGAGAATGAGCATCAGAGAAGTTACATGATTTGCCCCAACCTGTGTAGACATACAGATGGCAAAACCAGATTTTGAGCCCAGATCCATGAGTCTCTAGAGGCCACACTGTGGCCACAACACTTCACTGCCTCAATAAAATAAGAGTTACACTCACACTTGTGCACAAGAGCCAGGGTTCTTCAGAACTAGTTGAACCCTTTATTTTCCCCCTTACCAGGTAACTTACTATTAGCAAAGTGACCAGACTGGGAGTGGATAATTGCACTGTCACTGGCACTTGCCAACAGACAGCAAAATATTCTCAGAAATTGACTGGAAAGAGTTTTCATGCTGGAGATGGTGAAAAGGGGATATTTCTATTTCCAAAGCTCAAAAACAAACTGTTGAAGCAAATGAAGTAAGATCCACTGCCTCCCACTCTGTGTACACTCCAGCAGAACCTGAGCTGAATGAGAAGAGATGATTTCATCCCTGCCATGTCCACCTGACCTAGGACAGTGCCCAGCACCGAGCAGATGCTCAAGGAGAAGACTCAGTGAGTGAATGGTGTTGATGGAAGGATCGGGGGTACCTTGAAAATCACTGTTAAAAGTTGTCCAGGTCTGGCACAAGATGTGAACTTAAATGACCAAAACTACATCCAATTTTTTAGGAAGATGTTCATTTTTTTCTTATATTTTCCAACAAAAGGAAAATTACAGTTGTGTTAATAATTAAAATTAAAATAATTATCTTGTAATATCAAGTAGACTGATGATCAACATACACTATCCTTCCTTGTGTCGGTATCAACAATGATCATATGATATCAAGTGTGCATCCGGGCATGGTGGCACATGCCTGTAATCCCAGCACACGGGAGGCTGAGGCAGGAGGATCACCATGAGTTCGAGACCAGCCTGGACTACATAGTGAGTTCCAGGTCAGTCTCAACTACATAGTGAGAGCCTGTCTCAAAAAAAAAAAATCAAGTGTGCTAAGTATCAAGCTTTTCTGTGTCACCTCCATCCATGGGATGAGCTAGCAGGTGCCATGTCTGTGCTGCCAAGGGCCAGGAAGGCCAAGGCGGTTGTAGAAGGCAACAGCCAGTAGGGCACTCAAGGAGGAAACTGGGAAAAAGAGAGCTCAGGAAACGGAGCAGGAGGAAGCTGAAGCCAGAGGCGAGGACCTCAAGGAGGCGGCTGATCAGAGAAGGTAAAACCAGGGTCCCGGCCAGGGCAGGGGGCACCTTCTCGGTAGCCCAGCAGGATGCAGGAATTTGAATCGTTCCCAGGACTCTTGGCCATGCTGCTCTGCAGCTGTGTCTCCCAGAGGTTCATTTGTGGTCTTTGACTGTTTCCTAAATGTGCTGCCTTACTTTTAATCGTGGTTATTTTATACCCAATCCCCCAATTCTACACAAATTAACCAACTCTTCAATAAGAATGCACAGGAAAAGGGAGAAAGTTTCCTTTGCTAAAGCCTGTTAAGGGAAGGGAGATGGCTGTCTTCCAGGAGTGGGGAAATGCAACCTCTCCTACCTAAGCAGCCTGTCAGTCCAGACTTCAGGTGACAATGAAAACTGCGTCAGCCACTGGGCAGCTGGGCCCACGTCCACAAGAGGGCAGTGGTGTACGCGGTCAGAATCCAGGTTCTCAGCCTGTTCTTAGCCACTAGGGTCAGAATAGGGAGCAGCAAGAAAATAAAAGGTCCAGAGTTAGCAGTGAAGGATCACCAGGCACACACACACACACACACACACATGCATGTATCACAGATGGGGCACCGAGGCCCAGGAAAAAGGACTCACCCACAGTCTCACAGAGACTCATACAGATCCAGACCTCTTTCCCCTCCTCAGTGGTGCCTCTGTGGCTGGTTCATTGTGCCAGAGCTGCCCCCCTCACCGCAGACCCAGCGGGTGAGAATCTCCAGGGGGTTGTTAAAGCCCTTCAGAGTTAAGAAGTCCAGCCATACCCATTGCTGCTTCTCACCGCACAGGCTGCAAAAGGGAAAGAGAAATAGAACTCTCCTGTACTTCAGCAGTAAACGGAAAAAGGTGATAAAATGTGCAAATATTTTAGAAAATATATATGAAAGAGTACAAAAGTCAAGGGCCCCAGCAAACAAATGTCCTGTGCAAATTGGGAAGCTTGGGAAAAATTAACAGAAGAACTGCCGAAGAAGAGTGGGGGTATGCAGAGAAGCCACAAGGATGGGCATGTCTGGGAAGATGAGCCCCAGGCCAATCCTGAGGTGGGTGAGGTCAGGGAAACAGGAAGCAGGTGGGCTGGGGAAAGGCCACCCACCCGATGGGAGCTGTGACCTCACCAGAGTTAAATACCCTGGACCCACTCTCCCAGCCCTCTGAGGGCAGAGGCCACAACACAAGGCAGCCGTTGATGGAGAGCCAGTGGGTCCACTTCCTGGGCCACAAAAACAGGTGGCAAAGGACAAAGAATACAAGCAATCAATGTGGAGAGGTCTTGCCCCCCATGAAACCAGGGTGGGTGTTACTGTATACAGCTACAGCATGGAAAACACCTTCGCTTGAACCTCCGTGGGTGAAGAACAGACATCTTTTCCGCTGGCTTGCACACAATCTGAACAAAGCCACTCTAGGAAAACAATAGGATTGTAGTTAGAAAAAATAATTTCCAAACATTCTAAAATATAATAATGAGCACCTTTCCTTAGAGGTGGACAATAGGAAAGAGTTCATGAAGTTCCAACGGAATAGGATCGCTGATTTTCTGGCTGGAATAATGGACTCTCCTTTCTGAGCCTCAGGAAAAATACATACATTGCTTATAGTTGTTATCCAATGTCTGCCATTTCAAAGAAGTATCACATGTACTTTTCCTATCTATTATCTTGCTCTCAGTCCTGCACCAGGGTGCGCATCTCGTCCTGGAGGCAGAGCCAGGGTTACACTGAAACTGGGTCCCAGCTCCACCTTTCCCTCATTGCAAGCCTTGTCACTTTCTTTCTTTGGGCCCCCAGTTTTCTCAATGGTAACACGAGAGAGCTGAATTAGGCTTGTAGGTTTCAAGTTTTTCTTTGGAGGAACTTTTTTAAGAAAATCACACAGCAACCAAACACCTGACAGATTTGGTAGCTCTGTGCATGCTAATGCACACACTCAGTCTAACCTGTGGCCAAAACCCTCTGGGACATCCCAGGGGGCTTCGCATTCCTTGCGGACCCTTCCTGTGAAATGCCAGTTCCCTGAGGTGAGGTAGCACAAGCATTCAGGGAAGAGGAAGGTGGGAAGGAGAGTCAAAGCCACACATTTGATCTTCAAAGCTCAACAGATTTCTTTTTTTGTTTGTTTGTTTGTTTGTTTGTTTGAGACAGGGTCTCACTATGTAGTTAAGACTGACCTGGAACTCACTGTGTAGCCCAGACTGGTCTCGAACTCACAGCAATCCTCCTGCCTCAGCCTCCCGAGTGCTGGGATTACAGGTGTGCGCCACCACTCCCAGCTTCTCAACAGATTTCTTTAGCATGGGAATTATCCAGGCCTTTCATGCACTAATGTGTTTTGCTACTCTCCAAGCTGGTGATAGAACATATAGTTAGAGAAATGGTGGTCTATACAAGTTCTCTTGGTTTCGTTTTACTCTAATCCACAATCAAAAATAAAATTTTTATCAATTTATAACCATTTTTTTTTCTTTGCTGCATTGTTACCACCTAGTCTCCATCAGTTCATATGTTCAGTGTCTTAGGTGTGAGGGAACAGTGTGTGGCACTGAGTTGTGATGCAAAATTTCTCACTGTAGGCTACAGCCTGCAGGCTACGGTGGGTCTCAAAGACACAAATTAACTGATTTCTTCTAGGGCTTAAGTCCTGGGAGCCTCCTGCCTCTGCCCGGCAGCTGAGCTGGGCCCCAGAATGTGGGAAGGATGGAGTGAACAGAGCGGGCCCCTCCAAGCCTGGGAGGTGCAGCAGGGCACAAAGAGGGGGTTTGTCTCAAGGGCTGCCAATCCCCGCTTCATTCACAGGCACCAGATTCATTTAGACGCTGAGCCCCGCAGGCTGCCTCTGTCCCCTCCCCGAGTGCCTACCAGCCACTTCCACAAGGAGTTAGTGTCAGATCTGGGCAGTGCTCCCTGCCTGGTGCGACCGGCATTCAGGCCGCCTGTGAGAATCGGAAACGGAGGCCCCCTTGTCAGTTCAAAAGCAGCACCCCCACCCCAGCTCCCGGTGCTCCCCGCTCCCACCCCAGCCGAGGAGGACCCAGAAGCTACCCTCTCTCTCCAGTTGTGTGTAGGTCGTGGGAAGGGTGCCGGCCCCCTCTGGACTCCTGCCCTTTCCCCATCCGCCCCCGTCCCTACTTCCCCTTCCTTTTCTGGGCTGCTCTGAAAGGGCTGCTCTGAAAGTCCACCCTTGCCTGAGCAGAGGCCTAAGGAGAGGAGGAAGGGAGAAGGACGCCGCGCTGGGCTCTGCCCTGGAACCTTACACAATAATCTCCTGTCATTCCCCTTTTACTGCAGATGCGGTTAGCGAGGCTCGGAGAGGCTGTCACTGAAGTCTGCCTTCTTGCTAGTTCGAAGAGTACCAAGCCGTGTGGAAGCGGGAGGCAGCAGAGACACTGGGTCCGCCTGAGTCAGTCCGGGCCAAGTGGCTGCGACCCACAAAATGGGGAAGTGGGGGGCAGCGGAGAGCAGCCGCTGAGTTAAGAGCTGAAGACAGCGACGGGGCCGTGGGACAGAGCGGCCGCTTACTGTGGCACAGACTCTGCTGCCATCTTTGCTTACATTAACAGACTTTAGAGCTGTTCTATGCTCACAGCAGAACTGAGCAGAAAGTACAGGGTCCCCACGTGACATCCACCGTGCACACACAGCCTTCCCCGTCCTGACAGCCACAACCATGTCTTCCTCTCTCTCCTCCCCACCGCAGTGGAACAGCACAGAAGCATTGCCACCAGCTGAAGTCCACAGTGCAGGTTACATTCACTTTCACTGTGGTGCCCTCTGAGTTTGGGCAAAGATGTAACACCGTGTAGCCACCTCTCTGGTACCCCGTCAAACTGTGTCCCCCCAGACTCCCCTGTGCTCTGTTTCTTCATCCCTCCTTTCCTCAACCTCAGCAGCCAGCTTTCCTTTCTCCGGGGTTTTGTCTTCTCCGCAATGCCATGGAGTTGGAATCACGCAGTATGTAGGCTTTGCAGATTATGCAGACCCTGTCTTTTAACCTTTACGCAAATTTATATGGGGACATCCTCCTCCTCCTCCTACAACCTGAAGGAGACATGTTTTTACTTCTTCCTCCCTCTAAGCCCAACTCAAACTCTTGATATTCCATATATGCAAAGCAAACACAAGAAGACTCTGTAAATTCATTTGACTTTGGATTTCTCATATAAGAAAAACCAGGTGGTATTTCAAAAGAGCAAAATAAAAGACAGGTAATATGAAATAGGGAGCTAGATCTTTTGCAAACTGGAAAGGGAACAAGAGCTGGAGGGATGAGGGTAGGGAGGACAAAGGGAAGTAAAGAAGATAAGAGGTTTTATGTGCAAGTCTCATCTCCCCATGGTGAAAATAATCATTATGTACACCAAACATGTGCTGATAAACATTTTTAAAAGGGCAAAAGAAGACTGAAAGAGAAACAAAGGCAAATCAGCTAGGGATCTTGGAACCCAAAGAACACCACTGTTGTGAGTTCCCTGGGTCTTCTCTTTGCCACACACACCCCAGATCTGGAGCTAAAGAAGACTTTGACCTGAAAACATCTGTGTGTACAGGTCAGAAAAGCCCCAGCAAAACCTATTCTCTCCAGCTGATGGATCAGGACAGGGGCAGCCTAGAAAGACAGAAAATCTTTGAGCAAAACCCAGTCACCCCAGCCAAACACCATGGGAAAAAAGCACCGCCTCACAGTGCCAATAAAAGTGGAAGGGGGGGGGCCTTTATTTCCACCTTTGCAAGGCTTGAAGGAGGCACGCCAGACACCTATAGCAATAGCACCAGAGAAGCCCATGTCAGCACCTGTACTTTCTCGCTTGCCAGGTGGTAGCAAGCATCCCAACATTACATTATCAGTAGAGATCTAGGGAGCCTAGACTTCCAACCCCCGCAGCAGAAACTGGGTACCTTCCTCACCCCACTGCAGTGGTGTCCACAGAGGCTTAGCAGAGAGCCACTGGTTCCCAGAAACCCCCGCGCAAGGGTCAACAGAAGCTGAGTAGGATCCTTGACTTCTAAAGCAGCGGAACTAGTGTAGCTAAAACAACTTTGAGGAAGAGAAATAAAATGAGAAAAACCACACTACTGTTTTAAAGCTTATTCTAAAATATCTGGACTGTCTGGTATTGGTGGATGGACAGACACATAGTTCAAAAGAACAGAATAGAGAACGTGGAAATAAATCCACACAAAATATGTTCAAATGTCAGAGCCATCGAATGGAGGAAAATTTGCTCTTTCAACAAATGGTACAGAAATAATTGAATACCCAGAGGAGAGGGAATCAACTTGAGTCAAAGACACAACATAAAGTAACTCAAATGGATTGTGGACTTCAATGTAAAATTTATAACACTTTTGGGAGAAAAGAAACCATAGGAGGAGGAAATCTCCAGAATCCATAAAAGAAAAAAAAATGGATTAAATGGAATCCATCAATATAAAAACTTTGGCTCTGTACAAACCTCTCTTTAAGAAGATGAAAAGACAAGCCTGTGAGAGACTTGCCTGTGTGAGACTGTGAGAAAATATTTGCAAGCCACTTATTAAATAAATAGAATATATAAACATCACTCAAAATCTAACAGTTCAAAAAACAAACAGTCCGACAAAAATGGGAAAAAAGATGTGTAGCTGTGTTTCACCAAAGAGGATATTTAAGTGGTAAGCATGCACAGGAAACGGGGTTTAACATTGTTAGCTATTAGAGGAAATGGGGTTTAACATTGTTAGCTATTAGGGAGATACAAAGCAAAACCACAGTGAGGTACTACTCCACTTCCATCAAAATTACTAAAATAAAAACAATGACAACACAGATGCTATAGAGGATTTGGAAAACCTGAATCACTCCCACATTGCAAAACATAAAATAGTGCATCCACTCTGGAAATCTGTTTGCAGTTTCTTCAATAATTAAACATGCAGCTACAACAGTACAAATCAACAATAGAATTCCCGGGCATTTCTTCCAGAGAGATGAAAATTCACATTCATGTAAAAACTTGTGCACAAATGTTTATTGCAAAACTCCTTCCCGGTTTTTTACAAATACCAATGGTGTTATTGTCATGGCCACTCTGGTGACGTGCCTTCTTACACACTTGTGAAAATTCGGCATGCACTCTTCAATGCCCCCCCATAACCGGTTCTCACCTTCTAAGATTATTTATAAATGAGACAGACATGTTTGATCCCTGCTATTACAGAGCTCACAGTATGGGGGGAAAGGTGGGCAAACAAGTACATACAACTGACTGCATTAGGTGTGTTGCGCTGTTGTTATAAATCCCTGTCATTCTTCCACTATCTTAACCCAAAGACGGGCCAAACACAGTCGCTGACTTCACAGGTTTGCAGAGAGGCCTAGGACTGTTCTACATTTTCATGTGAAACTCATCACAAAACGTTCCAGAGGACTAAGAACCCTAATTAAATCTGTCTGACTTAATTAGAAATCTAAATACTGCTGAGGGTCTCTGATCAATGGAGCAGAGAACAGTTGCCTGATTTAATTATTCTGCAAAAAAAGCTAGATTCTCCCCTCTTCTTGGACCCATGTACTAATGACCTCACAATTATTAAGAGTCTACACACTGGGGTTGCAGAAACCCAGCTTCCCTTCATCTTCACAATGTAGATGACCTTGACTTAACTTTCCTAAGCCTTTATTTCTTCTCCTGTAGACACAAAAGACATAAAAGTACCCAGCTCCAGCACACCTGTAATTCCAACACTTGGGAGACTGAGGCAAGAGGATCACCGCAAGTTTCAGGTCAGCCTAAACTACATAGAGTTCAAGGACATAGCAAGACCCTGTCTCCAAAACGAAAACAAAACAAAAAACAATTTTTTAAAAAAGTACCCAGTGCACACAGCCCAATGCCTCACACATAGCAGCTTTTCAATTGTTTGTATCATTTTTTTAGGATGAATTCTTGGGAGTAAAAGTGAAAATCAGATCATTTAATTTTTAAATTTCATGAATACACCATAAAGTTATTTCCCAAGAATAGTCAAGCCAATCTACAGTTGTGTAGCAACTGTCTCTCCCTACCTTTGCCCCCATTTTAAAGTATTTGTAATTTGATAGATGAATGTCTCTCTTTGTGTTTCTTTAGCAGTGAGAGTAAATGATTTTTTAAATGTCCGGTAGCTATTTATATTTCTTCTTTTAGTAGATTGTTGGTTAATATCCTCTACATGTAATGTGTTTGTTTGTTTGTTGTAGGAACGCTATATATTAAGGACATTGGTTCTTTGTTGACAAGTGACATTCACAAGCTATGCATGGAAGGGGTGAAAGCAGCTCTGTCACTGGGAAGTGAGGAATGATTACGAGTTGATTCTAGATGACCTTCAAACTGCTTTTAAATCTGCATGAATGGTAGGACCACCATTGCCTTTTGTTTTGTTTTCTTGTTTTCCCACCTACCTATATCTCATTTGCCTTCAGTTACAGGCGGAAAGATCCAACATCCGTCTACCATTTATAGGGCAGCCATGGTGGGTTCAGTGCGTACCCCTTCTTTCCACCCTGAATGTGTGAGTGTTGCTGATAAAATTCTGCTGCCTTCTTCCACCCAGCACTGTCCGGGGCCAAACAAAAACACTCTCACCAGAGAAGCTCCACCACTCCGGTCTCTGCTTCACCTGTACACAGGCCTTGGCCAACAATTGATTGATTGACAACCTTGTGCAAACGGCCCCCTGCCCTCCCCTTCATGAGTCTAGGGCTCCAGAGGAGACTGTACTCCCACTTAGTTTCTCTCCCCTGCCCCAGGCCTCTCACTTCTTTCCCCTGTTCCTGAGAACATTTCCCAGTGAACTTCTGCAACAGGAACCCTTGTCACAGGCTGTGCTTCTGAGGAACACAGCCCAAGGCTGTGGCCTTTCCAGGAATAAACATCTCTCTCTATGCGAACCTTTATTTCTGTAACACATTCTGATTTACACTCCCACATGGCCATGCTGAGCATTGAATGGCTTTCTTTCCCTTGATGGTTGAACAAACCAAGTGGTAAAATGTTCCAGTAGCTTGCCAAGATCATCCAGTGTGCTGGTTAATATTTACTGACACCCTGGGGGTAGAGTAACCTGAACATGGGTTTTTGGCCAATAACGATAGGAGCTATGGCTTGGCACCTGGCCTTGATGAACTGAACTCTCACATCCTGTTCCCCGTGACCGGTTTCTTCTGAGCAGAAAATGATTCACCATGGCTCAGCAGCTCCAGAACAGAGGGTACAGGAAGCACCTTACCCAGAGGCCCAACAGTCTGGATACGATGGTTTGCCCAACCACCCACGGTTAGAGCTGCAGAATATAGTAGTGGTTTGTGTAATTGTACAGGAAGGAAACTGAGGCCCAGCAGCACAGGGATACTGCCCCTGCAGGCCATCCTGGCATGGGGAAAAATACAGGCCTGCTCATATGTAGATCCTTTGCCTTTGACTTCCCAGTATGTACTAATCTAGCAGCCCCCTTTCTGAGCCTTCCTCAGTATGCATGCTCAGCCCAGATGCATTCCTCTGCCTCCTCACCTGCCCCACCTGCCTCGGTTGGCCTCCTTGTTCCTGCTCTCACTCACCACGGCAGACCGGCTGCTGCATCCTCATCAAATGACAGGGGCTTGGACAGCTTTTTCCAATTTGTAGTGGCACTTCTGTCATTCTCATTACTGCCCACACCCTGACCAGTGTTTTTAGGGAAGTAGAGGCAACCATGTATGTGCCGCGCCCCCACCCCAGCTTTCTTTCCTGCTGAGAGGGTCTACAACTAGCGCAGATGTTTCATCTTTCCTTGGCCCGCCTATTTCCTTCCCCTTTCGCTGCTGCTTCCTGGGAGCCCAGCACCTCAGCATGTACCCTGTTAGCTCCAGGATCCAACCCTGCTGTCTCTACCTCCAAGAAGCCTAGACATTACTTCAAGTTCCTCCCACCCTAAAAACAAACCAAACGATAAAATGTCAGCTTGTGTTCCTGCACCACCCCATGGCTGATCTTCCTGGACCTCCTTCCCTGCTCACTGAGTCGTCCTGGAGAAGGGTCAGCATTCCCTGTTGGGCCTCTGCTGCCCCGCCCCCTGCCTAGCGAAAGAAGCTCAGGCCATGGCTGCCCGTGTCTCCTCCCTGCCCATTCTGATGGCTGATCTGCAGCACTCACAGCCTTCCCACAGGGCTCAACTCCCTACCCCTCAGACTCTAGCGACCAACCACCTCAAGGTGGCCAGGATGGACATGATTCGGAGGACATGGACCTTTCAGGACTCAAATTGGGACAGTCCCAGGGAAACTGGGACGCTTCTCACCTCACGGGACTTCTTGCCTCTTGAACTTCTACCTTTACTCTCTCCTGGGTCCCCGCCTATCTTCAAAGCAATCCTCCTCCTTTTCTGAAAAATGTTCTTTTTTCCTTTGCCTATGAGGCATTTATTTCCTCAGGACTTAACTTTCAGTCCAGTGTTCTCTCCTTATGCGTTATCCCCATTCGATCTCGTTTATTCTCAGCCCTTGGCAACTGGTAACTTCCCCGCTTTCCCTCCCTCCTGAGTCTCTTGTGAACTCTACAACAGCCTACGTCACATGTCCACACGGCAAACCAAACTGAGCAAGGTCACCACAGAGGCTCCCATCCATCCCCATTCTCGGGGTGAAGGGCCGGGTGAGGAAGATTACGACACCCGGGACATCCGCGGCTCCAGCCCACCCAGCATCTATTCCACTTCCCTATAATAACAGCAGCAAGTTTTCTCTGGGCGGGGGGCCTGTGTTTCCCAAACCTGGTCATTGTGTGTTTTGTGGACTGATCCAGCCAAGGTCAGTCAGCTCATGGGGGAAGGGTTAGGAGGACAGGATGCAAATGCTGCAGATTCATCCTGACTTTGCCCATTCCTTCCTACAACTCAGACCCCAGGGCCACTCCACTGTGTTCCTTCTGAATCCTGGCTACTGAACTTTTCATTGATTCTGAGGGCTTGCCTATTTGTTTCTGCTAACTTTCCCTTTTGCTGAAATTCGGCAGAACCACTTTCCCTATTGCTAATGGCCAAAGAAAAGAAACAGATTAGATGAGCCATCTCCCTGTCCCTTATCCCTCCCTATGTGCTGCCCAACTCTCCACTGAAAAAGTCTGCAGAATTTCTTCCATAATTTCTCTCAAGCCTAATCCCTCTTCTGCATTTCCATTCTACCACTTATTTCTGACCTCGCCATGTCTGGCCTAAACTAAGCAGTAATTCCCACTTTCAAGTTACTTCCTTGTGCCAAGCCCTTGGTTGTTCTTTTCAAAATCCTCCAAGGTGGGTTTTGTTGTCTCCTTTTTAAATACAAAGAAATTGGGACTCAGAAAGGCAGGGATATCTGCCTAAGGAAGCAGGCAAACACAGCAGGGGCACAGCCCACTGCCACAGCCTCTCCGCTGCCCCCGCCCCCAGTGTCTCATCTACAAGGCAAATCTGGCTAGCTGTGCTCTTGCTCAAAGCCCTGCTGCAGCTCAGCTGGGTAAGGTCCTTTCTGCTTCTTCCTGTGTCCCTGCCTCTCCCCCGCTCTGTTGGTTCCCATTCCCCACCTTGTGCACGTGTTTCTGATTACACTGACTCATTGAAATTCCCTGGGCACAGTTTCTTGCCTTCTTGTCCTTGCCCCAAACAGGCTCCTCTTCTGGAATATCTTCGCCCTCTTGCCTTCTCTCTCCACTCAAGACTTAGTTCAGCTGCTGTCTCCTGCAAGGAGCCTCATTTGACAGCACAACACCCTCCATCATGTGGCACCCCTCTTTGCCAGTGAATCCCACTGTGCAGACCACCACCAAGCAATCCAGGTACCACACTCCAAGGAAACCATCTACATCTGTCTCCACGAAGCCAGAGGCTCCTGCCTGACCAGGGCTGTGGTTTAGCCCCATTTGCACCTGATTAGTCATCAGCACCTGGCAATCCCCTTACCCCTCCTGCTCCTGTTCCTAGGACCCTGTCTGCCTTGCTGTTGTGTCATCCCCGGCTGGTGACACTGCTGCAGCAATACAAGGAAATCATCAGCCAGGCCATCTCAAGCTGCTGTCACTAAATAGGAGCTCAGCTACCAGAAATTGGTTTCCAAAGAACTCACACTCTGTAGTTTCTAACATTGTGAAGGGGATTCGTGTTTAGAAACTGTCCTTCTTAAAATCTATTTATTTTTTCAGATCTGAGGATCAAACCAAAAGCTGAAATATGCTACAACAATGCTCTGCCACTGAACTACATTCTTGGCCCTGGGAAATGTCTTTAAAATCTTCCCTTCTCCTCTCTTGCACATCCCAGCTGTGACACAGAAGCTCAGTGCCAGTGTCTCCGACACCTCACTGTCTTGGTTCACACATTCCTGTCCTGACGTCAGACACCTAAAGGAACAAGCAAGCATAGCCAGAGCTTCTGCAGGGAACAGAAGACCTGAGGTTGGCATCCTTTCTCTCCACTGGGCAAGTGGAGCTCACTTGCTCCTTTTTATGGGTGTTTCTAAATATACAAAATTGTTTGCCTTGTCCTTGGGTTTGTTTGGGGTTTTTTTGTTTGTTTGTTTGTTTGTTTGTTTGATACTTCACTAGTGTAAAATTGTCTCAAATATTTTTGGCCAGAAGTATTTATCCTAGCACCTCAGCTAATTTTTTGGTTCTTAAATTTAAATAAGTTCCTTATCTGCTCTGGGTCTCTGTTCCTTTATGGTAGACTAAAGATAATAATTCCCCTCTGATAAGGTTGTTCTGGGGGTAACACAAGATTAAAACACTGCAGCATCCGTAGAACAGTCTGAACTCATAGTAAGTCATCAGGAATCCTGGCTATTTTTGTGAGGTGGCACTTGTGACTGTTGGTTTATTATTATCAAGACTTTTTCACCTGCCTTGACCTCTCAGGCCGTTAACCGACTCGAATATCCCACAGCCACGTCACTAAATACCAACTCCTACCCTACTCTATCAGCTACTAACCACCCATATTCTTTTATTGTCAGAGGAGATCTTTTCAAGCTTTTGAATTGATATGTAATGACTGAGTTGTGGGGCAGAGTCTGATAATTTGATACAAGCCTACTGTGTAATGATCAAATCAGGGTAATTAGCATTTTTGCCCCCAAAAACTTATCTTTTTTTACGTTGGAAGCCTTCAAACTCCTCTCTTCTATTTCTTTATAAAAGAATTTTATATAAGCTGTAAACTACATTCTGTCCACTCTGCCATAGAGCACTAGAGCTTACTCTTCCTACCTAACAGTATTTGGTACCCAACATCCCTCTGCCTCTTCATTTCTTCATTGTGATGGATACCATTATTACCCCCCCACCGTGCACACTTTTTAAAGCCATAAGCCTAGAACACCCAACATCCTGCTTTGATTGGGACCAAGGGTGGTCATGGGACTTCTTTCACAACTGGTAAAATTCTAAGCAAACTGGGCTGAGTTGGTCTCAACTGATAATTTGCCTGACTTCTCACATCCATCTGCTACTAACTTCGATAATTTCGACCTCCTAAATCCACCCCTCCAATTCCGTCTCCAAGTCAGACCCTAAAATTCTGGTCTCCCAGCCTGATCCTATAGTTTGGTCTCCTACCTGTGGTCTTCTTGCGTCTAATCCCCCCACACACACACACCCTGCCCTTTTCATTTCCCCTAGTGCTACCACAGTGACCTTCCCAAAACAAGTCCAATAGAATAAATCTCCTGCAAAGATTTTTCAGTGGTTCCCAAGAGCCTTCTTCTTAGTCTCAGCTCCTTGCCACTACTGAGGTCTCATTTGTCAAAACTCACTGATGGCCAAGTGTTTATCTATGAGCATTTAGATATTTTTGTAATCACCCGTACTTTTCATAAGCACTCTTTGCATAAGAAGAGACACAAACGTTTTGGCCTTTCCTCAAAGCTGTAATATGATACACCGCCATCAGACTTGAATTTAGGATGGAAATACATCCATGTTTGGGTTGGGTGGGCTCGCCCTGCGATCCAGGGGAGGCAGGGAGAGATAAGAAATGGGGGATGCGGAAAGGGGAACAGACAGAGACCATGAGGCTGTGGCATGACCCCGACCTCAGGATCTATTCCTTTCCGGCTGCAAAGCCATAACTAGGCTTATGAGAGAACTGGTGCATGGGGATCGTTTGTTGAATTTGGTGGAAGAGCTGAACTTTGCCTCTAAACAGACTCAGGGCAGACAGCGCAAAGTAGGAGAGGAAGGAAGAAGCCAGAGCTAGAGAAAAGTCCTGCAGGGAACTCATGACATCACAGGCTGCAGCCTCTGGGTTCAGGTCAAGGCTAAGCAGACTTCCCACCGGCAGGGAGCCCCGACCAGCGTCTAGGTTACACAGTCGCCTTCTGGAACACATTTCACCCCTGCAGTCCTGGTGTGAGTCTAAGAGTCACAGTCCGACACCCAGCTGGAGGAGAGGAGGCAGTGCTGACCCTTGCCCTGGCTCTGCAAAACATGTGGTGACGTCGGTCTCCACCTCTTTCTCTGTTGCTGCCATTGCTCTCACCCTTACTGTGGGGAAACTGAAACTCTCACCTAACAATAGTATGCAGAAAACTAGAAGTGGTTAACAAGGAGCTAATCTATCAACTTAATGAAGCCACTGTGATCAAATAAAGAGAACATTCCAGCCCAAAGTGCATGTGAATACCTTTTGACCTTAGGAATCGTAAAATATTATGGTGTCTAAACATTCTCTTGTGGTGTCTTTCTGCAGATGCTTCTTGTGTATCTACACAAGATAATGTGCTGATAATGTGTGTATAAATAACCAGGTTTGCCTCAATTAAAGCGGACAGTCTTATGTCTCCACTCTGCCTAGAGTGTCTTTCCTTTTCAATCCTCACTCTCTCCTTCAGGTACTGTTCGACTAGTGGGGGCTGGTCCCCCACACCTTACCAAAACTTAGCTGTCATATATTCAACCCCAAGGGTCCCTATCGCTTCTCACCAAACTCTTTTCCTCACCCACATTTTTGAAAAACTGAATTAAGTAACCTGCATTTTACTCACAGCTAACACATTTCCCCACAGTTTAGCAATCAAAACCTCATACAAGTGTCATTTGACACTTCTGATTTGCTTGAGATAACAACATGAGTGCTGAACTGCTATCATTCAGATCAAAGCAAAGCAGGTCCATGGTTTGATAATAGTTCCTGTTTGTTTACCACATCACCAGGCAGCAGCTCACCACAGGAGGCCATTTTTGTTTGTTGTTGTTTTGTTTTGTTTTGTTGTACCAGGGATTGAACTCAGGACCTTGCCCTTGTGATGCCAGCACCGGTTGGCAGTATGATTAACTCATTTTACAGACACAGGAGCAGAGACTGGTTTGCTCAGCCCTGCATAGCGATGCTGCAAGTCAAACCCCCGTGATCTGATGACAAAGCCCGGGCTCTGATGCCATCCACTATTGCTAAGCTGGTGAAATATGCAGTAAAATCTAAACTGTCCCTGGGCACTGCAAATAAAAGTGAAAATATACAATTTCCAGCACATTTTGTGAAAAAGGAGCAAAAATATGGAGCCTATCCCTATCTTGTGTACATCCCTTTAACTTGCACTGTAATAAGTAGAATACTAAGAAAGTAATTACCTTTTGTTTCAGTATCTTGAAGAGGCTGCTTTTATTGCTTAAATATGGACAGTTTAAAATGTGTATATATATATATATGTATGT
>NW_022900935.1:33025581-33047059 GCF_012274545.1 Fukomys damarensis | reverse complement strand
ATATATATATATATATATATATACATATTGTTTTTGCTAGACCCCAGAGCCACATTCAAGTTAAGCAAGCACTCTACCACTGAGCTGTATCTCTAGCCCCCTATATCACTTCTCTTTAATCTGGCTCAATATGTTTTCTATCTTTCCTTTTCCTTCTAATTGAATACAATATATGCAGTGCTCTGCCCCAAAAGCTATACATCCCGGAAACTTCATACACTAATCATCTGCATAACTACAAATACTTCCTAGCCTCACTGTTACACAGTCATCAGTTTTACGTGGCTTTGAGAAGCATTTATGTACTCTCTGGTTCTCTTGCGAATTCCATTCTTTTTACCAGGCATACTTTCAGATGCTCCCTGTTTTTTGGTCTTTTGATGTTCTCCATGTCATGTTAATGTGGAAGACTTACCTCTCTCTTCTGGTCTGGGGTCGCAGGGCTAGGTGAGGAGTGTCATGTATCTCCATGTAGCTCTGATGCTCTGTTTTATTTTCAGAGTTGGCCTTCTCCTTTTGGATTATTTACCAGGCTATTTTCCTGAAAGTCAGATAGCCAGGCCCAGGAGTGAGTGAAAGCATAGATGCTGAAGTGAGGCTTGGATGGAATCCTTTCTCCACCACTTACTGTTGTGTGACTTTAGATTTATTGCTTAATCTCTTCCTAAGTGTCATATGGTGAATGACAATAATAACGTCCCCACAGGGCAGTTATAAGGATTAACAAGAAAGTAAAAGACATCCAGCCATAATTGATCCTAACTAAATGGCGGCTGCTGTTGTTAGCATTAGTAATGTAAGGCTTTTTTTGCAAGTTACCATCATAGTTTCCAGGAAGTTTAGGGAGTTTTAAAGTCTCCGTCACATTACTTTATATTCACACCTCCCTGTTACCTTGGAGTAGTAACAAATTAAGCCGGAATCAGCTATTCACACTGAATGAATTTACAAAGCGTGCACCACGCCTGCAGCTTTAAATGCCAAAAAAGGAAGCAGAAATTGATGGAAATTGCACTTAAAGATGGTGCATAAATTACTCCAATACGCTGGACCCTTTGCCTCTAGAATCCCTTTTTCATCGATTCTAGTACTCAGGCAAATAAATAGAAGGGTATAGAGGCAAGAATTTTTTAAATATTACTTCTATTTCAAAAGAGTCATTAGTGGCAGGGGCTGGGGATATAGCTCAGTGGTTCGGCCGCCTGCTTCACAAGCACAAGGACCTGAGTTCTATCCCCCATACTAAAAAAATAAGTCATTAGAGACAAATGTGCCTTTTATGTTGCAGAGTAAACCCTGCCAGGAAAACAAACAAACAAACAAGCCAGCGCGTCTTCCAGAGTGGGAACTCACATTTGAGAGAGAATTGACATTTGGAAAGTTCAAAAATAGATACTTCAATAGATAGAACATCTGCCCACTAAAAATATGAATCAACACACAGGCTAGCCACAGTGTGAGAGTGCTGACCGGGTTATTGGGCTATTCAGTAATGCCCTATTTTTAGGGCTGTTGAGCCAGGAATAACGGGCTGGCTTCCGTGGCTCAGTTAAATACGTCAAGCAAGGACATACAGAGTACACCTCCACAGTACCTAGAAATAAGGACTTAGAATACAGAATACACTTTTCTGTGGCAAAGCAATAATGCTATACCTTTTCTTTTCTTTTATTTCATTTATTTTGCATCGGGATTGAACTCAGGACCTTGAGCTTGCAACACAGGCGGTGGAACCACTGAGCTACATCCCAGGCCCTTGCTGTACCTTTTGTAGGTGCTAGAGTTAAAGGAAAGAGTGGGGGTAATAAAAAATAAAGGGAAGTGGGTCAAGGTGATGGCAGAGATATGGATTCTCAGCAATGAGAGATTCTCACAGATAGCCTGGTAATGGATCTGTTGTTTCTTTCTCAGACCCTGAACCTCTAATCCCTATGCCGAGGAATTCCCCACTTCAGGAGATCAGCTGGGGGCAGACTCTGTCTCCTTCCCTAGAAAGCTCCATTCTCAAGGTACGACCCAGCTCAGAATGTCAGATGCTCAGGTTTTTCAGTCAGGAATTAGTGATGCAGAGAAGGAGGGAGCATGGAGAACTCTCCACAGCAAGCAGCAAAAACAGAAACATCCAGTTCCCAAGGGCAGCACAGCCAATGGTGCCAATGGGGCATCAAAGCCCACTCCTAGCACAGGTACAAGCTACAGCGTTTGGAGTGCAAAGGCATGGTGGCCACAGTGGCTTTGACAGAGTCTGCCCTGCCCCCCAGAGCCTCTGGCCCTGGCTTCTCATGCAGTCTTCCTGGTTCCTACCCATTCTGTAGATCTGCTCCTTCTGGCTTCTTGCTAAGCCTGTGAGCTGGCCAACTCCTTCTAGTCATTTTGTTTCAGTTGCCCTAAGGCAATGAACATACAGTTAGTTAGCATCAAACCCAGATCCAGAACTCCAAGTTTAGTGTGCTTGCCCCACATGGTACAGCCACACAGAGGAGAGAGGGTACCTGTGGACATGGCCCTCTGTCCTTGACATGCCCTTCAGCCCTTTCCTGCCCAGAGGTCACCACTGCCATGACCTATCTCCCAAATTGGGTGATGAGGAAAGACTGGGAGGTAAAAGAATGACCTCTGAGGAGGAGAGTTCCTTTGAGAAGTTTACTCTGCAGAAAAAAAAGTGGGGGAGCTATAAGTTCTTGGAGAAATGGGGTTCACGGAGAATTCTTTAGGATACACAGGGTTGAGTGGCCTTACATGCAAAAGAGAAAATACACAGAAATAAAGCAATTTCAAAGGTACTTCTCACTTTTCTTTCATCTCACCTACCTGTCCATTCATCCACAAAGCTAGCCTTGGGGATGAGCTGTCTTGAACAGCTCAGCTTCTGATCCACTGGGAGGGACATGTTTATATTTCAGGCCCTGCCAAAGAATCCGGGATGAGGGTGTCCTGCTACAAAGGTGCATCCTGGGAAGACCCAGAGAGCTAAGGCAGCTCTTGCCTTTCTTTTCCTTTCTTTTTTAGGGTGTTTTCTGGTTTGGGGTTTTGGTGGGGGCTGTAACAGAGATTAAACACAGGGCCTTTGCACTGAGCTATACTCAGCCTTTTTTCTTCCCCTGAGATAAAGGCTTGCTAAGTGACATTGCCTGTAGTGACATTGTCTAATCTCAGCCTGAACTTGCAGTCCTCCTGTCTCAGCCTCCCAGAGTGCTAAGTAGGATACTGCCCCTCAGTTCTTGTGCACTTTTTGCCATCATTCTTGCCACTTTGTGAAGCAGTTTGGAAGTCCTCTTTCTTCAGCGTCTTCACAAGATGTGATAAAAAATACAGCAAATGCTGTTGCCCGGTACCATCGAAAGGAGTCAACACATCACAGGTGTCTTCGTCCACCTTATTCAATGGATCTGGCACTGTGGGACTTCTTGTTTTTCCCCAAAGTCAAACTGATTATTAAAGGTAAACATTTCAGACACCGAGGGCAGCCACAAAAGAGCAACATTCATGAAAGGAGATTTGCAACCAATGCCTTCTTTATCCACAGCATGTCAGCAGTGAAGAGGTGGTGGGAACCGTGAAGAGGCCAAAACACAATCTTCAGGCTGTTGGTCAAAGCATATACGACAACTGTCCAGTCCAACCCTGCTACCTCTTATGACAAGAGCACTTGGGAAGAAACCATCCATATTGCTTCTCAACTGTGCCTCAAACCCAAATCGACATCCAGAGCACAGAAACTTGTTAATCAAGAAGCCAGAAACCATATGCTCAGTTGTTTTGTTCTGCTGGGTTTTTTGAGACAGGGTCTCGTTCTACAGTTCGCGCTGGCCTTGATCTTACTGTGCAGCTCAGGCTGGCCTTGAATTCTCAGTGATACTCCTGTCTCAGCCTTCTAAGTGCTGGGATTACAGGTGTGTACCACCATGCCTAGCCATATGCTGTTTTAAAGAAATAGTAATTGTGAAAACGTACAAGGACTCCAAAAGAGTACTGTTGATTATGTGTAAAACATGCAACAGAACAGCTAACATGGTAAAAGTAGAAGCTCTCTGTTAGCACAGAAGAACATTTCTACCACTCCTAGAAGTAAACTCAGCCTGAAGATAACCAGAGAAAAAGACTCTTAAGTCCTAATAGGCCTAAATCATGATATGTCTAGTTCCAAAGGCAAGAGCCCTGAGTTGATTTCAGAATCCCAAAAGAATCCAAAGGTGGACTTTAGAAACGTCTTCACTCTAAAAGTAGGACTTTGAAAATAAGAACTATCTACTCCGATTTCTGAAACTATAGTTGGTAAAACAACTTTTTAAACTTTTATTTATTCTTTGAATAATTACAACTTGTTTCCGGAATAAAAAGGAAAGAGAGAACTCCTAGAACTGCTTCAGAAAGTGGCAAGGAGGATGGGACAAGTGTGTTGGAAATGAGGGAGGAGTATTTTGAGAAGGACTGATGTGGCAGTGTGTCTTCTACTGTAATAAAATGTTTTAAACATCGAGTCACTGTATTTTTTTAATCATGTCGCATATATATCTGGAGAAATAATGAGCAAACCATCAAGAGGAAGTCGGATCCATGTGTTGAGCAGTATTGAATCAACATAATTGGTGGAAGTGGTTCAGGGCAGAAATGACATTTCATCTCTCCTAAAACTTTCCTTTGTCAGGGTTGCCAGCGTCAATGGCAGTGTTCTTCTTCATAGTTCGGTATAGCCCATACTCTCGTGCTTTCTTCTATGATGCTGACAAGTACCTTTTCTTGCCTCTTATTCATAAGTAATGGCCAGACTATCTCAGACTTTCCTTTTTCCTGAAAGGAAATGCTGGTGGTGGCAGTTTAAAACTCATAAGTTGCCCTTTTTAAAAATTCCACTTCTGATTGATCTGGCACCTTGTTGTAACTGACAAGTAGTTGTTGTAGGTGTGATTTTATTATTTTTGAGACAAGAGAGCTGTAGTAAGACATAAACTCTATTAAGACTGATGGTTTGCTTCACATTGTACCTGAAAGTAAGCTTAGTCATGGAAAAAGCAATCATTCACACCTCCTCCGAATAATAAAAATAGCACCTGAGCAAATGAGCAGATGGAGGTGGATAAAAAGATGTACAGTCCTTTCCAAGTTTACCTTGGGCAGCTTTGGTCTGGCTTTTCAGATTCTCTGAAAGCTGTTTCTTAAGCCCTCCTTGACAGTTTCTTTTCTTTTTTTTTTTTTTTTTTTTTTTTTTTTTTTTTTTTTGTACTGGGGATTGCACTTGGGACCTCACACTTGCAAGGCAGGCAGCAGAACCACTGAGCTAAATCCCCAGCCTGCCAGGTTCTTCACTGAATCCCGTAACAAATCAGCAGTCCTATTTCTGAGCCTTTTTTTGGAACACCCATCTAAACAAGGACTCAGGAATACATCAAAGCCTTTCCTTCCTCCCCTCTTTTGTTTGCAGACTATTTAGCACGCATCTGTGTTCAGGGCACTGGGGTAGAGGTTAATCCAGTTGAGAGCTGCTTGGTACACACTGGGTGAGGCTGACAGATTCACCAATGAGCATCACTGAAGATACACTTGTAGCCTAACCCCTGCCAGTAACAAAGGTGATCTTTTCACTTCTGTCTCTCCGATTTTATTATAGATATTAAAATGGAAGGGAGAACCTAGGGGAGGGAGGGGATTGTTGTTTATTATGAGGTGAAGGTTAGGGGGACCTTGATACCCAACACTGAGCCTATGGAGACAAGGCCAGGGGTTACAGAGCAGAGTCCCAGTTCTAAGAGTTTAGACCCTAAAGAAGGGAGACAGCTGATAAACAAAGCAGAAAAGTTAAATTCAGATAATGGCAGACGCTTGGGAGAAAATGAACTAAGGAGTAACATAGAGTAAGAGTGGAGGGGAATGCTTTAGATAGGGGCTGAGGGGAAGCTCCTCTGAAGAGGGGGCATTGAAGTGAGCCTGAATGATGATAGGACGCATGGACGAGAGATGCGAACCAGCAATGTGACATCCCTACAGTGGGCCAGCGCACAAGGCCTGCCAGGAAAGACTGTTGGCCTCAGCTTCAGGAATAAGATTAAGAATGAGATGAGGTCAGAGAGATAGGCAGAGAGCAGAGGCCCTAAGGTGAAGAATTTGGATTTTCTTCTAAGTGATGCCCAAAGGGATTTGAAGTAAGAGATCAGACATAATATGATTTACATTTTTTAAGCTTTTTATTTATAGCTCCACAGAAGTTTCAAGAAATGTATAGACTGGTCTTATAAATCCTTCACCTTCCTCCCCAATGATAGTAGCTTTCATAACTAGAGTATAGTATCAGGAGCACGCAAGTGACATGGCTGATATCCAGTTATTCAGACCTCTCCAGCTGTGCATGTGCTCATTTGCAGTGTGTGTGTGTGTGTGTGTGTGTGTGTGCATGTGCGTGTAGTTTGCAGAAATTATATGACATGTGCGCCTTCCCATAATCACCACCACAATCAAGATGCCAACTGTTCCATCCCAGTAAAGCTCCACCATGCAGTCACTTTAACCTTATTCCCCTAAATCCCCACCCCTAGAAACCACCAATTGTTTCCCATCTCTATAATTACAACATTCTAAGAGCAGTGCACAAATGAAATCATACAATTGTCTTTCGAAGCTGCTTCCTTTTTTTAATCAGCAGAATTTCCTTACAATCCATTTAACTTGTTGCTTATATCAATAACTCATTCCTTTCGGTTGCTGAGTAGTATCTCACAGCAGGGATGTACCGCTGTTTAACTATTCCCTCACCCAAGGACGTCTAGGTTGTTTCTAGTTTGGGGCTATTATAAATAATATGAAGGCCAGCGATTTAGCTTCAGTGGTTCCACCACCTGCCTCGCAAGTGCAAGGTCCTGAGTTTGATCCCTGTTACCAAACAACAAGAAAAAGAACATTCATGTGCAGAGTTTTATATGAACATACATTTTTATCTCCTGTGTGATTACTGCATTGTGTGGTGAGTGCATTTTTAGTTTGAAAAGAAACTGCTATTTTCCAGGATGGCTGTATCATTTTGTATTCCCCCCAGTAATGTGTCATTAGTCATTAGTTTTTCTTACTCTCTTGCTGTGTAGCCCAGGCTGCCCTTGAACTTGCAATCCTCCTGCATTAGCTTCTTGAACGCCGGGGTTACAGACATGTGCCACTTCATCTGGCTTATGTATCCCTTTTTTAGTAAAATATCTCCACATGTTCTTCACCTATTTTCTAATTAGATTCTTTATTTTTACTGTTGAATTTTAAGGAAACTTTCTGTATTCTAGATGCAAGCCACTGTTTGGACATCTGGTATTTTACAAATATTTTCTCCCATTTTACAGGTTTTCACCTTTGATTCCGAGTCTTTAATTTTGATAGGGTCAGGCCAGGGATTTAGCTCAGTGGTTCTGCTGCCTTGTGCTACCTTGCAAGCGCAAGGTCCCAAGTTCAATCCCCAGTACCAAAAAAAACAAAAAAAACAAAAAACAAACAAATAAAAAAACCAACAATAACAAAAACAAACCCAAACCATGTGATAAATTCCCTTGCATAATTTTGATGGGGTCCAATTTACCATAGTTTTTCTTTTTGTAAAGTGCTTTTAGGGTCAAGTCTAAGATATTTTCACTGTGTCAGAGATCCCTAAGATTTTCTGCTTTTTCTAAGCACATTGTTTTGTGTTTTCATTTAAATATTCGCTCTACTTTTGAGTTAACTCTGTAAACATTAGGCCAAGGGTTTTGTGGTGGTGGTGGTGGTGGTTCCCCTGTGGGTGTCCAATTGTTCTAGCACCACTTGTTGGGAAGATTGGCTTCCTCCACTGAGTTGCTTTTGTATCTTTGTCAAAAATCATTTGAGCATAGCTGTATGAGTCTCATTCTGTTCCACTGACCCATGAGTCTATCTGTCTGCCAGTACCACGCTGCACTGATGATTACAGTTACAGAGTAAACTTGCTATTAAGTGGGGTGATTCCTTCCATGTCATTCTTCCTTTTCAAACTTGTCTGCACTATTTTAGATCTTTTATCTTGCCATATTCTTTTAGAAGAAGCATCTCGAATCTACTCAGCAATCTGGCTGGGAATTTGATAGGAATTGTGTTAACCCTCTAGATAAACTTGAAAAGAATTGATACCGTCACTGTGTGGAGTATTGCAATAAATAAACACAGTATGTGAACTTAGATTTTGTTTCTTTCATCCATCTTTTACAATTTTGGGGTCATATATGTTTTGCTAAATTTAGGCTTAACTATTTTGCTTTCTTTGGAGCTGTTTAAATGGTATTGTGTTTTCAATATCAGTTCCTACATAGTCCTTTTTAGTATATGGACTTTTGTGTGTATTCATCTTCTACTGTCTGTCCTTGTGGGACTTATTAGGTACAAGAGGCTTTTGTTTTGTGAGGTTTTTTTGGTAGAGGCCTTCAAGTTGTCTATATAGACATCTGTGTCCTCTATCGGGATAAGTGCTCACTTTGGCAGCACATATACATAAAGCAGTACAAAGTGATTCTACCTTTCCATCTGTATACCATGTGCTTTCTTTATTCCTGGTACTGGCTAGACTCTGCAGTACTGTGTTGAATAAGAGTGGTAAGTGTGGGTATACTTCCTTGTTTCTGAACTTGGAAAAATATTTCATCTTTCACCATTTAGTATAAAGTTACCTGTAGATGTATTTGGGGGAATTTTTTTGTATGTTCCCTGTATAAAGCCTCTTTTCCCACTTTTATGAAAGTTTTCACAAATGGATATTGAATATTGTCAAATGTTTCTTTTCCATCATGTAACAAAGTGAATTTTCTTCTTTAGCCTGTTATTCTGGATAATTCTGCATGATTTTTAAATATTGAACCAGCCTTTCATCTCTGAAATAAACTCCCTTTAGTCATTATGTACATAATATATATATTATACAATATATTAACATTGTCAAATTCAAATTACTAATATTTTGTTGATTATTTTTGCTTCTAAGTTCATGAGCTATATTAATTGACTGACATTTTCCAAATATTATCCTGATTTTCTGTGGAGAATTAATGGTAGCTGGGAAACTAATTAGAAAACTAATTGAAACTGGTCATCGTGGCACATACTTGTCACCCCAGCTACTCAGGACGCTGAGGCAGTGTGATCACAAGTTCAAGACCAGCATGGGCGGTATAGTAAGACACTGTCTCAAACTTTAAAAAAAGTAATTTTAAATGGCTAAGAATGTAACTCAATGGTAGGCCATTTTATTTTATCTCACTATGTTATACTTAGAACCTAACCTATGGTACATACACAATGGATATTTATCAATGATATTGGCAGTGAAGTAGAACAGGGCTATTTGATGATGACCCTTAAGTAAAAGGAGCTGGAGAAAATATACTTCTCTTTCAATCCATGCAAAAAGAAAGAATTTCTATTGGGAAAAAAACACAAGAATCATTTCTTTGTGAATTTTTTTTTAATCTGGCAGGGATTTGCTGGTTATTTTTTTTAAAACTTATCTTCTTGCCCCAAATGTACACACATTTTCATCCTCTTTACAAGACACTGCTTTCCAAGTACCAGCACAGTGGTGTGCTAGTAAATGTTTGCCAACTGACTCCCAAACAAGTAAACTGATTTGTAGCGTCTACCATTTTTTGTGGAGTTATACTTTCATGGGCAATTTAAAGTTATCAGTCTTCTGTTGCTAAACACAGAGATGGGTGCACTGTAGTACATTTTAAAAATACCTACATTAGACATAACTAACTTCAACATATTGTTGTTGACAGATAGTTGAGGGTTCTTTTGCTCAATTTCAGATAGAAATCATAAATAAGCAAAATACAACTCTGCTAGCAGCCCTGATGCCATCCAGCACCAGCTAGTGCCCAATCCCAACAGTCGATACAGTAGCCTGCTGATCCCTGCTGCTGCCAGCTGCTGCCTTTCACCAGATTGTTCTGGGTACCAGAAGGAGACTCTGTGCAGCACTGGTCTCTGTCACTGATCACCATTGGCTGCTGGTTTCTGTATTTATTGCTTTCTTCTAAAGTGACTGCTGTAAATCACAAGTGGATTTACAGGTTCATCAGAGTAAGTCTTTAACAATCCACCAGAGGGAGTCCACCAGGAGGTATGAGGGGAGCGCTGCTTATGTAACAGCTGCAGGCCTGTTATCGGTCCAGGTGGAAACAAGAGATTGGATTTGTTTGATAAACAGCTGTCAAATCTCTGGGGAAAATGACAGGGACAAAACTGGGGAATCTTCAGGAGGGCTAGCTGTTCAGCGCAGCTCATTGGGGATTGGAGATGTTTGGAATGTTAATAATCTCTTCTCCTTTGATCTTAACCACGTCAGTGTACCCCTCCTTCTTCAAAGAGGCAGCAGAGTCTGAAGTGACAGGAGCAGGGGAGGGGCACTGTGCTGAGCTGCACTTCTGTTAGAGTGGCCATGAGCAGGTGACCACTAAATAACCATGGAGAAAACAAGGCAAGTTGTCCCAGTCCATTGGAGGGGAGGCTAAAGGGTAGAGAGGAGGCCTAAGGAGAAGATGGGGAGGGGTGTGGCAGCAGTTGGCCAAGCTACACCCTGCTCTTGTTCTGGCCAGAACAAAAAACAAAGAGGAAGAATCAGATGCTTCTCATCTATCTCATGGTTACAAAAGTGGTAAAATATTAAGGGGTGTTGAAATTTCAGAATGCATTATTGGTTCTGAATGTGTGTACTTTATTTAAGTATAAGCTCGTATAATTCAATTTTATACTGGCTGTGTTTATAAGCTAGCTTACAAATTTCCTACAAGTTTTACAATTGGCCCCACGAGATGGCATACATTCCCTCCCTTACGTCACTGACTACAAAATCCCAGATGGGGGCCAACTGTGACAAACCAGGCCTACAGTCAGACAGCGGGGAGAGAGTAAAGTTGATTCTTGCTAATTGACCCCCAAATCCCTCCTCCAGCTCTGCAGAACAACTATGGGACTTGCTGAAAGATTCTGCATCATAACATTACAAGTTAGCTGACCCAACACCTATTCTTAACCTCCCTTTGTCCCTTCTCTGCTTTATCATAAAGGCTGGAAAAGTCAAACACTCATTTTCTCAATGTCATTTTCCATGTCGTTGAGTTGCCAATGAGACCTAAGAAGTGGTAAGGGATACAGTGTGATCTGGAAAAGCTTTTTACTTTCCTGATTAAAAATATGGATCTCTTGCCCATCTTCCCTGTCTCAGACATGACTAGGATGTCTAGAGCTCAGTAGCTATTCTGAAGTCATGAGGCAACAGACATGAAGAAAAAGCAGAGGATTGAAGAGCTCCTGGCCATGAGGTCAGGGGGCCCCCATTTTAACACGTGACTCAGCAGTTTCCAACATCAGACTTACTGTTATGTGAGGGGGGAGACTTTAGTTTTTTTTTCAAGTTCTTATGTTGACTGTTCTGTAATTTATAACCAAGGTCATTTCTATCCTATATACATACATGTTTCATCTGTTCTGGGTTCCACTGCATTAAAGACTGAAAGAGAATAAGAGGAAAAGCAAGTGACATACTGAGCACGGGTGGTTTTCACACTTCATTCTCTTTAAGTTTCACAACACTATAAGAGATGATATTTGCAACAGTGTATAATTTATCATGGCACATCATGCCACATTTTTAAGGAAGACTTGACAGCACTGCAGTTATGTGGACCTTGAAAAATTAATTGCAGTGTAAATTTGTAAAGGTTTGAACACTTACCCCTCTGCAGCAAATTAAAAGTACATCACACATCAGGCCAGGGATTTAGCTTAGTATAACCGTGCTTGCCTCGCAAGTGTGAGGTCTTGAGTTTGATCCCTGGTACCAAAAACAAGAGCAACAACAACAAAAAAAGTACATCACGCAGACTGCTAACTTGGATAAATTGGATACAAACTGCATGCTGATGGATGTAGCATTCGTACCTACCTCTGCCAAGCAACTAGGAAACCTCAGTTTGATTTCAGATGTTCAGAAACACCTTTCCTTTTATCAAAGTTTGCCTGGGTTTCAAGGAGATTAAGAAAAGCTCTTTCCCCCTTGGGCTGGACGGGCATCTACTAGGCACAAGAAGGTCCTTTGGTGTGGGCTGGTCTTCTCTCTCTCCAGCAAGTTAGTCACTTGTGCTTGCCATGTGCCCTAGTTACTTTCTCATAACTGAGGACACAACCCTCAACATCCACAATTTAAAGGAGGAAAGGTTTATTTTGACTCACATTTGTAGAAGTTTCAGTTTGTAGTCAGCTGGGTCCAAGGCAGGGTGGCAAGACAAAGGGGCATCACAGAGGATAAACAGTCCATGACATGGAGGCAGGGAACAGAGGCAGACATCAAGAGAGGTGTATGGTAGAGAAAGACCCAGGCCATTCCCCAGTTACACACCACTTCTAACCAGATACCACTCCTAACATCAACCCACCACCACAACCTCATCACCTTCCCAAAGCCCCACCTATGAGCTCGTGAGATTTTGGGGGATAGCTATATATACATAGCTACGTATAATAGCAGGGTTCTAGAATTCTCCTGGTGAGAGTCAGGAGGGAAGGCAAGGAGAAGACTGCACTCCCAGAGCCCAAACAGCCAACTGGGACTCGAAGTCACCGGCTTTTACCATTTAGGGAAGGAGGCGGCTTCCCTGTCATGAGTCATCAGGACTCTGGATGCCAGTGGTACTTGAACACTCCACCCATCCTCTCAGAGGAGATTTCTGTCTATCCTACCAGATTACTACTTCTTTAAGGGTAAAGCGTAGCTTATTGAATCCATAAACTATGAAGAAAAGTCAAATGGACTCAGTCCTGCCACTTACTATTTGATCTGAAATAGTTACTTAAATTGCATTCTATTATGTTATCTGAGGCCCTTACTGGTTTTCTAAAAAGTATATCTCCCTTGTCAACAGGAGAGGTCATGAGATTCAGTATAAACAAATCATGGTGCCCACTGTCCTTGTCATAGATATGGACAGCAGAGGGCCTGGCTATGCTGGGCGATCAGAGGTCCTCTCCGGGATTTCTCTAGGTGGGGCTGGCTACCTCCCCCTCAGGCTGCAAGGTGATGGTGGGGGAGTGGAATGCAAACTGAAACTGTGTAAATTTGACTATAAAAGGAATGAATAGATTTAGTAAACACTGAGGGGGGGGGCATTGTTGGTTTCAACCTTCCAAGCTTCTGTTACATAACCCAACCAATACTCCTTTTCCTTTAAGAAAGTTTGAGTTCAGTTTGTTACATACAGCCAGAGTCCCGAGGCCATCGGTGAGCAGGAATAGTAATATCCACTCCTAAGAACTTGTGAAGAAACAGTAACATGTACCCAAGAACCTAGCTTGTGAAGACCGCATCTCAGCAGACACCATTTATTTGTCCATGGGTCATTATCACCAAGAAACATTCATTACACAGGCTGTTATTAGAGTGGGTTTTTTTTTCTTTTTTGAGGATGAAAAAATGATGAAATGATTTGAGAAATGCTTGGTTACAGAAATTCTTTCCCAAGGGACTCTTCAGAATCTCCACTCTTCTAATTTGCATCAAGAATTCCTAAGTAGGCAAAGTCATATGACCACAAACCATATGATGGAGAGATCTTATGAACACATTTAGGGAACTGCCCTCTCCACAGCTAAATCAGGAGCTGCCCTAGGACAAACACTGCTGCAATGACAGTCTAACGGCCATCACCCAAGTTCCTTTTCTACCTGAGCACAAATCTGACAGGTTCTACCCCAGTTCCGTTACTAGCCTGGATTTGAAAACTACCTCCTCCTTAAGCCTTGATTTCTTCATTTGTGAGGGGTAATATTAGATTCCATGACCTTTAAGAACTCATCGAACTACGTCATTCTTTTTCTATAGGATTAAAGAAAGTTCTAGAAGGATTGGATGTAGTGTATGAACACTGGACTTAGGAGAAACAAGAAAGGTCTAGGTACTGAGTGAGGAAAAAGTGAGTAGAAATGGTATATTGCAAAGCCTGTAATCCCAGCCACTCTGCAAGCTGAGGACATGGGATCATAAATTGAGTCAACCTGGGCAATTTATGAAAAACTTGCCTCAAAATAAAAACATAAAATGGAATGGAGATGTGTTCAGCACTCCAATCCCCAGTATCCGGCGGGGTGGGGGAGAAATGATATAATAGTGTTCTGCAGTACAGGTCTACAAGGGTCACTAGTTCCAGCTCAGCTTTTTGGAGATTTGATTCCAATATTCTAGCAAGAACAATCTTTGGCTTACCTCGACTTTCTTAAACTGACATTTTTTCTGTAAATGCTCAAAGACCAAGAAAACCAGATAAAAAGATTCCACAATTCAGATCTCCAGGCTCCTGAATAAGAAAGTGCATTTCTTACTTCCTCAGTTCTGATTTTACTGAGACAGCTGTGAATTGAACCTTCTTCTCTCTGTCTTTAACTAACAGGAAACTTTCTTAGAGCGTTTAGTGAGTGTAAGTGAAATAATGAAGGGGGAAGTCCTTTGAAAACTGTGAAGCACTTCACAAATATTTTATTTTTATTATTCATACCATTTAAAGTATAATTTTGGCTTCACCACAGACATTACTTCAGGCAAGCAATTCATCAGCTCCACCCTTCATATAAAATGAATGCAGTAAGAAATGGGAGAGATTAACTAGAAAATGAGGGTGGATGCCTTTGAAAATTGAGGGTCATTGCAATGCTTACTAATTAATAGTTACTGTACAATTGTGAGGTTTTAAATAGCTCTGCATTGGAGCAGAAGAACCCAGAGCACCACGCTACTTTTTCACTTGATGCCATTTGATTTAGTCCATTAGCTCCACCAACCTATAATTAGCACAACACCCTGGAAAATTAATCTAGACTGGTGACTCAACATCAGGGAAATGAAACAGACTTCTCAATAATGTTAGAATTAAACTGAACCCTCAGGGCTAGGTCCTCCTGGCTTCAGGGGGTACTAAAAGCCCTGGTCCCTGATTTTTCAGCTAAATATAGAAGAGTCAGTCCATCTTCCTCTTCCTACTTCAGCCATTGGATTTCAGCTGCTATCAAGGTAAACATATTCCATACCAGGATTTTCAGTCAATTATAGAATAGGGAACAGAATGTCAAGCTGTTACATTATTTCTTACAAAAATGTGGCTTTGGAGTCATGCATGGTGGCTCATGACTGTAACCTTAGCACTCTTAGAGGCTGAGGCAGGAGATTGCTATGAGTTTGGAGCCAGCCTGGGTCACACATTGAGTTTAAGGCAGCTTGCACTACATAGTGAGACCCTATCTAACAAATAATTAAATAAGTTGCTTTGGAGATGCTAAACCTTATAATGTAATTAAGATAAACTACTCACATCTCTCTCCGGCAGAGATTCTGGGGTCAACCTGAGCAGGAGGTTCTAAAGGCTAGATTGGCAGAAGAAATTATGGGCTGGAATCTGAGCTTGGATCTTATATGTTCCCCAAAGTCCATGTACTGAAGGTTTGGTTTCCATCCTTTGGTGCAATTGGGAAGTGGTGGAACACTTAGGAGGCAGAGCTTAGGGGAAGAAGTTAGATCCTTAAGGGCAAGCTCTTGGAGGGAATGCTGGGACCCTGGTGCAATCCCTTCTCCCTCTTTGCTTCCCAGTGAAGCAAAGACAGCTTTGCTCCCTGCCATGATGATCTGCCTCACCACAAGGCCCAAAAGCAGTGGAGCCCGCTGACCATGGGTTGCAATCTCTGACACTGGGAGCCAAAAAAAACCATCACTCCTTGTAAGCGTACTCTCTCAGGATTTTGTCACAGCAATGGGAAGATAACACACACACACACACACACACACACACACACACACACACACACACAGTCTGAGCATGCTCAGAGCCCATTGAGAAAGGTGTTCAACAGACAGAAAGGGGAGTAAAAAGTTACTAAAGTTGTGCAAATCAAAAGCAATATGGAAGACTGGGAAATGGAGCCACCTATCCTAGGAGATGGAGCAAGTGAGGCAAAGTAGGGGTATAAATGGACAATGTGTGCTTGGGGAACTTCTCCCCAGATGAGCTTTGCTTTCCTCAACTGGCATAAATGAGTAGGTGAGCATACAGAGCTATTTAAAGGCCAGGAGATAGGTCATCAGAAAATGTCCTAGTTATTTTCTTGTTACTGAGACAAAATACCTGACACCCAAAGTTAAAGGAGGAAAGATTTATTTAGCTCATTTTGTAGAGGTTTCAGTCCATAATTGGCTGGCACCAAGGCAGGGTGGTGTGGCAGTCACGCATTGCAAAGGAGAAACAGTTCATGGCAGGCAGAAGGTAGCAAAATAAGCAAGGGATGAACACAGCTCTTTCTGTCTCTTATATCTTATCCAGAATACTTAGGGCAGGTAGCACTCACTCCCTTCATTCTAATGCCCTGGATACTACATTACACCACAAATCAGTCCCAGAGCCACACACTCTAGATCCAGCTACCTCTGAAAAAGCCCCACCTATGACCACATGAGGCTTTGGGGGGACATCTAGACCCAAGCCATAACAGAGAAATAAGTGTCTCTTTTGATCGTTTTCTTTTTTGTAAAATATTTTTATTTTCCAGATTAAATAGCTCCAGTATCTTTTATCAATGCTTATCAGCTTTAACTATTTTGTTTCCAACTGTATGCATGTGGTATGATTGTGGAAGTCTGGAGGAATTTTCCCAGTCACTTCTAAACTCTTCTAATGCCAAAGTCATTACCTTCCCTCTGGTCCAACCCTGACTTTGGAAATACTATTTTTTTGGTCACCTAGGCTTAAAATTTGGCAGTATTTCCTTTGCCTTGATCATCAGGTCCAAGTGCTGAATCCTGAAGAATACATCTAACTTCTGCAAGCTTTTAATTCTCACCCAATTGATGCTTATTTGATTTCTCACTATCTTTGCTCAACATTGTACTAGAGGTTCTAACCAGGGTGATTAGGCAAGAAAAATAAATAAAAGGAATCCATTTTGGAGAGAAAAAAGTAAAACTATCCACAGATAAGATGCCCTTGCATATAAATCCTAAGGAATCCACTAAAATCCTTAGAATAAGTTCAGTAAGTTTGCAGTTAAAACATCAATATATAAAATTGTATTGTGTTTTCTACAGTTGCAAAAAAAATCCAAACATAAATTAAGAAAACAACTCCACTTATGAAAAAACATCAAATGGAGTAAAATATTCAGAAACAAATTTAGCAAAAATAAAACAAACACAAAAAAACAAGACTCTGTATCTGGAAACCAAAAAACATTATTGAAACAAATTAAATATCCAAATAAATGGAACGATATCTGGTGTTCATGGATGAAAATGTTGCTAAGGTGCTGATACTTTCCAAATTCATATAGAAATTCCAGATAATACCTACAAATATCACAGCTAACTTCCTTAGAGAGACAGACAAGCTGGGTCTAAAATACATATAACCCTAAGGGGTCCAGGATGGTCAAAACTTGAAAAAGAACAAAGTTGGAGGACTCACACTAGATTTTAAAACTTATTACAAAGGAATAGTAATTAAGACATTGTGGTACAGGTGTAAAGATTATCTATCTACCTATCTATCCACCCATCCTCTCTAGAGAATAGCATTGGATTCCAGAACAAATCCACATGCCTTTTAATGTTTGAGAAAGGGCAAAGATGATTCAATTGGGAAAGAAGTCTTTTCAAATAATGCTGCTGAGATAACTAGACAGTCACATGCACAAAATGAAATTAGATCCTATCTTACATCATATGCAAAAATTAACCCAAAATAGATCAAACATCTACAACTATGGAATTCTTAAAAGAAAACGTAAGCGAAGGGCTTTATGACCTTGGACTTTGCAATGATTTCTTGGATATAACACCAAAAGCACAAGCAATAAAAGAAAATAATAGTTAAACTGGACTTCATCAGAATGACAAACCTCTGTGTCTCGAAGAATACTATCAAGAAAGGGAATCTCTGGGCATGGTGGTGTGCGCCTGTATTCCCAGCTCCGTGGGAAGCTGAGGTGGGAGGAACGCAAGTTATGAGGCCAGCCTGAGCAATTCACCAAGATGTTGTCTCAAAATAAAAAGGACTGGAGATTAGTTCAGTACTGTGTTAACACTTGGGTTTAATCCCCAGTACTACTATGAGGGGGAGGGTGGAGAGAGAGAGAGAGAGAGAGAGACACAGAATACTTGCAAATCATATATCTAATAAGGGATTTGGATCTAGAATGTGAATGATAAATAACTCACTTCGGAAAAGGGCAAGGGAGCCAGCCATGGGGACACACGCCTGTAACCCCACCTACTGGGGAGGCTAACGCAGGAGGATCACAAGCCAGATGACGCTGATGAGATCCTAACTCAAAATTAATTAATGATTAATTAATTTTTTA
The DNA here is from genome assembly GCF_012274545.1 of Fukomys damarensis. Classification (NCBI taxonomy): domain Eukaryota; kingdom Metazoa; phylum Chordata; class Mammalia; order Rodentia; family Bathyergidae; genus Fukomys; species Fukomys damarensis. The sequence goes on along the minus strand of NW_022900935.1, from coordinate 33,028,690 downwards.
AAGGGCTGGCATGTAGCAAGTAACTCATCATGCTCTTGGCATTCATTCCTCAGCGCCACACACACCAAAGTCACGTCCACTCATTCATAGTTGCTTGGGGTGGGGGCAGGTGGAGAGATAGCTAATATCTACAGGGTTTCTTCTCAGGAGAGGAAAATGTCATGAAATTGACTGTGCGACCATTCACTTCAAAGTGGTTACCTAGGAAGGCTAACTGGTTTTGTCTCCTAATTGGATCCTCAACTTTCACTCTTTTTCCCTTATAAACCAACCTCCACCCTGCCACTAAGCTGACCTTTTTAAAATTTAAATGACATGCTGGTTACAGTGGTGCAAGCCTATAATCCCAATACTTGGGGGGCTGAGGCAGGAGGATCATTGTGAGTTTGAGGCCAGCCCGGGGTACATATCAAGTTCAAGCCCAGCCTGAAATACTACATAGTGAGGCTCTCTCTAAAAAAAACAAAACAAAACAAAAAAACCCACAAAAACTAACAAAACAAAATTTAAGTTAAATCACCTCACTACCCTGCATAAATGTTTCAGTGGCTTCCCATGCCTTCAGTATGAAGTGCAAACTCATCATCACAGTTCATGTGGCTCTCTTGGATCTGGTGTTTACCTTTCTAGTCTCCTTTCCCCCTCTTGCCTCTCTAGGATGCATTTCAGCCCTACTCTGCCTGCTTTTGGTTCCTCTGAATTGCTTTACTCTCACCCACTATAACACCTTTAGATATATTATTCTTATCCCTCACCCTATATTCCTTTTCCTGGTTTTCCTACTTTTGGTCACTTTATAGTTTAAATGTCACTTCCTCTGGGAAATTCCCATACTTCCTAGAATGGTAATTTACCCCCATCACCACCCAAAGCAAGAAATTTGCCCCTTACACTCTAAAATTCCCCTATCAAAACATCTATTATAGCCGGGGATTTAGCTCAGCAGTCCGGTGGCCTGCCTTGCAAGAGCAAGGACCCGAGTTCAATCCCCAGTACCAAAAAAAACACAAAAAAACAAAAACAAAACTATTATAGTTTAGGATTATCATTTATCTATCTCCTTTTATAGACAGGAAGTTCCAAAAAGGCAGACAGAAACTGTGCATGTCTGGCTCGCAAATGTCTCCCTAGTCCCCAGCTTGGCTCAAAATAAAGCTGCTAATAATAATTTTAATATTACTAATAAATAATTTGAAATAAATATTTATAATAATAAATACATTTTAAATAATTTTAAAATTACTAATTAATATTAGAAACTTTCAGGTCTTGTCTTCAAAATAGTTCATCATACTTCTAGACCTAGCCATATTCTTCTTTTTCTTTAGAACACATCTAGAGAAAAATGTATGTGAACTGAATTTAACTCATATTTTAAAATCTTAACATTTTCTGAATTTTACTGCAATAAAAATAAAATGTAAATTAGATGTATGAATATTCATTCTCTAGTACCCACCCATGCTTTCCCAACTCAATAGGACTTAAAGTGCCCACTTGCTTTCCTACATGCATAAGTGTGATTTTACTACTTGCATCCTCAGATGACACTGGCTTTTCAGTCACTCCAAGATCTGGTTCGAAAATGGCTTTTCTTGGGGTTTTTTGTAGCCTTTTTGTGGCTCCTTTCCAGTTTTTATCATAGACTTTGTTTTTCTCTGCTTCCTCTTCCTAGCTAAGCACAGCTTCCACTGTCTCGGTCTGTAAACCCGCCACCGTTGACGAGTCTTTTGATGTACAGGCTGAATCCGGGGCCCTGAGTTAACACTTCAAATATGGGGCAAAAAAAAAAAAAAAAAAAAGTGAATGCTCTTGCTTTGCTATGGTAAATTTTTGTCTATTCCCTCTCACATTACTAGTGCCAAGAACAGAAACTGGCTCTTGGTCAACTGTATGCTCATATGCGTTCTATGACAGGCTGCTTTCAGAGAATGAGTTTCCTTTTGTCCTTTGTCCACCAGATACAGACACTGAAAATTTCATCGGTACTTTATTTCAATGTCTACTAAAGGACCCAATCCAATTATAGGCATTTCTTTTCCCTTAGCTCATTACTTTTTATTCTAATGTTCAGAAGTGGAAGAATTTGTTTTGTTATCTTCATTCATAAATTAAAAGATTTTTACTTCCTCTGGATATGAGGCCTAATTTTTATAATTTTGCCTTTAAAATGCTGGCGTTGAGAAATATGGTGGCAAGTTATTAGGCAAGGGTTCATTGTCCAAGGGAGAAAATACTAATAGAAGGAAATGAAGGAAAATTTCTGGCTACTACTGCCAATAAGATTTGGGGTACAGGGTATGTGGAAATCTTAGTGAGTGCTGGGTAGGACACAGGTGGTTGATAGGATGAGTGGTTAGTTGGTGGACTTCCGGTTAAGGAACAAGCCCAGAAGAAGGCACTGGGAGATGAATGAAGTTAGCGGATACGAAGTGAGACAAGGAAAAGGCAGCAGGCGTTTGGAGAGGGTGGGGAAGGACCTAGGAGAAGCATGAGTTGGAGGACGTAGAAGGGGGAAAACAGTGAAGGCTAGGGCTTAATACCCCCAGAACGCCAACCCTCCAAGCAGAAAGAGAAAGCAAAAGCAGCAGACCTTTCAAAGGGGACGAGGAACGTTGGAAAATAGAAACGGGGATGGGGTGCACCCTACGAGCAGAAGACTAAGGCAGGAACGTGGGCAGGTGGTCAGCATCAGGAGGGGCGGACGTCCAGAGGTTCTAGTGCATCTGAGGCTGGAAGAGGGTAGCACGCTGCGCTTTTGGGGAGCTTTCCTGAGAGCACTAGGATTTCGAGTCCGGGTTGGAAAATACAGACTTTACACTGCGGGGATTTTAGTAGTCCAGTCAGGTTTGGTGGGGGCCGGGAAACTCAGTTCGTGTCAGTCAAGCTTTGAGTTCCCGTCAGACGGCATGGGTGTCGCGGGAAGGATCGAGGGCGCCAAGTCGAGGGTGCCTGGGGGAAACTTGGGGTCGCGTGGTGGTCACGGGCGACTCTGCTTCCGGAGTGGGACACCTCGGACCGGGTGCAGGCGGCGGAGTAGGCCCGGGATGGGCGCCGGGCCGGGGGTCGCGAGGGTCCGCCGATACCTAGTCCTCGGCTTAGCCCGGCG
>NW_022900935.1:33012437-33024287 GCF_012274545.1 Fukomys damarensis | reverse complement strand
GGGGTCAGAGAGAGGACTGTTGGGGATAGGGGCGGGATTGGGTTTTTAAGTCAGGAGTGAGAAAGAACCTTAGGCAGGGTCTAAAATGAAGAGTCAGGAACGGGGAGTGACTGGAATTGGTAAAAGGTGAGCAAGGAGGCTCTGTGATAAGGTCTGGGCTGTGGGGACAGGGCTTTACTAAGGTCGTGTACTGAGGCAGTAGTGGGGCTTGGACTGAGAGAAGGTATGGAGAAGAGGCCTGGGCAGGGATCGGAGGGCTAAGGACTGGAACTGGAGGATGAAGCTGGAACCTAACGTAGGTCAGGGGAGCACGGCGGGGGGGCGGAGATAAAGTCTGAAATGAGTTTATAGCCAGTGAGAGTGACGTGCGGGGGTGGGGGTTGGCTAAGCCGGGTGTGAGGAGGAATCTGAAGGTGCTCTGGGCTGTTGGCTCTGATCAGAGACTTCAAATGTAAGTGGAGAAAACGAGGCCTCTTTAGTTAGGGTTGTGAGCAAGAAGAAGACACTGAAGTAAAGTGAAGAGATCAGCCAGTATCAACAGTGTTTGGGATTAAATACTTTGCAGAAAAAAAAATGGTAGCTCTTGGAAGGAATTTCTTCAGATTGATTGGAGAGAAGCTTGGCCTAACCACAACTTGTTTTTAGCCGAACAAATGAATTTCGGATAATTCTTCATCAAGCTAAGCCTTCTGAGTTCTGAGTAGTGTTACGTCCTTTTACTGTCACTTTTGCAGCAGTTGGCTCAGGCTGAAGAAGCTGGAGAAAGATGGTGGCATTTCAAAAAACTCGGTTTTCTGCACAAGTTTTCTTGGTTTCCAGACTTTTGTACACTTGCTAGGTGGCCCTCTGTCACCCAGTAACTGTGGAAGTAAAGACTGATGTTATTCTTACTTGGAGAATTTTTAAAATTCCTATATAACCAAGTAACTGTACTTAGGTCACTTTAAGAGATGTGCTTCTTGTTGCCAGTTCCCATCACTCCTCCCCTTGTTCCTTCCAGTTTTGACCCAGTTTTGAAATCAAGAAAGCCATAGCTTTTTCTGAAGGCATTTGTATACTTGTAAGAGTTCAGTGTGTGTCTGCATTATGTGAAAACTTTGTTTGTTTTGGTCATACTTTAGTTTCCTAGGATTGAAAATCCAATTACTATACTTGGTGGTGTAAAGTTAGCTTGCTGTCTGTACAGTTAAGTACTCTACACAGAATTGGGAGTGTGTGTCTTTTTTTGTTTTTTTTTGGTAGGTGAATGGCCAGGTGAGATTGAGTTTGAAGCAGTGTCAGTCTTCATTTTCCCTTGACCTGTGGATTTGGCTTAGGGATGCTGCTCCGTTTTACTTTTGAGAGTTTCAGAAGGCTGTCATTGGGGCTGCCTTACCCATGATACAGTACAAGGGGGGAGAATTGCAGGCCAGTGCTTTCCTGACACATGGGAGCTTGGAGGGTGAGAATATTTAACCCAGAGTTTGCTTCTGTGGTTCTGAAAATCCCATGCATGCCTCCTGTGCGGCTTGTGCATCTTTCTGGTAGATGGTGGGAAACCAGGGTTTTTGATTCTGGGAAATAAGGAAAGGTCCTAATTACTTGTTGAACATCCACAATGTGTCAGGCTCTGTATTTGCTGTTTGTACATTTTGTAAGTCCTTAGTGAGACAGCACATAATCATTTTAGGGATGTAATTACTTAGTGGCAGAGTCAGAACTTGAAGCCAGGTCTCTCTGACATCAAAAGTCAGTGTGATTTTCATTGTTTAACTCATAGTTTTAGGGCTGACTTTATTTGGTAGCAGTGCAGACAAAAAGGAAAAATAGAAGAAAAAGAGGCAGGCTTTGATACTACTCTGCAAATTCAGGAATGATGTGGTGAGAGCCAAATCAAGACATCGGGACTAGAATAATGGGTAGAATAAAACTAGAACTATAGATTTTTTTTTTGTTGTTGTTGTTTTGTTTTTTTGAGACAGGGTCTCACTCTGTATTTGAGACTGACCTGAAACTCACTATGTAGCCCAGGCTGTTCTTGAACTCAAAGTGATCCTCCTGCCTCAGCCTCCTGAGTGCTGGGATTACAGGCATGCACCATCACACCCGGTTTAGAACTGTAGATTTTTCAAGTAACTTTAGAAATTAATAATTAGCTCAGTTCTCTTGTTTTACAAATGCTACTTAGGCCCCAAAGGGGAAGTGACTTGTCTTTGCAGAGCCAGCTAAGAGAAGGGGCTGGAACTTGGGTCTTTCACTGTAAGACAAGTACTCTTTCTCCCTGCTGCCTGCCTCCCTTTCTGAAAAAGGAACAGGAAACAATAATGAGTTAAAGGGAAAGAAGAAAAGAGTAAAAAGCTGGATGAAGGTTGTCAACTGTTACACAATTTACCCTTTTTATTTCTCAACACTTACTTTAAATTATATATTCTTGTTTTCTGGATAGAGCACAGCAGTTTCAAATATCCACTTAAAAATGTTTGAGAATACACAGAATAAAATTAATTGGTTAAAAAGAAAAAATGAGGACTGGGTGCTAGAATGCTTGCCTAGCATGTGTGAGGTCATGGTTTCATCCTCAACACACAAAAGAAAAAAGAAAAATTAATATGTTTACTTTATATTTGTAGCTTGGAGACTGCGGTGATTCTCTCATTCAGTTAATGCCTTCCATGCCCTGGGGCAAAGACGAGAGTGGCAAACAGAACAGAGTTTACATTCTAGTACATCTTAGTCCAAGGCTCTCATTTTACAAAAAGTGACTTCCCAAGGTCATGTAGCTAGTTAGGGAGATCTGCTTAGTAATTCCAAGCCCTGCTATAATTAGGATTTATTTTAAAAATTAAAATTTGGGAAAGTGAAAGCAGTTCACTTCTGTTTTAAAGTAGAAGCAAGACTGCATTTGGAGAGACCCAGTTATCCAGAAAGACACATGGAACTGCACAGAAAGCTACCTTTTTAATATTTTCCAATTGAGGTACCACTTTACAGAAAAACTGTTGTGTTCTTACTTACACTGTTGGATGTAGATGTAGTTCTGTAGGTCTGTAGGACTTTGAGAAGCTCTTCACTTTAAAACCATTATGTGACAGGTAGGAGTCTGTTCTAGTATTGCAAAGAGTGAGCTCTCACAGCTGCTCTAAATAGCTTTTCCTGGTCTTTAACACCCCATTGTTAGAACTCTTTTGTTGTTTGCTTGTTTGTTTGTTTGGGATAGAGTCTCACTGTGTAGCCCCTGCTGGCCTATAATTTAAGATCCTCCTCCCGAGCCTCCTGAATAGCTGGGATTATAGGTGTGCTGCTAGGCCTAGCCCCCATCAGAACTTTTCCCTTGTTCTTATGGCTAATGTTACCTCTTATGGCCACTTCTGAGCTCTGGCCCCTGGTTCTGCTCTCCATGGAGCCCTAGAATTGGTCCTTGTGATCCTGCCCAGATGTGGGGGCTGTCAGTATGCTGGGCATCTTAATAAACTTTGACAGTTATGAAAGGTACCTTACTCTTTTAAAGGTTCTTGCAGAAATTTTCTGCAAGGAGTTTCATATTAACTGAAAGAATACCTTTCCTAATCGTCCAGTTCTGATAATATTTTCAGAAGTAATATTTAATACTGTCATCTGACATATTATGAAATCCTGGTGGTGTTCCTGTTTTTTGGTTGTTGGTGGTGTTTTGTTTTGTTTTGTTTGCGGTACTGGTATCAAACTCAGGAACGTGCGCTTGCAAGGCAGATGGCAGTACCACTGAACTAGATTCCTGGCCCCTGTTGTTCCTGTTTTAATGTGGATATTCCTTCTGGAAATATTTTGTCAGAAGCATTTGCAAGATTTTCTTGCTTTTGAGATTAAGAACTACAAAGTTGAACCTGCTTTCATATAGTTAAACCACTTAAAAATTAAAAATCACATTAATATTAAGTTCCTTACTTACCCCTTGCTCCATCTTTGGTAGTAAGTGGTAGTTATAAATAAGGTTTATATTAAAAGTTTATTATCTTTTTGCCGGAAATAAAGCGGTTCAAGTACATTTGGATATCAAATAAATGTCAAACAAGTACATTTTAGTTAACTTAGTGATTTGAATATAGGTGCTGTAGTTTGTGATTTACTATGATCTGGTAAATTTTTAAAAAATAATTGTATATTAATTAAAAATAGTTTTTGAGTTTTAAAAATTACCCAAATCAATTGAAAGTAGATGAAATAAAAATAGGGAATAGGAAAAATGCGGGAGTCTCACCTGGTCAGTGTCCAGCCATTTGCTTCTGGTGTGAATGTAGTTTGGTGTGGAGAAGGGCCCTTACTGTGTCTGTAATGTGTGATTCTAGTGAAATCATAGTGATTGTGACCACTTTACACAGCATTACATCATTAGCTTACAATGTAACACTGATTTCAGTATTAGAAAAATATAATACTTAATTTAAGACAATTTTAGCTTTAATAAGAAAATGCATCAGTGTGCTTACATAGTTTTACACTTTGTGCTCAAATATGACATTCAAATCTGAGTGTGAAGAGTGAAATTTTTTTTTCATTTTTAGTAAGGAAGTATTTCAAAAATAAGTAGGATCTTTTAAAGCTAGAGTTCAGTTTTCCAGGAAAAATTTTCATACCTTGGAACACCAGAGAGCAATAAGTAAACACATAAATGTGTGAGATTGAATCATTTCAAAACACCCCCACAGAGCTCATACATTCACTCTTTTTTGTGTTGTGTTTAAATTTTATTTTTAAACAGTCCAAATCAGTTTTAATGTTAGATTTCCTACCCGATTAGAAGGGTTTCATGATAGTCCGAATGTGAGGCAAGGAACACTTGGAGGTGCGCACCTTTGATAGTGGGGAAAGCGACAGTGGCCACTCAGCTGTGGGAAGAGACTGAACACTTAGAGGCAGACGGCCAGTGTGCACAGGGCAGGGCGGAACAGCTCCAGGTGCTGCGTTGTAGCTCTGAGAGGATACCACACACAGCCAAGAAAACCTGCAGTACTGATGTGTTTAAGAAGGGCCAGAGGTTAGCAAGGTTTAGTTTAAAGAAAAATGAAGGAGATCATTGGACATTCGAAGAAGAAATAAGCTTCAGGTTCCTGAGGGTTCAGATAGGACATTTCAGTCTGAGGATAGTAGGTGGCACTGGTTCTGCTCAGAAAGCTGTGGTTCATTTTCAGAAGAGTCAGTGTGGTTTGTTCCTTCTTTTGTTTTTCTGTCTCACTCTCCTTGTTGGGAGTTTTAGTTTTCTTTCTTTTTTGGGCGGGGGTACCTTGGATCAAACTTGGGTCCTTGTGCTTGTGAGGCAGGCGGTGGAACCACTGAGCTAAATCCCCGGCTAGTTTTCTTTTTTAAGCTTGTAGTTGTCACTCTTATTATCACGGTTACCTTGTACCTTGGATCAAACTTGGGTCCTTGTGCTTGTGAGGCAGGCGGTGGAACCACTGAGCTAAATCCCCGGCTAGTTTTCTTTTTTAAGCTTGTAGTTGTCACTCTTATTATCACGGGAATTTTTATTGTTTAGTATTGTCACATTTTTCAGTCGCAATTTTTGTTACACTCTTGTAGGTGACGTGGTCTGTGGTGAGTTTTTGGTAAAGGATATTTACTTACTTAGCAGGGCCTTGCCTGGGCCAACTAAGCTAGAGCTCTTCCTCAGAGCTCATTCCCAACCCCTAGTTTGTTTTCGTGTCCTATTTACAGGTTCACTTCTGTCCAGCAGTGAGAATCCTGGCTCTTTTCATTGATGGCTCACATACTTTATTTCTTCTTGTGAGCACATGCATGTGTATTTGTGTGAGGGAAATGCAGTCTCATATAGAGATGAGTCCTTGAACTAGTTAGATCTACACTGTAAACTTGATTTGTTTTCATTTGTTCTGAGGAAAGAGGTAACACAGTTAAGTTGAAATATTACTGTGGCATTCTTTCCAGAACTTTACATGCTTCAGCCATGGTACAAAGTCTGTAGAATCTTTTCCTAGGGCTGAGGTGAAGAGTTGATTGCCCTCATGGAGACGACTAATGTCTTAGGTGCTCACCAGAGCCTTCCTGTTCCTGAGGTGAGCACCCTTTCTCTAGCCCACATTTGGCTTTCCTGTAGTGTCTTTCTAGATATTTGCATTGTGGAATTTGATTGACACAGAAATATTAAACAAAACAATTTAATAGGCAACATGATGTTTACATTATCAGTTGGTTTCCAAAGTAGTTTCTGAAATTAAAGTCTTTTTTCAGGGAAAAAAAAAAGACTTCTTGGTAAGCATTCTATTGCCAGGACTTTTTTAGTTTCTGCCTAATATGCTTTTAAATCTCTTTTCTCATAAGCAGATCAGCATTTCTTTTGCCTTATTTTCTTTTCCATTTCTCTAGATTGTCAGTTTCGGTTGAAAATTGAGTTGCCTTTTGAAACCTGTGCTTGAAAATCTACAGTAAAGCATTTTGGTGATTAAAATGTATTTCAGCTCCTACAAAATAAGTACCCCATATTATAAATGGTAGCACTTCTAACAATTGTCTTTGTTATTGTAGAAGCTCCCTCTTCTTTTTCTTGTTGAAAACCTGTCAATTCTAACCCTCAGTGTCATTCTTACCCTTTTTTTGTTCCTGTCCCTTTTCTTACTGATTCTATGTGCAATTCACAGAATGAGCTCCGTAAAATGCAAGCCTTACTGAAGGTATAACCTTGGTCACAAATGTTTGATGTTTCCTCATATCCTAAAGGTAAACTCCAAACTCTTGTTATAGGGTCTTAATCTCTGTGAACACAGCTCCTGCCTTCCTTTGTCTTCTCTCTCAGCAGGTTAGGTTTTTTACTTCCCTACTCTTTCTCCTTTCCCCAGCTTCTCATCTGCCTGGCAATCACTAACTCGATCTTCATGGTTAGCTCATGTGCCACTTTTCATTAAGGCACTCTTATCTCACTCCACTACACTGTCCCAACTTTGTTTTGCACATGCACCAAGTAAAGTAATATTGGCATTTCCTTTAGACAAATGGTGCATTTAAGTGTATTTATCTTCTCTTCATAGTAGGCTTGAGAAGCATGACTTTTTATATCAGTGTGTCTAGTAATCTTAGGCTTATAATAGTGTTTGATTGGATAGAGAGATATCCAATGGATGGGTGGAAAGAGAATCTGAAATGATATGAAATGAAATGTCAAATGGTATGTGAAGGAGAATTAAACCAGGGGCTTAGGAGACTGCATTTCTGCTCTGGCTTCTGCTTGCTGTATCACTAAGCAAGTCAGTGTAACCTTTTAGAGCCTCGGGTTTTTATTTTGGTGGTTGTTGTTGTGTTTTTTATTTGTTTTGTTTTTGAAACTGGGTCTTGCTTTGTAGTTCAGTCTGGCTTTAAACAGATTACATAGCTCAGGCTGACCTTAAACTCACAGCAATGGTCCTCAGACTCCTGAGTGCTAGGATTACAGATGTGAGCCACCAGGCCCAGCTTTAGCGTTTCAGTTTTCTCCACTAAAAAACGAGCATTTTAGAATATAGCTGTGGCTGGGCCGGGGATTTTGCTCAGTGGTTCGGTGGCCTGACTTGCAAGCTCAAGAACCCAAGTTCAATCCCCAGTACCAAAAAAAATTTAAAAATAAAAAAGAATATAACTGTGGCTAATTGTTTTTGTTCATTGAAACTTTTGATAAAGCTATGGAACCTCTTATGTGTACATGTAAATAATACACATGAGTTTTTAAATAACCTGGTACTGAAACATTAATACTATTATTTTTGGTAGATAGAACTATAGTTTCTAAATTTAAAATTTTCTTAAGTGAGTTTTTAAAACCTATACAGACTATTAAACATAAAAAAAAAACCAAACTCTAGAGTTTGCCCATTAAAAAGCAAGTAATAGAGAGATTGAAATGTTATTGTGTGATCCTTAGAGAATTACTTGAGAATTTTGCTCCTGAGGAAAATTAAGTTTTATCTAACCAAAGATAGAAAAACTTTTCCTAGCACATAATTGGGAGCTATTTTTTAAAAAGTCGTAGAGTTCGTGTTTTATTACCTGGTTATTATATAGTTATATCTAACTGTCAGATGTGATTAAGCAGGACTTTTTAGATCCGAGGCAGCAGTGTAAGTGTCTCTAGTAAGTTGATCCTTTCTCTCCTGTCTGCTCCTTTTCTTCATGCTCACATTTTGCCTGTTAATTGTTTGGGGACTTTGGGGTAACTCCTGTGTATTTTGATCGACCTTTTGTGTTAGTAAGACTGTCACTGTTGGGACAAAATACCTGAGGAAAAAAATCACCCTAATAAAAATTTCCAATGAGTCAACACCTGAGCACAGATTCCCTTAGGTCCTGGTTTCAGAACTTACAGCCTGTGGTCTCAGGGCCTCATTGTGTCTGGTCCTGAGGCGAAGCAGAGCATCGGAGCATCACAGCAGAGAGCGTGTGGTGGAGCAGAGCTGCTCACCTCATGGAAGCCAGCAAGCAGGGAGAGAGGATAACAGAGGAAGGGGCCAGGACAGACACCCTGAGGTAGCACATGAAAGCTGTAAATCCATCCATTGTGGGGTTAGAGCTCTCATGATCCAGTTACTTCCTAGGGGCCCCATCTGTGAACACTGCTGCCCTGGGGACCAAGCGTAAAACACAGGACTGTGGGGGATGTTTCAGATCCAGATCAACTTTTTAAGGCTCTTGAAGATTTGTGACTGGAGCCAGGGCTCAGTGATTCCGCTGCCTGCCTTGCAAGCGCAAGGTCCCAAGTTGGGTCCCTGGTACCAAAAAAATATATGTGACTATATTTTGAAAACATCTGTCTTTAGAGGTTTTGTTTTTGTATGGGCCAAAAGAATTGAATACAAATATGCACTCAGTCACACAGCCTTTCCTTGTTACCTGTGTTCCTGTGGCCTACAGCAGTGTTACAAGAGGATGGGACAGCTATTTCTTCTCTCTCTCTCTCTCTTTTTTTTAAGAGATATTTTGAGACATTCACTATACAGTTCAGGCTGGCCTTGAACTCACTATTTACCCCAGGCTGGCCTCAAACTCACAGTGTTACTCCTGTCTCAACCTGCTAGGCGCTGGGATTACAGGTGTGCACCACCACATGCAGCTCTGTTTTTATGAAATGGAAAGTAAAGAGTTTTCAGAATAAAAACTAAATATATATTAATCAGTGATAAAAGATAAAATTCCAATGTAACAAGTGACATACCTAAAATGTCAGGACCACAAAACAGTTAATAGCACATTTAATAAATAGCTATTCATTCATTTGTTTTTTGTTGATAATTTATTGTATACTAGGCTCGAAAATAGGTTTTGAGAATAAATACAATGATGAACAAATCAGACATAGTCCTCTGTTATAGCCTCAAGGTTGTTAATTATAATACTTGATTTCTGAATCTAGAAGCCTTGGAAAGGTATGAGTTAAATGTGAAAGAGCTTAGATATATTAAACGCATTCAAGCAGTGCCTCAAGAATTTTCTGTGATGGAATTTTATCTATATGATACCCACTGCTAGGAAACCAATGAGATTTTTTTTCAAGTGATTTCTTCAGTGACAAGAAATGTGCAGAATTTGTATTTATTTACGTATTAGATGTTTAATATTCAGAGGTTGATATCTCTCAGCCAGAATTTCTATTAAGAATGGTACTGTTTCAATGAAATGTCATTACTTTTTGTCCTAGAAACATGAATATGTAAGTTTTTCCCAGATGAGAAGTTGCTAGAGGAATTAGTCTTATTTTACACTAAAAATCTCTTATGGTTGTTGATAATACAAATAATTTTAAACCCAGAGAAATGTCAGGAATCTTTGAAAGACTTAATGGATTTAGTAGTAAGTCTGTAAATGAAAACCTGTCTGGGATTGGTAACATTGGGAATACTTAGTTTAGTATGACTATTTTGTTTTTTTGTGATCAGTTTTTATATTGGAGTAGACTATTCTAAAATAGTACTTTGAAAATGTTGCTCATTTCCATGTTGTAAGATTTAACTTCTCATTTTGAGTTGTTCTAGTGAATTAGAGTAGCACTAGATCATCCAGTATTTCATAGTAGCAGTTAAAGTGTGTGTGTGTGTGTGTGTGTGTGTGTGTGTGTGTGTGTGTGAAATGTCAGGTTTCTATTGAGCAACCAGTGTTCAGTTTCAGTGTTGAAATTAAATCTGCCAAATACATGTAATTTGCACCATAAATACAGTAGTTTCATCTATATGTATAGATACACTGACATTTGTGGTGAATAACAAGCTAGTCAGTCAGTCCTGTTTGCTTTTTATCACCCTGAGCTTTGTGAAATGAACTGTAGAACATACCTGTGGAAAATGCATTTGGAGCATTTGTTAGGGAGGATCAAAGATCAGAAAGAATGCGGAGTTACTGTGGGCTCACCCAGTTGGTCTTGATTATAACCTGGGAGAGAAATATTAAGGCCACATGGCAAGATCATTTTATAAAACAGAAAAATTATCTGAAGAACTGAGTATATTTCCTGCCATTCCCTCTCCTTAACCAGTGAGGAGATCTTGGGGTGTTAAGTCTTGTGAGTTTAGAGTTGAGAACATTAGCAAAGATAGGAAGGAAATTTAGCTTTCTGTCTTCAAAGGGGATTTTCGTACTTTGTGATATGAGGAAGTCTTGTTGGTCATCTGTAATGTACCCCTAGGAGCTTTCCATATTTTAATCACCATTTCCCTTGCTAGATTGGGTTAACAAGGCAGAGATGCCATTGAACCCCATGCCCCTAATTTTGTTTTCTTTTTACCTTCCACAATTATTTGTAAATTCCTAAAAGTTGAGAAGGCCGCATAGTTGCCATCACTTGTAAAAGTGTTAAATTACATTGTCCATTCAGCATTCCTAGATATCTGACCTCTTGCCTTCCACAGTTGCACAAGTGTTGAATACTTTAAAATGAACTTTGAGAGCTAGTATCCAAATCTATTGAAAGAATGTATGGCCTAATTTTAAAATTCTTTCAGGTGTTTATCCTTTGTTCCTTACCTTTTTGGGGCCTGTCATGGTGGCGTACACCTGTCATCCTAGCTCTCTGGGAGGCTGAGGCAGGAGGGATCGCAAGTTTAAGCCCAACCTAGGCAATTGAGAAACTTACCGAGATCCTGTCTCAAAATTTTTAAAAGCATTTTTTTTTTTTTTTTAACAAAGAGCTGGGAATGTAGGTCAATGTGAAGTCCCTGAGTTTGGCTCAGTACAATGAATGAATCAATCAATAAATAAAATCAAACAAAAAACACCCTGCCTTTCTGTTTTCTGTGTATCAAACACAATAATTATCATGCATGCCCACTGGGATGTATTATAAACTTGGAGATTAGGAATTAAACACTTTAAAAGGTACTTGGACAGGACAGAAAGGTACTAATATTTTGGGTTTTGTTTTTTTTTATTTGTTTTTTGAGACAGGGTCTCACTGTGTAGTTGAGATTGACCTGGAACTCACTATGTAGCCCAGGCTGGTCTTGAACTCACAGTGATCCTCCTGTCTCAGCCTCCCGAGTGCTGGGATTACGGCATGCGCCACCATGCCCGGCTAGGTACTAATATTTTGAAAACAATAGTTGGCCTAGGTTATATATTTTAATGAATGTGGAAATATCCAACTCTTTGCAGATACTCTGAGATACTAGCTTTGAAATGTAACAACAGATCCTCTGTGAGTCTTTGTCTATCCACATGCCTTTTCTCCTGCTTGGCCTGTGCTCTCTATCCAGTGCTTGCCATATTAGACCATAAGAATTAATCCATAGCACTGTCTGTGTGGCATCAGTTTGATCCTGCACATGATCCTTTCTCTACAAAATAGGTTTAACACAGGCTTGTACTTGGCAGAGTGAGTTTTATAGCATCTCATTATATTAGTCCTGCAAGTCTCCTGAGACG
>NW_022900935.1:33010403-33012321 GCF_012274545.1 Fukomys damarensis | reverse complement strand
AAAAGTGTTAAATTACATTGTCCATTCAGCATTCCTAGATATCTGACCTCTTGCCTTCCACAGTTGCACAAGTGTTGAATACTTTAAAATGAACTTTGAGAGCTAGTATCCAAATCTATTGAAAGAATGTATGGCCTAATTTTAAAATTCTTTCAGGTGTTTATCCTTTGTTCCTTACCTTTTTGGGGCCTGTCATGGTGGCGTACACCTGTCATCCTAGCTCTCTGGGAGGCTGAGGCAGGAGGGATCGCAAGTTTAAGCCCAACCTAGGCAATTGAGAAACTTACCGAGATCCTGTCTCAAAATTTTTAAAAGCATTTTTTTTTTTTTTTTTTAACAAAGAGCTGGGAATGTAGGTCAATGTGAAGTCCCTGAGTTTGGCTCAGTACAATGAATGAATCAATCAATAAATAAAATCAAACAAAAAACACCCTGCCTTTCTGTTTTCTGTGTATCAAACACAATAATTATCATGCATGCCCACTGGGATGTATTATAAACTTGGAGATTAGGAATTAAACACTTTAAAAGGTACTTGGACAGGACAGAAAGGTACTAATATTTTGGGTTTTGTTTTTTTTTATTTGTTTTTTGAGACAGGGTCTCACTGTGTAGTTGAGATTGACCTGGAACTCACTATGTAGCCCAGGCTGGTCTTGAACTCACAGTGATCCTCCTGTCTCAGCCTCCCGAGTGCTGGGATTACGGCATGCGCCACCATGCCCGGCTAGGTACTAATATTTTGAAAACAATAGTTGGCCTAGGTTATATATTTTAATGAATGTGGAAATATCCAACTCTTTGCAGATACTCTGAGATACTAGCTTTGAAATGTAACAACAGATCCTCTGTGAGTCTTTGTCTATCCACATGCCTTTTCTCCTGCTTGGCCTGTGCTCTCTATCCAGTGCTTGCCATATTAGACCATAAGAATTAATCCATAGCACTGTCTGTGTGGCATCAGTTTGATCCTGCACATGATCCTTTCTCTACAAAATAGGTTTAACACAGGCTTGTACTTGGCAGAGTGAGTTTTATAGCATCTCATTATATTAGTCCTGCAAGTCTCCTGAGACGTCAGAGGCTGGCAGACCACATGTCCTGCTGATCACTTGGCAGGTCGAGTTTTTCTGTGGAGCTTGATGAGTATAATCTCCCACCACACTGCCTGCCCCGCTCCTCCCTTCTAGACTTGGAATAGAAACTCTTACATGTTGTGTGTTCATCCTGTTGTATTGATAATTGTGCTTTTATTTGTCATTCATTCTGACTTGTGAGTCTGATGGGATCTGAGTCCTCTTTATTTTCCATAAAGTCCAACCTAACAAATTAAATGAGAGATATTTAGTTTACATTACCATTTTGAAACGTTTCTTTCATTCATATGTATCAAAGCCAGCCTTGCCTAAAACCTTACACCACAGCTTGAAGTAACATGAATTTTTTGGCAGATTTCTCTTGTGGTGTTTACTTTGTATTGCAGACTGTGGAAAGAACTTAATTTTGAATTATTGCCTGTGTCTTGCCTGCCTCTTCATAATGGAACAATGCTGTACATAACGTTAAATTTGAACATAGGTATTTTCTTTGTTTTTTCTTTACCTCACAGAAAAATGCTGCAACGGGAAAAAACAAATAGATACTAAACACAAAACCTCTTTTTAACTTTTAGTAGGAATATTCTCCAGCCTCTTTCCAGATAGTTTCATTGCATGACTTAGTTGAGTTCTACTTCAGTAACAAGAATGATTTGCAAAGATTGTCATTTCTACATTGGAAAGAAAAAAACATTCTGCCCTGTAATGAAAACAGGAAATTGGTGGTCCAGGGATTTAGCTCAGTGATTCGGTGGCCTGCCTTTCAAGCACAAGGACCGGAGTTCAATCCCCAGTACAAAAAAAAAAAAAAAAAAAAAAAA
>NW_022900935.1:32998118-33010276 GCF_012274545.1 Fukomys damarensis | reverse complement strand
AAAAAAAAAAAAAAAAAAAAAAAAAAAAAAAGCAGGAACCTGGTTTGTAGTGTTTTCAGATCATATATTTGTTTAATTATTTCTACAATAATGAAAGCAGTTTAGGTAACCACAGTAGCATTTTACTTTTGTTTATTTCAAAATAAACAAAAATATTACAGAACATTTTCACTTACATATTCTTTGCTCAGAAAACTTACTGTATTTATAAGCAAAGCAAATAACATTCTTTCACAAGTTAGGAAATGAAGGTTCACTAAATAACATTCCATCTAACTGTCAGATAAATACTAGTAATAAAATTACTTGGAGGTATATTTCACTTGCATTTTCTTCTGCAGAAGAACAGGCAATCTCAAAATGAAATGAGTACTTGGTCACTAGACCTGTATTGGTAGAGGTTTTGAGGTACTGCTGGAAATACCACACAAGGGACCTACATATCTCATAGAAGTGCATACACTGGAAGTGGAATGGAGAGTTAGAAATACCTCCTCTCATTGAATACACAGTCTAACTGGGGAACCAAACCTATAAACATATGAAGTTTAATACAACTTGGAATTCAATATTATAAAGTAGAATATGCTTCACATGTGCCATATTCCATCTGTAGTGCCTGAGCCCATATACAGTTCTTTGTACTGAATTCCCTTTTCCCCTCTGTCATTTCCACAAGTATTTATCAGGTGTTTAGCGTTCACTCCTTCACTCACTAAATATTTACTGAGCACCTACCCTGTTTCTGCAATTGCAACCAACAAAAAAAAAATCCTGCTCTGGTGGAGCTTCCAAGTATATCCTAGTGAGGGGAGGCAGACAAGAAACAAGATAAATAAGTAAAATGTAGAGTGTCAAATGGTTGTTAAGTACTGCAGGGAAAAAAAAGCAGGAAATGGCAGAGAGCTGCTAGACTGAATGGGCAGGTGTGGCATGGGCTGATTGTTAAATAGATTATTCAGGGGAAGTTGCCCTGAGAAGATCATGCCTGAACAAAGACTTGAAAAAGATGAGGGCGTTGTTGGATTATAGGTGGGAACTATGCTCTGAGTTAAGGTTGGCAGACTTTTTTGTGTGTGTGAAGGACTAGATAGGAAATATTTTAGATTTAGTGGGCTACATAGGCTCTGTTGCCGCTCCCCAGCTCTGTTATTGTTATATGACAGAAGCTAGAGATGATACGTAAACAAACGAGGCCTGTGTTCCAATAAAAGTTTATTTTAAAAAGTGGGCATTGAGCTGTACTTTGTGGGAAGGACCCTGCTGTAGCCCATGTGTAGGAGCAGGGCTGGCATGTTTCAGGAGCAGCAGGGGAGCCACTGTGGTTGGGACTCAGTCGGGGAGAAACTCCTGTCAGCATGAGAACGTTGTTGTAGGGGTAGAGCATGATCTGGTGGGAAAGATAAGGAGTTTGGTTTTACATGTGTTAATTGAAGATGGCTATTCAATGTTCTGTTGGAGTTCACAATGGGGCTTAGATATGTATCGAGTCCAGAAAAGAGATCTGTACTGGAGCAAAATGTGAGCCTTCAGCCTATTGACACCACTTAACATTAGATCATGTACTCAATGAGCGTAGTAATACTCCAGGGCAAAAGTTTGTTTTCGGTGAAGGGATGAAAAAATTCTTAGATATGGCAATGAATTACTCCATAGCTCAGCCTCACTCAGCACAGTCTTAGTCCTTAGTATTTAATTATGTGGGGAATGAGATGTTTTAAGGAAAACATGTCTGAAAGGGCTTTGGGGTGTGGGGGGGTGATAATGAAAACAAAGTTGAAAAACTGAATTAGATTGGCTGAGTGAGATCACAAGCAGTGAAGACAGATGATGCAGGCCAGAGGTCTGACTGGTGGCCTTGAAGGTACGCCACTGTGTAGAGACTGGGGTGACACAGAACAGCAGAGACGCTTGGGGAGTGGCTAGTAGGAGAGAAGAACCAGGCAAGGGTTCTGTCCTGGTCATCAAGTGTAGGAGTTTCAAGGAGGAGGGAGGGATTAGTAGGGCTAAATGTTGCTGATGGCTTAGGTAGATAAGGACTAAGAAGCATGTGTATGAGCTTATGAAGAAGAAGTTGCATGTTTACTTGGGATTCAGTTTAAATACCATTTCATGTAGGTTGCCTTTGACCCTGATGAGGGTGAGTCCACACCCTTTTTTCTTTATTATAGTTTAAAAATAGAGAATGTAAAATTTACCATTTTAAACTTTTAAAGTGTATAGTTCAGTAGTATTAAGTTGACATTATTGTGAAACAGACCTTGAAAAATTTTTCATCTTGCAAAAATCTTAAAACTATATTCTCACTAAAAACTTTCTTCTGTACTACCTGCCCAGCATCCACCATTCTACCTTCTGTTTCAGGGAGTTTGACTGCTTTTGAAACCTCATATAAGTGAAATCTTACAGTATTTCTCTTTTTGTGACCAAATTGTGTCACTTGGTATTGTCCTCAAGGTTTATTCGTGTTGTGTATATGCCATAGGATTTCCTCCTTTTTAAAAGCTGAATGGGTCTCCTTCTTATGTTCTTTCATGCACTCCCAGAGTAACATTCTTTACAAGAAATTGTAACTCCTTATTTAGTTGTTTTCCTTTTTCTCTGATAGGGTTTTTCCAAGCTTCAAAGGCAGACTGTGTTTGTCTTACTCATCAATGTGTGCACAGCCTCTGGAAAATAATGAATGAGATTGCTGTGTAAAAATAGAAGGCAGAGTATCTTACTTTGCTTAGAGGAATCTTGAAATTTTTGTTGAAGGAAGTGGGAATTTGTTAGGCTGAGAGAGGGCATTCTGAGTATTTTAAGGCCTTGAGGTATATGTGGTTTCATGGCAGGGCCATGTGTATGCAGGGCCTGAGGAGCTTAGGGTAGCTGGAACAGAAAGGGCTTGGAAAGTCGCAAATGAGCTTTTGTGTCAAGGTGTGGGAGGTAGGTAAAAGAGCCCTACACAACAGTGCAAGAACTTGCTTTTGTTCTCTAGGTACCTGTAGACAGCTGGGAGCTCGTGTGTTATTGTTATTAAGGAATATGCCACTGGAGGCGTGTTGGGGGCACAGAAGGGATGATAGTTATAAAAGTCTTCTAGCAATCCAAGTGACACATCAGGACCTCACACAAAACAGTGCGACTGTTCAGGAGACATTTCTGAGGCAGCATCATTGTAGTGTAGATGGGAAGATGACTCATTAAGTTTCAGAGATTGGGGACATTAGAGAAGACACAGGTTTGAGTAAGAGCCTTTGAGTTTTTTATGCATGTGGGAAATTGGAAGTGACGTTAGAGCCCAGTGTAATAACTCCAGTCACTGAGGATGGCCAATGGAAATTGGGACTACAATTGTCTGTTTGTTGTTGCTGTTCCTGAGAGCAGTGAGTCCCAAACCTTAAATCCAAGTAAAAGAATAAATCCATATGTAAGGGAGTACCTTTTAATTATAAGACAACCTCTTCTCATGAAAACTTTGTTTCTAGTATTATAAATGCATGAATAACCAGCAAGGGTTAATGCAGGGACCAGACAAAATGTCAGCTTTCGTAGACTGGTTAGGAAAACTCTCTGCTCTGTGTAGCATTGAATGAAAAGGCATTCAGGAAAACAGTTTGTAAACAAATGAGACACAGTGACTTAATAGCTTGGAGACTGCCTACACTTATCCATCATTTCTTCTTTTCAAGAAAACAGTATTTTAGTGATTATTTTCTCAGTCTGAAATAATAGAAGGAATATCCAGTCTGCATGTAATTAATTGTCCTTGAAATGCTTTGAAAATTATTTCATAACTAAGGTTGACAATCTCAAGATTTAATGAAAGTTATTATGAATTAGTTACTTGGAATCAAAAGTTCATATTTTCATGTTTTTCCTTAAACACTTCAGATATATAGAACCAGTTGTCTTTTTTAACAGACAACCCCATTTAAAATAATTTTTCTATACACTGACCAGGAATTTAGCAGTTTTTCTGAGTACATTGTACTCAGGAGAATAGTTCAGTAATTAGATTACTAAACAAACTGTAAGCATCATTGGCAGCCTCTTCCTTAAGGAGAAAAGCTATCTGTGTTCATTGTGTCACTGGGCAAAGAGGAGCATATCTCTTTACTATCAGGCGAGGACACCTCCCAAATAGGGTTTTTTGTATTTTGGGTTTTTTTTCAGTAGAGTGATTTAAATGCATACTTGTCAAGTAGAAGGACAATCAGTTTGTTGTCTTTTTTAAAGCTCTATGAAGATAGTTTTCTAAATGAATATTAAGCTCTATTATTAACTTAAACACTTGATGATTTTTAGAGCTCACTAGCAAGTGTCAGTTACAGATTTTTTTTTTTGTACTCGACCCCCAGTTACAATATTGTCTGTTTTTATTTGCATTTTTCAAATAGGCAAGTTTCTGGATAATAGTGATGTATGTATGAACATTTCTAATAATAACACAATATAAAAGTTATACAGAAAAATACTTTTGTCAAGATAATCTATATGTTGATTATACAGATTTTGTTAAACTCTGGGAGAGGGCCAGTTAGTCAGCATATACAGGGCTAACTGTGTTTATCAATCTTGTGACAAGCTTTCATTCCAATAATTAAAAGTATTGCATTGTCCTCACAAGTAAACTGTAAGCCTTAGTCTGAACAGATTACAAACAGAGAAAGTTACGATCTCAGCTCTTTGAATTCCTTACATGTTCATGTGTCTATCAAGTATTATGGGAGTTACAAAAATGTTTGTATTTTCACTTCATTTTATGGCCATAAAAAAATGATATATTTAGGAAATACCCTAAAATACTTAAAATGTATAAATGAGTATGGATCCAATATTATTGTTTTTATTTTAATCCTAACCCGGAAGGTTTAGAAATCACCATTTAATACATTAGCACATCTGTGTTATTTTTCTTGGATAACTGAATGCACAAGATATAGTGTTATTAGATTTTTGTTGTTGTTGTTGTTGTTGTTAACACAGACATCGGAATCTCATGTCTCTTCTGCCTCTGTGCCAGAATTGTGCATCTCTAATAAACATTGGATTTATATAAATATTGTAATGTTTTTCAATCTAAAATGAAATCAATGGAATCTCATAAAAAGGAGTAAAGACATTGCCTCAAGGCATTAAAAAGGCTAAGAATGTTTGTTTTATTGATATTCTTGAAAAATAAAGTAGTACTGGTTTTGAAATATGTTCATTGCCTGCTCTGTGGAGTACCATTTACCTTAAACTTCTTTAGCTGTGTACATATTTGTCTTTACTGCATATGCGGGACACCCGTAGGCTGGCTTGACCTTTTTCATTTTTTTACTCTCTAGTTGTCCTGTTCTGTGAAGACAAGAATTGTGTCTTTATCTCTTTCCCCCAGCACTAAACACATTGAAATATAGCAAGCTTTTGACATATATGTTTAGAATCAGTGCTTATTAATGGTAAATTTGTATGATTTGGATTTGGTATTTAATAAGAAAATAGTATATTACATTCCACAGTTTTTGTTGAAAGCCCAATACATTATGTCTTTTAGAAGCTATTTGCAATAGGGCAGTTCTAATCTGTTTTGCATGAGTTCTCTTGCTCAATATGTAATTTTTGCCAAGAACAGACTCTACTCAAAACAATGACTCAGAATATTAAACTAACCTAAGTATGAGCTGGTGTCACTGTTACCCCTTTCCTATGGCTTTATGTTGGTAGCAGCCTTCTCAAAAGGCAATGCTACTCTTGTATCATTTGTTAACTCTTGTGTATTACATGTCTATTCCCTCCTTTTTATTTATTTATTTTTTTGTTTGTTTGTTTTGTTTTGTTTTTTGGTACCAGGGATTGAACTCAGGTTCTTGTGCTTGCAAGGCAGGCCACCGAACTGCTGAGCTAAATCCCTGGCCCTTCCCTCCTTTTTAAAAACCAACAACTTAGCCAGCATGTTACTTTTACCTGTCAAGTCTTAAATATATTATTTTTAAAATTGCTGTTTTAAGACTATCTTGATGGCTATAGGTATTGTTTTTTTTATTATAGATAATTAAGTGTAACTGTTTTGAAATTCTTACAAATGCATATACACATTTATGTTTAGTAACTATATCATTGAACTCATTTTTGTTAATCAGCCCTTTAACAGCTTTTTTGAGATATAATTCACATACCATAAGGTTTACTCTTTTGAACTGCTCTTTCAGCGTTATGCAACCATGATGACCATTTAATTTTAGAATATTTTCTTCACTCCAGAAAGAAACCTCACACCCAATAGCAGCTACTTTTCTCCTTCTTCCCATCCTCTGGCAAACCTTCTGTGCCTATGAATTTGACATTTCCCATAAACAGAAAATCATAAATAAAGTGGCATTATATGTGTGGCTTCTTAGCATAATGCTTTTGAACTCATTCATGTTGTAGCATGTATCAGCATCTTTCCTTCCTTCCTTCCTTCCATCTGTCCGTCCGTCTGTCTTTCTGCCTTTTTTTTTTCCTGGTACCGGGGATCAAACTCAGGACCTTGTGCTTTTGAGGCAGATGGTGCCATTGAGCTAAATCCCTTGCCCCATGCTGCTCATTTTTAAGGCTACAATATTCCATTGTACATTCCTAACACATTTTGCTTATTATCAATTTTGTTGAACATTAGGATTGTTTCTGTCTTTGGCTGTTATCAGCCATGCTGTGATGAGCATTTGTGTACAAGATTTTGTGTAAACATACATTTTCATTTCTTTTAGTTCTGTACATAGGTGTAGCATTGGTGTATCTTTTGGTGTCTGATTAATCTTTGAGGAACTGCTAGTTTTCTTGAAAAGTGGCTGTATTTTTTGGAATCTTACCAGCAATATTGAAAGTTCCAGTTTATCTACATACTCAACAATACTTGTTATTGCCTGTCTTGATTTTAGCCATCCTAGCACATTTGAAATTGTATCTTGTGATTTTGATTTGTATTTTCCTAATAAAATAATGATGTTCAGCACTGTTTAGTGAGCCACTTAAAAGTTCTTCAGGGAAATATTCATTCAAATCCTTTGCTCATTTTTGAGCATTTTGTAATTGAGTTTTAAGACTTATTTTGTATATCAGATTCATGCTCTTTATTAGATATACACCTTGCAAATACATTCTGCCATTTTGTAGATCTCTTTGAGTAAATTTTTGCCTATAGTATGGGGTAAGGATCTAGTTTCATTATTTTGCTAGTATGTGTTCAGTTCTCTTTACATCATTTATTGAAAGGTCTCCACTTAATTTTTATGCCTTTTGTCAAAGATTAAGTTGTCCTAAAAGAGGGGGCTTGAGGGAGGGAAAGGGATAAAATAAAATAAAAATTACCTTAAAAAAAGTTTAAGTTGTCACCCTTTTTACAAAATCGGTTGACCATTAATGAAGGTTTAATTCATGGAATCTCATTTCTATTTCATTGATCATTTACCCTTATGCCAGTATGATCATTTAGTACCACATTGTTTTGATTATTGTAGCTTTGTGTAGTAAGTTTTGAAAATGGAAAATCTGAATCCTTGAACTTTTTCTTTTTCAATATTTGGTTATTGAAGGCTCTTTGCTTTTTTGTGTTGGTTTTAGGGTCAGACTGTCAGTTTTTGCAAAGAAACCAGCTGGAATTTTGAAGCTAGTTGTTTTGTTCCATGAACATGAGCTATCTTTCCATTTATTTAGTTCCCTTTTAATTTCTTTCAATGATATTT
This sequence comes from Fukomys damarensis, assembly GCF_012274545.1. Classification (NCBI taxonomy): domain Eukaryota; kingdom Metazoa; phylum Chordata; class Mammalia; order Rodentia; family Bathyergidae; genus Fukomys; species Fukomys damarensis. The sequence continues at coordinate 33,002,582 of NW_022900935.1, read as the reverse complement.
GTAATTTTTAATGTATGCCTTATACTTTCTAAGCACTTTATTTTAATGTTATAAATGGCATTATAATTTCTTCATTTTCTTTTCAGATCACTAATGTTTAGAAATACAGTTGAATTTTGTATAGATAATCTATTCTGCAGCCTTGCCAGACTCATTACTTCTAGTAGTTATTTTAGTGAATTCCTAGTTTGTTTCCAGAATCATGTTGTCAGTGAAGAAAAAGTTTTGTTTCATCTTTGCCATTCTGAATAACTTTTACTTCTTATTTTGCTCAATTGTGTCCTCTAGACACACTGGTAAATGTTGAATGGAAGCTGTTTTGATTTTAGAGGGAAACATTCAGTCTTTCACAATTAAGTAGGACGTTAGCTGTAGGTGGTTTTATAGATACCTTTCATCTATACATTTCACACCAAGGGTGAATCTTCCCTCTTCATTAAGTCAATCATCCAAACACATCCAGAATTGTTTTAAACCAATCATCTAGGTGTTGCTTTTTTAAGTTGACTGCACAGTTAACTCTCACAGTAGCATAAGTAACTATTCGTCTTCTTGCAGTATTCTCCCAGTAAGGTAGGTGTAGGGAAAGAATCCCAGTGCATGTAGTGTGGTTCTGGAGCCTTTTCCTCTGAATATCAAACACCAGAAAGTTGACATTTAGAATCAGGGGACAGGAAGACTTTGGTGATGTGGGAAAAGGGGAAAAATAGGACTTTGGGGTTTGCCTTGGGTTCTAGGATTCCATTCTGGAATGGAATAGATGATTTGGCCTTATACAGAATACTATCTCTAAAATGGGTCTAAAAAAATAGAAAATATAACTAAAGAAAATTAATGGGAAGATGTTCTGGATTAAGGAAGAGTCTGAGGAAATACAAAGAGAAGTTATGTTTTATTGTTTGTTGTGTGTGTGTGTTTTTTTAAATTGTGAAAGGTGGTTGGATTTTATGAATATTTTTCTGTATCAGCTGAGCTGTCTTGTGTTTTTTGCCCTTTATCACTATGGTGTCTTACTTTCGTGTCACTGGGGCACAGTACCCACCACGTCAAGGGAGAGAGGTTTATTTTGGCTCACCATTTTAGTCCATCATCAGTGGCTCCCAAACAGAAACAAGCAGAGGGGGCGTGGCAGAGGACAAGCTGCTTCTGTCTGCGCAGCGGGCAGCAGAGGCAGCGAGAGTATCCAGGAGGAGAGACATTCTTTTCCTGTTACATCCCAGGGCTGAGGCCCTTCCTCTAGAGATCAGAGCAGACCCTGCCTTCTAACGCCTCACCAGTGGTGCCCGATGATTCGGTCACCTTGTGAAAGCCCCTCCTTTGAGGAACTTTCTCCATCCAAACCATAGCATGTAGTGTATCATATTGATTGACTTTTGTATCCTAAACCAGCGTTTTAATCGTGGAATAAATTCTGCTTCATCATTGTGTCCTTTTTATATGTGTTTGGATTCAGTTTGCTGGCTTGTTAGGGATTTTTGGGTCGAAATTCGTAGGGATATTGATAGTTTGTGTGTGGGTTTGATTTTTTTGTACATTATTTTAAATTGTGATAAAATAAATGCAGCATAAAACATACTTTATGTACAGTGCTGCAGCATCAAGTACAATTTTGTTCTGCAGCCATCCCCGCTAACCCTCTCTAGAACTTTTCAATTTCCTCCGCTGAAATCCATTAAACACTAACTTGTACCCCACTTCATTCCTTGGCAACCCCCACTCCCACCTGTGAGTTTTACTACTCTGGGTACTTTTATTAGTGTAGTCAAATAATAGCTGTCTTTTTGTGGTTGCTTGTTTCACTTAGTATAGTACTGTTATCTTAGGGACTCCCATGTTACAGCATGTAGCAGACTGCCATCCTTTCTAAGGCTGAATAATACTCCATTTTTTTGTGTACTGCATACTACATTTTGTTTATCCATTCATTTCATTTTATGACATTTGCTTTATTCTGTACATGTCTGTACACAACATGCATGCATGTGTGTGTGTGTGTTTGTGTGTGTGTGTGTGTTACTCCTGAGAAGTAATTACACATATGATGTCTCTTTACCCTAACATTGCTATGGTGTGGATATCATTTATTCTCCCAGGCTCAAGTGTTGGAGGCATGGGCTAGGTTTGGTGATATGGAGGTGGAAGGACCTAGCAGGAAGTCCTTAGAAAGTCCACTAGGAACTTGCCCTGTGAAACAGTTCAGGTAGTTCTTATGGAGCCCTGAATCAGTTCCGACCTGTTGTGAGAACCTGAGCCTGACCCCTGTGCTTTCCTTGGTCTTCCTGTCTGAATGTGTCTCTCGCACACACTCCTGCCATGGTGCCATCCTCTGTTAGGCCCTTACCAAGGCCAAACCAACAGGGCCACCCCATCTTGGACTTTTCATCTTCTAAAACTATGAGCTAAACAAACTTCTTTTTTGTAAAGTTACTCTGTATTAGGTATTTTGTTTTAGTAATGAAGGATAAACTCATACATTTCTATCCATATCCCCACTCTTCACATAATCTCAATATAGCATAGTTAGCAAAACCAGAAAATTGACATTAATCCAGTACTAAAGTCCTTTCAACCCAAAAAGTAAAACAATACTTGAAAAGTCCTATTTTGGAATCCGATCCAGGATCCTATATTGTCATACCTTTCTAGTCTCCTTTAGGTTTTCACGACTGGCATTGTTTTAAAGAATAGAGGCTAGATTTGTGTGTGTGTGTGTGTGTGTGTGTGTGTGTGTGTGTGTGTGTGGAGCAGGATCGAACTCGGGACCTTGTGCTTATGAGGCAGGTGGCAGAACCATTGAGCTAAATCCCCAGCCCAAGGTTAGATATTTTTAGATTTTTCTTCATTATGAGTTTCTTCATGATTAGATTTAGGTTATATACTTTCAGCAGGAATTTCTCAGAGATGATAATTGTACCCTTCACAGTGCATCATAACACGTTTGCCTCCTTACTGATGGTGTTAAGGGTCCTCTCCCCATCAGGAAGTTCTTAATTTTAATAGCTGATAAATTCACTTGATGGTTTCCTATGTGATGTGATTTATTAACTTCTGTGGAAATTGGTAATTATTCTGTAGTAACGACATATACCTACTTCAGAAGCAGCTGTGTGTGGGTTTTATGTATCTCAATTGTACTTTGACATTAGTTTAATAAAGTAAGCATTTAAACTGCTGAGGCTGCCATAGTAAAATACCACAGACTGCATGGCTTCACCTACAGAAATTTCTCACAGTTATGGAGGCTAAAAGTCCAAGGTAAGGATGTCACTAGGGTTGTTTTCTGGCGAAGATTTTTTCCCTGACTTTGTAGGTCTTCTCACTATGACTGCACTGGCCTTTCTTCTGTGTACTCTTCCAGAAAGAAATCTCTGGTGTCTCTTCCCCTTAGAACATGGACCCCACTCTTAGGGACCTCATTTAACCTTAAGTGTCTCCTTAAAGATCCTATCTCAGATACAGTCAGCCCTTCACAACTGTGGGTTTTGCAAACGGGGCTTAACCAACCACAGATAAAAAATATTTGAGAAAAAGAACTGTACTCATCCTGTACAGAGTTTTTTCTTGTTATCACTCCCTAAGCAATGTGTGTGATCACTATTTACATACCATGTACATTGTATTAAATATTGTGAAAAAAATCTAGAGATGATTTGAAGTATATTAGAGGATGTTTGTAGGATGAATGCAAGTACTACAAATACTGCACCATTTTATATAAGGGGCTTGAGCATCCACAGATTTTGATATCCCTGGGAAATGTGACCTTTTATTGGAGTCAGCCACCCATGGATACAAGCAACAACTTGATAGTCACACATTGGGAATATTCAGCATGTGAATTTTGGGAAAACACAGTTCAGACTATGACACTGAAATGTTAGAGCTTTTTTCTCTTTCCAGGGAAGTTTTTATAGCTGCTAGATGCATTAAGTGATTTCATCTATGAGTTAATGTAGTGATTCCATAGAAATGAATGATGGCCATTCATAGTCATGGCATATATCCAGCTCAGAATCAGCCAACTGAAGTTTTTGTCTTCATATGTATTAATTCTGCTTTGATCATAGGTTAAGTAAGCATTTAACAAGTGTGCAATTCTAAGACTATCTAAAACCTCCTCTCAGATTACTTTTAGTAAAATTGGTTTATTTACAGTAATTAGTTAAATGTATTTTTGAAAAATGTTGTACTTTGAGAACTGAATTTCCCCCGGATATTGATTCTAAATGTGCCTAATTCACCATCCTCACTGCCCTCCCATTTACATTGTTTTCCACCCTGCCTTGTCTTCCTGTTCTTAATATTATTTCTGTCCCATTTTAACCAAAACCCTGAAAAAATGTTAGATTTCTTTAGATATCAACATGGAATTGAAATTAGTTTTCATCTTTGTCCTTTTTGTCATATCTGCTTTATATTGGTTTTTTCTTTAATTGAGGTTAAACTTTTTTTTTTTTTTTTTTT
>NW_022900935.1:32984606-32998063 GCF_012274545.1 Fukomys damarensis | reverse complement strand
AATTTTTTTTTTTTTTTTTTTTGGTACCAGGGATCGAACTCGGGTCCTTGTGCTTGCAAGGCAGGAGGCGGAACCACTAAGCTAAATCCCCGGCCCAAGGTTAAACTTTTTTAAGGAATGATTTTATTGATTTTTGTAGTGATTGAATTATGAACTGAATTGTGAAAATAACCAGAGCACAGGAGTGGGCTTTAGGCATTTGGGGTTCGTTTGCTTTTTTACCAGTCAACATGGTGAGAGCTGGAGGAAAGCATGATGTGTGGCCCATTAATAGCTGTATCTTTTTGCATGGATTATTTTTCCATTTAAAAATATTTATTAAAAATCTACTTTGGTATAGACACTAGGCTCTGGAGATAAGAAGTGGCAAAAAATAGGCAAGGTCCATATCCTCATAGAACGTGGGTTTGGGGTAAACGTACAGTGACTCACACATAAATGTCAGTTACATTTGTGAGCAGCACTCTCGAAGCAGAGGTTCTGGGTGATAACAGTAAGTAATAATTGGAGGGCTTGACCTCTTGGGGGCAGAAGGATGAGTTAAGGGCGGTGATGTAAGACAGCCACTTATTCCAATGCCTACAGATGGGGTTCAGCGGGAGGCCAAGACGCTGGATGACGTCCGGTCACTGGACTTAGCTGAGGACTCCTTCCCAGCCTTCAGGGCTGGCGCTCCATACAACCTGAGTGGGGCCATTGGGGAGGACACACGTAGCAGCTCTCCCCTTCAGCCTGGGTCCCTCAACTTCGTACCTTGGGTCCATGGTATGCGTCCCAAGAGCAAGCCAGAAGAGGCTGTGCTGCCTTTCATGACCTAGGCTTGCACACTGTGTAGTGTCACCTCTGCATTCTATTCATCAAAGCAGGGACACATAATCCCACCCTGGTTTATGGCCAGGGAAAGTAAATACCACCTTTTGATGGAAGTGTGACAAAGTTCTAGAGGAGCATGTGAGACCAGGAACATTGCTGGAGACTTTGAGAAAAATAGTCTGACATAGACAGCATTTTACTTGTCCAAGAAAAGTCCCTTTTTCTGCATCTGTTGAGATGATTGTGTGATTTTTATCCTTGGTTCTATTTATGTGGATGTATTACAGATACTGATTTATGTCCAGATGCCCATCAACAGAAATATGGATAAAATTATAGCATGATTTTTCTTGCATGAGAAACCTAAGATAATAAATGAAAAAATAAAAATAAAGAGGATATGGTAGGAAACAAAAACTTGACAATGGGCTATGGATGAGGGGGAAGGGAGAGGTAAAGAAGATGAGGGGATAAAAGGATCGAAAATACTTCCTGAAAGATTTAAAAGCATACCACAGTGATATGTGCATATCTATGTTCATAGCAGCAGAGTTTGTATGTGTTTAATGACATACAGCTCAGGGGTGACTGTGATAACAGCCAGTCTGGGGAGTAGGGACCCTGGAGCCCAGATTGGGGTGGTGTCAGGAGCTGGAAGTATCCTGGTGCCAGGAGTCAATGGTGAGATGGAAATGGAAAATTAAATACCTCTTTGAAGAAGTTTATCCTTCAACAAAAAGAGATGAGAATAGGATGGCCCGCAATGAAGATGGGTTTGTTGTTTTATAATGAGAACTTGAGTTCACTTTTGGAGAAAGGGATCACCTTCAAGAGAGGGAATAGAGATGCCAGAATGATAAAAGTTGAGAATATTTGAGATTTTCTTGGTGAAAGATGTGATTTGCATAAAGAAATATGGAGTCCATACTTTTGGTATTAATAGCTATACTTGACTAAGCAACTACTTTGTGTTAAATTCTAAATTTTACAGTCACTAATTGGTATATTTGCTTTTTCTTTTCATGTCTTTTTTCTCAGAAGAATGATGAAAATGGAAACTGCTCAGGGGAAGGAATTGAATTCCCTACAACAAATTTATATGAACTGGAAAGCCGTGTTTTGACTGATCATTGGTCCATTCCTTACAAGCGAGAGGAATCACTAGGCAAATGCCTATTGGCGTCTACCTATCTAGCAAGACTTGGTAAGCCTCCCTACATCAGAAAACATAAGATTTTTTTCCATTGGTGGATAGGGTTAATCTTAGGTCTTGTCATTGTCTGTGTGATTTTAAGTGGTTTGCTTATTTTCTTAGTCCTTATTACCCTCTGAGCAAAAGCTTTGAACTATATCAGCTGTTTTCTTCTTTCAGGACTCATAAGGTTATTTAAAATACAGTTGTAAAGCTTTGTAGCAGTTAAAATTAATTTTTTTCCACAGAAGCTTGGAACACTTTTTTTAAGTTTTGAAAATTCAGGGTTTTTTTGTTTTGTTTTTAAGAACAAAAGGTAAAGGCTGGGGTGTAGCTCTGATAAAGCACTTGCTTATGTGTGGGGCTATGGGCTCCATTTTCAGCACAAGAGAAAAAGGGGTGAGAGAGAAGAAAGTAATGTTTAGATTAACCATCATTTTGTGTTTATTAAATGATTGGCACTGCTGTCTTAAAAGCTTTGCAAAAATAAAGCTGAGAGAATGATAAAATATCACTACATTAGAAAAATAGGTGTCAATATAAGGAAACTTTTGTAATATAAATCTGTAAAAGGAAATAATTTATTCAAATTAAATTTATTTTAAAAATAAATATTGCCATTTTTAATGGATTTTTTTTTTTTCCTCTTAAGACACAACAAAAGGAAGTATTATGACGGGTCTGGATTTTAGCCTGACAGGTTTTATGCTGCATTTAGAACTGCCTTTTCAACTTCAGCATTTTTTGAGTTTCTTTTAGGATCCAGGTGCCCTGCTAAGCAGTGGGTTAAAAAAGGGAAAATTTGATCACCAGTATTTCCAACAATAAGCAAAATTGATCATTGGGCTTAAGAAAGAGATACATTTCTTCTGAATTACAATTTGACAATAGAGTCATTCATTCATTTAGTATTTGTCACTTACTGTGTGAATTATGCCAGAGTTCTGTGTGTTTTATTAGACAAAGTTAATTTGTTTTCAGGAAGAAGAGTGATTTTGGCATTTATCAAAAATATTTGTTTTTTTATAGAGTTATTTAGGAAAAAATAATGGCTAGTGCGCAGCTACTGTTTCTTTTTTCTTTCTTTTTTTTGGAGACAGGGTCTCACTCTTTAGTTGAGACTGAACTGGAACTCACTTTGTAGCCCAGGCTGGTCTCGAACTCACAATGATCCTCCTGCCTTAGCCTTCTGAGTGCTGGGATTATAGGCTTGCACCACCATGTATGGCTGAGTGGCTACTGTTTCTTAATTACCTGATCGAATCATTGAAGTTATTCTGACATGGAATCATAAGTTAACCTTCGTAAATCTAATACCATGATCATTTCTTAGCTATTTTTTCAGCAGAATATCTAAACTTTTAAGACTAAAGGTTTCTATGATAAATAGTTCCATATGTATGAATTTGTAATGGTCTATATAATTTCTGCAAACTACCTAAAATCTAAATACAGTGTATTCTTTCATTTATTTTACCAAGGTCTTTGTGAGTCTGATGAGAATTGTAAAAGATTTATGGATAGGTGTATGCCTGAAGCATTTAAAAAGGTAAGAAAAATGTGCTAATCTTTAGACTTTTTGATAGGAGCAATAGTACATATGCCTTTTGTTTTAGTTATTATATGTTCAAGACCAGTTTATGAATCTTGTTCAGCAACTGAATTCTCAAACATGAAAAATTGAAATTAGCTCTGAAATTGGGGCTTATTTTCTTTCATATTTAATTGTTTACACTTTCCTTTGATTGAATATAACTTTTACTGTACTATTTAATTGCTAAAGAATAGATTAAGACTTATTTGTGCTGGGAAATTGACATTTTAGTAAACGAATTATTGTGCTATATAGTAGATTGTATTCATTTACCAAAATGTGGGTCACTTTATTGAGGCAGAAACAGATGTATTACTACTAAAAGTTTCACTAACTGGATATTCTTCCTTGCAAATGGCAGCATCTTGGTCAAAGACAGAGTGATAAGGTTGTTCCCATTTTTGTCACATCTCTTAGAGAGCAATTTCTCTCTCAGCAGTAGGAATGGGAGATCATAGGAATCATGTTTCTAAAAGCAGTGTGACTCAGCATGAGTCCCTTTTCTGGACATGAGTCTTGAATGCTCACAAGAGGAGGGACTATGTCTGTCATAGATCTTGTCCTTTTCCCCAGTGGATAACCATGTGCCTAGTTCACAGAATGTGGTCAGTAATCTTGGGTGAATAGTGAATGAGTCTCTTGCTATCTTGTACCCCTGGATTTTGATACCCATTTTTGGACCAAATACAAGTAAGACACTAGGACTATAGATGGGTAAAGTTTGTAGTATTTCTAATAAAACAAACTACATTTGCAAATGATTATTCCCACCTGCATTTTGGTAGGCAGACTATCTTGATTCAAGGCTTAAAAAATAACAATTAATTTCAGAAACAAAATATCTTTGAAAACAGGAAGAAATCTTTTTCAGTTGTCATTTGAGCAGAGATTGGATAGAATCATGATTTATGTTCGTTTTAGGAGAATTTAAGAATTCTTTTAATAACAGTAGCTTTAAGAATAGCAGACTTTTGGGCAGGGAATGTATCTCAGCAGCACAGCGCCTGCTGGCAAGTGTGAGGCTCTGAGTTCAATTATCAGAACCAAAAAAAAAAAAAGCAGACTTTTTATAATGTAATATACCATGTCTCTTATCTTAATATGCATATAAATTTACAGAGAAGGAAAACACAAATTTATTCAGTCATGAAAAAGAACTTCTTAGTCTAAAAAAAGGACCTTTAGTTTGAGGATTTCCTTATTCAGTCAGCCCTTTATCAAATCAGCTCAGCAGTGAATTGTGTATTTGAAATGAAATATTCTACCTCTCTACACACAGAGATGCTTCACACAACCTTTATATTGAGCCTTCACCTCCTGTTAACAGTAGATAACTGGTCAAATGGTTAATTGTTTCTCTGTAAAACTACAAGCTCCAAGGTACCCTCAATTATGTGATTCAAAATTGTGAATGCAAAAATTTCAAGTTCTCTTTTGGTGTAGAGCCTACTAAGAAGGTTCCTTTCTCTATCAGTTAGGCCTACTTTGTCAAATCAGAAGAGCTATGAAATTGTGTATTCCTTTAGTCTTGGCAGCCAGAAAACTCAGTAAGATTTAATGTAATTGGCACCACTTTCCTTATCTTTGTTGTTGTTTTTTAAGTTGCTGCAGTGATTTTTTTTATAGTGGTATGAATAGTAAGTGATTGCATGAATAAGGTGCACAGAAGGAGCTTTGTTGTCCTTTCAGCATTTTTCACTGTTAACCTTCAGGCCATCCAGATGCTTTACTGTGTGTATTTAGGCAGAGAAAGTAATCTCAGGTTGGCCATAGTGTGATGCATGGTTATGTCTAAACTAGGGGTGACTTCTCCCCACAAGGTGCTTCCTTTCTCTGTCTCTTTGAGAAAGTAAACAGAACTGCATTTTCAAGTTGAAAAGTGAACAGATGAGTTGATACCAGGGGGAATGGGGCTTAATCCACAGACATTTTCATTTTGTAATCACATGAAGCTTCTCAAATATTAATTACTGCTTTGTTTTATTTGGTTTTAAATATAGGAGGAATATATAGCCAACATTCTTACAAAAGTAGTAACTGTCTGGCTTATTTAAAATTAACATTTTTGCTCATTTGAGCATATAGTGGAGCTATTGGTACTTGGAAAATCTAGAACTGATTTTTTTCTCTGCAGTTCCTGAAGTTTGAGCGCTCTTGAGCTGCTCTGTCAAAGTAGTTCTCAGTGTGCCAAGATGAGACTTTTATTTCATTCTAGAGCGAAATCTTAATAAAAACATTAAACCACCCCACCAATTGAAGTGAAATCCTTTGATTTCGGGCAGGTACTCTGAATTAGACTCTCCCATGTACTAGAAGACTGAGCTTGACAAACTCCAGTTTCTTTTTTTTACTTTATTTACTTATTTTTTTATTTTTAATTTATTAGTACATGTTTGTAGTACAGTACATAATGATTAGATTTGTCAGAGTGAGTTTATACGTGTACATAACACATACTCCTTTTTACTTCCCCTTCCCCTCTTCTTCCTTGCATATCTTGATCAATTTCTTTTTTTTGAGACAAGGTCTCACTATGTAGTTGAGACTGACCTGGAACTCACTATGCAGCCCAGGCTAGTCTCGAACTCACAGCGATCCTCCTGCATCAGCCTCCCCAGTGCTGGGATTACAGACATGTGCCACCATGCCCGGCAATCAGTTTCTTTTTTAAACAAATCTGAGATGATCATAAGATGTATCATTGTTTTATGTTTGATTTTTATGTTTAAGAAAAATAGGTACATACTAATGTTACAGTATCTTATCCCTTATGAGGTATTTTAGATTTCTTTAAACATGTAAAAGTTAAATATTTCTTCTGTACATGCCAAAAAGAAAATAAAAGCAAAATAAATTAATAAGGTATTTTTACAATTTGTTGACTAAATTTAGAGTCCTGTGTCGTCTGGTCAACAGATGGCAAAAATGCAGTTCTATTTCTGAGATGTTAAAAAATGTGAAAAGAATATGTGTGACAGAATCCATGAAATAAAGCATCTATTTCTCAGATTCCAGAGATAATTAATATTAACAGCCAATTATCAAGATACATTAATAACATTTATAACATGCTTTCATGTTTGTGACATCTTTTGATCCTTGTAATATCTATGTGAAGTTGGCAGGAATTACCCTTCATTAGAGATGAAAGGATTGAGCTTGTGGGAACTCAGGTAAATTTATTCAAGTCCACATAGCTAGAAACAGTAGCATCCAGAATTGATCTCAGGATTTTACTTGCTGTGTACCAGTTGAGGTTTCCTGAAAAAGAGAACCAAATAAAAATTTTCTTTTAAGTAAACTGCTTTTGTGAGCTCAGGAATGAAAATTAATAAGCAGTTGCAATGACTTTGAATGAAATAAAAAAGTAAATGGACTGACTTCAGTTATGGATCCTTTGAAGCAAGCCATCTGTACAAAATGATATTTTGATCCTAATCTCTTGATATTTGTGATCTGGCAAACAGTTAAACCGTTGGTTTATTTTCTTTTTTCTGGTTAGATTGTAGACTGCCTTTTTATGTTTTTGTAGCTCCTGACATCGAGTGCTGTTCACAAATGGGGCACTGAAATTCACGAAGGAATCTACAACATGTTAATGCTGTTAATAGAGCTGGTTGCAGAGAGAATAAAACAAGATCCAATTCCCATTGGTCTTCTGGGTGTGCTGACAATGGTATAGTATCTTAAATGAAGTACTTTGCATTTTGATTTTATTTAAACTTGTAATTAATGATTTTATCATCAAAGAGTTCTTAGAGTATTGGCTTTTTATTTTAAATATAGACCAACTACCTATGTTTCAGTTTGAACGAAAAACTTTTCTAATTTTGATAAACTTTCAGCTCATAGAATGATTAGTTTTCCCTTTTTCAACTTGATTATTTAAATCTTAAGTACTTTAATGTAGGGTGTTCCTGTCTTTTGGTTTTTGGTCATTTGACTAGCTCATGCCTTTCCCTCCTATCTTCCTCTTAGTTGCCTCTGTCACCCTGCTTGGCCTTTGGCAGCCCTTGGTCCTGGGCATTGTCCCGGCCAGGCCTAGAGTCAGACTTCTCACCCTGCTGCTGGTTCCACTTCCTGTTGGAGCAGTATACCAGTCTTTGGTTCCCCTGCATTAGCCAACATTTGGTATTCTTGAAAGTTTCCATTAATGGAAAGGCCCAAACCTATATTTTTATCTTCTTTTCTAATGCTAATGTGTTGCTATAGAAATGGAAAATAACATTTCTCTGTTCTCTTTGAATCTAGGCTTTTAATCCTGATAATGAATACCACTTTAAAAACAGAATGAAAGTCTCTCAAAGGAACTGGGCAGAAGTATTTGGAGAGGGAAATATGTTTGCTGTTTCACCTGTATCTACTTTTCAAAAGGTAAACATAGTTCTGTTTCATCTTTTTATAGAGAAAGAAACTGGAAAACATTTTCTGTGCTATAAAAGTACCAGTTTACATAGAAAGATGAAAATGATCTATAAAAAATTATAAATATTCCATATGGCTCATGAAATGCCTTAAGCTTTGCACAGTGGCAGTATTGTAGTCAGGTTTATTTGAGGCGCGATTATTGCTAAATGAAATGCCTTAAAATTTATTCAGAATAATAATAAAAATTTTTATTCAGTTAACATTTATTTCTGTAGCTATTAACTGATATGAAAATTTTATAGATTTGAAAGTATATTTGGTGAAATAAGAAATGACCTCAGTGCCCTGCATATTGAATTATCAGAACTTCAATTTAATTGGTTTCTCCCTTCCTTAGAGATATTTGAGACAGGAGAGCATTTGAAATGATTTGAAATAACTAATTGTACCTCAAATGTCATCTACTCATATATAATTTATTTTAAACTCCATAGCATTAAAACTTCTGCTTTTTCAGGCCCAGAACCAATATCTTTGTTTGCTATTGAAAGGTCTGCCATGTGCCAATAACTTTATTCCCTCAAGGAGTGTGTAATCTAAATAGTTCTCTAGCTCAAACACTGGTTTCTGAAAAACAGCTAAAAAGTCAAATTTAGTTGATAGGAAACTTGTCTACTGGTTTAGCAGAGGTTTAACAACCATTTATTGACTGCTTAGTGTATTTGGCATTATTCTAGGTTTTGGAGATAAAATATAAGCCAGTAGTCCTTTTTTTAATACAGAGTATTACAGTGTGGTTTCTAGCTTACAGCAGAAAAGAAAAAATATGAAAACAAAAAATTATTGTATAGAAAACAATAGGTATAATTATAATATCATGTAGTCTGTATAAAATAGAGGGCAAGGAGTGGTTATTGCTACATTGGTGGGTCAGGCAGTGCTCCGGAGAGGAGCTAAGAACTAAGTGGAAAGGACAATGAATGTGTACTTTGGAATTTAATTTTTGCAGTAACTACAAATTGGTGAGACAGACTCTTTTTCATGAGAGACATAGAGATGGAGGTTAAGTGCTTTCCCAAGTCTAAATGCCTCAATAAAAGAACAACTCAAGTTTTCTTTAACCATGTGTAGTACTACTTCCCAATGTCACTATACTTGTCTCTTCTCCATTAGTCTCCTTTTGGAATCATAGAAACCTTGAACATAGTTCACTGTACTAAGTACTCAGCAGACTTTGGTTCTTTCCCTTCAATTTCCATAGGCCACAAATGGATACCAGATAGGGTCAGTCTTTGTATTTCTCCTCATTACCACAAAGCAATTCTCTCTTCTGTTAAGGCTCAAGATTTTTTTCTAGTCTCGCTTTCTCAAGTACTGTATTTTGCTCCTAGGTTTTACTCTTAACTTTTACATTCTGTGTCTGAAATTTAAAAGTCTATGGCCATACCATCCTAAATGTACCCAATCTCGTCTGAAATTTAAAATTTGTTTTGTGTATGTGTTGTGGATGTATAGATTACAGTATATGCTTAAGTATGTTTTTTTTTTTTTATTTCCATGAACTCACATTTCTTAGAATTTAATGTAGGGGAAGTTTTTGAGGCCTGAGTTGAAAGTTCTTTTCCCTCCAAAGAGAATTTACTTTTATAGACAAGCATAGTGGCAAATGCCTGTAATCCCAGCACTAGGAAAATTGGGGGAGGATCACCAGGAGTTCAAGGCAAACCTAAACTGCATAGAGAGACCATATAAAAAAAAAAATAAAAATAAAGGAAAATTTACTTCTTCCATGTGATTAAAGCCCTATAATCTGAGACCACTGTAGAATACACTTTGATTTCTGTCAAAGCACAGACTTCTAGATTCCCAAATTTGTACATAACAGGTGTTTTAGACTATAAAGTCATTGTGAACTTGAGCAGCAAAGCCATGTGAGGGGTAATTCCATGGTTACAGTCAGAGAGAGTTTGTTCTCCCCTCTATCCTGTACAAAGTAGGCCATCTTCCCTGTTTTCCCCCTGCAGTGTGCTTGAGTTCACTGCCTCTGCCAATGGAGCCCTTTGGGTTCCATCCTTATGAGTCAGTCTCTCCTGTTCTCTGTGTTCTGTTCTCTCTGCCCTACCTTGACTATGTGTCCTGTTCCTCATGAAGATGGAGACTCAGGCCACCAGACTCACCTATATCTGTGGAATGAAAGCTGGCTCCAGAATCTGTGTACCTCACAGGATTCCTGCTTTCTCTTTGTTTTAACTTCTGAGCTCTTCATTGCCAACTCAGCTATATGTTTTAAGAGATTATTTCTTTAATATTTTTATTAAGTGGTATTTGCAACTAGAGAACTGTCTGAAGTAGCCAGACTGAGATCTCATTAACTGTTCAGAGCCTTCTGTCCTGCTGCTTTATCCCACCTTCTACCAGAATTGCTCTTGTTAAGGCACCAAGGCCTCTGCATTTCCAGGCTGGGAGGAAGCATCTCACCTCCAAATGCAGCATTGGGCACAGTTCTTCCTCCTTGAGTCTGTTTCTTCCCTGGCTTTCAGAACACTTTAGTCTCTTGCCTTTTTTTCCCTTTCTCCGGAACCACAGTTTCTTTGTGGATTCCTTTCTGTCTTGCCCAGCTTTTATCAAGCCTTCCTGTTTTCAGTCTACTGTTTCTAAGTATTTTTCATCTGCATAGATTTAGTTGTCATCTTTATGCTGATGGTGCTCCAACCTCTTATGCTGTGGCCCCAACCTCTTCTCTGAGCACAGCGGACTTGATAAGTCAACCATCTCCCCTTGCTGCTACCCAGAGTTCTCAGTAGGGTGCCTCCTCGGCCTTTATTCTTCTCTCAGTAAATAACGTTATCACTGATTACAAGCATACCAAAGACACACGTGTCTCCTACATGTCATTCCTTTTTTTTTTTTTTTAATTTCCACCTCCAAACCATAAGTAGCCTCTTCAATTGAATCTGTAACATACCTCCAGTGACTGTTGCTCTCTTTGCCACTACCCTGCTCCATACCACTGTATCCTTTCCGGTCACTGCACTTGTCTTCTAGCTGGTGGTGTCTAACTGCCGCTCACTGTCCCATTCCACCCCATTCTCAACAGAACTGCAACTTAAGATGTAAAACACTCTACTGTGTAAAACCCTTGTGTTGCTCTCTTTGTAATCACAGCCTGTGAGCTTTCTTGTGGCTTTGCTTCTGTCCACACCTCATCTATACCTTTCTCTTGGGTCATCAAGTTTCAACTGGCTTTCACTTAGTCTTTCAAACACAGTAGACTCTCTTCTGCCTTCCCCAAACAACCTTTGCCATTTTAGCCTCTCTGCTGGACTATTTCTTAAATGGTTAAATCTATGGCATCCTTTAGGTTCCAGTTTAAAGACTACCTCTTAGAGGTTTCTCATGACTACCACCCTAAGTAGAGAAATCTCCTTATAATTTTCTTTGGAGGCCCTTTTGTTTTTTTCTTTAATAAGGCTTATGAATTATCTTACGCATGTGGAAATTTTCCTGGTTTTGTTGCCCCTGCTAGAATATGAGCCCTATGTAAGTAGGCTACCACATCTCTTCCCATTCAGTGTTCTGAATCAGGAAAGCAGAAGAGGAAAAAAAGAACAGAAAGATCTGGCTTAGGAACTAAACTTTAATCTCTGATTCTTGATTAACTACTTTTAGGTAAATAATTCTTAATTTTTAAAATATAAAATTCTTAGAGAATTTAACTGGTTACTCTGTTCTTGGAGAGCTAAAACAACTGACCTGGGCTACTCAAAAGTGCACACATCTCCACATTGTGGCAGTTCTATCCAGACTTACAGAGTTCATAAATTGTATGTGGTAATATTAAAGATTTATATTAGGCAATACTTGGAAAAGAGTTTTAAAGTATTTTTCAGATTTTAATGTTTTCCTCTGATTTCTTATATAGGATAAGAGAACTATAAGGGTTATTGAAGAAGCTTTTATATTGCCATCTCAATTTTGATTTTCTTTTCTCGTAGGAACCTCATGGATGGGTTGTGGATCTGGTTAATAAGGTATACAACTTTTATCAATTTCCAGAGTTGATATTTAAGCACATGACAAGCATAGATACTAATCAGAACATTTTTCTAAAGAGATATGTTTTATTCCGTCTTTTTGTATGCACAATCCGTACAGCTGTTCCTCAGCTTTTGGACTTAGCTGATCCCATGCAGTATACCATAGGAACATTATAATTTCCTTCATGATGAATTTCTCAAGACTAATATTATAGAATGCAATGATAAAGTAAAATGTTAACTTTAGTTTCTTGGTTAAAGTTTTTTTTTTTTCTTTTGGTGGTATGGGGAATTGAACTCTCAGGACCTGTGCTTGCCAGGCAGGCACAGCACCGCTGAGCTACATCCCTGGCACCAGTTAAAGTATTAATGTATAATGTTTCAAAGTAAAGTTGTACTTATTTTCTTTATAGTTTGGAGAATTAGGAGGATTTGCAGCAATCCAAGCCAAGCTCCATTCAGAAGATATAGAACTTGCGGTAAGTTACCAACAGCTATACACACTCATTGTGTAGGTTGATATAAAACCAGAGGACACATAAAGTTAAATCTTGAAAATTAATCTTTATAGCAGCACATTTCATGGTTTTTGATAACTAAGAAATGTTTGTTTCTAGTCATCATATTTCTGTGTAGGATGTTTGTGTTTTTTGCCTCAGTATTTTCCCTTTGTGTTGTTTCTTTTAATTTGTAATGATTATATGAAATTATTTTAATGTTCACATATAGTAAGTGTATGTGTACATAACAGTTTTGGGGCTCGGTGAAATTATATGTCAGAATGTAGTTTATAGGATCAAGCACAAATAAAAATATTTTATTTTTGCAACATTATTCAGTAAGCTCTTAGGTGCTACCGACCGTAGGGCAGCAAACACGGGATTTCACGAGGAGATACAGGTTCTCTGAAAGGTGGGAGCAGGTTCGGCGATGACAGTCAGACAAAAGCACTCAACACCGAGGTGAAGCTTGCAAATGCTGCTGCAATTTTATTTCTAACTCCAGGTGTTTATATACTAGTTTCAAGGGCACACCACAAGAGTGATTCCAGTCACAGGCAGGCATAAGATAGACAATAGTACTGTAAAAATTAAGACCACAAGGTCAAGGTAAGACCACACCTCTATACCATCACAAAAGCTAAGACCATTAAGTCAAGGTAAGACCACACCTATACGCAGTCAGAAGGGGGGAAGTTTGTAAGACAAAGGACTGGCTTTAGCATGTCACCTTCAGGTTCACCTTCAGGACTTCACAGTCCGGGGCTCAGGGTCAGCACTTTGGCTGCCCATCCTCTTGTGCCTCAATATCTCCACATCTCTAGGAACATCTAATTGTTCCTAACCTTTCTTGGGCCCAGAATACAATTCTACAGATAATGAACAAATAGTAATAAAGACAAAATAGAACAGAATTATAGATGAACCCAATGTCCCCAAACTGCAGGCAGAGA
>NW_022900935.1:32899192-32984324 GCF_012274545.1 Fukomys damarensis | reverse complement strand
CCCCTTTTTTTTTTTTTTTTTTTTTTAACACAGGGGATCGAACTCGGGACCCTGTTTTTGTGAGGCAGCTCTGTGCCACTGAGCAACGTCCCTGGCGCTCTCTACTCTTCTTATGTCACCTTCATTTTCTTACAGAATTTAACCTTTTGAGGCAAATAACTTTACCATTGATTTTTCACAGACTGTGGATCTGTCTGTAGCTGAGAGCACTTCCTTTTGAGCTCTTGTTAACCCATTTATGCTGAAAATTGCAATATTTTGAATTTTTGCATGAACTTCATATATGTTATGTAGAAAAATTCTAGGAACAAGAATTTGAAGAGAAACAATTTCATCATGTGTCATTGTTATGGGCATTCCAAAAATGGAACACTAGGCATTGAAAGATTAATTAATCAGTTAAAAACTTAGCTACTTGGCGTGTGCGCACGCGCACACACAACACACAAATATATATATATATATATATGACCCTCTCCTGGCTACCATAATTTAATCAGTGCAAAAACTAATGTCAAATAACTATGAATTGAAAATGTTCTCACAGCAATTATTCCTGTGGCACCATGACTCATCGACTCCCTTGGTACCTCTTTTGATGAGGTTTTAACATTGGTCAGGGAAAAAGACTAATGATAATAGTCTCACCCTTTCTTGATACTGTTCATCTTTAAGATCAGATGTCTGCCTGGTCACCGATACTAGCCAGGGACCTCTTCCTCCTGCATGGAAGTTACTCATGCTGTTGGACCATCATTTTGATACCCATTGAATACAGCAAGTACAGTAGGAGT
The DNA here is from genome assembly GCF_012274545.1 of Fukomys damarensis. NCBI lineage: Eukaryota > Metazoa > Chordata > Mammalia > Rodentia > Bathyergidae > Fukomys > Fukomys damarensis. Next base: position 32,983,530 of record NW_022900935.1, on the reverse strand, counting down.
GACATTATTGACCTGGAAGATAATAGACAATGATTGAAAAGGAAAAGAAAGAAAAAGCTTCAAAGTCAAGATTTTATCTAGCTTATTTTTCAAGAACAGATTGTTTAGATCATCAGGCAAATATCAGACATTAATCTCACTTTTCAAGTATTAAGATACTCAATAATTATATGTCATCCCTTCATTTAAAATAAAACAAACAAAAAACCAGAACAGCCCCACATTTCTACCTCACTTGAATGAAAACCACCTAAGGATAGATGTATAGAATGCAGGACTTATGCTTCATCATTGTCTTGATGTCATAAAGTTAAAGATAATTCCAAAATTTTTGCCTTCGATCAGACCATATTTTCAGAACAACTGTGTTATGTAGTGATGTGGAATTTTATTATTAGGTTGGATTGAGATGACAGAATTCAGGCATCAGAGAAAGAGATCAGAAGATTGAGACTCATTTTAGCAAACGAGTATAATTAAAATTCCTTGATAGATATCTGACTTCTGTCCAATTAAGAAGGTAGCTGTGTCCCAGAATAAATTTAGGGCATAATATAAGACAAAGTACAAATCACATACTTTTGAATTTGAAAATTATTGGGAAAAAACTAAAGTAGTTAAAAACACCTGTAACCAAGTAAATGAAAGTTGCTTTTCCTTTACCAGCACTGCCACACACATAGCTGCCTCCTAGGTAAGGATTATCCATTTAGTATGTACCCTTCCTAACCTTTTTCTCAGCTAATGAATCTGTACTTTCAGGTTGATATAGCTGAGCTTTTGTGACTGCAGCTATTTCTGGAAAGCTATACCATGATGCAGTCACTTACTGATGGACATTAGGTTATTGCTAAATATTTGCTCTTACAGAGTGTTTCAGGTACAGTGTACTTCTGTTTCTGAAGGACCAATTCCTAGAAAGTAGAATTTCTGTACCTTCTGTACTGTATACCTTATGAAATTGTAATTGTTGTATCTCTTTTCAAAAAGCTTATACCATTCAATCTGTATTCCCCCAAACCCATGACATTCTCAATAGGGCTAAATATTTTTAATCTTTAATTTTTCAATATAAGGGACAAAAACGATATTTTGTTGTTGATAGTACTCTGATTTCCTGTGAACTTGTTCATTTTATCATGATTATTGTGTACTTGCGTTCCTTCTGTAAATTAACCTATTTAGGTCTCTGTTAGATGGTGTATCTTTAGTAGTTTTTAGGAATTGTTTTGATAATAAGCCTATAAAGACTTAATCTATTTTATGTTTGTAATTTTTTTCTCCCATTGTTTTGCATCTCTTCATTTTTATTAATCATGTATTTTGCTATACAGAAGTTACACATTTTTATGTAATTAGATTTTACTTAATGATTTAAATTTTTATAATTTGCTTAGAGAATGTTTCTTCCACCTCAAGGTCATTTTTTACAACTTAGGTCTTAAATATATTTAGAATTGTATGTAATATCATTTTTTGGCCTTTTGGCTAAGATCAAGTGTAGAGTTGTTTATAATATTTATAAGTAAAGATTCAGTTTTACTTTCTTTGAGATACATAATCAACTATTTTAAGCTCCTCTATTGAATAATTGTTCTCTTCTGTTTGTATTTGCTGACTTTATGTGTGTGTGAACTTTTGCCTGAGCGTCTGTTTCAGTCATTTGTGCTTGAAGCATTTTTCTGTACTAGTATTCAAGTGCTTTTAATTATTGGTAGTACCACTTCTACCTTTCTAAAATCATCTGGGTGCCTCCTTTCTCTGAGAGCTGTACTCTGCTCTTGAGTGCATCCTACATCTATCTCTGATAAACCCTTCTCACACCTTTTTATAAAAACAAAATAATATAAAATAAAATCATCTTGATTGTTCTCATATTTTCACTCTTTGGCATATAGTCAACCTGTGAGGTTTCACTATAGAAAAACCTACTGAGGGCATGCTTGGAATTACATTAAATGAGTAGGTCAGTGCCTGGAGAATTGATGTTTTTACAGTACTGGTACTTTCCATTCAGAAATACGGTGCCTGCTCATTTTGAAATTTTGATCCTTCTTTTTTTGTTTTTGGTGTGTGTGTGTGTGTGGTGTTTTATAATTTTCTTCAAATGAGCCTTGGATAGTTTTTGTTAAAGGCATATTTTATTTTTCCCCAACTATGCTCTCCTTTTCCAAAAACTTTTTAATATTCTGCAGTATGAACTTCAGAATCATTTTTGTCTAGTCCTTCACCGGGAGCTTTATTAACATATTCTGCCCTTTTTTTTTTTTTGGTACTGAGGATTGAACTCAGGTCCTTGCACTTGCGAGGCAGGTGGCAGAACCACTGAGCTAAATCCCCAGCCCTATTCTGCTTTTATTTGTTTTGTTATGTTTTCTTTTAATTTTTGAGACAGGGTCTCACTATGTAGTTGAGACTGACCTGGAACTCACTATGTAGCCCAGGCTGGTCTTGAACTTGCAGCAATCCTCCTGCCTCAGCCTCCCGAGTGCTGGGATTACAGGCGTGCGCCACCACACCCGGCCATTCTGCTTTTAATTACATTAAATTTCTCTAATTTAAACAGATCACCATCTTCATATCACTACTTCTTATCGAATAGTTTTACTTGTTCATTCATAATCAAATTACTCTTTAAATTTTTCTCCAATGTAGGAAAAAGAATTTGCTTAATTTTGGAAGGAACAACCTTTCTCACATTTCTTTGTAATCTTCACTATCTTCACAGGCCGTCTCAGCATTGGTGCAGCCCTTAGGAGTATGTGCAGAGTATCTGAATCCCTCAGTAGTTCAGGTAGGATGGGCCACTTTACATTAATGCACACATTGATTGATGTAAGATGAACACACAGTACCTGTTTCTTTTTATCAGATTGTTGAGAATTGTGCTTAATCCAAGGTAAATTTTTTTTCAAAATAGCTGTTCTTTTTTTTTGGTACCGGGGATTGAACTTGGGTCCTTGGGCTTGCAAGTCAGGCCACCGAACTGCTGAGCTAAATCCCCGGCCCTCAAAATAGCTGTTCTTTTAAAAATATCTGAAGATAATAAAAATGCTTAATAATTCAAAGTATGAGACCTCTAACCTGAAAAAGGCTATTTACTTTAATGAATCATTTTATTGACTTTTTTCATTTTCTCATCTATAAAGTAGGCAACTTATCCCTATCTTCCTCTTAGTTGTGTGTCAGGAGTCAGTGCCTTTATGAGTTACTTCAAGTCACTCTTGAGCATTCAGCTAGTAAGTCACTCACTTCTGAATAACAGTTGCAGCACATCTTGTCTAAATTCCTGAGTCTACCATTGTTAACGTCAGCTGGTCAAGAAGAGTCAAAATATGAGTGTCAAGTTTTCTAATGCTAATCCATTATAACTTTTGCATACTTAAAAAACAGGCCATAAATGGTTTTAGAAGCATAATATCCTTCATAAGCAGTGTTTCTGTATGCCCATATGCATTATTCCATCTTTCCAATGTCAAATTTACTTAAAATTATTTTAGTCATGGAGATAAAGGTGTTTTTTTTAATGTGGGTACTGAAAATTCCTGCCATTTGTAAATGTTAGATACTTTAGATATCAGGGTTAGCCTGTAAGATTTTTAAGGGAAGTAGGATGGCTTGTTTAAATGTTTTCTTCCTTCTGTTAACCTCTTTAGCAGCATCTGCCACTCTTCCCAGTTTATGAAGCACATAAATATGACCATTAGTTTTGTATCTGAAGCACTAAGACATAAACAGGCAAAGTGATTTGTTTGAAATTTTAATAATTAATGATTGATTTTTAAAAAAAATAATCAGGTTCTGGATAGGATTTTAAATGCATTTATCCACACATTGCTCTATGGAAGGGAACTGAGCATAAATATTCTACATGCTAATTAGGTTTTTTAGAAAGTACATATAAGAGCATAGTTTAAAAAGAATAGGAAAGATACTAATTTCCAATGAAAGTGTATAGAAATTAATCTTTCTTTTAATTATACATGAATAGCCAGTCTTAAATTCATTCAGCAGTGAATTTATACCATGATGTAGGTTGTTTTTTGTTTTTTTTGGTATCAGGGCTCAAACTTAGGTCCTTCTGCTTTCGAGGCAGGTGGCAGAACCACTGAGCTAAATCCCCGGCCCTATACCATGATATATGTTATTTGACATAAACTAATGATTTCATTCACCACATGCTACTTGCAAGACATGGGAGACTTATTTTACGCTCTGTTCCCTCATCTGCAGAATGGTGATAGTTATAATACCTATCTTACGGAGTTGTGGTGAGGATTAAACAGACCCTGGCACTTGCTGACAATGACACCAACCTACCTCTTAATTGTAACAGCCACCAGTCCTTACTGGACAGTTGGCATAAAAATGAAGAAATTGTGTCTGGATAATTGTGTGATGTTATTTTAATTTGTTGATCATGTATTAGTGGCTGTGACAGTCAGATATTGTCTTTTTTAAACCTTACAAGCCAAATGTTTAAAATTATCTTACTTAAATGGAAGTAGTAGTTGAGCTAGTATTTCACCAGTTGTGACATTCTGTTTAGTTACCTGACTGGATTGCCATTCTGGAGCATTGTGTTCAGAGTCTCGTCTGTGGATCTCATTCATATCAGCAAGCAGAAGTAGTTTGTATGAAGCATATTTTGCCTAGTCTGTGTTCATTTTTAAGTTAAATACAAAATACTTATTACAAGAACAATACATTCTTGTGGTTAATGTTTTGAAAGTTTGCCTCCGTGTCTTGAGATGTTCTTAAAATCATTCTTATAAGATATAATAGCAGGGTCTGTATCTATAGTAAAGTAATGAATCTGAGAAACAGAGTCAGGTTAGGATTTGGTTAGGGCAGTATTAGCTAGGTAGTGGTGGCTCTTAATAGTAGAATTCATATTTTTCATGGTATTCTCTGCTTTGTGACTGGTGAATGAATAGCTCCTAGCTGGGGATTTAGCCCAGTGGTGTTACCTCCTGCCTCGCAAGCACAAGGTCCTGAGTTCAATCCCCAGTACCAAAAAAATTTAAAAAAAAAAATTGTTTAAAAAAAAAAATGTAGGGACAGTGAGAAGGATAGGGAAAGGGGAATAAGGAAAAAGGAAAAAAATATGAGAAAATGTAAAAATGGAATTAAAGTGTTTGAAGGTGGGGAGGGGAGGAGGGGGTGAAGGAAGGGTGGAGACAAGGGGAAAAAATGAGAACCAAGACCTGGCATGTAAAGGTACAAGATCCCAGTAATGAATGTAACTGTACTGCCTACCTAGAATGTACCAATAAATTCAATTTAAAATTTAAAAACAAATAGCTCCTCTCTCCTTCTGGGACAAATTCAAGAGTTTTAAAAGTTTTGACTTTGTTTTGCAGTACTGGGAATTGAATCCACATCCTTTGCACTGAGTTACATCTCGAGTCTTTTTATTTTGAGACAGGGACTTGTTGAGTCATTAAGTTGTCTAATGCATGAGCTTGGACTTGAAGTCCTCCTGCCTCAGCCTCCCCAAGTGCTGGGATTATAGGCATGTGTCATCACAACCAGCAGGATTCAGGGGTTCTTACTAACTGCAACATTTTGTTTCTGTAGCCCATGCTAGACCCAGTCATCCTTACTACAATACAGGATGTGCGGAGTGTGGAAGAGAAAGACCTCAAAGACAAGGTAAGTTGTGTTGCCAACTAGATAAACCATAGTGCCCAATAGTCTATCTACCAGAGCCAGGACTTGGAAGGTTAGCACAGCATTGCTGTCTAGAGTCTGGTCACCTAATTGATTCTCAACAAATTAATTTTACATTCCCTCACCCAAAAAGGTTGGTGTTACCTCAGTCAACAGAATGCAGTATTCTTGGTATGTGTTCACTATTCAGAATTCTACTGACTTGAATTTGCAGTCAATATAATGGAGTAGAAAAAACTTTAAAATAATTTAGTATTAAAAGCTTTTTTTTTTTTTTTTTTTTTTTTTTAGTTGTTTAAAACAGTTTTAACATTTAACGTGATTTATATGTCTTGGATTTCTTGAGCCGGTTTGGTTTGGTTTGGTTTGGTTGCTCACCAGTGTACTTAATTTCTGGTGATCAAAGTGTAGTTAGCTAGTTATGTAGAATATCAGGTACCCCAGACTTCTTAGCCTGTATTCTCCTGTGTGTTGTGTGAATTGGAATTGAAATGTTTTTACAGTTCTTTTTTCTGTTTTTATTGAATTAAAGAGACTGGTCAGCATACCTGAGCTCTTGTCTGCCATTAAGTTACTTTGCATGCGCTTCCAGCCTGATCTTGTAACGATTGTGGATGACCTTCGACTTGACATCCTCCTGCGCATGCTGAAGTCACCACATTTCAGTGCTAAAATGAATTCCCTTAAAGAAGTGAGTTTTACATTTGTTTCTATAAGTTAAAAGACTCAGGATCTGAAGCTCTGCCAAAGCTTGTGGTAATTAATGTAAAAATATTGAGAAAAAGAGAATGTTTCCCTTAATCATATAATGAGATAACAGTGACTATGTAGAAAATGATTATATAGAAAGGATTTATAATTGCTAATAAACCATCTTATTAGTATTACTTTCAAATTTATTCTCTGAAGTATTTAATGTTATTGTGACATTTTCTACGACGTAATCTCTCAGAATGTATGGTTTGAGATTTACTTTTTACCCCGAGGGACAGTTCCTTTTTATTTCACATGTGGGTTCAACCAAATCTTAAACAAGAATGCATCTACAACTGTGTGGGTCTGAGTAAAATGATAGAAGTAATTTTTTTTTTTTTAAGTTCCCTAAACTTGTATTTGGTAAATGACAAGTTTAGCCAGGACAGTTCAGTTGTAAATCCAGTGATCTTTCCTTCAGATCACTGAAGGGTTAGTTAGGATTCAGGATTCTTAATTGCGTGTGAAATAAACTAATCTTGAACCATTTTAGGCCAAAAGAGGAATCTGTTGGAAGGAGGCTTGGCTCTTTCACATAAATAAAAGACCTGCCAGGACTTAGTCCAAGTCTTCCCTCTGTTTTTCTGCGTATGTTGGCATTGTTCCTTCTATGCGCAGTGTGACATCTTTCATACGGTAGAGCCCAGTGCCATGGGTAGCTTCCAGACTGTACACCCTGCAGTTCTTATCGTCAGTGAGGGACTGACACTCTCTTCCTCATCCCAGTTGTAAATTTTGGAGGATGTGCCCTGACTGAAATGTGGGTTAGATGTGCATTCCTGAGCCAGTTAGCAGTGGTTCAAGGCGTAGAAGCAGAGAGGATGGCAAAACGTTCTTTCTAGACACATCGCAAATAGTCTGTTGATATCTGATTACTGCCTTTTGATACCTGTTGGCTAGTTATAAATCTTATAGATTTTACATATATATGTGGAGATTTTAATTACACATACTAGATTCGATCACATCAATCCTGTCTTTTCAGGTAACCAAACTTATAGAAGACAGCACTTTATCCAAATCTGTGAAGAATGCGATAGATACAGACAGACTGTTAGACTGGCTAGTTGAAAACTCAGTTTTGTCAATTGCACTGGAAGGTGAGTTGCTTTCAAAAAATAAAAATTAACACTTTTAAAAGGTACAAATCATTTCTTTGTATTAGATTTTGAACAATCTTTTAGAAAGTAACTGTGACTTTGAATTAATAGAAGTATATTTAGAGTCAGTGTTCACTGTATCTGGTGTCTTCCTCTCTGGTGTTTTTTCTATTAGGCAACATAGACCAAGCACAATACTGTGATCGTATAAAGGGGATTATTGAACTCTTGGGCAGTAAATTATCATTAGATGAGCTCACTAAAATTTGGAAGATACAGGTAAGTTGATCAGAATTATTTTTGCCCTTTTCTGACATGTATGGGTAACAGGAGAGGGAAGAGAGTGGTGTGTACAAGAAAGGGGACCTGTGTTTTGCCTTAACCTAAGCATCTGTACCTATTCTGTTTCACGGTTTTAGGTTTTTATTAAGATTGCTTACATCAAAAGGACTCCACTACGCCCAAGAAGTTCCAAACTACTGATTTAGTCTGCTAGTCTTATTTCTTAGATTAAGTTCTTAAAAACTTTCCTGAAGGTTATCAGTAGCAGACTAGGTTAGGTGTATGTATATCTTTTATCAGTCCAGGGCTGTGACTCTGTGAAGCATATCTTTAATTAGGACCTCTCTTTGGAGCCCCTGTGTATCTCATCAATATCTTTCATTAAGCCCAAATCTACTTGGTCTTATTGTCATTCAGTAATGGTATCATCCTTACCTAACTGGTAAGCCAGAAAAAATCCTAGAGCTCACCTTGTCTGTGTCCACGTAGTCACTATATGAATCAAGAGTCTCATCGGGAAACAAACTGTGCTATGTATTTGAAACACAAGAAATTGACTACAAGGGATTGTTTACAAAGGTGTTGCTAAGGTGGATGGTTAAAAATAAATATAGGAAAGAGCAAAGAATGAATGCTGGAGAAGTGAAAAGGAAGAAAGGATGCTAACTAAGCCCAAGGAGAGAACAGTGCTCTGAGAGGTGCTTTCCTTACAAGGGCTGGAACTGTCAGTCATGCTTTTGCCACTCGCACTTCTGGGAACACCATACTGCCTCAGCCCACCCTGTTTTTACTCTCTGAGCCTAAACCAGAGATGCTCCTGCCTTCCCCTGCCTTATTTCTCAGCACTGCCCCTCACCAGTAGAGCATACAGTAATGGGAAGATAGCTAGGAAAGGATTCTGAGAAGTGTAGTTTGTAGTCTCCCGACCCAACATTACTGAGCAAACTACAGAAGGTAGGGAGCAAGAATGAAAAAGAAATCAAAAACACTCCTAGGTCCATAGATTTTATTTGTCTTGGCCTTTTCGACTACCCTCATGTAATTTTGTTCTGTGAGTTTAAATTTTGAATTTGTATAAGGTTGAATATTAGAGATCATGGTGTCTGTATTGTGTATACCTACTACATTCAGTAAACATCTGCACTTGATCTTAGCCAAAAGGCCAAGAAGTGATCATTTAGTAAACATCTGTGTACACAGCAAGTGCAAGAAAATTAAAGAGTCTACAAATACCTCCCTGCTTTTCACGTTTCTCACATGTGTCACAGTAACGTGGAACAGTACCACTGTTGAAATTTTAAAGTGAGTGTTGACAGTAAGGCAATAAGGTCAGCAGTAGGTCTGCAGCTCTGACTTACTGCCCATGAGAGATACATATTGATTTAAGTAAGTCACACAGTCTTTATGAGCAAAATTAGAAGTAGGGCATATTATACTCCCATTTGAAGTTCTTGAAATTATTTTTAAAATATTAAAAGTGAATACCCTTGTCTTGTAATTTAGTCAGTTTGAGTTTCTTACCTAGTTGAAAATACAATGATACTGTACCTCGGTTTATGAACTTAATTTGTTTTACGGTTTGTGGTTGCTTTCGTGTTTGTGTGGAAAGGTGGCCATGGTCATGTTTGTCACGCACTGCAGAGCTGGCAAACTGAAACAAAATTTTGCTGAACGCTTTTGTTGCAAACCAAATTGTTTGTAAACAGAAGCATTCATGAACCCAAGGCATTACTGTATTTTTTCTCTCCTTAAAGTGAATGTCAGACTGAGAACTTGATTCTGGGATGTTTTTACTTTGTTCTGTTAGAGATTTAACACCTCTAGGAATTTAAATAAGGTCAGCTGATAACCATTGATAATGGTTGCTTCATGTAGTCTTGCCAGTATTATCATACAAGTGTATGCTGATTAGACTTCAATCAGTTTATTTTTGTTATATTTTTGCTTTTCCTTGTGTAAATTACCAGGGAGAAGACTTAGGTTTTGCCAAGTTCTAAGATTTAACATTTTTCCAATGTCTGCTATTTTCTAGTCAGGACAATCATCTACCGTGATTGAGAACATTCACACTATTATTGCGGCAGCAGCTGTGAAATTTAATTCTGATCAGCTTAATCATTTGTTTGTCCTCATTCAGAAGGTATGCATTCAGTTACAGTTGCTTACTTCTAAATTTTTCTAAAAATTTAAACTTTTGAGACCCGCCTCCCCATTTTTTCATTCAAGGTTAAAATTTTTGTTCATTTTACCAATTTGACTGTAAAGTAATTTCTGTTTCTTTTTCTGTTATACAGAGCTGGGAGACTGAAAGTGATAGAGTGAGGCAGAAGCTTTTGAGCCTGATTGGACGAATAGGCCGGGAAGCTCGCTTTGAGACCACTTCTGGAAAGGCAGGAGAATCAAATAGATCTTTTTAGTTACAAATGCTTGTTGCAGTTGGTGTTTGCAGATCGGCTGGCTCATCCTAGTGGTATTATTGTAGGTGTTGGATGTACTCTGGGAACTGGCTCATCTTCCAACCTTGCCCAGCAGTCTTATTCAGCAAGCCCTGGAGGAGCACCTGACAATCCTTAGTGATGCATATGCAGTGAAAGAAGCAGTCAAGAGGAGCTACATCATTAAGTGCATAGAAGATATTAAAAGGGTTGGTTTCATCTTTGGTCTAACTTTATTGTCAGAGCAACAACACTGCCTGGGAAATTAGAACCAAATAACTTTCCTGCCTATTACATAAATTAAACTAAGTGTTCTGTTTGGAAGCTCTTACCTTAGAGTCTACGATTGGGAAATTATAAGTATTTCTTTTATAAGACACTTACTTTTCTTTTAAAATAAATTTTCAGCCTGGAGAATGGTCAGGTTTGGAAAAAAACAAGAAGGATGGATTCAAGGTAAGAATTTGCAGATGGACACAACTAAAAGGTATACTGATTGAATAATTATTTTGAATAAGTTGCACCACAATTTAAAAGTACTAAAATGCTTTAGTGTTTTTAAATTAATATCCATATACAAACTTGATGTTTATGATCTGTGCTTTATTTAAAGATTGGGTGTTACTTTCTCTTAAAGGGGAAAACGTAGTGGCACATTGAAAGAATAGTTTTATATAACTTTTATAAAATTATAAGACTTTCATCTTAGTTTTCCCCTCTTAAATATGATCTAATATGTACAACTTTAATAAGTACAATGGATTCTTAAATTTCATGCCCATTTTTCTCTCCTAAGAGAAGTAGAGGAACTCCTAGATAGGACAGGAAGAAAGGAGAGGAGTTTCACTCAGTGCTGGCACTTAAGTAGCACTTCAGCTGCTAGGTTTTAGTCCATCGCTGCGATAAAGGCCTAGTGCTCGCACTGGATTTCAGAAGGGAGGATTGGATGGTGGCTGCAAGAGGGACTGGGGCTGTGGAAGCCTGGCCTGCAGCGTCTCCGGCTTCCTATGCTGGGAGCTTGTGGAATATCCTGGTGAGCAGATGTAGTAGTAGCAATGGTGGCTTTACTGCTGCTCCAGTCGGTAACCTTCCACTATTCCTCTTGAGAGCGATTCTTATGGTTGCCAACTCAGTGCATTGGGCTTTCCTGGTTGCAGCAGTCCTCGCCTGAACAGTATTACCTTCCCACATACGCCCTGGCTTGCCCAGACCAAACTATTTCATTTTATTAAAGGAGAAAAGTTTGTGGTATATCAGCAAGTGGCGTAGTATTTCATTGGTCAGTCATATTCTTTGGTTTTCACTGATATTTCTTAAAAGAATTTGAGATACTACTAATTTTCATTGGTATATTCAAAGACTCAACTCTTACTCATAGGCTTTGATGACTTAAGGGCCTTTTATTCTCTAGAGTTGTATTTGATCATAAGGTTTAGTTGGGAGCATTTAAAGATGTTGTGTTTCTTACTTCTGACACTAAAATTTGATTAGGTGAATATTCTGCACATGACCTAGCTTTAGAGATTTTTAAAAGCATTCCCAGACTAGAGCTAGTAGTGCTGGAGTTATAAGAAATTATTCCTTTAATTCAACAACAGTGCTGTCTTTCTACTCAGATGCAATTTGAAATTTTCCAATTTTCTCAGCTCAGTGACTCATATAATTTAACAGCTTCTTCTTATGACTAAGGAGTTCATCAAGTTATCGAAGAAGTTTAGGTCCTTCAGTAATGTAACAGGAAAAGGGACTCTGCAGAAAAATGGTCTCCTCAGCAGCAGGTGGACTTCTTTATAGATTTGAAGGTCAAAGATGAAAGTACTTTTCTTTCCCTCCAGGGAAATGGCTTTTGAAACCAGAAAACCCTCCTGAACCATTATCCCTTCCTTGTTGCAGCTCAGCATTACCCAGCTCTGCAGTCCGTTGCATCATTGAATCTTTTATTGCTTTTCTTGCAGTCACTTCATTCATGTTTGTTGTTTTATAACAAAACTCAAAAAGTAACAGGAAAATTTCTGGAGTCATTTTGCGATACTTGAAAGGAATAGTCTTCCTTTTTTATTTTCCCACTGCTCCCAGTAAAGAAATTCTGGTGTACCACTATTTCCTTCTAAATAATATCTTACATTTTTATATAGCACTTGCTAGTTTACAAAAGTGCTTTCACAGATACTTTCTTAAAGTACACATTGCTAAAGGGGGTCAGTGGGAAGATCAAAGCCCCCTGGATATGGCTCCAGGCAGGGGAGTGAATTATTTACTGCCACTAAAGGTGTTTCTCTATGCTATGCCCTTTCCTGCCAGGCAGCAAGGTGGGCTGACTGGGGATTATGTCTCCCTGCCAGGCTACACAGAAACTAAGCAAAGGGTAAGACAAGATCACCCACCTCTTATTCCCCTCCCACCCTAGCTACCTCTGTTCCCCAAACTGATTCCCCTTCCCTCTGCTTTTGACACTCATAAAATTCCCAAGTCCCACTGTTGTGTTCAGAAACTCTGACCTTTATTTCTTAACTTTATTTCTGTAGATTCTGCCAGGGTTCCCTCAGCTCCCTCGGTCCTCTTTCTTTCCTTTGCTTCTTTTAGACCTTCCACTCTCCATCCCAACCCTTTCCCTCTTAATTTCACTTCTTTTTTCTTTCAATTAAAAGTTTAAATGTACTTATCAAAAAATTTTTACTAAACAAAAAAGCATTTTTTAATTCAATCAGCAGTATTTGCGTATTCTTTAAGTTATTGTCTTTAGGCCTCCTAGCACAGTGCCTGGCAGGCTTTCTGTAAATTCTAGTCCCCTTCCTCTTACTTCTTCCCCTTTTCCTGTGAGGGTACTCAAAACTTCGCTTGTATAGACTGAGTATCCCTTATCTGAAATGCTTGGAATCAGAAGTGTTTCAGATTTCCAAGATTTTTTGCATTCTAGAATATTTGCAAAGATTGTACTGCAAAATTTTGAAATTATAAGTGCCATGAAATAGGAAACTTTTGAGCATGATGTTAGCACTCAAAACGTTCAGTTTCTGAGCACTTTTGAGTTCAGATTTTTTTATTAGGAACACTCAACTTGAACATGGTTGAGTTGCCTCATGTAACAGAAAGTAAAAGTAGCAAGGTGTCTCAAGACAGACAAAATCACAGTGATGTGTTAGTAGATGAGGAAATACTTTTTAAAAAGTTTCCTCTCATCGGAAAATTTCTGCTTTGGTTCCAGATTAAAGGCTAAATCTTGAAAAACAAGACAGATAATAAAGTGAGGATGTTCAGTTTTCAGAAGACAGAACTGAAGAAGAAAATGAAAGCTTCCTTTAGGTGTTTAGAAGATTTGTTACAGAGAGATTTGATTCAACTTTTTTCTCCCGAGACTTACCCAGAGACATGTTTCAATAGAGTAGATCAGTGAACTTGCTTGTGAGAATAGGATGAAAACAGAACACGTGCCTTCTGAGTAGTGAGTTCCTCATCACTGGAAATACTAAAAGACTAGTAAATCATTTAACAAAAAATTGAATGAAGAGAATTTACACATAGGTTTACCTAAACCAGTTGACCTCACAGGCTTTATCTAACATTGATCTAATTTGGACGTCCTATTAACAACTCCTCATGAAATCTCAGTTCCAGGACTTTGTTAATTATGTTCCTTTTGTTTACCATAATCGCATCAGAGAAGTAAAATTTAATTGGGGAAGAGTAGTTTAAATTGTTCTTGTAACTTGGCAATATAATACCATGACAAATTGGGATAAATAACATCTTTCCTAGTTGCTAAACTTTAGAAGGCTATAGAAAAAAAATTCTTAAATTCCTGTTTTAGAATTTTCTTATATAGTAAGTTACAATCAATAATAAATTTCCATGTTAACTAAAAGTATTCTAACCATATTGACTTAATTGGTCACATTGATACTTATTACTCTTACTGCTTAATGCTAGAGGGTTCATGTTTATATCCTGATTTTTGTAATCTGTTGATACCGATTTGAACAGCAGCCTCAGTTTGATTGTTACTATTTTGCAACTTTTTTATTTTAGCAGAAGTACTCTAGATAGTCTCACGAGTAGTTGGCTTTAAATATATACCTTATTTCTGTGATTCTAAGATGCTAGTCAGTGTAACCTGAATCACAGATCATAAATTTGCAGAGAAAAAAAACTGTATATTGAATTTTTACCACACATTGTTTAGATTCACAGTCAGATGCTAAATCCAAGCTGTTTTGACAAGTCACGCACAACTTCCCTGTGGTGCACTGCCTGTCATGGTCTACAGTCGTGCTTTGGATCACTCTGAAATATTTCAGGCTGGCTGTGTAATTTTGAGACATGTTGAAGAATATAGAGTTTTGTGTACTTGTCCTCTTTCATTAAACTCAAGCTGCTTTTCCTTAACTGAGTGATACTAAATTAAACAGCTCCTTTGCATTAAGGTACAATTGAAGACAGACATTTAGTGCTCCTCATGGCCTGATTCCATCACACTTTGAAAAACACTTTTGTCTGAGTCCATTAACATTCTCTTTGCTCTTAATTGATGGACACAATCAGCATTACATCATTTTGTACTCTTTTTGGTAACATTTAACAAGTCAGTGATCCAAATTTAAACTTAAAGACCATCTTTGTTACTATTTCCACCAAGTAACTAAATCAGCTCTTATGGCAAATACCTCTTCTATATAATTAAGTTTGCACAAACTGAGGTAAAGACAGCTGTATCAAACTTACACCCACGCCTAGTGGCTGGTAAGTTTCTCTTGATAGTATGAAGTATCAATTTAAGAAATGTAAATATTTGTAAAACCTATGTCTTACACTCCAGGAAATAGGGCATTTGTTAATTGACTAGCTAATCATTATGAAGCAAGGAAAACAGTATTGTTTTGGCAATAGCTTGCCCATATTTATATATTCAGTAATAAAATACTCTTCTGCAAAAGACATCTGCAGTATTTTTCCTACCCAAAAGGATCTTCATTTTCCAGGAAGATTCAATAAAACTAGAATTTTTAAAACAAACAAAATCAGCTGCCTTTTAAATAAATACTGAGGGTTTAATAAGCTTTGATTGGTTTTTGGTTGATTAGTAGTGCTTAATCTGAGACCACATTTTGTAATGAAATTCTATAGTTCAAAAGTTGAGGTTTATTCAAAACCAGTGTTCTTTTTTAAAGAGTGTTGCATGAACATCAGACTTTTCAGATCTATACTGTGAAGGCTAGATTGTCAGGTACCAGTTTCAGAAATGCTATAATACATTTGAAAGTGTTTTTGAAAAGTATAAGGGAGCAGGCTGAAGAGATTGTAACAATTAATAAAAATGGCAATGAGGGGATAATGAGGATTGAACCCAGGATCCCACACGAGCTACGCGTGTACTTCACCTCTCAGCTATGCCCCCAGCCCCTTATTAATAAAAATAGAATTACCTCTTCTGAAATTGTTTTAACTAGGAAATATAAACAGATCTATTTTCTTCAGTATTTAGACTACTATCAGTATTGGATCAGATCCTTGACGTCTTATTCATATAAAAAAGATCATATTCTCGCTCCGTTTTACTTGCTGGCCAGTTCATTATTAAGCTTTGCCATCAATTTATTGTGTCAGTACGTCTGAGCACCCTGTGCTACTTAATCTGTCCTCTGAAGTTGCTAATTCCCTATTGTCTGTTTTTTGCTGATACACCCCTGTACATTTACTGTCACTTCACATCCGCTCCTGTTTGCAGTTCTTGATTTAGGAAATTGCATGCAGAATACAAAATTGAAGACTGAATTATGAGTGCATGGAAGAGCTATAAATGAGCAATATGAAGAGGAAAATAATAGAATGTGTAACAGTAAAACCTAATTGACTTGGAAATTTTTTATAGCTGATAAATGAGCCTGCCATTTATTTCGAAATTTAATTAATGCAACTTCTTTTTCACTTAGTCATCTCAGCTTAATAATCCCCAGTTTGTATGGGTGGTACCAGCCTTGCGTCAGCTCCATGAAATTACCCGTTCATTCATTAAGCAAACCTATCAAAAGCAAGACAAGGTGAGAGGATAGTGATTTTGATTATTATACAATTACATAACTTCCAAGAGAACATGGCTAAAATTTTTGAGTTTATAGCTTTACAATTACTAATGTATATGATGTAATTTGATAATCTTGATCTTAAGCATTCTTGCTTTCATGTCTGTGGAACTTTTCTTTTGATGTATCCCTAGCTCCTTTCCAGTTTATTTTGTGCCTTATTTGTTGAAATAAGTAAGCGCACTTTTAAAAATCAGAGTGGTGTTTTAGAAATTTGAAAAGACTCAGACATGTTTGGTATCACAAACAGATTAATTTGCCTAAGAAGCTACAGCTTTCAGAGTGTAATAAACTTGAGAAGAAAAATCCAGAAGTGTATACAGAATGTGAAATAGCCCTTTTCGAAGATTTTTAAATTTCTTTTTAAATAAGAAATCTCTTTTAGATGCAAGTAAAATAAAATAGTAGACAGGTTTATTAGTTCCCTAGTAAATGTACATGCCAGATTGATATTTGCTGTTATGTAGGAAATGTGAGTGTTTTCTTATTTAGGATAACATCCTAAAATAACTGCAAATTGTCATACCACTTTTCTTTTATTGTTTCTGCTAAGAGCATTATTCAAGACTTGAAGAAAAATTTTGAAATAGTGAAATTGGTAACGGGAAGTTTGATAGCTTGTCATCGACTCGCAGCAGCTGTGGCTGGGCCTGGGGGCCTCACTGGACTAACGCTCGTGGACGGCCGATACACTTACCGGGAGGTATCAGGCATTGTGTTTCTGTTTCATGATTTGGAGCATTCATTTGGCCTTTTATTTTTCCTTAAATTATAATAGTAATATCTGTTGACTGTAACCATAAAGAAGTAGCATGAGTTATCTTTATAATAATGGTACAGTTCTGTATCTTGACTATAGACTACCCAAGATGAAGTTTAGAAAATACTATTTATGAGTTCATCTTACAGGAACTCACTTAAAAATTGCATATAATAAACTTTTTAAAAAATCCCTTTTGTCTTTGATTTGAAATAGTAATTGCCAGTTCTGTGGATAGTGGGTTTTATTTTTCAAATCAGTTGATTAGTAATGTTGCTTAAAAATTAGAAAAATATCTTAACTCTCCATTGGTGAGCTTGTGGTATTTTATTTTGAAATTACTGAAATTATAATTTATTGACATCTAAGGTTGACTGAATTTGTAATAGACTTGAGGCAGCTTCTGTTATGTTGTACTGTTCACTAATAAAGTTTTGTTTTAATGTTTCTTTTAGGCATGAATATCTGGAGTTAACTGATTAGTTTTGTTTTATTTTGTTTTGTTTTTGCAGTATTTAGAGGCACATCTGAAATTTCTGGCATTTTTCTTGCAAGAAGCTACATTGTATCTAGGTTGGAATCGTGCCAAGGAAATCTGGGAGTGCCTTGTAACAGGCCAGGATGTTTGTGAACTAGATAGAGAGGTAAGAAGTAGGTATCATGGATAAAGTAAGGCAGAAATATTTCAATATTATATTCTTGCTTCTTTCACTTTTTTTTTTTGTTTGTGATGGGGTACTAGGGATTGTACTCCGGCCCTTGTGCTTACGAGGCAGGTGACAGAACCACTGAGCTAAATCCCTGGCCCCTTTCACATTTTTTATATGTCTCACATCTTCAGTTTCTAAACACTTGTATATTGTTTATGAGCATAAAATAGTATGGGCTAGGAACTATAAGTGCTGAAAATATTGTATGTATGTATCCATTATACAAACAAAAACGAAAGTACTTTGATAATCTTGATAGCATTCTGGATACAATACCTTATTTAACCAAGTGCCTACAAATGAAGAATTCTAGGTATATTTTAATTTTTCCTCCAATGAAGTTAATTTTAAGTTACAACTAGAATCCTTTGACTTCCTTAAAATGATGTTGCTCTTCCAGAAACAGTTAACAATGAATCAGTGCCCAGACAGACTTTTAAAGGTATAATTAGACAGCTGAAAACAGATTAAACGAGGAACAGAACACTTGCTTTCGTGCTTGCTAACAGTGAATCTCAGTTTCCTCATCTCATCTAACAGAATAAGTATTAACTACTTCATAAGATTGTTGAAAGAACTCAGTATACGATGGTGTCTGGCACACACAAGAAGACTTAATAAATGATGATGAGAAAACTCAAGTGTAAAATTCAGTGAAAAGTAGGAGTGCATATTTTGTTTATGTAGCAGTTACTTAGTAATTGCTTTAGTTTTAGAGTTCTAAGCATTTCAGTTTTTAGTGGTATTTTGGCAATTCTGTTAACTCTTGAAGTATTAAAAATAGTGTCTCTTTCCACTGTGGAATGCGTATTTGCCTGAAACAGTTGGGTTGACTATAGGACAATGTCTGTCTTAATCCACAGATGTGCTTTGAGTGGTTTACAAAAGGACAGCATGATCTTGAGAGTGACGTTCAGCAGCAGCTCTTCAAGGAGAAAATTCTGAAATTGGAGTCCTATGAAATCACTATGAATGGTAGGAAAAAACTTAAAACTTTTGCTTTACTTCTTATTCTTCCCTATCTTTGTAAGCTTATTTCTTAGAAGCAACCAGTTACTTTGATACATCCTTGTAGAATTTTCCCTGTACTCATAGACAGACATATACACAAATAAATTACTTTTTGCATAAGTGATATCTTATAATTAAACATAGCCTGATAGATGAAATTGCCTTTTTGAAATTTTCTTAGTACAGGGTTATTATAATAAAACTTTATCAAAGTATAGAACTCTTCAGTTTTTAAAGTGTAGAATGAGTAGCTGTGAGTATATTCACAAAGTTGTGTGACCTTCACTTCTGTGTAATCCTTGAACATGCTTACCACTCCAGAAGGAAGCTCTCTACCCATTGGCAGTCACTTTATTTCTTGCCTCAGCTCTCACCTATTTTTTTATAGATCAGCCTACTGTGGACATTTGATATAGGTGGAAGCTTTGCTTCCATTCTTTCCATTTTTACTTTTTTTTTCGTCCCTTTCTTCCTTTCTCCTTCCTTGTTCCCTTTCCCATTTGAACATTTTCTTCCCATTTCCCAATTATCTATTATACACTTTAGTCCTTATTTCCACTTTCAGTTTCTCACACCAGAGAAACAATGCAGTATTGATAGGGTTCTTTGAAGCATAAAAGTTAGTTGATTAGTTCCAGCTTACCTTTATGCTCTTTTGCTTCTTATACTTATTGGTTTGGTTTGGTTTGTTTGTATTTTAGGTGGGATCTTGCTTTGGTGTTCAGGCTAGTCTTGAACTGCTGACTCCTGGGCTCAAGCGACCTTCCCACCTCAACTTTCCAAATAGCTGGGTCTGCAGGCACGTGTCACTGTGCCTGGCTGTTTGTGCTTTCAATACTTTAGCTCTTTTTTTTTTTTTTGGTTCCAGGGATCGAACTCAGGTCCTTATGCTTGCGAGGCAGGCACCTGAACCACTGAGCTAAATCCCAGGCCCTGCTTTCAATACTTTGTAGCTAAGAAATTATAGTGAAGAGTTTTATGTTTTTGCCTTCTAATCTGTTTTTATTCTTTTCATTATGTGTGTATAAATTTTATCATTTTATAATTTCAGGTTTTAACTTATTTAAAACTTTTTTTGAAAATGTGAATCTCTGTGATCATCGATTAAAAAGACAAGGAGCTCAGTTGGTAAGTACATTATTCTATTATTGAGATACTTTGGATTATCTTGTAAAACTGTATTCTGAAAAAATATGTGTGTATTAATTGAGCGAAAACATGAATTTTTTTTTTTTTTAAGATGGAGCTCTCTGGGCCAGGGATTTAGCTTTTGCCTTGCCAGCTCAAGGACCTGAGTTTGATCCCCGGTACCAAAAAAAAATGAAACTAGGATTAGAAGTCCCATTTGACCCAGCTGTTCCCCTACTGGCTATCTAAAAAGGGCTGGGGATTTAGCTCAGTGGTTCTGGTGCCTGCCTCACAAGTGCAAGGACCTAAGTTCAATCCCCGGTACCAAAAAAAAAAAAAGACGGAGCTCTCTGCCTTGAAGGCAAAGCCTATCCTCAAGTGCGATGAAGGCTCTCTGTCCCCACTTCTGCACTCCTCAGCCACGTAGGCTGTTGCTACTCTGCTCACTTATCCCACCACTGTCTTGGCATCTTGCTTAGCTGGGGCAGCTGTAGGCTCCTATGGCTAGATGAATTTGGAAGAGAGGCTTTACTCCTGAGATCCAGCAATTCACATGTGCCTAAACAAGAGGTAGAATCTTCATTCTGATGATCTCAGTGGCAGGGATTAAAGAAAAAAAATGTAGGAACAGACAATGAAACAGGAAAATGGGGGTCTATAGAATGTTTATAGTTTATAGCTATGTTTACATGTGGCCTTTAAAAAAGAAAGGTTAAAAACTTTTTTTTCAATTTAAGTCCCTTTTATTCATATGCTGGCTTCCTGGGATGGTAAAGATATTTATAAAATCTTACAATTGCTACTTATAACTGAGCATTTGGAAAACCAGATTAAGCCCCAAGAATGAGTAATCACTTGTAGGTTGACTTTGTTTGTTTGTTTGTTTGTTTGAGGAAAAGCTCATAAAGATGGTGTCCATCTTACTCTTGAGCTGTTTCAATAGCTTATGTGAGTAACGTCCAGCTGGGTTTCAGGAATGTTTGGAAAAATGTGTGTCTTTCTCCTGGTTCCCATAGAAGTTACACATTGTTTCTGTGGTTGATTTTTTTTTTAAAGTTCCGTGTCAGTACACAGTATTTTCTGCAGTTTTAATTCATACTGACCCAAAGAGGTGCAGGCTCATTTTTTTTTTTTTTTTTTTTTTTTTTTTTTTTTTTTTGGTACCAGGGATTAAACTCGGGTCCTTGGACTTGCAAGGCAGGCCACCGAACCACTGAGCTAAATCCCTGGCCCTTTCTGTAATTTTGTATCCCCAATGTACTGTATAATTTGTATGTAATTTTAACTTTTCTCTTTTGAACAGTATGTAGAAAAGCTGGAATTAATAGGAATGGATTTCATTTGGAAAATAGCCATGGAATCACCTGATGAAGAAATTGCTAATGAAGCTATTCAGTTAATAATAAATTATAGTTACATTAATCTAAATCCTAGGTTAAAGAAGGTGAGTATCCAAGAAAAGAAGTTACTCAGACAAAAAAGCAGAAATTTATGTATATTTTATTAATAGATTATGATCCTCGGCATGCCCCCAAACTGTTTATTTTGATGTTTTGTCCTTAATAATGATAATAACTGAATGCCAAAACGTAATGTAAATTTCCATATACTTCTTATTTTTAGGACTCGGTATCTTTACATAAGAAATTCATTGCTGACTGCTACACAAGACTAGAAGTGAGTAGCGAATTTTGTTAACCTGTCTTTGAATTGAATTTTTTTCTCCTTTGATACTTTTATATTTTTAGGTAATATATAATGCTGATGTTTATAGCTAGATCCTATCGAATTTGTTGAGTACCTTGTTGAAGCGCAGAGAACAGATTTTGTCCATGATAGCCCTGATACAGAAATATACTAAGAAATTGTTCCTTTTCTTTACCACCTCTCTGTCCCATACCACCCACTTCCCTTTTGGAAGAAAACAGGACTGCTATTCATTCTACCTTTTTAATAGTCTTTTTTTTTTCCTTTTTCTGTCCAGGAACTTTATGTAAGCACTTGGCTTTCATTCTTACCCTTCACATTTCTCATAATTTATACAATAAATGCTATTAAAGAGCACATCAGGACTCTCAGTTGTAGGTGGTATTGGTTGTATTTGTCCATTAAAAACCTGCTGTTTAATATTATCTCGTATGTATTTCTAATACCTTATTTCCAAAAAGCACCAAGCATTCATTTTTACTGGAAATTTGTGCTTAACTTTTGTATCTAATAATGAGTGTTCCAAAAACGTAAAGTGCTACTGACCCCAAATGTCAACAAGTTAATCTGCCTAGTGATCAGCATGTGCTATAATCTCTACAGTATTTCCTATCCAAATATACCATTAAAAAACTTTATTCAAGTTCCTTTATACGAGGTATTGTGTAAGTTTTAACAGATGTAGAGCAGTGGTCCTCCTCTGGGTCTTTATTTTGTCTCTTGGGGTCATGTGGTGATGTTTAGAGATGTTTTTTACTATCATTACTAGAAAGGGTCCAGGTGTTTATTAGTGTATAAAGTTCAGAGATCGTGCTGAATGACCTCCAATTCAGATGAATGTTGATTTATTTTATAGGCAGCCAGTTCAGCTCTTGGTGGCCCCACTCTAACACACGCTGTGACCAGAGCCACAAAAATGCTTACAGCAACTGCCATGCCAACTGTAGCAACATCAGTTCAGTCCCCATATAGGTAAGTGATTACAGAAGTAAAAACAAATACACAGCACATAAATAGATACCAGGTTTTTAAAAAAATTGTTATTTTTTTCTCTGGATGTCTTAATTATTGGCTTCCTCATATTATGTAATAGTGTTTCCTAATAGTCATATTCTGAGGAATTATATTTTCTATATCATATACCTCCAAATCCGTATCTTGACAATCTGTAGGCCATTGCCAGAAACACCCAAGCGTAGCTGTGGCTCTACCCACCTGCCTTGTGGACAGGTTCTGTTGTTGTGAAGGTGAAGCTCTCCTTATGTTGCCCAGGCTGGTGGGAAGCTCCTGGCCTCAACTGACCCTCCTGCCTTAGTTTCTTGAGGAGCCAGGATTATAGACACATACTACTGTGCCTAGCTAATTGGTGCTTTTATGTATTTCACAGTATTTTTATTCCCTGTAACATGAGTAATATGTTTAGGTGGAATAAAGATATATTCAATGTACAAATATGTATTTTATTACATATATAATATTATCTAATAAAATATTTCCTCACCAATAACTTTTTATCTTTGGTCAAATCTAGGGCATTGATGAGGTAAGCAAAATAGAGTGGAAGATGGTGATTGGTTAAAAATCATGTATGTAATGTAATGATAGTCAATTAAAGTACTTATTCTATATGTTTGTGTTAAAACTTTGAGGTCACATTGCTATGATTAAGCTTTCAGCTATTACCAGCAAAATCTGAATTAAATATTTGCTGAGTTCTTTAAAATAGTAAGAAACAATGTGTACTTAGAAACATAAGGCTGAAGTAATTAACATACTTTAGTGGGGTTTTAGGAACCTTTCAAGACTGGTAAACAGCTCCACATCATTGATACCTGGGATCCTGGTGTGGGCTCACCAAATGGATTTGCCCTCCATGCCACACGCTGCTTGCCCTCTGGTGATGGGTCCTTGCATAGTCAGTCTGTCTGTCTTCCCCTTCCCCTTCCCCTTTCCTTTTGTACTGGGGATCGAACTTGGGTCCTTGCGCTTGCGAGGCAGGCTCCAGAACCACTGAGCTAAATCCCCAGCCCTGCATAGTCATTCTTTACTCCTGGAACACTTTGTGTATTTTTTATTCACTATTGGGGATACTGTTTTTCTTTTCAAAACCTTCCTTTAAAAGGGTAATCAAAGCAATATCCTTGCCCATATTCTCTTTTTTTGTTATCTTTTTCTAAATGAGTTAATACTGTATAGCTGTACTTTTGACTACACAGAAAAACACGTAATTTTAAAGCCTTATTATAAACTCTTAAGTAGATGCTAACAATGTATAATTTCAAAGTTGAATTTGAACTGAAATGTAGCTTATCTCATTTTGCTAGTTTTGAAAGAACTTTTCAGTATGCATAATTGTTCTAGAGGGATGTGTTATTTTATCTTTATAATATTTTGCAATATAAACTGTGATATAATTATTGAGACATGATTAAAGCTGTTCACAAATTATCGCATTTGATTTTATTTGAATATCAAGCTTTCAGTTCTTGCCCATAAACTGGAAAAATTTAGAATTTACATTTAATAGAACTGTTAAAATGTGTTAACCAACTGTTTTTAAAGTAAAATTTCTAGGAGCCAGGTGTAGTGTCTCACACCTGTAATTCCAGCTCTGGGGAGGCCAGAGCAGGAGAGTCATCACAAGTTCAAAGCCAACCTGGACTACATAGTGAGAACTTGCCTCAAAAAACAAACAAATGGGAAAAAAAGAGAAGAAATTTCCAGGACTGCTAATTGGAAAACTTAGTCCAGTTATTGGAGAGTGGTAGTATCAGTATCGTTCTTTAATTTTAGAAATAGGCCTATTTGAAATATGCAGACTTTCTGGAATAATAACCACTTATATTAACGGCACTTGAATTTTGTTTATTAATGTTAGTATGTATGGTGTTTTCTTTAATGATGTATAAAGCTGTGACCTATTAGCTGTAGAATACTGCAGTGCTGTTATTTCAAATGAGTTGAATATTACAGTGCTATTACTTCAACTAAAAGAGACCTCAGATTTCATCTTCAAATTTCAATTTTTATGTGTGGCAGTTCAAGACTTTGTCAGCTTTCATATATTTACAGTTTTGTGGCATTTTTTAATTGTAAAATTATGAGAGTCAAACTCTGATTGTTCATTATCGGAGGACTGATGGACAGTTAGGCCTGGAGGTCCAGTATATGGAACATCTGGTTAAATTAAAGGAGGAAGAACCAGGCGTGGTGGCGCATGCTGTAGTCCCTGCACTCAGGGGGCTAAAGCAGACAGGTTGCCACGAGTTTGAGGCCAGCCTGGGCTACAAAGCAAGACCCTGTCTCAAAAAATCAAAATAATAATGATAATAACAATAATATTATAAGGAAAGAAAAAGGAAATGTGGGAAGGTGCTGCATCTGTATGCTATAGTGTGAGTAGATTGAACCACCTCCTCACTGAGTGAAAGAGAAGTTTAATCTTCTCAGGTTCCAGTCCTAGACCAGTGAGCACTGTCTGTGGTTTGTGTGAAATCAGATTAGAATTGAGCTCAAGCCAGCAATTCATTCCAAATACATTTAATTTTTTTTTTAATCCATAGGTCCACCAAACTTGTAATAATTGAGAGATTGCTACTTCTGGCAGAACGCTATGTGATCACTATAGAGGTAGGCCTCTCCCTCTAAGGCAGCTTTATGATACTAGTAGATTAAGGTGTAAGTGTGTATTTCTGACATGTTTAGTAACACACTGTACACCTGACTTGTTTGGCTTTTACCTTTTTCAAGGATTTTTACTCTGTTCCACGAACAATTCTACCTCATGGTGCCTCGTTTCATGGACATCTTTTAACTCTTAATGTTACCTATGAGTCTACCAAAGATACATTCACTGTAGAGGTAGGTTTACTCTAAGCTCTGTAGCCATGTTCATTGTCTTGTTACTTTCATAAGAGTGTTGATGGAGAGAGGCACATGAATGATGATTTTTAAAGCTATTTGATAAACAGATTTAGAATAAAGACCTGAAATGATGGGAAACTAGGGGGTACAGGCAGATATGTAAATACATATAAATATATAATGCTAAGTAGTGGTAAGTGTTATAAGGAGTAAGAATAAAGCAGGCTAAGTTGGTAGGAAGTAATGGGTATGCATGAGATATTATTTAAAGATAGACTGGGAAAGTCTCTGAGGTGACATTTGAGCAGACTTGATGACAGAGTAAATGATAATTCTTTAGAAGAGAGATTTGAGCAAAAGGAGCAGCACACAGGTACAAAGGGTAGGCAGGTGGCTGTGTGGGTAGACTACAGTGAGCAGGGCAGAGTGCAAGGTGCTGTGGTGGAGGGTCGGATTTTACTCTACATAGGATGGTAAGGATGGAGTGTGGACTTAGAGCAGGAGAGAAGTCTTACAGGAGCAAAGTTCTTTGCTGTGGGTTGCTTCTCTGCTCCGTTCCCAGCTTCTAGTTCTAGAAGGGGGCCCAGTGCATAGTACAAGCTATCAGTTATTTAAAAGGAACCAGTCATTGATTTCTCAACAGCAGTGCTGTACTTTCTTTTACAGGCCCACAGTAATGAAACTATAGGGAGTGTGCGGTGGAAGATAGCCAAGCAGTTGTGCTCTCCTGTGGATAATATTCAGATATTTACAAATGATAGCCTGGTAGGTTAAATAGCAGTTTTTGGCACTTAGCCTGCTGTGAATGCTTTTATCTTTTTCCTCTCAGTAATTTTGAAACCATTTTTTGCAGTTGACAGTGAATAAAGACCAAAAGCTGCTCCACCAGCTGGGCTTTTCTGATGAGCAGGTCCTTACAGTGAAGACCTCTGGCAGCGGAACCCCCTCTGGGAGCTCAGCAGATTCTTCAACCAGCTCCAGTAGCAGCAGCAGTGGAGTCTTTAGTTCATCATATGCCATGGAGCAGGTACTGAGTGATTGATTCACTTTACAAACAGGAGTGTAACAGTTAGTATCTTTAGCTTTAGCCCATACAGGTTTAGGCGATTCTGCCCCTTTCTGTCTGTTTCTGACTCTTCAGGACATGTAACTGAGAACTTCTAGGATTCCTCTGGGAGAAGATATGTAACTTACCAGTCGTCTGAGTTTCAAAGCCTTCAGAAGCCAAAGCCATTCTGCCTGTCCACTCACTGTGCTCATACATCTCTCTTGACCAATTACTTGACTTTCCCTCTCTACTGAGTCATCCCCTTAGCAATCAAACATACTGGTTATGTCTGCTCTCTTTAAAAAAAAACAAAAAAACAAAAAAAAAACCCTTCACCTCATTTGTTCAATTATTGACCTATTCTTTCCTTTACAAATCAACACAGTTCCTTAAAAGTTGTCTAAACTTGTTTCTTTTTCTCATCCTCTCTTAAAAAAGGCTCTTTTCAGGTTATCTCTTCCCCTCCTTGGTCCTGTTTTGTTTTTGTTTTTCTGGGTTTGTTTGTTTGTTTGCTTGTTTTTTGAGACTTTGTCTCACTATGTAGTTCAGGCTGACCTTGATTGAACTCACTATGTGGCCCAGGCTGGCCTCAAACTCTTGATGGTCTCACTGCTTCAGCCTCCTGATTGCTGGCATTACAGGTGTGCATCTCCACGCACCTTGATGTTTCAGCAGAATTGATGTGTGTAGTTACTTCCCATTGATCTGCTTTTTTCTCTTTTCAGGACTCACCCAATTCCCCTGCTTCTCTGCTCTTCTTTTGTCTGTCGCTAGTTTCTCTTCATCTCCTTGATTTCTGTTCAGAGGGATTTTCTACCCCAGTCAGTGCTTGTACAACTCTTGTTTCTTTGTTCATTCCTTTGATAATGTCATCCAGTCTTAAAACTCTACAGACCATATAAACATGACTCCGTAACTCCTCAGTTTGTCTCCAGCCTAACGTGGGCACATAGATCCATCCACTTATGGAACATCTCTTAAAAGCTCACTAGACACCCCAAGCGTAGACATCCAAAGCTGAGCTCCTGATCACCCCTTTCTCACACCTTGCTCCTGCCCAAATTCTCTTAATTCCATAACCTTGCCTGTATCTCAGGTGGTGTCTCCATTCTTCTAGTTGCTTATGACATAGTCCTAGGATTGCTCTTTTCTATCAAAACCATATCCAAAAGCGAATCCAGGAGTTTTCTTTGCCTCCACAACTTCCTGGTCTGCCAGCCTTCATCCCACACCTGAGAGTTTCAGCTGCTCTCAACTCCTGCCTGTAGCCTGTGACTTTTGTCTGTCAGACTTCCAGCAGCCCACGGCCTGACAAGTCAGAGTATGCTGCTCCGCTCCCTCCCTCCACTTACTCAGATGAAGAGTCAGAGTCTTTATTAGGATCTTTACCTCCCTGAGTTGCCGCCCTCAAACTTCACTGAGGCCCACTGCAATGGCCCTGCCCTCACTCATTCCAGCCAGTGGCACTGCCCACTGTTGGTACTGAGAGCAAGGCCTGCAAACACTTGCTCTTCCTGCACACACACGTGCCTTCCCAGGGGCCTCAGGCTTTCCCTCACCTGCCTTCTCAGTGAGCGTCTCTGACAACACTGTCTGGAATTCCAACCCTATTCCTGTTTCCACACTCTGCACTTTCCTTCCCTACCTTGTTTTTTCTTTAACATAAAATTTATTGATCTTGTTTTTCCACAAAAACAGATTTCTGTGGGTTTTTTGTTCACTGCCTCCTCCCCAGCACCTCAGCAGTGCCTGGCACACTGTGGGTACTGAGTCAGGTCTTGATTAGCTTCATGAGTCAGTGTGTCTGTTTATTTTGTGCTTTTCTGTGTCAGAACTGAGCTGGCTCCAGGGTGCAAAGCTAAATGAGACATTCTGCTCTTTGGGCTTTTACTATCTAGAGAGCAAGCTCATGTGAAGGAAAGTTATATATGTCTTTAATTTTAAATGTAAGGTCTTCCTGTGACTGTATTGTTCTAATTTACAGCATAAGCTTTATATGATACCAAAGAGCTTTTCAGGGTTAGTAGGAGTGTTGTGGGGTTCACTCATACAGCAAGGCCCTAACTTAGGAACACTTGAGTTGCAGACTTCCACAGGTGTGCTGTGTAAGACTCACCATCAGCTCAGGAACAAATCTGACATGTTTCTCCCAGAATGGAGCTCATTCGTAAGTCAGGGACTCTGTGTATCTAAATCTCAGGGGTATTATGACAGTTCATTAACAAAAATAGTATATGTAGCCTCTTCAAGCTTTATATTTTTAAACTTCAAATTTTACATTTTAGATTATAATATTTATCATGTATTTATTAAAAATCTGCCCACATATAAGTATGTACTATGATATATAGTTTTTTATTCCTTAGAGCCAGAAAATAGCTTGTTAATCACATCTTCACCTCTATAGTTACATCCACTTTGTCTTTTCCGATCTTTAGGAGCAGCCTCTTGGTTTCGTGTGCCTCTATGTCTGTGTGAATGTGTATACACTACTTTAACTGTGCTTCTGAGTCAGTTGTGATCCATTTGGCTGCAGACAAGCTGTGCTTAGCTGTCAGAGTGCCTCCTGTGCACTGCCTGTCTTACCTGTGCCCCTTCACAAGCAGCTCTGTGCTCCTCCGTCCACTGAGCACTGTGCTCCCCCCAAGCTTCACAGTGGCTAACCTTTCAGAACTAATAATTTTGTGATATGTTTGACAGAAAAAGAGCAGATTCTTTTTGTAGATGTATATTTCTATTTTGCTTTTTTCCCTCAGGAGAAATCTCTCCCTGGTGTGGTAATGGCTCTCGTATGCAATGTGTTTGATATGCTTTACCAGCTTGCCAACCTAGAGGAGCCAAGGTACGTGGAAATATTTGTGGGGCTTGAGAGAGAAACCTACTAAGGTTAAAGAAGCATGTAACATGTCACTTCAGATGTATATTACTTTATGTTTCATACTAAAAGATGCTGTTGCTGAAACTGGCTTATTGAAACAAAATTTATGTTTGAAAATTTTCAGGATAACTCTGCGAGTACGAAAACTTCTGCTCTTGATACCCACTGATCCAGCTATTCAGGAAGCCCTTGATCAACTCGATTCTTTAGGCAGAAAGGTATGTGTATCTCCAGTGGTTATTTAACCTGCCTGTGAATTTCATATTGTGAGTCCGAAAGCAGAAGCTGAACGCACATTAAGCCCACATGCTAGTATCGTTCCCATATTTTTTCTTTCAAAAAATACCTTTGCTGTAAGTGGAATTCAGAACTTCATGCAGGCTTTTAAAGCATCCAGAGAGAGGCAGTAATGACACCAAATTGAGGAACAGGAAGAGCCTCTAATGTTATCTCCTCCCTGCTTATGGTGTACATTAGGAAGCAAGCCCACAGAGACGAGTTACTTGTCCAGAAGCAGACTCTAGTTCTGATTCAGTTGAGATGTTTTTCATCGGTACTAAGCCTCTAATTGTTGCATGTCTGAGTTATTTCTAAGAATGGATGATCATTTTTTCTTCATAAGTGATAAAGTTCATTTTAATTCTTAGAATATTATTCCTTAAGAGATATATGTAGAGAGAAACTATTTTATCTGTCATATTGTTTAATTAAACTCTGAATTAATTTACAACAAAGTTGTTAGAACTGATTTTTCTATTTTAATGGTTACAATTTAGATCATCTCAATATGTCATCTGTGGCTAGGTACTAATTTGAGAAAGAAGGGAAATAATGTAATTATAAAATACATCACTGGTATTAGCTAAAAAGAAATTCTCAAAACTACTACTTTAGCAGTCTTGTAATTTTTGTATCAGTATCTAGAAGTGTACAGGTTTTATGTACAGAAACAAATTAAAATGACCTTACTGGTGGTGTTAAACATGAATTATCAAAAGCATATAGTATCTGAATATCATGCAACACTTAACATTTGAATGATGAAGTTTGATGTTGATCATTAGTGAAACACTTTTATGAAGATAATTTTTCAGAAAATTTCATTGATGTGGCTTGAAGAGGAAAAGAACATGAAAATGTGGATTAAAATCTATTTGCTTTTAAGGCGTACATTTCTTTTTTTTTCATTCTTTTAAACTTAGAAAACGTTGTTGTCTGAATCAAGCTCTCAGTCTTCAAAATCTCCGTCCCTCTCTTCAAAACAGCAGCATCAGCCAAGTGCCAGTTCCATCTTAGAAAGTCTGTTTCGATCTTTTGCTCCAGGAATGTCCACCTTTAGAGTGCTCTACAACTTGGAAGTAAGAAACTTTGTTTCTTTCTATTTCATTTTGACAGATCCATTTTGGTTTGCAGATTCATGTTTTCAGATGCCAGAAATTAGTAGAGGTTTCTTTTACAGTATTATGTGATGATCTCTTAGAAAGTGAATTTTGAAAAAAGCTAGAAAAATTTTTTTCCTTTGACAGTTTTACAGATCTGTATTTCCAACTTTCTTGATTAACTACATCCTAATTTTTAAAAAAAAATCTATTAGAGTTTTCTGGCACTAGTCAAGATTTATAAAAATTTTACCAGGAAACACATTAACATTATCATTTCAAGGCTTAAAAAAGTTACTAAGAGAACTAAAGCAAACTTATTTTTAGATTACAATCTTTCTTAGTCTATTCAGAATGCTGTAATAGATGCTGTAGACTTAAACAGAAGCTTAAACAACAAACATTCATTGCTCACAGTTTCAGGGGCTGGAAAGTCCTAGATCGAGTTATTCAGTGTCTTCTGTGGGCCCTTTCTGGTCAGAGCAGCTATGTTCTCACTGTGTCCTCACTTGGTATGAAGGGGGCAACTGAGCTCTCTGGGGATCTCTTATATAAGTGCATTGTTCCCATTCATGAAAGTTTTCATCTACGTGACCTCATCATCTCTCAAAAGCTCCAATCCCAAGTACAATGTAACGTTGAGGATTAGAATTTCAAAATTGGAATTTTGGAGGGGACAGTCATTCAGTCCATTGTGATTCCCCTCCTCCCTGAAAGTAGATATAGATTAACAGATTTAATTCAGTAAATATTTACACAGCAAGCAAGAAAGCAGTGTTAATGTTTACTGTGTGCAAGTTATTATGATCATTAAAGGGTCAGAGTTGAAAGTAATCTTAGGAGTAAGACATAGGAGAGGCTGGATACACCATATCTAGAGAGGAAAGCATGCACAAAATGGAAAAGTGACCAACTGCAAACATTTCTGCTTGTAGAGAGTGACAGCTCAGATCCTTGTGTTGCATCATGTGTGTAGAAAATAAAGCCCTGTAGGAATTTGCTTTGTCCAAGGGAGTTAATATCCAGGAGGCAGTTATGTAAGTTATGTATTAAAGAAGCCACATAAGTGGTTAAGTAACAGCCCTACATAGTTGGGCTTGATTAGATTTAACGGTGTCATGTAGCATGTGTTTCAAGTAGGTTTCAGGTTACAGCAAAAGTCATAATTCGTAAAGGGGTACTTGCAATTTTTTTTTACTTTTTAATTTTATCTGAGTCATTCATTAATAATATGCAATTCATCTTTCTGTTCCTTATTGCTTCTTTTATGTTCAAACAGTGATTACATTTCATTTTGCCTTAACATTATCATTTTTTTAATTGAGTTTATTGGTACATTTTAGGGATACAGTACAGTTACATTCATTGTTGGGATCTTGTACCTCTACATGACAGGTCTTGGTTCTCATTTTTTCCCCTTGTCCCTGCCCTCCCTTCACCTGCTCCTCCCCTCCCCATGTACAAACACTTTATTTCCATCTTTTCATTTTTTCACATTTTTTTCTTTTCCCTTATTACCCTTCCCCTACCCATCCCACCTTCCCTACACCTTTAACCCTTTTCTCCCCATTTCACAATGTCAGTTATCTCATTAGGATCTTATGTACTATTACAGTTTATTCATACCAGAGAAACTATTCGGTATTTACACATGTGTGACTTATTTATTTCACTAGGAGTATATCCTCAATATGTATCCATTTTCCTATGAATGAATTTAATTTCTCATTCTTTATGGCTGAGTAATATTCCATTTTATAGAAAAACCACATCTTCTTTATCCAGTTTCCAACTAATGGGCAAATGGGCTGTTTCCAAGTTTTAACTATTACAAACTGTGCCGCTATAAACATGGGTGCGCATATATCACTGTGGTATGTTTCTTTTAGTTCTTTTGGAAAGATACCCAGCAGAGGGATGGCTGGGTCAAATGGAAGCTCTAGTCCCAGCTCTTGGCAGTATCTCCATATTGATTCCCATAGTGTTTGCACCAGTCCGCACTCCCACCAACAATGGAGAAGGGTTCCTTTCTCCCCACAACCCCGCCAACATTTGTTATTGTTTGATTTCTTGATAGTAGCCATTCTTTTTGGCATGAGGTGGAATCTCAGTGTTGTTTTCATCTGCATCTCTCGAATGACCAGTGATGTGGAACATTTTTTCATATATTTACTTGTTGCTTTTACTTCTTTGAGAAATGTCTGTTAATTTCAGATGCCCATTTTTGAATTGGATCTTTATTTGGGGGGGCTGATTGTTTTGAGTTCTTCATATATTCTAGATAATAGTCCTTTGAGGAGCAGCTGGTAAAAATTTTTCCCACATTGTCGGTTGTCTCTTAGTTCTGTTGATGGTTTCTTTTACAGTGCAGAAGCTTTTTAATAAGATGAGATCCCAGTTGTTGATTCTTTCTGCTAGTTCCTGTGCTATTGAGGATTTGTTCATAAAATCTTTTCCTATGCCAATGTCTTCAAGAGTTCTTATCTTCCAGCAAGTTTAGTGTTTCCGTTTTAATATTTAGATCTTTCATCCACTTGGATTTTAATTTAGTGCATGATGAAACATAAGAGTCCAGTTTTAATCTTTGGCAGGTTGAAATCCAGTTTTTCCAACACCATTAATTAAAGAGGCTATCTTTCCTCCATTGAGGATGGTCAGCTCCTTTGTCAAAGATGAGATAGCTGAGTACATCTGGATTTGTTTTTGTGTCTTCCAATCTGTTCCACTGATCCTCAGATCTGTTTCTTTGCCAGTACCATGCTGTTTTTATCACAGTGGCTTTGTAGTATAGTTTCAAATTGGGAATTGTTATACACGCTACCATGTTTCTTTTTCCTAGAATGGCTTTTGCTATTCTAGGTCTCTTATGGTTCCAAATGAATTTTTGGATTCTTTTTTCTATTTCTGTGAAATATAGTGTTGGAATTTCAATTGGCATTACATTGAATCTGTATAGCAGTTTTGATAGTATGGCCATTTTCACTATGTTGATTGTTCCTACCCAGGAGCAGGGGATATCTTTCCATTTTCTTATATCCTCTTCAATTTCTTTTTTCAGAGTGCTGTAGTTTTCAGTGTAGAGGTCTTTTGCTTCTTTTGTTAGATTGATTCCTAGATACTTCATTTTTTTGGATGCTATTGTGAGAGGAATTGTTTCCCTAATTTCTCTCTCAGTGAGTCTGTTATTTGTGTACAAGAAGGCTATTGATTTTTGGGTGTTCACATTGGATCCAGGTACTCTTAACTGAATCTGTCAATTAAGTCTAGAAGTCTTTTGGTGGAGTTTTTTGGGTCTTCAATGTAGAGTATCATATCATTAGCAAATAATGACAATTTAACTTCTTCCTTTCCTATCTTTATTGCTTTAATTTCTTTCTCTTGTCTAATTGCTGTTGCTAATGTTTCCAGAACTATATTGAAGAAGAGTGGTGATAGTGGGCATCCTTGTCTCGTTCCTGATTTTAACATGAAAGTTTTCAGTTTTTGGCCATTTAATATGATGTTGGCTGTTGGTTTTTCATAGATAGCCTTTATTAAGTTGAGATATAGACCATCTATTCCCATTTTTTGCAGGGTTTTTATCATGAATGGGTGTTGAATTTTGTCAAATGCTTTTTCTGCATTTATCGAGAGGATCATATGGTTTTTGTCTTCGACTTTGTTAATATAGTGTATTACATTTATTGACTTACGTATGTTGAACCATCCTTGTATCCATGGAATAAATCTGACTTGGTCAGGAATTATGATCTCCTTGATGATCCTCTGTATTCTGTTTGCTAGTATCTTATTAAGGATTTTTGCATCTATATTCATTAAGGAGATTGGCCTGTAGTTCTCTATTTAGTTGCGTCTTTCCCTGAAGAGTAATGGCAGTAGTTCTTCTCTAAATGTCTTGTAAAATTTGGCAGAATCCATCAGGACCTGGGCTTTTCTTTGTTGGTAAATTTTTAATTACATTTTCAATTTCACTGACTGTAATTGGGGTGTTTAAAATGTTTTATCTTCTTTGTTCAACTTTATTCATTAGTATCTAAAAAAATCTGTCCATTCTGTGTTTTCCAATTTATTGGAGTACAGGTTCTCAAAGTAGGTATTAATGATCCTCTGGATTTCTGTTGGATCTGTTGTGACTTTGCCTTTTTCATTCCTGATTGCATGGATCTGAGCCTTCTCTTTCCTTTTTTTGATAAGATTAGCTAAAGGTTTATGGATTTTATTTATTCTTTCAAAAAATTAACTCTTTGTTTCATTTATTTTTTGTATCGTTTTCTTAGTTTCCATTGCATTGATTTCTGCTCTAATCTTTATAATTTCCTTTCTTGTTCGAGCTTTGGGTTTTTCTTGCTCTTGTTTTTCTAGGAGTCTAAGATTCATCATTAAATTGTTTATTTGAGCTTGTTCTGTTTTCCTAGTGTGGGCATTCAGTGCTATGAATTTTCCACATAGAACTGCTTTCATTGTGTCCCACAGATTCCTGTATGTTGTATTGGCATTTTCATTTATTTGTAAAAACTGATTTTTTCTTTAATTTCCTCTGTGATCCATTGATTGTTCAGGAGAGTGTTATTCTATTTGCATGTGTTTGTGAAGCTCCTACAGTTTCTTGTGCTATTGATCTCCAGCTTGATTACACTATGATCTGATAATATACAGGCAATAACTTCTATTCTTTTGCATTTATTCAGACCTGTTCTTTGAGCTAGTATGTGCTAAGTCCTCAACCCCCTTAGTTATTTTTAAATGCTTATCTTGTCCTTTGTAGTGTTTCATTTTTAGCAACTTGTATTTTGAGAATGGATATCTTTTTGAGAAGTCTTTTTTTTAATAATTTTTCTTTTTTTTCCTCATTGAGTTTATTGGTACATTTTAGGGATACAGTACAGTTACATTCATTGTTGGGATCTTGTACCTTTACATGGCAAGTCTTGGTTCTCATTTTTTCCCCTTGTCCCTGCCCTCCCTTCAGCCCCCCCATCTACAATCACTTTATTTCCATCTTTTCATTATCTCACATTTATTTTCCTCTTTTTCCCCTTCCCTTACCCATCCCACCTTCCCTACACCTTTAGCTCCTTTCTAACCCTTACTGTTTTTAAGAGGCCTCTCTTTTCACGGTCACTGACTGCAATCCTATCTTCTACATCTGAAATTCTATCTTCTCAATCTTTTATTCTGTTGCGTACAGTTTCAGTAGAGTTTTTAATCTCCTGGATATCTGTTTGAATCTGTTTTATGGATTCCATTTCTTTCCTCTGTTGGACATTCGTTGTTTCCATTTCTTTCTTATGCTGGGCCTTCATGGCTTCTATCATGGTTCTGAACTCATCTATTTTTTTTTTTCTCAGTTTCTGTTCTAGAGTCTCAAGTCATGACTTCCATTTTGCTCACCATCTCTATGGTTATCTGGGAAATTATTTCTGTTTTGAATTTTTGTAGAGCCTGATTTATCTGTTTTGTTACTTCCTGTGCTATGGGTTCAGGATGTCCTGCTGGTTCACTATCAGACTTTTTATCCTCATTTGCCCTACTGTTTGCCATTGGTGAACTGGAAGTCTGTCTTTGTGTCTTGCTTAAGTGTTTTCTCATTTTTATTTTTGTTGTTGGGTTGTCCTTGGTTTAATTTCTGGGTTATTACTTAAATCTTCCTGATATAGTTGTGCTTTAGCTTTTGAGTCTCTAATGACTCATAGACATTCTCATTTTTATAATATCAAAGAAAACAACTCATTAAATCAGTCACAATCCTTTATCCCAATTGATACATTCAGCAGCACAATAGGATCAAGCACAACTTGCAAATTGACCACTTGTGATAGTCATTAATCTATCACCTTTAAACCACGTGAATTAAATTAAAATCAAGAAGCAGCCCAAAATATGTTTGCAGTGGATACGCTTTTCAATATAGCATCTTTACCGTTTAGGATGGGGGCTTAAGACAGAGTTAGGATGAGAGGAGAAGATAAGTGAAAGAATTAGAGAAGGTTTCAAGTGAAGCCAGAGGATGTAGAATGGCCATACAATCTTTATGAAACTATTCAATTCAAAAGGGATATACAGAGTGCAAGAATAAGGACAAGAATATATCCCCCTTCACAGTAATGGGCTCACTTTCCCTTGAAACTACTGACCCCTGTGTGAGGTAGAATGACAGAAGAAAAGAACATAAAGAAAAAATGATAAAAGAAGTCTGAGTTAGGGCAGGAGCAGGAACAGAAGGGGAGATGAGGGATATGGTGGAGCAAGAGAATGAGTTGGAGAAAGAGGACAGAAAAAAGAAAGTATTTGCAGAGTGGAATGAGGAAAAGAAAGAAAAAAATGAATTTGAAAGGCTTCTTTAAGACTATATCTCTGCTGTCATAATATACAACGTGCGCTGCCATGTGCAGAACCAAGTCTGTTGATCTCAGCTAGCTGATGGCCAAACCCCACGACGCAGACTGACTTCGGGCTGCAAGGCCCAGATTAAGTTCCCTGACCTCCTGCAGGGTTGAATTCCACACAGTTCTACTATAGGTTTCCCCTGCCCCTTCTTTAAAGATGTTCAAAGTTGGAAGCTCAGAAAAATACCCTTCATGACCACCTCTGCCTCTGCAGAGTGGGTCCAAAGACTGGCACAATCAGGAGGTCGAGAGGTGGGGGTGGAGGGGGGGTTGGAGGGGTTCAGGAGCCTTCCTGGTGCTGGAGTGATGGCAACAGCGCTGGCAGGGGAGGGTGCAGCTAAGCAGACCCTCCTGGCACTGGAGCAATGGCAGCAGCCAGTAAATAATTTTTAAATGAAGCATGTCTTTATTCAGTACAGACATTTAAAAATAGTTGCAATATTCCAAAACAGAAAATTGCTGAGAAAATTTTGGCCAATTTAAACTTACAAAGTTTACATCTTGGAGTTGTTGCTACATTTGTCCCTTGATTTGCTTTTGAATAATTTCCTGAAAAAATAAAGGTATAATTTTTAACATCCTCTTTTGAGAGCACTAGAAAAACAATGGTTCATTAGCGGGGTTTGGCTTGCCCTCTGTCTCCTGGATTGCATTGTCTTAGGGCTAAAACACTATAATGGTAAAATATCTCCACAACAGTTTTAGGACTTCTAGGAAACTGAGAATTCCTTTGATGGATGTGTCTTGCTTTAGATACACAAAACATTTGTGGAAAACCTAACTTGTTCTCCAAAAGGTTAGCCGAAGGTTAACTTGCTTGTGTTTTGCTCATTAACTCGTGTTTATCCACTAAGAAGCTTCAGAATAGGTATTCCAAATGCCCATATTTTGTTGAAGAAACTTTCATCTTCACTAAACCTTTGTGCATTAGGCATAGGGAGTGCTTACAAATAGGTGAATAGCTATGTAGACACCGTAAGTCCGGCACAGCAGAGGGCTTCCCTTCTCTGCACAGGACTCATCATCCTGAGAGGGCCACCTGGAAAGAAGGCATCTCTAAGAAAAAAGCCCACCTTCATCATCTAAGCTCCTAAAGCCCATTGGTTTATAGAAACATATTTGTAGTCTACGAATAGATCTTGAACTATTATCTAGTTTAGAACTGAGGCAATGAGAGACCTTCTAAGTTTTTTAATGATTGTGACAATATCAGCTATTGTTTACTAGGACTTGTTTTATGCTGGTGCTTGTACTAAGCTCCTTAAACTTGTGTCTTACTTTATGCAAGCAGTTGTCTAGTGAATGTAATTATTACCCTCTTTTAGCTGGTGAGAAAAACTGAAGCAGAAGGGAAAATTGCATGTTTAGTCTCTTATCTGGTAGCTGATAAAATGAGAGTATGAATTAAATTTATAGCATTGTGCTATAGTATGATTGTTTGCTTGAAGAAATTCTCTGCCCCTCCATGGTATTCAGTTAAGCTTTCCTTAGGTGTGTACCACATTGGGAGTGAAGGAGGGGCCTTGACATTAGAGTGATACACACACCTGTATAAATTGCAATCCTGTGACCTGAAGACGTCACTTAACCTCTCCAGTCTCAGACAACTCACCTGTAAAGTAAAATATGTGTCCCTAGTACATTATTCATTGGATAGGGAGCTCACCTAGCATTTTAAATATCTGGGCATTTTATAAAACTTGGGCGATATTTTCTAAAGAACATATTGAAGCTGGGTGTGATGGCACATACCTGTAGTCCCAGCTACTCGAGGCTGATTGGAGGGTCACAAGTTCAAGGCCAGCCTGAACAACTTGGCACCCCTGCTTCAAAAATAAAAAGACTGGGGATGTAACTCACTGGTAGGATGCTTGCCCAGGATGGGCATGACTCTGGATTCAGTCTTAGCACCACAAGAGGGGTCAGAGTAGGGGCACATCTAGCATATCACATAAAATCATCTGTTCTTACCTAAGCTTGAAGGCCAAAATCTGTGACATTTGCCAGTTTCGTCAAAAGAACATGCTAGCTTTCTTTAGAACGGAATGATTTTTCTTCCTAATTAAGTAGAATATGGACACTTTTAATTGTGAAACAGAAGCCTCCATATAGTTCTGGAGAGAAAATAATGTGTAACATTTCAGAAATTCTGGCTTGAGTTGCCTGGACCTTTTACCTAGTCAAGGAGTAATTTCCACAGAAAACTTTAGAATGATTGGTTATGCTTGCCTCCTAGGTTCTAAGCTCCAAACTCATGCCAACAGCTGACGATGACATGGCAAGAAGCTGTGCAAAATCCTTCTGTGAGAACTTCCTCAAGGCAGGCGGCTTGAGGTATGTGAACTGCTGCAGAAAATGAGTATAGTTCTATCAGTTAATTTCCCTGTGCTTCTTCTCAACAAGGTATATGTGGGTTATAATTACAATAATGATGTTTCAGTCCTTTAGAATATTTTAATTCATTTTATGACTTGGCTATTTAAAAAGTTAGAGAAACGTGTCTCTTGCACCTCTTGTTAGGGTAAGTGTAGAGATGAGGAAGCCATATCTGTTTCTTTTGAGTCTCCCATTTAAGGTGAATTTGATTCCCAGTAATCCATGTTGTGTTAGGCATCCCTGACAGGGTTGTAAAGATAACTTAGACATTATCTTTGGCTTTGAGAGGCTTGTGGTTTAACAAAGAGTAGCAAGCAGCTAGCGAGCTATCTTACCTTAAATGGAGGCAGGTAAAAAGTGCTGAGGGAAGGAAGGTACAAAAGCAGTGGTTAAATTTCTGGGACAATAAGGTTAGTAAACACTTAACACAAAGTGACCCTTGAGCTGGGGATAGAGAAAAATTCCTAGCAATTCCCAAGGTCAGTAAGGAGGGAAAGGGAACTCTCAGCCAGGGTGAAAGGCAGGATGAGTGAAACATGAAGGTGTTTCTCCTGTTACAGTGACCAAGACCAAGGATACAGGAGAGAAATGCAGAAAAAAGGCCCTCTGGCAAGGAGTGAAGAGCAGTTTGAAGCTTGAGCAGAGAATAGTTGGAGGAATTCCTCTGTGGAAGTCTGGTAGGGAAAAGGAGGAGCTGGGCTAGGACATTTTGAGGAGATATAGGGGAGAGGAAAATGAGGACTAAAATAATTCCCACACAGTGGAAGGTCTGGTACATGTGCACAGCTTTTTTATTCAGTTCTTTAGAAGTGTTAGGAAAAACTTTTCAGATTATACAGACATCTACAGATTTGTGATAATGAAGACATACTTTTATACTTACTTGTGTATGTTAGTTAATTGGTGTGGCAGGTATTGTTTTAAGCTCAGGGGCAGAACAGTGTACACATTAGACAAAGTCCATGTCTTCACAAAGCTTGTGGTCTTTCAGAAGGAAGAGACAAATAACTATGTGTCTGGTGGTGATCAAGGAATATAGAGAGAAATAAAAGAAGGAAGCTGGGATAAAGAGCATTGTGGTTTTAATAGAAGGATCAGGAAAAGCTTCACTGATGGGGTGAAGTTTTACATTACAAAGATCTGAAGTAGATGAGGGTGAGGCCTGTAGGTAGGTACAGTAGCGGGGACAAAGCTCTCCAGAGGAGCAGCCAGAGTATTTTTCTGCAGAGGCCACAGGAAGCTGAGTGAGTGAGACACAGAGCTAGGATGTGACATTGTACACATCCCAGAGGTTAAGGTGTGCAGCACCTATGGGCTACTGTACAGATGCTGCCTTTTTTCCATATAGG
The DNA here is from genome assembly GCF_012274545.1 of Fukomys damarensis. NCBI lineage: Eukaryota > Metazoa > Chordata > Mammalia > Rodentia > Bathyergidae > Fukomys > Fukomys damarensis. Next base: position 32,942,614 of record NW_022900935.1, on the reverse strand, counting down.
AAACCACTGAAGGGTTGTGTGCAGATGGGTACCGTGATCTGACTCACATTTTAGAAAGTTCACTGGTTGAATGTTTTTGAGAATAAGTTTGTCAGGTAAAGAGGCAAGAGTGGAAATGAGGAACAGTTCAAAAGCAGGGTGGACCTAAAAACAGGTTTGACTAAATACTCCAGGTCTTGATATATTTTTGAAGTGATAGTTCTACAAATACCATGATAGTATTTGTTCAGTGAACTCAGAGCAGTTAGTGAGAAGGGGAACTGTATGATCAGTGTCCTAAGTGTCTTCTTGGCTAAGCCAGGAGTCTTAATTGTAACAAACCAGGAACATTATATTTATCATGGGAAATGGTTGCATGGTTCATTTATATGTAAGGATCTTATAAAAAGTAGCCAAGAACATTTATGAACCAGTTGTGTTAATTGTAGAAATTTTCTATGAAAAAATAAGAAGTCTTTATATACTGCTTTTTTTTTCTTTCTTCAAAGTTTGGTTGTAAATGTCATGCAAAGGGATTCCATCCCATCAGAAGTAGACTACGAGACCAGGCAAGGTGTTTATTCCATCTGTCTGCAACTTGCCAGGTATGTAAACCTTTTTACTATGTTAGCTTCACAAGGCAATGCGTGACTTTCTTTTTCTTTCTAAATCATATCATTCTCAATGTTTGAATATCATTTTTGAATGACCTTGAATAAGTCCATCTTTTTCTTTTTAAGATTTTTACTTGTTGGACAGACAATGCCCACATTATTAGATGAAGACCTCACCAAAGATGGCGTAGAAGCACTTGCTTCTCGTCCATTCCGAAATGTCAGCCGGCAGACAAGCAGACAGATGTCCTTATGCGGTACTCCGGAAAAGTCATCCTATCGACAGTTGTCAGTATCAGATAGGTCTTCTATCAGGGTTGAGGAAATCATCCCTGCTGCTCGAGTCGCAATACAAGTAAGTCATTGGTTTATTCAAGAGTTAGTAAGTACCTCCTACTTAGAGGACCCTGCTCGGGAAAAGGGACTCTGGATATAAAAATAATGAAGACAAGAATATTATTTTCAAGGAATTTATGATAAAGAGCTAGCTCAGAAATAAAAAAATCAAAGTAGAAGAGTATTGTAAAACTACAAAGGCAAAATGCTACGTGGGCCTTCACAGTAAGTGGAATGATTCCTTCACCTGTGTGGTCAGGGGTGATTTTTGTGCTGGAGGTGGTGTCTGAACTGGTCTTGAAGACAAGATGTGGTTTGAACATAGAGAGTGGAGACTTGTCCATGGAAAAAGAAGAGCAGAAGCAAAGTTAGAAACAAAACCAAACCTTGTGTGTAAGGTCACACTCACTGGTTAGTCCACAGAGGCCAAATTGTAGTGTGTGGGAACGGGAAACTGCAAAAAACAAATTGGTAAAGCGCCAGTTGAAGCTAGATAAGAGATAAGAGAGTTTTTGTCTTATAGATGACATACTAAAAGTCTGAACAGTGTGGTAGCATGAAAAAAGCTGTCCCTTTGAATAATCTTGAAGGGAAAAGGGTCTCACAAAACCAGAGCTACAGATGTCCATGGTATAGTGTTTGTATACTACTGCCTTTTCTCATAACACTTTGCTCACTTCTTTAGACTATGGAAGTAAGTGATTTCACTTCTACTGTGGCTTGTTTCATGAGATTATCATGGGCTGCGGCTGCGGGACGACTTGACCTCGTTGGGAGTAGCCAACCAATTAAAGAAAGTAATTCTCTGTTTCCTGCTGGAATTCGAAACAGACTCAGCAGTTCAGGTACTGATTTCAAAGGGACCGTAATTAACTGTAAGAGTTACCTACAGGTAGATTTTTCAGAATCACAAAAAGGGGAGAGCTTTTGCTGTTGCTTTTGAGCATGTGTAAAAATTCATCAGGCTTAGTATTTCCACACATCACTGTGTGTATGTCATAGTTTAGGAGAGAAAGCATTTATCCCCCCCCACTTATTGTGTGCAGCATTTAATGAGCATTACAATCCATCTGGTCAGCACAAACGAACACATACATCCCTAACAGCAATAGTCAAAAGTGGATTTCAAATCCACATCAATACTCTGTACTGATGCTATTTCAGATGTCTACCAAAGCCAACAAATGCTGCTTTTTTCATACTTGAATGTTCCCAATTAAGGTATCAGTTAATAGTGAATTTCTTATGACAAGAACACAATAATGCTTTTTAAAATTTCGAGAGAACTTTCATGTATGTAAGAGTACAGATCAACAGGTTTTCCAGTAATACTAAGATTATTGATTGGAATAAGTATATTTTATGAAAAAAAAAGTTTACAAAGGATATTAAATAAGGATAACCTATTGAGAGTTTCCCTGGTCAATAAGGCATTAGTAATAGTTTACCAAGAATTATGCATAAAGTTTATCACAAAACAGCATTTATGTTTATAGAAATTTATATATTTTTACAGAGCGTACTTTTACAAATATAATAACCTAATATTTTGGTGTTTCCAAATGAAAGTAACTAAACAGTAATAAATTATGCATGTATGTTATTATATCAAAATATGTGTACATGCATATATATTAGAAAAAAATGTAGTTTTGTACAGTTACAGCCAAACTAGCTAAGCCAGCCTAAACAGGAGTTTATACTAGTTTAAAATATTTTTTTAATTTAGAAAATTACAAAAGAACTGAAATAAATGACCATTAATATGACTGAATGGAAGTCATTTCTTTTTGTTTACGAGAAAGCACTTATAAATGCCTAGAATAAATGGAGGAAAAAATAGAACAGGTTTTACCTTCCCTAATCATGTCATGAAGCCAGTAATTGGAGATAACAAAAATTCATCTAGAATTCTGACCAGAAAACAGTTCTTTTCTTGCTTTGACAGGTTATTTTCTGTTGGGCCTTTGTAATACTTTATCACTTAGCTTTGTGTGGTTTTCCCTGCTCTGTGTCTTTAGTAAGAGATTAAGAGCTTAAGAGTAAAAAAAAAAAAAAAAAAAAAAGTTTTAAAAATTAGGATATGTAGTAAAATGAAGTGTTAAGTGAACAGTGTTTTTAGGGCTTTAACCCATTGACACCAAATTACAAGATTAAAAACCATTTCTGATAATTCAGAAAGTTCCCTCATGTTCCATAATTGCACTATTGTTTTTGCCACCTGAAATGGTTTTGCCTTCTAAAGGCATTTTGAGTTCCTGCAAATATGTTTTAAGTACAAAGCAGTTAGGGTGTTTCAGGTGCACTGAATCTCTTTGTAATGCTCTAAGTCATTTTATTTCTCAGACAAACATGCTTTCTTGACATATTTAATGTTACCTAAGGATTCTGGGTCATATATAAAGGATATCAGGCCGGGGATTTAGTTCAGTGGTTCTGCTGCCTGCCTCAAAAGTGCAAAGTACCAAGTTCGGTCCCCAGTATCAAAAAAAAAGGATATTAAAGTACTGCACAGTACCTGTAGGATCCATGGTAAACATCTGTGTTCTACTTTTAGGAAGCAATTGTAGCTCTGGAAGTGAAGGAGAGCCAGTAGCCCTGCATGCAGGAATCTGTGTCCGGCAACAGTCTGTGTCCACCAAAGACTCACTGATTGCTGGAGAAGCTTTGTCTCTTCTTGTTACATGCCTGCAGCTTCGGAGCCAGCAACTGGGTAGGAGGAGTAGGCTTATTTCAATTAATCTCTGTTGGGAATTACTTACATTGCTTCATAGATAAGATCCTATTAATAGAAGTGAAAGGACGGGGAAAGTTGGCATGTGGATAGGTAAGGAATAATGCTAGAATTGATCATTCTGAAGAAGTGTTTATCAAGCATCTTTTGTTGTTTGAGGTTCTACTGGAGGTGTTGCAGGAACATATCTGCCCTCCGGGAACTTACTCTTTAGCCGAGGAATTAAAACAACCCAAATTGCTAGTTCATAAATTGTATAATCAGAATTATATATTGATTCCCAGTAACTATTACTAGAAATTTCAAAATTTAAGACTTTTCCCTTTTCCCTTTATTATTGGCTTCAAGAATTAGGGCTAATGCTAATCATTCTTCAGCACTAGAGCACTTGGGGCTCAGTGCCTCTTTCTCCACTCTGCACTCATGCTCTTGTGGATTTACCTGATGTCACAGCTTAAATTCTGTCTAGATGCTGACAGCTGATGACACCTCAGCCTGAATCTGTGCCCTGGACTGCTGCCCTGACATCTCCACTGGGTTATCAAGTAGATATCCCAAGTGTAACCTGTCCGGAACGGAATTCCTGTCTTGCCCATCTCACTCAAGAGTTTTCCTAATTTAAAGGCAGTTTCAACCCTCTAGTCACTCTGGGCAAAAACCTTGGAGTCAACTTTGATTGTTTTTTTCACACCCTACTTCTAGTCAGCCAGCCTATTTTCTTTCCAGACCAGTGTAGATTCCACCCTACATTTCATTTGCGCTGTTGGTACTTCTGGCGTGCCATCATTTCTTACTTGAATTATAGCAGGTGCCCTCACTAATCTCCCTGCTTCTGCCCTGACAGTTTATTTTCCACACAGTAACCAGAGTGGACCTTCTAACATATAAGTCAGGTGTGTCACTCCTTAAAAAACCTTCCAATGGCCTCTCAGTTCACTCAGTAAAAGCCAAATCCTTCTCACGGTCTTCACTTTCATTCCACTCGCTGTCCTTCTGCACCTGGGCCTTGTACTCTCCCCTCACTTACTGGCCTCTGTACTATACCAACCTTCCAGACATTTATACTGCCTGTTTTACCTTTCTGGTGGATTCTTTCCCCATCACTTCAGTTAGCTCTCCCTTTCTTATCTCATGCAAATCTTTGTTTATGTATCTTCTAGGTGACATTTTCCCCAGACCACCTTTTTTAAAAAACTACAGCCCTTCTTTTGCTGTAGGACTGCTGTGCCTTCTTCTGTACATCTTACTTTTTCTTTTCTGTAGCATTTATCTTTTATAATATACAGTATAATTTACTTATTTATCATTTTATTGCTATTGTCACCTCAACTAATCTTTAACTTCCATAGAAAGTTCTGTCCATTGTTTCCTGTTGAATCTGCAGTGCCCAAATGCAGCCGGGTATGTAGGAGGCCCACAGTAATACATAGCCAAGAATGCAGTCTTGGCTACTTCACTTTAAAACATTGTACCAACACGGAGGAGCCCTCGTTGTAGTTGTTACTACTGATTTCACACTGCTAGTTTCATTGAATTGGTGATCATTATATATTGTATTTGGTATTATACTCAAGTTAATTACATAAACCAAAGTAAAGTTAATCAAGATAAACAGACAAAATTAGACATTCATGGAACATTAAAATAGTGTCTAAATTATTTTCTCTGAACAAAAATGCCTGAGAAAGATAAGAATTATGTCATTATGAAATTGCTTCAAAAACCTATGCCATACTCTTAATTTGATTTTCCTAAAATTGTTTAGAAATGTTTTCAAATCAAGATAAAAAATTGTGACTTCCCTCCAAGCTGTTATGTGTATTTTATGTGGGGGTACATTTTTTAGTCACAAGTATTAATAGTTTATCAAAGCAAGACATGTTTATTCTGTACCTTCGAGGCACTATGCTAATTGTGGGGTACAAAGGTGATTAAGGTATTACTCCCTGAGCACCTTAAAATTTCATGAGGTAAATGGAAAGACATGGAAGCAATTGCAGAAGATGGAGTTGTATTCCATCTAGAAAGAAAACATAAATTTCTGCTTGTGCTCAAGAAATTATCCAAAATTTTGAAAAAGCATTATCTAATATAGTACCCTCTCTCCCATTCTCCATGTTCTTATCATTAGCATCCTTCTATAACTTGCCCTGTGTTGCTGATTTTATCATTGATATTCTGCTTGGATCACCAAGTGCTGAGGTAAGGATTATCTACAGTACTTGTAGAAAAATATCCCTTTGCTTCCATTCTGTTGTGAGCTATGGTAGGTAGATACCTGTAACATTGTGGGGAGGATGGAAGGAATGGCATTCATCCTTCTGAGGGAGTCATGCAGTGGGACCATGGGCCATTTCTTAAAACAGAGACCATTTGGGCTATACTGCCCAGCCTTCTGCCACCCTCTCTGCATACCACCAGAAGGTATGAGACTAACATATGGCTAAGTGATGTTTGCTTATAGCATCCAGAATGTTCCAGCCAGTGTTTAGTACCCACAGCTTACATGAGTAGCTGGCAGTAAACATCAACATGTCGGTCAAAATCAGGAAGACCATCTTTAAGCCGTGAACTTCCTGTTATATAATTCTGACTTTTTTTTACATGACCTCAAAAATACACTTTTTAAACACTTGAAAAAGAGTTTTGCTTATGTTAATTATAAACATACTGATTAGAGCAGAATAGTAGGTTAATTTGTGAAATTAGTTCCCAAGCTATGCTTGTTTGTAATTAGCACATTGATTCATTGTCATCTTTACCATTAAAAATTGGAACCTTGATACCTTTCTAGTGTCCTTCAGTAACTTCAGTGAAGAGTGTGGACTTTGGAAGAAATCACCTGTAAGCACCTCTAAAATGTTGACTGACATGCAGTCTTTGTCACCTATCTCGTAATTACAGATCCGCCGTGTCGCCTGTGACCAGCTATACACTCTCAGTCAAACAGACACTTCTGCTCATCCAGATGTGCAGAAGCCAAATCAGTTCCTTCTAGGTGTCATTCTCACAGCTCAGCTGCCTCTCTGGTCCCCAACTAGCATCATGAGAGGAGTCAATCAGAGGTATGTATAAAATATGTAGAACTCCCATTACATAGAGAGAAAGAATGAGTAATGATATATTGCTCCCCCGGATTCCATAGGCACTATTGAGATGCCAGAAGAACTTCTCTGTTGTTCTAACATTTGGGCCCTGAAGGAAGGTGTTTGTGTTTTTCTCCTTATGCTAGACAAGAGGGTGAAACAGTGCCAGACTTTCTCCATCTTCTCCAGCTCCCAGTCCCCCTCATCCCAGAAGGAAAGTTGAGTTTACCTAGTTGGTGAGATCCTGAAGTTACTTGAGTCAGATCACTGTAAAAGTCACACTGACTTTGTCCTCTGGTAATCATTTCTTGGTCCTGTGTCTAGAGATAGCCGGAGTGTCCTTCTGGCTTTCTACCTTGATTTTTTACATACTTGATCATATAAGGAAGCTTATGATCTAGGCTTACAGGGTGACTTAGGTAAGTCACTGTACCTGTGCAGGCCAGCCTACATCAGTCAAGGCTAGATCTTTGATCCAGTCCCAGGGTGACATTGACCCCAAATTTATGCCGCTTTATCCAACTCAGCTTTACCAGACAGCCCCTGCTGTGGAGCTAATAAGAAACCATGGAGCTTTGTGAACTCAGCATCTCCTTTCGTTTTATATGTGCTTCACAAATTAGAACCTTAGAGGGGAAGAGACCATAGAGTTGCTATAAACTCTTAACATGTAAGCATCCAAGCCCAGTTTTTTTAACATAATAAAGTAATGTAATGTAATAAAGACATAACAAAATTTACCATTATACCTGTTTTTAGATACTCTGCAATTCAGTAGCATTAAGTACACACACATTGTTGTGTAACCATTACCACCCACTGTCCATTTCCACAACTTTTTCATCATCCCAGTCCGACACTCTGTGTCTATTGAATAATATTTCCCATTCTTTTCACCTACCCAAAACCCTGGTACCTGCTGTTCTGCTTTCTGCCTCTGTGCATTTGACTACTCTGGGTACTTTGTATAAGTGGAGCCATACAATAGCTGTCCTTTTGTGTCTGGCATATTTCTATTATGGCCTCGAGGTTCATACACATCATATGTATCATGATCTCCTTTAAGGCAGATTGGTGTTCTGTTGTACATATAGGCCATATTTGTTTATCCATTCAACTGGAGAGGAATATTTGAGTTGTTTCTACCTATTTTGAATAATACCCTATGAATGTGAATGTACAAGTACTGTTATCTCGAGTCCTTGCTTTCAGTTCTTTGGGGTAGATAATCCGGGAGCAGAATTGTCAGATTGTACAATAATTCACTGTGTGTGGTTTTTTAAAAAAAATTTTTTAAGCCAGGTGTGGTGGCACATGCCTGTAATCCCAGCACTCAGGAGGCTGAGGCAGGGAGATCACTGTGAGTTCGAGACCAGCCTGGGCTACATAGTAAGTTCCAGGTCAGTCTCAACTACATAGTGAGACCCTGTCTCAAAAAACAAAAAACCAAAAAAAAATTTTTTTTTTTTAGTTCGTTTTGGGTTGTTTTGTTTTTGAGGTGTCGCCGTTTCCAATGTTTTACTTTTTACATTTTCCACCCTTTACACCGTTTTACTTCCCTGCAGCAGTACACAGGGGTTTTCTACATCCTAGCTAATAAGACTTGTTTTCTGGAGGTTTTTTATGATTGTTGTTTTGTGTTAATAATAGCTGTCCTAGTGGTTTATTTGGAGAAGTATCTCTTAAAGATTTTTACCCATGTTGTGTTGTGTTGTGCTGTGTTTTGTTACTAGGGATTAGACCCAAGGCCTTTGCTCTAAGCTGTATCTCCAGTCCTTTTTTATTTTGAGATAAGGTCAGCCTGATTCACTAAATTATCCGAGCTGGACTTGACTTGAATCCTCTTACCTCAGGCTCCCAGAGTGCTGGGATTAAAGGCACGTACCACCATGCCCAGCTCTCAGTTTTTGAATGGTGGTATTTTGTTGATCTTTATATGTATCTCTAGTGTTGATTCTTTATCATATTTATATTCTCTCATTCTGCATGTGACCTTTTCACTTTCTGGATAATGTCCTAAAGACACACAAATATTTTAAATTTTGAAGAAATCAGGTTTATCTACTATTTTTCCTTTTGTTGATGATACTTTTGGTGTCATACCCAAGTAATAATCACCAAATTCTATGTCGTGAAGCTTTTCCATTATGGTTTCATTTAAGGATTTTATAACTAACTCTTTTGCACTAAAGAACATTTAGGTGTTTGACCCACTTTAAGTTTTATAAATGGTTTAAGATAGGAGTTTTAACTTCTTTTCCATGTGAATGTCTAATTTTCTCAGCATCATGTTTTGAGGACAGTCTTTTTCCCCATTAAATGGTTTTGGCATCTGGTTGTATATATTTGACTATATATGTGATGATTTGAGTCATTTCTCTTTCTTTGGTCTATATTTGCCTTTTGTTTTTATTTTTTTCCAGTACCAGGAATGTTCTATATTTGTCTTTGTGCCATTTGGGGCGGGGAGTAGTAGGGGGGATCAAACTCAGGACCTTGCATTTGCAAGGCAGGCAGTGGCACTGCTGAGCTAAATCCCTGGCCCTTTATGCCATGCTTTGATTACTGTAGCACTGTAATAAATTTTAGAAGGAGGATATGACTTCTCCAACCTTATTCTTTTTTCAAATTTGTTTTGGCTGCTTGGGGTCCCTTGAGATGCCACATGAATTTTGAAATGGGTTTTTCCATTACTGAGAGTGTTGCTGAAATTTTTATAGGGGCTTGTCTGTAGAAGACTTTGGTACTGATATCTCAACAAAATCTATCCTAATTAATGAACACAAGATGTCTTTCCATTTATATGTCACCTTTAATTTCTTTCTGCATTAAGTTTGCTGTGCAAGGCTTTCATTTACTTGATTAAGTTGATTCTTAAGTATTTTGTTCTTGATGCTGTTCTAAATGAATTTGTCTTGATATCTTTTTTAGATTGTTCATTGTTAGTGGAAAAATGGAACTTGTTTGATTTTTTTTTTTTATCCTTCCACTTTGCTAAATTTATTGATTCTAATATAGTTTTCTGCAGAACATCAGGATTTTGTGTATTTAAGATCATGTCATCAGCAAATAGAGACTATTCTACTTTTCCAATTTGGGTGCCTTTCTTTCTTCTCCTTGGCTAGTGGAAACCTTCAGACCCCTATTGAGTAAAGGTGAGGGCGGGTATCCCGTTCGCTGTTCTCAGAGAAAAAGCTTTCAACCTTTCACCATTGAGTGATGTTAGCTGTGGGTCTTTCACAGATGGCCTTTATCATATTGAGATAGCTACCTCCTGTTCCAAGATTGTTCCATGTTTTTATCACCAAAGGGCATTAAATTTTGTCAGATGATTTTTCTGCATCTTGGGATGATTTTTTTTTTTCCTTTCTCTCCATTAATGTGGTATTAGTAATTTTTCATATGCTGGAGCACCCTTGTATTCCAGGAGTCTGTCCTGCTTGTTTGTGGTATGCAGTCCTCTTAAGTGCATTGCTGAGTTTGGTTTGCATGGATGCAGATTTGCATCAGCATTCATAAAGGGCAGTGGCTCTGTGGTTTTCTCATCGAATCTGTTTCTAGCTTTCATAGAGTAATGCCAGCCTTGTGAAAGTTAGGAAGTGTTATCTGGACTTCCCCTTCAGTGTTTTTGCCGAGTTTGAGAAAGATTGGAATTAGTTTTTAAATGTTTGGCATCATGATGTACTAGCACAGTCATCTCGTCCAAAGATTTTCTTTGTTGGGAGGTTATTATTACTGATACTTCTCCTTGCTAATTATGGGTCTACTCAGATTTCCCTTTTCTTTTTCTTTTTCTTTTTTTTTTTTTGTACTGGGGATCGAACTCAGGACCTTGATCTTACGAGGCAGGCAGCAGAACCACTGAGTGAAATCCCCAGCCTCTTCCCTTTTCTTTATTTTTATAAAATCAGTAGTAATGTTACCAGTTTCATTTCTGAGTTTAATAAATTTAGCCTTTTATTTTAGCCTGTTGAACTAAAAGTTTCTCAATTTTGTTGAATTTTTAAAGTTATTTTTTTAAGATTCAGTTTAATAAAACTAAATTTTAAGAATTTGATTAATATTAAATTCTTAAAGCATTGGAAAGGAAACAGCATTAGATGAGATTAATAACATCAGATAATCTCTTCTAAAAATATATTGAATGTAGAGCTGTTTAATTTCATATAAACTTATTTGTTTTTGCATAAAATTATGTATCACCACTTTCTTTAATGCCCCACATTGGTATATGTTTAGTAATTATCATGAGCTGTGTACCAGACAGCTTGTTTATGTTTATCTTTTAATCTTCAGAATACCAAAATGAATTTGGCCCTTTTATTATCTCCATTTTTTATAACCATAATTTTTGGTTCATTATATATTCTTGCCATTAGTACATGCTTGAGCCTTTTATATATATATTTGTGTATAAACTTACATGCTTATTTCTAGTACTATAATAGCATTTTAGAAATTTGAAAGCTGAGAGAAGTGAAATTGTTCATGGACAGCCCACTTTAAGTAGAAGAATGAGGACTAAAACCATTCTATTGTCATTTAAATACTTGTGCTGTTAATCACTGTAATTGTAGAAAAAGTACCTTTGATCACTTTACATAATCCTCCTCATACTTTGCTTTATTCTTCCTCGTGTTTGTCATCACTTGACGCGTGTATATATTTTATTTACTGTCTTGTCTCCCTTGTTCCTTTGTTCATCATTTCCCTACAGTTCTAGGCATTTGTAGGTGTTTAGGAGGCATTAGTTAATATTTCAGTGAACAGATGGAATCATTGCATATATAATTTTAAAATGTTGATAAATTAAGCAATTCTTTCTCTTCATGCTATTATTCTTGTATTACATCTTTATTAGCAAAATCATTAATATGATCCATGCTAAAATATAGAACTTAAATCAATTTAAAAATAGCAGTTTTATGCTTAGGAAAATCTTATTTGATTATGTTATGTTTTTTTTTTTTTTAAATGCTCTTCATTTTCAAATCAGCTTCTTTTTAGTAACTGAAACCTATTTATTTTTTAGACTATTATCTCAGTGTATGGAGTATTTTGACTTGAGGTGCCAGTTATTAGATGATCTGACAAGTAAGTAAATGTCTAAATTTTGTTTGGGGTAGAAGTGTATAAAAGACAGTCAGGTTGACCTTGCTGAATCTAACTTGTATATCTCACGTGTAAATGAGATTATAATCATTGTTGAAAGTGATTTTTTTTTTTAAATGGCATATACATCATGCATCAATGAGGTCCTCTTCTGTTACATACACAACCATTACTGTATTGAAATTTGTTCATTTTAAAAATTGTCAAAGTTTCATATTTTAATTATATTAATGCAAAATTATTATGAAGGATCTTTTTAGTATAATTCTGACAGTTAAAGATTGATCATTGGAGGAAAGATGGGATATATTAAAGCATGTTTATATTAGAAGTCATTTAATTAGATGAATTCATTGTTAGGAATTCTTTTGAGTTGAGATTTTAATCATCTGTGTTTATTCGTAAATAATACAAAGATATATTGGAATGCTCCGTGTAAATTTTAGTTGTTCAAATAAAGAGCTGGTTTATTCCCCATTCTTTTCCACAAGAATTTGCCATAGTTTAAAGGAAATAAAATGAAAATCAGGATGAACAGGGCTGGGGCTTTAGCTCAGTGGTCTACCAACACCTGCCTCTCAAGCTCAAGGTCCTGAGCTCGATCTCCAGTTTCCAAAAAAAAAAAAATCAGGATGAAGAAAAACACTAATCAGAAAAGAATAACCTCATTTGTACATATACAGGCTATAAAGTCCTATCGGTTTTGAAGTTCCTAAATGCCAAAGATAAAAGGGAAACTTTGTGTTTTGTTGTAATCAATACTCTAGTATTTTGACTCTATGGGGAGAAATTCTTTTTTCTTTGTAAATGATTTTTCCCCCCTTTTAGCTTCAGAAATGGAACAGTTACGAATTAGCCCAGCTACCATGCTTGAAGATGAAATTACTTGGCTGGATAACTTTGAGCCTAACCGCACAGCTGAGTGTGAGACTAGTGAAGCAGACAACATCTTATTGGCGGGACACTTGCGGCTCATTAAGACCCTTCTTTCACTCTGTGGGGCAGAGAAGGAAATGCTTGGTAACTATTGCTTCATTTTACCATGTGGCAGAATGCCTTAGTTCTCAGTTGTTGCTGTACCTTAGTGTATAATTGGGGCAGTAAGATAAGATAGTTGCCAAATGTTCCACTGAAAATTTACCCTTCGGGAATAAGAAATTGTCTACAATTTTAGAGGCTAGCAAACTTAAGATGTATTTTACCTTTGTCAGTATACCACATAGAGAATTTTATAGAGTTCAAAATGGTTCAATTACAAAATTTTTTGTTTGTTTGCATTTTTTGTTATTGTTCTGCTTTGTTTTGTGAGATAAGGTCTTGCTATGTAGTTCAAGCTGTCCTTGAGCTCCTTATGTAGCCCAGGCTGACCTGGAATTCAGAGCAGTCCTCCTGCCCTCAGCACCCCCAAGTGCTGGGATTATAGGAGTGCATGTGCCATCACTCCTGGTTTATAAAACTTCTTAATACCAAGATAATTTAAGTAGATTTGTTTCTTTTTGCTGATATGCACATTACATACCGTCTATTATATATCTTTTAAGGATGATTCTAATCTGAGGTGACCCTCAACCACTGCATCCCCAGTGCCAGGGTACACATAAGATTGTCCTGGGTTCCAAATGTAATCTGTGAAAGCATGTCCCATGTTATAAATTATATCCAGACAACAAACCAAAAATTAACTATTACTTTTATAATACAAATAAAGTTCCGTAAAATCTTCTTGGCTACAGGGGATACATAGAAAAGAGTGATTCTTAACCAGGAAGAGAAGGGCACATCATTTTTACGTAAAGAAGGCAAGACTTTAAAGGTTTCATAAACCTTTGTGGACTCCCCTTTGCTGAGAGTGAGAGTTGGTTATTCATTCAACCTATTCTGCCTTGTGGTGTTGACATGACATCTGTCTTTCCAAGGTGAAAGCTTAACTCCTTTTGCTGTATCATAGGCTCATAAAGAATAGCTCCCTCACTTGTCCATCTTGGTACCCTGTCCCCTGCCCCTTCCACTCCACAGAGCATTGCCCCCTAGGAATCACTCAAAAACTATGCATTCAACTGGGTGCACTGCAGATGGGTGGGCTTTGGGTGCTTTTGCTACACCTGTAGGAAAGTGCAAGAGAGGGTCTTTGAATTAAAACTTGTGTTCATCCTCAATGTGAATGTTATGCTCTATTCCAGGTTCATCACTCATTAAACCATTGTTAGATGACTTCCTTTTCCGAGCTTCTAGAATTATTTTAAATAGTCATTCTCCAGCTGGCAGTGCCGCCATCAGTCAACAGGACTTTCATCCAAAGTATGGAAAATGCACGTTGTGTTCAGTTTTGGTAAAAATTCTAATTCAAAACTTTAGTCCAAAAGGATTTTCTTAACCTGGAGTTGTCCTCCATCTTGTGAGTCTTTGTGTCCAAGATATGATGTACTGTGTAAACAAATGCACATGAAGATGCTTAGTAAAGCCAGCCTGGCCTGTAGTAAGCACAGAGCAGGTGTGTTGGTACCATTATCATCATCGGAGTGGAAAAATGAATACTAATGTGGCTAACTTGGTCAGTGACACATTCCAGGATAAATGAAAGTTGTGAGAGTTGTGTCCAGGGGCTGGGAATGTGGCTCAGTTGCAGTACCTGCATAGCTTAGTATGCATGAAGAACTGGGCTCAATGCCCCAAGTGTCCCAAGTCAGTAGGGTAGGCTCCAAGGGAAGTCTTCAGGGTTACTTGGAAGAAAAGGATACGTGCTAAAATACACAAACTTTGTGTTTGACTGTGTTCTGGTAACTGTGACTGCTAGTGATTTGTCACAGTTGTAATTTTGGAATCAAATTTTGTAGTAGTTTTTATAGGTAGAAATTCAGTTCCTTTGTGGGTTGATCCTATTTAAGTGACATTTGTGCTCTTGGTGATGGAGTAGGCAGCCATAACCTGCTATCTAATTTGCTGTGAATCCAATTTAAGAACATGAAAACCAAAGTTAACTGAGTAGTATTAAAAAAAAACTGAGGACTTAGTATTTACAGTGAAAAAAGTTTTGATGTAATTTCAGTATTTGTATAGGCAAGGCATAATAAACAATATTTATCGTGTATATATTTCTCTATGTAGAGTATTAGTAAATTAGTGTGGTGAAGAGCTTCATTGGAACTCTTGGATTGTCCTGCAGTCCTCATTCCTGCCCCAGTCTTGTTTTAGGTTTAGCACTAGGTCCGTGGGTATCTAATTAAAGCAGTAGAAATACATGAGTATTTTGATTTTCAGTAAACATTTAAAAAACTTCAATTTTAGTGAAATTTGTATTGGTAACTCCTTCCTTTTAAGGTAGTACTTTGATGCAGACTTTTTTGTTACTTGTTTATTTTGCGGGGGGGATAACTAGAGATTGAACCCAGGACCTTTGTACTAAGCTACAACCCCAGCCCTTTATTTCTTTATTACTTATTTTGAGACAGGATTTAATTAAGTCGCTAAGTAGCCCAGACTGGGCTTGAACTTGGGATCTTCCTGCCATGGCCTCCCAGAGTGCTTACAGGCATGTGTTATCACACCTGTATTACTTCCTAAATCATGTACAGTGCCTCAAATAGAAAAGGAAACATTTTGTTTCAACCTTTCCCAGTGTGCTGAATGATGTCCACTTAATCATAGTCTCTTCCACCCATTTCCCACTAAAAGCTTAAAGCAAGAAAATAGATTTAAAATACATAAAACTCATTTGAGAAGTGTTGCTGTTCTTACATTACAATAACAGAACAACTTCTTTAGCTCATTTCCCTGCACCCCCGGTACCAGGGATGGAACTCAAGACCTTGTGTTTGTGAGTGATTGTGAGTGAGGCAGGCGTGGTGCCATTGAGCTAAATTGCCAGCCCTTCCCTGCTCATTTCTTACCTGTCCTTTTCAGTCTTTAAGTCTTAGACAAGAAGCAAAAGACAGTGTTGGCTCCATGGCCATTGTCCCCAGTGCCCAATGCAGTGCTTATATCAAGGAGTCCCGCCCCCCTCAACCACCTCCACACTGTGTACAGGGCTTTACTCAGAGGCTGGGTGTCCTCTTTTCTGTGTATCCTTCCCAAACTGTGATCCCTTCAGTAGTGAAGGTTGGCATAGCTTGCAGTAAAGAACACTATCCATGCCAAGGGCCAGGTATGTAGCTCAGCAGCTCCATGCCTGCCTGGCAAGGTCCTGAGTTTAATTCCTGGTTCCCCCAAAAAAAACTTATCTGTGCCCAAAGGCAGGCAATATAGGAAGCTTAGTTTCCTGCAGAATGCTTGCTTGTTATCTTTTATGTTACCTGAAATAAATTGATTTGGAAAGCTGCACATTTCTGTCTGCCTTTTCAGCAAAGTAGTAAGTTCACTCATGTCCTTGAGAATTTTTGATCCTCAAGCACATAAAATATTTATGAATATCTATTCTGATTTGCATAGCTTTCTTTTTCTGCCACTTACTCAAATTTCAAGAAAACATCTGCAAAAATCTTTCTTGCCTACTTTGATTGGAAGATAGTTATTTCCCTGTTGTGTTTATTACAGAGATCTCCAACTCTTTCTCCTCCATTCATCATTCATTCCTTAGATAAGATCACTATGGAGTCATAGGTGAAAGAATTTTGCTACTTAATTTTCAAGCCAAGGAAATATTTAACTATAAACTGTATTTATCTCTCCTGTATTGATAGCATCTAGATTATTCAATTTCTGGCTTAGATTTGATCTATGTTTGAGGAATTGCAGCTCTGATGTTTTTATTTCAGATGTTGACTTAATTAGAAGTTTGAGCAGATTATATTCGGTGTTGAAACTGATTTGAGCCTTTTGTTTTTAGGTGCAGCACAGTGAATAGCCGCTTAGCAGCCTATGAAGTCCTTGTAATGTTGGCTGATAGTTCACCTTCAAATCTTCAAATTGTTGCAAAAGAACTACTTTCTATGCATCATCAACCTGACCCTGCTCTTACCAAAGAGTTTGATGTAAGTTTTCTAAATTGTGATGCACTTACTTTTTATAAAATTATCTTTTAAACATAATTTGAAGATGGCTTGCATTCTCCTAGCAAAAAAGAAAGTCAGTTATATTGTTTTTCTTACTGTGTGAACCTATTCAAATCAACTATAAGCTACATTACCACATGGATACACTCTGGTATAGTGGTATATGGTACCTTTGGGATGGGCATTTTCAAATTGGTCAGTAGTTACACTCAGTGGAAAGTACCATACCAGCCTTTTTTTTTTTTAAGTAGCATTACGCTGGCATAGGGCCAGGCTCTGTCATGACACATTCCATGTTCCCTTGAATTCAACAAAGATTGTAGAATTTACCATATGCTCAGAGGTATATTAAGCTTTTGGAGCTCAAAATCAAAAGAGATGAGCCCAGTTCTTAAGAAGAAGAGAGTTGTGTAGTGGAAAAGACAGGCCCATAAGTAGGTCATTTCAGTTGCATGTGTTGCAGGTGAAGACAGGCATATCTTCAGTGCTCTAACAGGGAGGCACTTCCACCACTGGTGGTGGTGTGTTAAAAAGGTCTTAGAGAAGTTGAAACTTGAAATAGAGATTAAAGACTATTGAGCCAATTGAAGCAGGGTGGGAAGGTCATTCCATTCCAGCAGTGAGAAGAGTATGAGCAGAAGTGTCATGCCATTGAACATCTTAATGTATTGCCCTATTTCCTATTAGTTTTTATTTTTCTCTTCTATTTGTACTTACAGTTTCACATGTAAGTAAGACCCTTTACTATTTAAGTTTGTCTGATTTACTTAACATTATAAGACCTACAGGTTTTTGCTGGCTGGTTGTTATTACATGGGTTACAGATATTATACTTGACTTATGCAGTCTAGCATGAGACCCATACTCCTTTTGTAAGCATATTTCAGTGTCTCGTGACAATACCATTTTCCACTTGGAGAGGTGCCATATTTAGCTTTAGCCAAGATGCCTTTTCTGGACTTTTCCTACCCAGAAAACCATTGTATTCAGATCTGAAGTATTTCAAAATATTTATAAGTGAAATGATAAGTGTTTACCTGTTTGTTAGCTTAATAGAAGGAATTTAATACAGTAATATTGCCTATATTTTTAGTCTTTTTGCTTGGTAAATGCCTTACCCTTGTATCCTGTAAACTCCTGGAGATCACGGACAATGCTCATTTTTGTTCTTGTGCATTCCTGGCACAGTACCTGGAGTGGGTAAACCATTGATAAGTATGTGTTGAATGATAGATGACCACATGCATGGCTACATGAGTTAACAAACACACAGCAGCCATGTGCCGGGTATGTTATGAACAAAAAGACACATTGAGATTACAGTCCTCTCTCATTGTTCTAGAGCTTCAGACAGAGGTACATTGTGACTACATTTCCCAACGCACTGAATGAGTCAGTCTCTTGATTATATCTCTTTTTCCTTTTAGACAAACTAAATCACTATAGTAGAAATGTGCCTGTAGCCAAGGTATTAATTTTCTTCCCTACTTTCTCTTCTTTTTTCCAGTACCTTCCCCCAGTGGACAGCAGGTCCAGTTCAGGGTTTGTGGGGCTGAGGAATGGCGGTGCAACTTGTTACATGAACGCAGTCTTCCAGCAGCTGTATATGCAACCTGGGCTTCCTGAGGTGATTGCCTTCCTTGGTTTTGTTTGGCATGAGAAATAAAATGTGCTTTTCCTGAAAATCATTACTTACTGATTTATTACTTCTTGGGTTGCAAAAGCTGGATATAAGTGGGAGTCATATGTTACTCATAGTCACACATTTTTATAAATCTGATGTTTTAATGCCTTGACCTAATGCAATTTTTTCACTCTATAGGATTTCTCACATTCTGTTTCATAAAATTGCTGTTCTAACAAACATTTTAGTATTTGAGAAATATATAGGCTGTATCACCAGTGTGTTATAATAATAGAGTAGTAGCTTATGGTATGGCAGGTAGTGTTTTGAGAGTTCCATGTATATTGTACTTATTTCTTATAGAGATCTAATACTAGTATTTTTAATTTTTTTCTAGTCACACAAAGAGATGATTTGTTCATTATAATACCAGCTATAAAATATTCAAGCTAAATATATGCAGAAATGTGAACATATCCAACTATGCATTAGCATTCTAAAACACCGTGGCTTTCCTGTGTACATATATCAGGGTTTCCTGTGAAGCTGTTGAGTATTTCTCATTTGATACCTTTCTTTTCTTTTTAGTCACTACTTTCAGTGGATGATGACACAGACAATCCAGATGATAGTGTATTCTACCAAGTACAATCTCTCTTCGGGCATTTGATGGAAAGCAAGTTACAGTATTATGTACCTGAGAATTTCTGGAAGGTATTTCAGCAAGTTTTTGTAGATTTCAGGGTATTAAGATATTTGGGCTTTGAGTACAGTTTTTCCCAGTTGATAATAGATTCTTACCTTTGCTAACTAAGTCTGGGTTAATCCCACTGCTAAGAACCTATTAAAAATGGGGTATACAGCACTTGTTGAAATTGGCACTTGGGAGCTGGGCATTTAGCTCAGTGGCAGCACTGTGCCTGCCTGGCAAGCACAAAGTCCTGAGTTTGATTTCCCAGTACCAAAAAAAAGAAAGAAATTGGCACTTGGTCTCAAATAATTACAATATTGAGTAGTCAGTTCATAATTCGTAGAGATTTGCTAATGTTAATTATTTTAAGTCTTTCTCCTAATTGCTTTTTAGGTTTTTGAAATATTTATTCAAATCATTCCTCTGATTTATTCAAATCAGTCCCTTTTCACTGCTGCCTTTAAGTAGAAAACACCATTTTTGAACATGGCTTTACTTGATTTCACGCAATGGAGTATTACTCTGTTTTCCCAGACACTGGTTAGTTTCTGAGAGAAGCCCCTACTCTGTGGCTGTAGGTCTCACCCTGTATCCACGTGGAGGTTCAGAGATTTATCGTGATTACAGGGACCAGAGAAAAGCATAGATGGCTGAATTTAAGCTTGTCCCACTACATCCTAATAGTGAACTTGGTTTTTAGAAACATTTAAGTGCTTTTTCACATTCCTTTTCTGTTATATTCAGAAGTTACTGCTTTCTCTTAAAAATACATTAAATTCTTCCTGCATAGATTTTCAAGATGTGGAACAAAGAACTCTATGTGAGAGAACAGCAAGATGCATATGAATTCTTTACTAGTCTCATTGATCAGATGGATGAATATCTCAAGGTAATAAGTCTTACTTTCCCTCTAATTCCCCCAGACTCTAATTACAGTGTGAAAACAATGCCTCAGGATTTGCAGTTACTGTGAAATTGACAAGTCAGAAATTTATAGTCACCATCACAGCTGCAGAAGGAAGGGATTTAAACATAACATACAGATTGTTGGAATTATCCATTTCTTCTTAATTATTAATCTAATACATGATAAAGTCCATAATTCTGTACTTGCCCAGACTTGCTCCATAGTAATAACCATTTGTACCTGCATATTCTCAACCATGTGCCCTTGAGGTAGTCTGTCCTCAAAGGAATGCTACACCCCCAGAGAACTGATGGCCCCTGAAGACAGTCTTGGAACTTAGTCTCAGGGAAAGCAGAAAAGGGGACCAGATCAAGAATTTATTTATGATGATACTTAAGATTTCTACCTCTCCCCAGTGAAAAATGTAACAGACTCCCTCAGTGGTTTTACTTCTAAGATTGCCTGTGGCATTGCCAGCCCTGGTTTCTCATCAGTAGGCATAATTTATCCATTTATTTTCTTTAAAATAATTTACAATTGTATAGTATTCTGTCCACAAGAATAAAGAAAAGATTATAGAGTTGCTTCTAAATTGGTACTTGTGGCATGGGAAAGAGGGTTTTAATCATCATAGAGAGTAGTCCTTGTCATCAGGCCTGAATGACCCAGCCCTTCTCTTCTGACTGCATTACTCAGACGTGAGTCTAACAGTGGGTTATTAGCCTTCCATTAATTCGCAGCTGAAACTACCACAGTGGCCCCTTTTATTTTGGTGATTAAATTGAAATCTGTGTTTCCTCTTGGATGTGAAATAACCTATAAGTTTTATGGACATCAATTCAAATTTTAACTTTATATTCCAACAGAAAATGGGGAGAGACCAAATTTTTAAGAATACTTTTCAGGGCATCTATTCTGATCAGAAGATCTGTAAAGACTGTCCTCACAGGTTAGTGAAGTCACTGATACATGAAAATTGATCATCAGTCTGGGGGAGTAGCTCAGTGGTAAATCAGTTGTCTGGCATGCACAGGGTCCTGAGAACTGGGTTGGGGGTGTCATTTTAAATGATTTTATTATGATGTTACAAATTTTGTATTTGTTGATACATCTCTCAGTGGATTTATAAATATTTAATGGATTAAATATAATGTTTTTGGTTTCTATTTGCAGAATTTATTTTATATGTGGCCCTAAGAAAATATTTGTTGAAATTCATAATTTTAAGCAACTTTAAATTACAACTTGGTATTTTTCTTTGATAGTGTACTTTTAAAAGATTGAGGTATATGTTGATTTCACTGATTGGGAATGTAATTCTGTGTTCAGGTTCATGTATCATAGTAAATAAGTTCAGGAATTTTATATTCATGGGTTTTTCTCTCATTTCCTAATCAGGTATGAGCGTGAGGAAGCTTTCATGGCACTCAATCTAGGAGTTACTTCTTGTCAGAGTCTGGAAATTTCTTTGGACCAGTTTGTTAGAGGAGAAGTTCTAGAAGGAAGTAATGCATACTACTGTGAAAAATGTAAAGAAAAGGTATTACATTTGCCTGTTTTAAAAAACAAGCTTAATTTGTTGTTCATGTACCATGTCTTTATTTTATGTAAAATCCGTATTAAGGTCCTGTTTGCTATTTCCATTAGATAGGATCGTTACTTGTTTTAAATGGATGGGAATTTTTTACTAATTATTTGCTGTTTTGTTTTTTCCATCAACATAATTGTTTTTGGCTTTTCTTTAGAGAATAACAGTGAAAAGGACCTGCATTAAGTCTTTACCTAGTGTGTTAGTCATTCACCTGATGAGATTTGGATTTGACTGGGAAAGCGGACGCTCCATTAAATATGATGAACAAATAAGGGTAATTTTTTTCCTTCCTAAAGCCTCCCAACATTCCCTCACTGCCTCTGTCCTCTCTTCTGTTTTCACATTCTGTTTGCCCATGAAACATATCATTAGGAGTTCACAGCCATTGCCTTGCAAAGCTAGTAGTACTGGAGCATTTACTTTCTGGAAGCCACCCTAGTGATGGCTGTGCGGTGCAGTATTTTCTGTAAGATTCGGAGTAGCAGCTACTTGTACTTGCCCAGACTCAGCCTGTCTGGGATGCTACACTGAATCAGTTAACTGTGAAAACAGCCTTTTATTAAAGTAGCTGATTTAATTGGGTATGCTGTCTGTTCCTAGTCACTACAGTGGTCCTTTTCCTTTTACAGTTTCCCTGGATGCTAAACATGGAGCCCTACACAGTTTCAGGAATGGCTCGCCAGGATTCATCCTCTGAAGTTGGTGAAAATGGCAGAAGTATGGATCAGGGAGGTGGAGGATCCCCACGGAAGAAAGTTGCCCTTACAGAAAACTATGAACTTGTCGGTGTCATTGTGCACAGTGGGCAGGCACACGCAGGCCACTACTATTCTTTCATTAAGGACAGGCGGTAAGGGTTTCTTAACACAGTCCTCGCTCCCTCTCTGACCTCCCGGGGGTCCCCTCTGCTTTCTCTGCCCCACTTCACAATCCACACTCATAACAGTGATGGATTATTCTTCATTCTTTCTTCATTTTCAATTTTTAAGGCTTTCTGGAACTTTTTAGCTTTTCAATTTGAAAACTTGCTTCAGAAACTAAAATTGCTACTGCTAAATTTTTCATAAATATTTAAAATGCTAATGACTTGCTTTAAATGTAGATGATACATAGAGATAAACACGTGAAGGGGATGTTTGGTGTTTTACCTTATCATATTTGCTCTCTGGGCCCTAGGGGGTGTGGAAAAGGAAAGTGGTATAAATTTAATGACACAGTTATAGAAGAATTTGATCTAAACGATGAGACTCTGGAGTATGAATGCTTTGGAGGAGAATATAGACCAAAAGTTTACGATCAAAGTAAGTATTTACCATTGGATATTTTCTACTAATTTTTAATATGCAGTTTTCTATCAAGTTGGAAGCAACATTTTTTATGTAAAAATACATTTTGTTCCTTTTACGAATGTAGCAGTTCTGTCAACAGAACCAGAAATTCTTTGACAGCCAGAATGAAAATGTTCAAGCTGCAGCAGACTAGGGGAGGGAAGAAAGGCTCAAAGTACATTGCACAGGTGCATGAGAAGTCCAGAATGAAACCCACTAGTCTATATAACTTAATATACACTAATAAAACAATTAACTTTAACTTTTTTTTAAAGAATTCATTTACAAATTGAAAAAAAAACATTCAAGCTACTTATAAAAATGTTTTCACATACAGGATTTAGAGTAAGGAGGATGAAATAAATTCAGAGAAAAGAGGATAAATAAGAATTTTACCCTAAAAATAGTTTCAGGGGAAGTAGTTGTCCACTGAAGTTTTCAGATTTCCTTTTTACATATATAGAAATAGATTAATTAGAAAAGACACTTCTAAAAACTATACTTTTAACTCTATATTTATTAGGCAGTACAGTTAAGCAGTCTTTCCCCCGTAGTGCCCCCTCTGCCCCCAGGAAAGTGTATGAGGAGGACATTACAAAACTCAGTCCGCATTTAATCTTTGGAAAGAACATTTTTCAGTCCTTTGTATTTGGAAACCTGATTTTGAAACCTTGGAGGAGCCATTCTAAATTTCTACCTGCAGTAGATGAGCTGTGTTAGACTTTGCTGTGTTCCATGTGGTCACATACATATAGTACCTGGTGGACCCTCTGAGGGCTGAATCTCAGAGCACTACCAAAATTGACCTGGATTTGGCCGTCTTTGCAGAAATGGTTAAATAAGGACAATTATGATTCCATCCTATATCACAGATCATATTTTTTAATGTTGCTTGCCTTTTGCTTATTTGGATTCCCCTGGATATTTGCCTTCTTTCCCTTACTTCCTAGCCCATCTCACCTCCCAAGAACGTGATCTAATTCCAGTCCAAGAACTGGAGCAATCCTGCCTTCTATTCTAAACAATACTATAAAAAGAACCGTATTTTACTTACACTTTGTGTTTAACAAATTTAGTACATAATTCCTTGCTGGGTTTATGGGTTCTTCGCTTTAGACAGTCAGGAAAACCTTTTTTTATTTACAAAGACATTTTTTGTGTGTGTTACCATAAAACAGCAAACCCTTACACTGACGTGCGTCGAAGATACTGGAACGCCTATATGCTGTTCTACCAAAGGGTATCTGATCAAAACTCTCCAGTGTTGCCAAAGAAAAGTCGAGTCAGCGTTGTCAGGCAGGAAGCTGAGGATCTCTCTCTGTAAGTTCTCTTCTGTGTCATTTACCTTGTGATTTCAGTAGGTGATACTGTGATCGTTGAGAATGTAAAGAAAATTAGCTAAGCTAGGGAATGTTCTGGCAAGTATTCTAAAAAGAAAATAAATAATCCCTTTTCTTTTACATTGCTGCCTATACATTATTTCTTGGCAAGAAGTTATTTTGTGTCTAGAAACATACATCTTATTTCATTCCAGAATTGAGATTTTTAAAACATTTTGGTAGCATTTATTGATCACATTTTGTCCAAAAAATGTCACTGCATTGACACTGTCAGGAAGTTGTATTTATAAGGTCCTCTTGTGAGCAAATTTGCCTTTTTATATATAGAATTAGGAAAGTATACAATTCATGTATAATTCTGGAATGCTGTCTACAAGTTGGCCAATTTCAGTAACTCCTAAAACAAAACCACTTAATCCTAGACAGCTTCTGTTTCCATCTCTCAGGTCAGCTCCGTCTTCACCAGAAATTTCACCTCAGTCATCTCCTCGGCCCCATCGGCCTAACAATGACCGACTCTCTATTCTGACCAAACTGGTTAAAAAAGGCGAGAAAAAAGGACTGTTTGTGGAGAAAATGCCTGCTCGAATATACCAGGTAAGAACTACAGAAACAGTGCTAAGATGAAAGTCTTATAGATAAATTGTGTAGGTCCAGAGTCTTCCTTGCTTTTTCTCAATTCATTATACCTCATGTGCCACCTTCACAATCTCACTTGTCTCATAAAGCTTTTGTGCCAGGTCACAGTGGCAATAGATTGACGTATGAACATACATGTGAGTCACACTCAGGATTGCTCAGCACTGTCCCTGGGTATAGAAGCATTGTTGAAATTAGCTTATTTTAATCCGGAGAGAAAATCCAAGTTAATGATTATAAAACTACTGTGACAGGGATGACATTATTTATTGCTCTGTGCTACAGACTTTAAATAAAAATCTAATTTTTAGAACACTTGTAGAGTGGCAAGTTTCACTCCCATTTTTCAGAAGGAAAAACTGAGACTCAGAAAAGTGGGAATGGTTTGACAATGTCATAAAGCAAGGATTTACATTCAGAACTATGCAGCTACCCAGTCCAGAATTTTTTCACTAAGTAACCAAAGCTAAATAGCCAGAATTTAAGAAAAATGTACAATCTTTTATTAAGAAAGAAAATTGGACCATTTGACCCAGGGAGAGTCACAGATCCTTGGGAAAGCCCTGACCCTTTCCACCCCGAGTGTCAGGTTTGAATGTCTTACCTTGCACATGGTGCTTTCCCACATTTCTTGAGTTTGTTAATAAAAGATTGTTCACCTTTCTGCAGCTTCTTACATTTGAAAGGAAGATTTTTCCCTTTAATTTTTTCAAAATTCAAAGCTTATAATAAAATTACTACCTATAATTCAGTTTTTATAAACCCTTTCCTAAACATTTTAGTAAAAACATCCACATGCTGACTGTTTTACCTTGTTTCTTAAAAATAATTACTAATTTTCTTTCGTAGATGGTGAGAGATGAAAACCTCAAGTTTATGAAGAATAGAGATGTGTACAGTAGTGATTATTTCAGTTTTGTTTTGTCTTTAGCTTCATTGAATGCTGTAAGTAGCTGGTTGTATTGTTACTTTTAAAAGTGAGGATTACAGTTGAATACTTTTTAGCTAATGCATTCAGTGACATCCTCTATCGTAGTTGTTAGCATTCAGGTTAAATGCAAAAAAACTTCCAATAAATGTGTTACCTGCTGGGTGACATTAACAGTGAAGGCAGCCTATTGTCAGTGGGTGTGAGTTTCCTCATGCAGTACTCACTTTTTAAAGTGCCCTTGTTTAGGTTTTGTAAAGAATCCAAGAGTGACTATGAAATCGAATAGCCATAGGTTCATATCAGTGGATACTGAGATACTGAGCTTTGTAAAGATGAATTGTTTCTGATTTGTAATCACATGTTGTTAAACTCAAGATTAACTTTCAAATACTTCCTTTTCTTTTGTACCATTATTAGAATCTGCCAAAAGGGGGAAATTTTGTTGCTGGTTTCTTGATTACTTTAATATCCTGTGGCTTATAGGCTCTATTTTAATACTTTAATTCTTAAACGTAGAGGATATTTTCTCTTAAGCCTTTTAGGGTTTTTTGTTTTTGTTGGTTTTTTGAGGCAGGGTCTCAGTATGTAGTTGAGACTGACCTGGAACTCACTGTGTAGCCCAGGCTGGTCTTGAACTCACAGCGATCCTCCTGCCTCAGCCTCCCGAGTGCTGGTATTACAGGCATGCGCCACCACGCCTGGCCTCTTAAGCCTTTTAAAAATTGAAATGGAATATTTTCTATAATGAAATGGCCAGATTTTTCTTATTGTTTAACATCTCTCTGTATGTCATTAGTCAGTTCATAAGTAATGTGTAAAGCTTCTGTGAAAAAGCAAGTTCCATCTTTTTTCTCCCTCTTAGACTAAATTAAAGCATCCATATTATCCTTGCATGGCAAAGGTGAGCTTGCAACTTGCTATTCAGTTCCTTTTCCAAACTTACCTACGGACAAAGAAAAAACTCAGGTATGTTTTGGTAGTATTTTGTGACAAAAGGTGCAGTTTACAAATTCTACTTTTAAAAATACTCTAAAGGCGACTCCCTAGTATAGTGAGATGGCCAAGACATGGTCTCTCAGAAATATTTAATCTAATGGGAAGGATAGGTAAAAACAGAAAGAACTGATCAAGACATAAATGAGTACATCTTTGGGAACTGGACAAAACAGATGCAGATGCAGAGATTAGGGTAACATTTAAAGGAAGGCATTGGTGTTCTCTGAGTTATTTTGAAAAGCAAAAGGGGAAACACAGAGGGATCATTCCAGGCACGAGGAAAGAGGCTGAGTAGCAGACAGAGACACCTGGGAAATAGTGAATGACTAGAGCTGCACTCTTGTAAGGGACTCCGTGAGCAGAGACCAGATACCTGGGTTGGAGCCTTTGAAGGGACCAGAGTGCCAGCGGAGGGAGCTTAGGATTTGTTCAGTGAGAGATCACAAGGGGTTTTGACCTGGAGCACAGTTAATGATGTGCATGGATTGCATCTTAACTAGGCACTAGTTTTTATCTCCAGCACCCGGCCCACAGGTTCTGGGTAAACAGCTGTTCTGTGAGCAAATGAGTGACAGAGAAGGAGAGTGGAGCAGTTTGTGAGTTGTACCTAAAGGCAAGACGGGATGAGGAGACCAGTGAGCTTCCCATGGGTCACTGAGTTCTTAGTCTTTAGTCTCTTATCCATGGTTGGGGCAGGGGGCGAGGGAAAGATTCTGCACTCACAAACTTGAGAACACTAATCTCTTGGCAGCTTCATTTTTATGTGTAATAACCAGTTGCACATTGAATGATCTGGCTTTATTATGTGATTGAAAAAGAAGACAGAATGTGCTCCTTTAATGTCTGCATAGGATTAACTAGGGAAGTTTAACTGGTTACTTTTATTCATGAAATATGTGTGTGATATCTACACATTACAATCTATTCCCTGATGTTTTAACATATAGTCACCTTTTTTCTGTCTAAATATTTATATTCCATAAAGTGGGATATTAATAGTTGTAGCAATATAGTATAAAAATGTTGATGTGATCATTTCATGTGAATTAATTGTGCCAGACAAGAAAAATTGTTTGATGAAGATAAAGAGTTAAAAACTGAAGTCAAAAATTTAAGCTTCTTTATATATTTTTGTCTGAGGACTGGAGGGAAGAAAACAGTCACATAGGTAACCCTGAAAGGATGGAAAGAAAAACCTTCTGGGTATACTGAGCCATGGAAGTAGGTTGTTAGTGAATTTTCTTTTTTCTTTTTTCTTTTTTTTTTTTTTTTTTTTTTTTTTTTTTTTGTTATCAGGGATTGAACTCGGGACCCTGCACTTGTGAGGCAGGCAGTGGAACTGCTGAGCTAAATCCCCAGTCCATAGTTAGTGAATATTTAGCTCACCCTCCACCCTGCCCCTGATGGACAGGCAGACAGTGGGAGGGCACTGTGGGGTTGTTTGCTCAGCCTTAACATCCCTCTTTGCTTTGTAAAAAGGGTTGACACTGAAGAATGGATTGCTACTATCGAAGCATTACTTTCAAAAAGTTTTGATGCTTGCCAGTGGCTTGTTGAATATTTTATTAGTTCTGAAGGACGGGAGTTAATAAAGTAAGTATCAAGATCTTTTAATTAAAGAAATCTCTATTATGACTTAAAAATGTCTCAGCTTGAAGTTCCCTTTCTGATTGGAGTCCATTTCCAGTTCCCTTTGCTGAAGCAGTGAGGGGGTTACTCGGGCCACTCCAGTCATCTCTGCTGGGCTAGATTCAGGCCACATTTCAGTGTGTGTGAGAACGTGTGAGGCAGATGGCCCGGGTGCTCTTGGGCTCAAGGGGACCCTCAGTCTATGACAGATGACTGAGGCTACTACACTGTCCACTTACTATCTATGTTTGAGTTCTGGCTAAAAGTTATTTTTTTCAGACATCTACTGAAAGTACATTAATTGATAGTACTTTACCCATGTACTTATGATTTTCTTTTTTTCTGATACCGGGGCTCAAACTCAGGACCTTGCACATGAGAGGCATGCACGGTGCTACGACTGAGCTAAATCCCTGGCTCGTGCATCTATGATTTTAAAGAGTAATTTACCTTTTCTGGTAAGAATTCACAATGCTCCAGACACTATGAGTGTTCACATTTTATTCCAGCCATCCTCATGCATCCCAGCCTCACTTTTCCTTGGGGAGTTCAGCAGTCTTACGGACAGCACAGCAAATACCTCACGTCGTGAGGTGGAGTTCTGTCCCTCTGCCTCAGTTTTCAGCTTCTCTTGTTAACTCACTGCACTTCCCGAGGTGTACTTTTTGAAAGAAATTAAATTACTTTACTTCTCTGCTGTAGAATTCTTCAGTAGATTCCCACTGCACTGTGATAAAGTCTAAAATTTTCACTGTAATCCAGAAGACTTTACTAGGTCTAGTCTTTGTTCTTCCAGGCTTACCTTATGTTACTTCCTAGCTTATCAAGATTTGGCCTTCTTGGCTTATTGGTTCACAGAACATGCTGAGCTTTTTCTGCTGCCTAAAGCCTCTTGCACCTGTTACTCCTTCTATCTGGAGCTTTGTTCTCTCCCTTCTGTGTAGTAAGTGCCTTCTGCTCTATGAGATGTTGAGTAGCCCTTCCAGAAGTTTTTTAGATTGTGCAACCAGAAATTTTTCAGATTATTTTAGATTTTGGAATATTTGTATACACATAGCCCAAAAGTAATTTTATGCAATATTGTTAATCATTTTGTGCCTGAAATAAATAGTTCCATGGTGTGGAATTTTTCACTATGGCATCATATTGGCACTAAAAAATTTCAGATTCTATAGCATTTTGTTTTAAGGGTGCTCGACCTGTACTGATATTAGTAACTGTAGACATTAGCAGGATGCTTGGTGCAGGGGCTCCTCCCCATTACCCCAGTTCTGAGGAAGAATGAGGGAGGAAGGGCACAAGACCCTGCCTCAGAAAGTAAAAGGGCTAGAGGTACAGCTCAGTTTTAGAATGCC
This sequence comes from Fukomys damarensis, assembly GCF_012274545.1. Taxonomy (NCBI): domain Eukaryota; kingdom Metazoa; phylum Chordata; class Mammalia; order Rodentia; family Bathyergidae; genus Fukomys; species Fukomys damarensis. The sequence goes on along the minus strand of NW_022900935.1, from coordinate 32,912,734 downwards.
CCTGGATTTCTTCCCCAGTATCACCAAGAAGAAGAGCAGGCTGGTGGTGTCTGTTACATCAGCACCTCAGTATACTACTGCTTTTAAGCAGTTTTTAAATGTAGTTATAAATATTTCTTACAAATTGATCTAAAGAAAATAAAACTACTATTGTGAAGGGTAGTTCACATATGCATTCCCCACCACTAGGTTTTGAAACCAGGACCTCACACTCTAGTGCTGAGCTACAGCCCAGCTCCTTTCCATTTTGATACAAGTTCTCAGTTCCTCAGGCTGGCCATCAATGGGATCCTCCTGCCTCAGCCTTCCAAGTAGCTAGGATTACAGGCATGCACCAGCCCTTTTTTTTTTTTTTTTTTTTTCTATACCAGGGATTAAACTCAGGACCTTGTGCCTGCAAGGCAGGTGTAGCACCACTGAGCTAAATCCCAGGCCCTGGAAACTTTTAAATGTATAAAAAACTACACAGAATAATGAATTCTTGTGTACCCATATACCTACCAGCTGAAGTTGTCAACGTTTTTCTGGTCTTGCCCAATTCTCACACATATGAACACTAACGTAATGCATTTTCCTGCTCTATTTTAAATTAAATTTCAGTATACATAAGATTCATAAATGTTTCGGCATGTGTTCTGTTAGGTAAAGTTGTAAAAATACATAAACAATTTATCATCACATCGGGCAGAATTACTAATGCCTTTATATTATCTTATACTCTCCACATTCGGATTTCCCCAGACCTCTGAGAGAGTATCATTTTGCCATCAGGTTTGTACAGATCCAGATCCAGTGAGGTCCACACTGGCCTGTGTTTCCACTCATCGGAACTCCTTTGCCCACCACCCCTTTCTTTATCCTCCCATTTTTGGGGCAAGGAGATGGGACTCGCTGCAGTCTGGACCTGTCTGCGTTCTCTCAGTGTGCAGTGCTGTGATAGGAACTGTACCCAAATGAGCCACAGGAGAGTGTTTCAGGAGTACTTGTGTTCTTTGAAATGTCTTCCCATTGCCGGGTAGACCCTCGTCTGTCTGGCACAGGCAGCACCAGCAAGGCTGACCAGAGATAGAGGCCCTCGGGATTCCCACCTGCCTGTGGGTGAGCACCAAAGCGCTCAAGAGATGTGAGCTCACACCTCTGCACTGCAGTGCTGCTTGGCTGGCAGGTTGGGGTTACGGGCTGCTGTTGTTTTTCACGTCCTATTTCCCCTTTATCGTAGGATTTTCTTATTGGAGTGCAGCGTGAGAGAAGTACGAGTTGCTGTGGCCACCATTCTGGAGAAAACCTTAGACAGTGCCTTGTTTTATCAAGATAAGGTCAGTCTCGCTTTTAAAATTGTGTCTACACATTCTGCTCTCACTAGATGTTCACAATTGCACATAATGTGAAAGACAGCCTAATGTTAGCATTCAGGTGTCCTGCCACATACATTGCACCTCCTGTAAATGAAGTACATCAGAGAAAAGGGTATTCTGACCCCTCTTCCAGTTCAGAAACCAGGGCAGGCGAGGGAGGGGGTCAGGTCTGGGCTGCTTCAGGGTTTTCTCTCCAGAGCACCCTGTTCAAAATCCCCTGTCAAGAGCTAGTGCTGGGTCTCAGAACTGAGACCGGCTTGAGTCTAGACCCTCTGGTCGGTATCTTCTGCACCGCTGTGGCATTCTTTTTCCTCATTCACTGTTTTCCATACCTAAACCTGCGGTTGACAGCCAGATCAAATAGTACTGTTTGTCTAAGGAACTGGCCAGAGCAGTAACTTCCTGGGTCTCTGTTATTCCTTAAGCTTTGTTTCTGTTCCTCTGAAATTTTTTTCTTCTTTCTAACCCTGTTTTTTGCAGTATATTCTCTGGTTCACAATTCCACATATACAAAAGTTAAAATAAATTGGTGTTTATTCCCATCTTTGGTCCCCAGAGATTTTAAGTCTTAAGGAAATGAGTGGCATATACCATAAATCTGATTAGTCATCTGTTATTAAGTCCTAGCAAACACAGAATTAGTCCCAACTTTGCTGTTTCAAACAGCTGACACTATATGGAAAACTTTGAAAAATGTTTTCAGAACAAATTGGCTGGAGGAAGTGTCTCATTCAACTAAATACAAATCTATGAATTGCTGCTTCAATATTAGGTGTTAGCTTTGCTGTACAACCTTGAGCAAATCCTTTGAGGAGGGTGCTGATACAGATTCAGTGCTTGGTGCCAAGTATTTATACCTGCGGCATTGCAGGACTCGGTACACTGTTAGACTAGACAAGCTCGGAAGCTTTATTCAGTCTAGAATGAGCAGGAGCTAGGAAAGACTTCTCTCTGCTCCAGGAAGCAAACAGTTAAGATTTACTATAAGGCAGTGGTTTTCCATTAGCTTAATGGCAGAGCCATTTTTCAAGCCTTACCTGGACACAGAATATTCTTAAGCCTTTGGGAACTGTTTAGCACAGTTTGAATACCATTGCTCTAAGATTCTCCTGCGGAGTTCGCTAAGCTGCATCAAGAATCTTTAACATAAAGACCATCTCTCTCTCCTCCTTCCTCCCCTGAATCAACCCAAACAAAGGAAAAAGGTAGAGCTAGTTCAGTCTCCCTGTAGGTGGGGTCAGGCATTGCAGCCCACCACCCTCTAAGGGCGGTCAGCAGGTGGTAGGAAGGGAGGGGAGCCATTGCCTAAGGAAATTCTGTTTCATACCCATTTCATCCCAGTTCATGTAATTCGTGTTGATTTTTCTCCATAATGAAAATGCCTCTTGCCACCCATTTTATACTTCACTTACTGAAAAATGAAGGGCTGTATAAATGCTAAATTTTACTGTATTTATAATGGGTATGACAGGATGGATGGGAGCATTTCAGAAGTCTTTGGAGGAATGAATTAATGAGAGTAGGAAGCCTGGTCTTGATATTCAGCTCACAAGTGAATTTCTGAGGCCTTGTCAAAAAACACTTGGGGTGGGAGGGAAAGAAGGAGCAATGTCATAACCAAAATGGTTTCTAAACAAATAAAATGTTTTTCAAAGCTTTCCATGAGGCGTCAGCGGGCTTCCAAGTAAGTTCCCAGTTGAGTTGGTATTGCCGTGTCATCCTGTCAGGCTGTTGCTCTCCATTTGCTCCATTGGCTTGGTTTCCAGCCCCTCTGCCTGTGTCTGTGTTTTTATTCTTTGCATCTGTGACCATGTGAAGAAGCAGCATAGTGGAGGGGAGGGATGCAGAAGTTCTTCCTCCCAGAATGCCCAGCTGTTTAAGAGAGGGAGGAATTCACTCTGGAGAAATGTGACTTAGGCAGTACAGTTGTAGGAAATATAGGAAACAAGTAGGCTTTTCTGTATTACCATAGAACCAATCTTTCCCTGGATGGTAAAACTAATAATTCTGTTTCTGTTCTCCAAAGCATAAATCCATCTGAATATGAGACTGGTTGTATCAATTTCCTTTTGTTTTTATGGTGGTTTACTTCAGAGTAATCCTGTTATAGTCATCTTACACCCTTTTTCTTTGTGTAATTTCCTCTTTCTTCTAAGCAGTTAAAAAGCCTTCATCAGTTACTGGAAGTACTACTTGCCCTTCTGGATAAAGATGTCCCAGAAAATTGCAAAAACTGTGCTCAGTACTTTTTCCTGTTCAACACCTTTGTGCAAAAGGTAAAAAGTTTTTTTTCTAACATCGTTTTCTCATATAGCATATTTATTATCTAAAGAAGTTTTATACATGGAAAAATTTTAGACTGGTCATTATATGTTTTATGTGATAAGGCTTGGTGAGTGTTTTATCTTAGAAAATCTAAATTAATGAGTTAGAGTACTTATAAGAATTCTGAACCAAGACCTGTCATGTAAAGGTGCACGATCCCAATAATGAATATAACTGTACTGTATACCTAAAATGTACCAATAAACTCAATAAAAAGAAAAAAATAATTCTGCACGGGGATGTAGTTCATTGGCACTGTGCCTGACAAGCACAAGGTCTTGAGTTCAATCCCTGGTACCAAAAAAAAAACAATTCTGATGCAGACAGATTCATTCACTCATGGATAGCAGTTGAAGTTTGTTTACGTGGATAAGCCAGACCTATTGGTGTATGCCTATAATTCCAGCTACTTGGGAGGCAGAGGCAGGATCCCAAGTTTAAGCCCAACCTGGTGTCTCAGAATAAAAAATAAAAAGGGCTAGGGTTGTAGCTCAGCGGTAGAGCGCCTCTGGCTTTAATTTCCAGTACCACAGACAAATAACAAGAAAAGCAGTGTGTTTGGTAACCATTGTGAAGCAGCAGGAGACTCAGATTTATTTATATTAGATTTTAACAAAGGGGTAGAGGGGTTGGAGGGAGGACAGGGAATGGGGAAAAAGTAAGAACCAAGATAGATTATGTAAAGGTACAAATTTCCAGGGATGAATGTCATTATATTGTATACCTAAATTGTACCAATAAAAATAATTCGTAAATAAATCGATAGAACCTGTAAAAGTTCTTATGTGGCTGTCTTTTTAAAACAAGTGTTTGGCTAGAATGTGACTTGTCATCTTCCATGTCTTGTGACAGCAGGGGATTAGAGCCGGAGATCTTCTCCTGCAGCACTCGGCACTGAGACACATGATCAGCTTCCTCCTCGGGGCCAGTCGGCAGAACAACCAGGTAAGGACGCAGCTGTCCCCAGCAGGGTGGCCTACGATTCCACTTCGGTTCTTCTCACTTTCATAAGAGTCCAAGTACAAGTAGTATCTGGGCTTTAAAGTTAAATTGGAAGTCAGTTAATTTTAAACTTAATAGAATTTGAGACTAACATGTGATAGCCCATGGCAGTTACTGGCTGGAGTATCAGTCACCATGTGGAGTGTGAGTGCCACAGAAGGGAAGGGTGAGTCATAAGGGAGAGGCTGAAGACTTGAAACACGTCAAGGAATAAGGTTTAGGGTCCCTTGCTTCCTCTTGGTGGCTGTGAATTTTTTGGTGGCAGTTGGAATTCACATGAGAAATTGTGGTTATAAACTATATGATGTTACAAACACATATAATACTCTTAGTCAAACAAAAGGCAACTTATTTTATAATAGGCTGGCTATATCCACAAGTGACTTTCCTGATTGAAATTCTTATTTTGGTGTGTTTCTCCATCTACTTTACAGTGATACCTCAGTTGTTGAATGGCTGCAAACTTGAACTCTTCATTACTTACTGGAACAGCAGAGTTTTTTTAAAAAGTCTGCTAAGTGTTCATTAAGTGTTCATAACTTTGCCTAATGGTCAAACTGAAAATCTGACTTGAAAAAAACTGTGTGAGCTGAGTCACACACCACAGACACAAAGGGACAACACTTCCATCTGAGCACCGCTCTCGCCCTGACAACAGTGGTGTTAGTGCATGAAAACATTTGTCATTGTGTACTTTTTTGCACTGTATTTGCATAAAATACAGTAACCATATCTCCAAAGAAAGTTAGTGACGCTAGCAGCAAAGCCAAGAGGAACTATGACAGAGTTAAAGAAAGAAATCATTGCAAAATTTGTTCAAGTCCTGGAAAAATGAATCTATAACTAACTTTTGGACCTCAGAACCAATTATTTGGTTTTTCGTTATTTCTTATGTGAAAAATACATTCAGTTCTTGAACTTTTCAGTGTGAACACAAATCTGGAATGAATTGAATTCGACACCTGAGATATCACTGTATTTCTTTCGTATTATAGAATGTTAGCATGCAGTAATGCTGAGTACAGCTTATAGACAGCCTCTTATGTACCAGCTACCACTGGTCATGTACTGGTGGGACTTTGGACACTCGCAGTTCAGTGATTTCCTCCCCATTCTCAGGCAAGAGCTAAAGCGTAGAGACATTTGACAGTTTGTTCAAGGTCCTAAAGCTAATGTGTTGGTTGAATGGGGGATTCAGACCCAGGGCTGCAGATTTCCAGGCCAGAGCCTTTGGCTGGTGTGCCAGACTCTGCACGGGCAGGTTTTCTTTCTTTGTCACGAGAGACTTGCATCCTGGGCTCCTCAGCTTCCTGCCACATCACCCTACTGTCTTAGTCTTCAACTGCTCAAAACAAGTACTGACACCACAACAGGCTCTGGGTGTTATGTTTTGAGATTTTTTTCTGTTTTCACTTTAAACTCTTTACAGGACTCCATTGACACTGGTGTGTGATTTAAATGCACTGCCAGTCGGCATACATAAAATTAGTGTTACTTTGCGTTTGTGGAACACATTGCTTTTGAAAACATTTTCATTTTTCATGTTTCATTGGGTCCTTGCAGCTGCACATAGGCCATTACATACAGAGTCATGGAGAACACACCCAGTCCCCAGCCTCATGGGTTTTCCCATTTTGCTGAAGTGCAGGCAAGTTGTCTTGCTTGTCATGAACACGCATGGATGGATGGATTGGTTGGTTATAGAACCTGAGTTAATATGTTTCAGTGGAAACCCTTTGAGGTTTTAAACCTGTGGCTTTTTTTATGTTGACCTCTTCTACTACAGGCATTAAATAATTGTCCAATATTTTATGAATGAACAAATTCCACCCACATCCGAGATCTGCACAACACTAATGTGTTCTGTCTTCTCTGGTGCCAGATACGCCGTTGGAGCTCAGCACAAGCACGAGAATTTGGGAATCTGCACAATACAGTGGCGTTACTGGTCTTGCATTCAGATGTCTCTTCCCAGAGGAACGTTGGTGAGCTTTCCCATATCTTCATAAGTCAAACAGGAGGAGACACTGGGTGCGTCTGCATAGGGTGCTGGTGTGCGCAGTTGAATGGACATCACTTGTTTCTTTCCTATCTGGCATCTGAGGATCACTTGAGAGTTTTGTTATAATTCCTACAAAGTTTGCCCTATTTTACTAATTTGTCATAAAAGAAAATGAGTCAGTCACTTACTTGGAATTGTTTTTAACATTTTAAGTATAAAGGCTAATTCAGAGTTCATCCCAATAACTTGAACAATTGATATAATATATAGTGAGAAAAGTGAAGAAGGTATGGGTTGGCATTTCCTAGCTATTTGAACTTGACCAAGCCCCCTGACCTGTTCATATTGGTCCTCAATATGAAATGAAAATAAAATATTAAAAGTATAACTCCCAGGGCCAGGGATTTAGCTCTGCCTCAAGCACAATGTCCTGAGTTCTATCACCAGTACCAAAAAAAAATGTGTATCTTCCTAGGTGTGTGATACGATTGAAATAAAATGCTAAAGAACATTAGTAAAAAGGGGTTTCAAATATAAATTATTAAGATGTAATTTATAGTAAGATAGACCTGGTAGCATTCTCTTATTTTGTCACCAACTAGTAACATGGTCACAAAGACACAAATTGCCCTGCGTGACTATCCAGTGTCCTAGTCTGTGTATACATGTTTTTATACATTCCTAGGCTTTGTTGTGACAATAGCAACAGGGACACAACAGAGCGGCTGTGTTCAGTGTTTTCTGTGTGCTGTTCTTTTATACAGTATTTTAGTCTTGTTTAATCCCCTCCTCAGACCTATAAGAGAAATGATTTCTTTCTGTAGAAGAGCAAAGTAAGAAATAGAGGTTTAGTGGTTTCCCCAAGGTCGAGCAGCTGATAATAACAATGCCCAGGTGTGAATGCAAGCCTCTGATCAAAGGCTGTGATAGAGTTGTTGTCCTCTGGCCGAGGGTGACCCAAAGGCAGAAACTAGAGAAAAATCTCCAAGCATCATTTTGACAGAAAGGTGCATACTGGCTGGCTCTAAAGGGATATTGGGGAATCCCTCATATAGTTAGTTGTAAGGTACAGTTTGCTTCTTAAACTCTGACTCATTCATCTAAAATAACAAAACTTGACCGGGCCTAGTGGCACACGACTGTAGCCCCAGTATGCAGGAGACTGAGCCAGGAGGATTACTGTGAGTTCAAAGCCAACCTGGTCTACATAGTGAGTTTGAGGCTGGTCTGCACTACATAGCAAAACCTTGTCTCAAAAAGTAAAATAACATAACTACTAATTTTGTGAGCTTGGTTTTATGGAAGAAAATTAGAGTCTCTGCGTCCTTTTTCTAGAAGATGAGGTAACCCCTGCTGTATTGGTTGAATATACCATTGTTTGAGGACACTTGAGAAACAAAAATGTCTTGCCCAGTGCCTCTAGTAGAAGCTTTGGGTATTTTTTCATTTACTACTTGTATTTTTACCTCTTTGGAAGATTATCTTGAGTGGAAATCACTAGGGGTGCACAGCTCCACGTGAGGCACCCTTTGAAGGATCTAGGCAAACATTTTGTTTTGCTACAGCCTGACTTCCGCACCAGACTCTGAGGGATGAGGTTGTGAGAATTCAGCATCGTGTGTGTCACATTACCTGTGGGGATGTTTTGTGGAATACCACCAAGTGAGATGGATTTTGTTTTGCATCGTTTCTTTGGTCTCCTAAAGCTCCCGGCGTATTTAAGCAGCGGCCACCTATCAGCATTGCTCCCTCAAGCCCCCTGCTGCCCCTCCATGAGGAAGTGGAAGCCTTGCTGTTCCTGTCAGAAGGGAAGCCTTACTTGTTGGAGGTGTGTACCTATTATGCCTGAGCTCTTCATTTTTTGTTACTTTCTCCTACTTAAGGAAAAATATTTGTTGCCATATTTTACATGTTATTCTGATGAAGAAGAGTACTGTTAGAGAAGGATTCTCTCCTTTGTCTGTGTCAAAATGACATAATTAGGGCAGAGCGTGTATGTAGCTCAGTGGTAGAGCACATGCCTAACATGTAGGAGGCCCTAGGTTTGATCCTCGGCACTGCAGTCAATCAGTCAGTACATAAAGTAGAAGACAAGCTTTCTAGTCTTCTCTTCAGCCAAAACATGGACCAGTTACCCCTCCAGGCCACAGGAGGGGAAGGAGGTAAGGGTACTTGACATGTCAAAGTTACCTCAATATCAGAGGGCTTAGTTCCCGATCTCGTTTGTCCCTGGTTCTGGAAAACTACAACTCTGGCTACAGGTGTGCTTAACCTGGGGTAGTGGGAGTGTGTGGCCTGTCCTGGATGGGCGCCTTCCCTCCCCCAAGCGTCCCTCCTCTAAATCCTGCCTTCCAAAGCCTGATACACATGGCGTGAACCTGCGAACTGTGTACCATACGGCTTTTTAAATTACATCCACAGTGCTGTGCTGCATGTTTTTTTAGTTTTAAGCTTAACGTTATTTTTTTAATCTACCAGTGATTATTTTAGGTCATTTGCCTTTGAAATTTGATCAAAGAGACTCCAGGAAAAAAGTACACATTTGCAATAATGAATTGTATAAGGCCAAACAGACTTAGCCTGTATCTCTCCAGAGTCCTCTAACTAGAAACTCTGTTTTGAGGCAGTGTTCATGTTCTTGAGTTGGAGTAAATTCTGTTAAAGCCAGAGCAGACTAACATTAGCCATGGCAGGGGAGGTGCTCACACATCGGTGTCCACTCACCAGGTCATGTTTGCTCTCCGAGAGCTGACGGGCTCGCTGCTAACCCTCACGGAGATGGTGGTGTACTGCTGTTTCTGCAACGAGCACTTCTCCTTCACCATGCTGCACTTCATTAAGGTACAGCCTCGGTCTGCGGTGACAGTGGGTGGGGTGGCACCCACTGCTTTTCCAGTTGTTAAAGAGGACAGTATATGCTTTGTTTTCTTTTTAATTTAAGAAAGCCTTCATAATCCCATTATTCAGTCATCACCATGTACATTCTTTATCCTTTATATTCATAGATTTTAATATTAGCAGAATTTTGTTAGCTCATAGCTTTGTGTATTTCCACTTCATGTTATAAGTACTATTGTTAAAAGTTATCTGAGGGCCAGGGATTTAGCTCAGTGGCACCACACCTGCCTTGCAAGCTCAAGGTTCATACCCGGTACCAAAAAAAAAAAACTTATCTGCATCTGTTTCATCCTTTTTGTTTTTGTTTTTTGTTTTTTTGTCTTTTGAGACAGGGTCTCACTATGTAGTTGAGACTGACCTGGAACTCACTATGTAGCCCAGGCTCGTCTCGAACTCATAGTGATCCTCCTGTCTCAGCTTCAGTAGTGCTGGGATTACAGGCGTGCACCACCACACCCGGCAGTTTCATCCTTTTGTGTACTGTAATCTACTTAACCTTTTTCTTCCTAGTAATGTATATTCGCATAGGGTTCAGTTTTTAACTAGGTAAGAATAGTATTTTACATTAAATAATAATGCTGTGGTGACGGTTATTATGTAGAATTCTTTTCCATTTTCACAGTTGCTCCTACATAATGTTTTTAGAATGAAAAGTAGGGTTTGCTCACCTTCTGGCATAGTTTGTAATTAGAGGCACTGGTCAGGAAAGTGATCATTAATCACTTGTAATCACTCCTAGTAGACACCAAACACTGTTCCAGAGCATTACATATTTTAACTCGCTGAATTCTCACACAGTTCTCTGAGTAGATACTGCTGTTGTCACCATTTTCTAGTTGTAGAAAGTGAGACATACAGGAGGGAAATTGCTCAGGGTCACACAATTAGTTGATGACAGAGTGGGGCTTTCTACCTGGGTGATTGGCTCTAGGGCCCATCTCCTGGCACTCTCTTACCGCCTTCCTCAGTGTTACTAGGACAGCAGAGTACACAGTATCATTTTTATTGCTTTTTATTCTTAACATGGATTATATATACATTCTCTTTGTGGGAACTTCAAGCATATGCAGATCAGAGTCAGTTTTGACCACTACCGGTCATCTTTGTCCCTCTTCCCCACTCTGCCCCAAGGAGCAACATTGTGGAATGACCATGTTTTCTTCCAAGTGCTTTCTATGGACGCACACTGTATATGCTGGTTTCTCACTGTGCCTTCTTTCCAGCACAGTATTTATAGTGGAGATACATGTCGTGTAAACAACTAGCCAGTGACTATGGCTCACTAGGATGTTTTGCCCTCAGCCTTTGTGTATGTACCTGACAGTGGAGAGTAAGTTCTTCTCTGTGCTGTACACTAATTAAATGACCTTGGGCGTTTCCCTCCTCTGCAAGAACAGCATGTGAGGGTTTGGTAAGGTGTGACATGTGAAGAGCTTACCTTGGAAGTAATGGTGTTACAACACAATGTCCTTTCTCATCATATATTTATTTTTATATATATGTTAATTAAAATGCACAAAAAAGCGTGGATTTTGCTAACCTTTCTTCAGTTAGTGTATACTAGCAGATTTTTCTTTCATTATGTGACTTTTTTGTATACTTGGTTGAAAGCATATTTACCTCAGCATTCTTATTTTCATTATCTTAGCTACACAGCATATTCTAAAAAGCAAAGTACAGTTTGTTTGTATTTTTTAAATCAGGATCTCTTTATTGACTTAAAAGTCTCTCTAACTTCATAGTAAAGCATCATGGAGTGTTGAGCTCCTTAGAGGACCTCAGAAGTTTATTTCAGTTCCTACCATTTCAGTCCCTGTGGCATTTGAGAAAAAACTAAGACCAGAGAGGGGAGGTTGAGTTTCCTAAAGTCAGCCAGGTCTGGTACAATTAGGGTGTGGATCCAGCATTATTGATTACTGCTCCAGTGTAGTTGCCACTGAAAACTTACTGGAATTTTTATGCCTTCAAAAAAATATTTCAGAACCAACTAGAAACTGCTCCACCCCATGAGTTAAAGAACACATTCCAGCTGCTTCATGAGATACTGGTAAGTCATAAATGTTTATTCACATATATAGGTACTCACTAGTTATTTGCGTTTACAGATAAAAGTTATTAGTTCTCTTATTGCTTCATACTTATTCAGTATGCACTTCTGAGTCCTTTTCATGCCAGTCTTGTTCTGTATGCATTACTGAATTAGAGATGAGCAGTAATAAAAATGCCTCCTGGGAACTTGCATTGTGGTGAGAAAGCTGGTGCACAGGTAGGTAGAGTGCAGAGGTGCAAGGAGCCAGTCAGCCTCTCTAAGTGCTTAACCCCAGGATAACCCCACAGGTGAATTGCTGGGTTTATACTTCATCAGATCTTAGACACTTTATTAATTGTATATGTACTAGTAAAATATTTTGAGAGCCATGAAACTGAGATATAATTAATTGTATAAAATGTTTTCTAGTTTCAGAAAGTTGGAAAGCAAAAAAAAAGAAAGAAAAGTTTTAATTAGCAAAATACAGTATTATTAGAAACCGAGACTTAAAGAAGTGGAGTGAGTCGCCACACCCATCCCGGCAGTCCCCACAGCCCTGGCTCTGTGTCAGGCTCCTAAGGAGCTCTGTGACTTGTCATGACTGGAATGACCAGAGGACAGAATGAGAACTGAGTAGAGCTGAGTAAAGAAACCCAGTGCTAAGGCACATGGACTTTTTAAATATATTTAATAGTCATATGTCTTAGTTTAAGTTTGAGGTATGTGGCAGTGACAGAATACCCTTAGTATTGTATTCCATTGTGTAGAATCTAACCTAGTCCCTAGGTACCACTAGCTACAACACAGCTTTCTTCCTTCATTTACCAGAGCTTGCCTCCTTTCTCACAGGTCATTGAAGATCCCATTCAAGTGGAGCGAGTCAAATTTGTGTTTGAGACAGAAAATGGATTACTGGGTAAGAACTCAGGCAGATCCCCCACCCCAGCCTGGATGAGTGACTGGGCTGTTTGAAGTCTGATTAGGAAAAAAAAAGTAAAACTTCAGACTTTGAATTCTATCAAGCACATGAAATATGGCTGGCTATCTTAACCTGTGGTATCAGTACCTGCACTTCAATTTTTTAAATCAGGGCTTTCTTTTTCAGAAGGCTACCTTAGCTTTAATAAGCTATTTATTAGAAAAGGTTTAATTAAAAATACCTTACCTACCTCCCACCATCCCCACCTGTATTTTCAGTATTCAATTACTTTAGATCTTTTACAGTCATGTGCCACTTAACATTCTGTTAGCATTGGATCACATATGTGGTGGTTTAAATAAAATTATTTTGCCTAGTGATGTGGTAGCTGTCTGTATTTGTGAAATTCTTTCTGTCATGTGCCATGGTGACATAATTGCCTAATGATGAATTTTTTTGTAATATATCACCCTCCTTAAACACATGACTAGGCAACCATGTAGCCTCAGTTTTTTAGGCCCTTGCTTTGCAACAGTGTACTCTAGTCGGGACTATGCCCAGCGCTCTAAAAGTTAAAAACTAAACTCATCAAGAGCAGAGACAAGGATTTGGGTTTTTTGTTTTCTTTCAGTTTTTTAGACAAGGTCTCACTGTGTAGTCCAGCCTGTCCTTGAACTCACTGTGTAGCCCAGGCTGCCCTCGAACTTGCAGCAATCCTCCTGCCTCAGCCCCCAACTGCTGGGATTACAGGCATGCTACCATACCCAGCAAGGATTTGTTTTTAAATAAATCCCTAAAATTCAGAGCAGGAAATATTTATTAAACAGAACTACTTACATATTTTTCTTTATCCAACTATTATAACCACTCTTCTCTCAGCAGTATGGTGTATGGAAAACTGAGTACTCAGCCAGTTATATTTAGCTCCTGGCCGGGGATGTGGCTCAGTGAGACTGCACCTGCATGGCAAACACAACGTTCTATTTAATTCCTGGTACCAAAAAAAAAAAAA
>NW_022900935.1:32891661-32899138 GCF_012274545.1 Fukomys damarensis | reverse complement strand
TATATATATATAGAGAGAGAGAGAGAGAGAGAGAGAGAGAGAGATCTCTCCTTTTCAGTTCCCCTGAAAGCCAAACCATATATATCCACCCATTAGACTTTGGGGAATTCTGTTGAGTAAGGCATCACCATGATTTTAGTTGCTTCTGGTCCACTTCACAGAATATGTAATCTTAGAAGAGAGCGAGTTTGTTAGTACTTGGACCCACTTCGAGTTCAGCACATTGTTAAAATGTCCTCTTCTCGGACTAGGGATTTAGCTCAGTGATGCTGCCACCTGCCTCAAAAGCGCAAGGTCCCGAGCTCGATCCCTGGTACCAAAAAAAATGTCCTCTTCTCTTCCTCTAGCTTTGATGCACCACAGTAATCATGTGGACAGCAGTCGCTGCTACCAGTGTGTCAAGTTCCTTGTAACTCTTGCTCAAAAGTAAGTATTGACTTAAAAATGTAGGAGGGAAGTGCTGTTCTAACTACAAGTAAGATCTGACTTGGGGAAAAAAAATCTGCCTTGTTTTGGTAACTTAAAGAGCATAGAATAAGTAGCAGATCTTGTGGACTTTCAAAAGATAAAACGCTAAGCCAGTTGGGGACCTAAGAGCAAGAAGAGTTCATAAACTTTCCCAAGGTCTTTCTCATTAATGTGACCTAACTACAGACTGTTTCAGGCTCTGGGTTCCAAGTTACAAAACAAAACAGGCTCTTGAGACAAAATCTTGTCACTATAGCTAATGAGAACTGTGAACCCAGTCACTGTGCTAAGTAGTTTGCCTCTGTATCGCCTCACTCAGTCTTTCCAGCAGCCACGGGAGGTAGGTAATTATTTATCACAGGTGGCTTACATGGCCTGGAGTCATAACCACTAAGACATCAACAAAGGCTGATGAGTTTCAAAGTGAAAAAATTGTGGATTATGATAAAATACACATTACATAAAATTTATTATCTTAATCATTTCTAAGTATACAATTATGTACATGAAGTTCATTCATATTGTTGTACAACCATTATCACCATCCATCTCCAACGTTTTTTTTCATCTTCCCAAACTAAAACTCTGTACTTGTCAAACAATTAACTTCCCACTTCCCCCAGCTACTGGGAACCATTCTGATTTCTGTCCCTGTGATTTTGACTACTCTAGATGCTTAACTGGTTTATTTCAGTTAGCATAATGTCTTTAGGCTCTTCGGTTTCATACATGTATTGGAAATTCTTTCCCTTTAAGTATGCCTAATATATAGTTGAATATATATACCACTTTTTGTTTATTCTTTCTTTGGTTGATGGACACAGGAAGCACACATCTTGTGCTAGTTCACCTGCCTTAGGTAGGTAGGGTGCAGGCAAATGAAAGAGTGGTGACTGTCCCAAGGTGAGTGAGGTAAGCTCTCATCGAGCCTTGTCTATTCTTAATGCTTAATGCATTTTGTTCATGGCTCCTCAGCATGGGGATTGCCATCCTTGGACTGTAGCAGAATAAGACTGAGAAATCTGTGGGCTCGTTACTCTGTTGCATTGGAGCATGCTACACGGTAGCGTAGTTGAAATAAAGCATGAACATGTATTTTCCAGGTGACTGATGGATATCATCTTACCACAATTATAGGTTCACTTTTTTTTGGTACATTTGCAATACAGAATGATTACCTTCTTTGTGGGGAATTGGTACATGCATATAACACATCTTAATTCTTTTTTTAATCCCCTTCCCCTCCCTGTCTTCCTCCACCCTCCATCTCTTGGTTTCTTTCCCTTTTGCAAAAGATCTATCTTCTTTTTCCTTTAATCTGTCTTATTTTGCTCTTAATTTATGTTTTGAGTTTCTTATATAAGAGAAATCATGCAGCATTTTAACCTCTTGTGTCTGATTTGTTTCACTTACATTGATTTCAAGGTACATTCATTCTCCTACAGATCACTCCTTTATCCTTCTTTATGGCACAGCAGTACTCCATGATGTGTAAATTGATTTTCTTTATTCATCTGCTGATGGATTTACAGGCTGTTCCCATGATTTCACTCTTATGAACTGTGCTGTTATCAACATGGGTGTGCATGGATCATCATAATGTTACCTCTTTCAGGAAGATTCTTTGAAAGGGAATAGCTCAAATGGAATTTCCAGTTTTAGTTCTTTGAAGACTGTAGTATTTCCATAGTTGTACTACTTTACATTCCCACCAACAGTGCAGAAGGGTTACTTTTTCTGTGCAGCCTCTCCAGCATTGTTATTACTTGATTTCTCCATTCTTTCTGGAGTAAGGTGGATTCTCAGTGTTGTTTTAATCTGAATTTCTCTAATGGCCAGAGATGTTGAACATTATTTCATGTATTTATTGGCCATTTATACTTCTGAGAAATGTCTGTTCATGTCACTTGCCCATTTGTTGATTGGGTCTTGGGGGAGGTGTCTAATTTTTTTTTCTTTATGCATTCTAGCTATTCTCTGAGAACTAGCTAGCAAAATTTTTTCCCATTGTGTAGGTTTTTCTTTACTCACTTGGTTGGTTCCTTTGCTGTGCAGAAGCTTTTTAATTTGACATGATCTCATTTATTGATTCTTGGTGTTTTGTTTTATTTTTTGTTTTTTGGGTTTTTTTGGGGGGGGATACCAGGGAACGAACTTGGGCCCTTGCCAGGCAGGCGGTAGAACAACTGAGCCAAATCCCCGGCCCTTGGTGTTATTTCTTATGCAGTTGAGGTTCTCTTCAGAAGCCCTTGCCTATGCCTGTGTCTTCAGGAGTTTTACCTGTTTTCTCTTCCAGCAGATTTTTTAACATTTAGACTTGATTCATTTTTATTTTAGTTTAATGCATGGTGAGAGTTACGGTTTACCATTTGTTAAAAAGGATATTTTCCCTCCAGTGTGTTTTTGGCCCCTTTGTCAAAGACCAGATAGCTAAATGTGCCTGGAGTGGTTTGTGTATCTTCTGTTCTGTTTCATTGATCCATAATTCTGCATTTTTGCCGATATCATGCTCTTTTTATGTAACTTTGTGGTATATAACCTGAAGTCTGGAGTTGTGTTGCCTCCTGCTTTGATCTTGTTGCTCAGGATTGCTTTTCATATTCTGGGTCTCTTCTGGTTCTGTATGAATTATGTAGCGGATCATGTCATCTACAAATAATTTGACTTACTCCTCTTCTATACATATCTTTTATTTTGTTTCTCTTTTCTAATTTTTGTAGCTAATGTTTGAAGTACTGTATTGAACAGGACCAATGATAGTAGACATACTTGTCTTATTTCTGATTTTAGACAGAAAACTTTCAACTTTCCCCCATTTAATATAATGTCAGCTGTTTTCATAAAAGGCTTTGTCAGATTGAGATAAGGTTCTATTTTCTTCAGTGTTTTTATCTTGAATGGATGTTAGATTTTGTCAAAAGCTTTTTCTGCATCTGTTGAGATGATTGTGTAGTTTTTGTCCATGCTTCTGTTTATGTGTTATACTACATTTATTGAACCATTGCTTGCATCCCTGTGGTGAAAGCCTACTTGGTTGTGGTGATTTGTTGCATTGGTTGCTAGTATCTGGTTGAGGATTTTGCATGTATGTTCATTGAAAAGTTTGGCCTGAAATTCTCTTTTTCTAGTTGGATCTTTTTTCTGGTTTTGTAATCAGGGTGAAGTTAGCTTTCAGGAGTGATTTTGGGAGTACTTCTCTTTTAATTTTATTAAAGAGTTTGAAGAGTACTGGTATTAGATTGTCCTTGAAGTTCTTACAGAATTCAGCAATGAGTGAAACCACCGGGATTTTTCTAGTTGGTAGGTTTTTATTACTGGTTCAATTTCATTGCATGTGAGGCAGTCAGCAGCACTGCTGAGCTAAATCCCTGGCCTCCATTGCATGATTTTGGACTTTTAAGAGTTTTTCTGTCTTCTTGGTTTGGCTTTGGTAATCCATGTATGTCTAGGAATCTACCCATTTCTTCTGTTTTCTCTAGTTTATTTGAGTACAGGTACTCAAAGTACTTTCTGCTCCTCTGGATTTTGGCATTGTCCATTGTGATTTTGCCTTTTTTCATTTCTAATTGCATTGATTTGTGTCTTGTTTTTTTGGGTAAGATTGGGTAAGGGTTTGTCTATTTTGTTTATTCTTTCAAAGAACCAGCTCTTCAATTAATTGATTTTTTGTATTTTTTTTTTTTTAGTCTTATTAATTTCTGCTCTGATCTTTGTAATTTCCTTCTTTGTGCTAGCTTTGAATTTGGATTTAGATTGTTCTTGTTTTTCTAGGACCTTCAGGCTCATTGTTAGGTAATCACTCTGTTTTTCTGATGTGGGCATTCATGTCTATAAACTTCTTCCCTAGGGCTGCTTTTATTATGTCCCATACATTCTGGTATGTTGTACCATATGTCTTTGTTGTTTAAATCTAGGAACTGGCTAATTTCTTCCTTGGTTTTTTCTGTGATCCATTGATTATTCAAGAGTGTATTGTTTAATTTTCATGCATATTCATGATGTCAGTGGTTTCTTTTGCCATTGATTTCTAGTTTTGTTGAGCTTTGAGTTAATATGCATGCTATAATTGATTATTTTGCATTTATGTAAGCATGCTTTATGGGCTAGTATGGGTCTGTTTTGGAGAAGGTTTCACATGCTGCTGAGAAGAATGTATATTCTATTTATGTGCGCAATTCTAGAGATCTCTTAAGTCCATTTGTTCAGTGGTTGGTTTGGCTGATAATTTGTTGAATTTTTTTTAGTCGATCTGTTTATGACAGTGGGATATTGTTGTGCACCTCTGTAGTCATGTTGATGTTTATCTGATCTTTTATGTTCAGTAGTGTTTCATGAAGTTGAGTGTACCACTGGCCAGTGCATATTAACCCCTTAACCAATATGTAATGACTTTCTT
Source organism: Fukomys damarensis (assembly GCF_012274545.1). Lineage (NCBI taxonomy): Eukaryota > Metazoa > Chordata > Mammalia > Rodentia > Bathyergidae > Fukomys > Fukomys damarensis. The sequence continues at coordinate 32,894,274 of NW_022900935.1, read as the reverse complement.
TGTCTCTCCTGATCAGTTAGGGTTGAAGTCCATTTTATCTGAAAATAGGATAGCTACTCCTGCTTGTTTTCACATTTTTGTTGAATAGAGTTCTTTTTTTTTTTTTTTTTTTTTTTTTTTTTAGTCTATGAATTTCTTTTTGGCTTAAGTATGTTTCTTGTATACAGCATATTGTTGTGTTTGTTTCTTGATCCAATCTGCCAATCTGTCTTGATTGAGGAACTGAGGATATTCTCATTGAAACCTATTACTGTTAGGTACTGACTTGTTCCTGTCATTACTTTATTTTCTTGTTGCTGATCTCCTTTCCCTCTTACCTGCTTGCCCTGTCTGGTGTGTCCATTGTTTGTGGACCGTTTGGCATTGTTGACTTCATTGTCTCTTTCTCGAATATCCTTGAGAAATTTTTGGAAATTTTGTTTCATGGACATAAATTTCTTAAGATGCTCTGTCAGAGAAGTATCTTTTTTCTCCATCAATTTGAAAGATAGTTTTGCAGGATATATCAGTCTGGGTTGAAGGCTGTTTCTTTTAGAGCTTGAAACACTTCACTGTAGGTTGTCCTGGTCTTGACGGTTTGTGTCAAGAAGTCTATTGTAATTCTAATGGGTTTACCTTTGTAAGTGACTCTTTGCTTTTCTCTAACAGATTTTAAGATTCTCTTCTTGTATTGGACTTCTGGGATTTCCACTATGATGTGTTGGTTCTTTTCTGATAATAGCTATTTGGGGCTCTGTATTCCTCACTTATCTGTATGTTTAATTCTTTCTTCATATTTGGAAATTTTTCTGCTATTATTTCTGTAAACAGGTTTTCTATGCTATTTGTGCTATCTTCTGATTTTTTCACTAATTCCAATTAGATTAGTCACTGTATCATCTACCAGATGTTGGATCCATTTTTCATATTCTCTTGTTTTCAAGGTATCTCTGAGTAATTCATCATAGACATTGGCCCTGTCTTCTAGTTCTGACACTCTATCCTTACATTGGTCACTTCTACAGCCCATACTTTAAGTAGAGTTTTTTTAATCTCCTGGATTTCTGTTACTGTTCATTGGCCTTAAATTCTTTGCAAAATTGGTCATTCATGTTTTCTATGGTTCACCTAGTTTTTTTATTTATGTCTTTCATAAACTCTCTGATAATTGTATTATCTGTTTAGTTATATTTTCTGTGAGCCTGCCCAGCATGCTATTGATTTGTTTTTAATCTCCTCTTTTATCATTTCTTTGGAAAAGTTAAAAATTCCCTAATTTTTTATTCCTGATACTACTACCACAATTTACAGAGCAATGTACCTAATACAATGAAAAGAAAAAGGAAAAAAAAGCTACAACAGATAAAAGACATCAGGAATGTACATCGAATCAACACTACATTGCATCATCATAGCTGCCCTTTTTGCACACTGTGCCTCTGACAGTCCTGAACCAGAAGGATTTCCTGTTTAAGCTGCAGTAACTTTTCTGGCTGTAACTCATTGTTCCTTCTGTGGCAGATTTTTACAGTTCTATTAATGCATTTGAGACAACTGTCTCAAAGTAACCTGCAGCTTTCCTGACAACTCCTCACTCTCCTGTAGCCTTTTTCTGTTGCTTTTTAAAAAACCTTCTGGTACCATATCCACCACCAGATGCATAACCACCACCATAGGGACTACCAGAGCTTCTTCCACCAAAACTGCCCCCCTTCATGGGTCCGTAATTTGATTGCTGTTGACCACTGTAATTTGCAAAGTCATTATAGTTTCCACCACCACCATAGTTACCACCACCAAAATTTCCTCCTTTGTTGTAATCATCATACCCTCCTCCACCACCTTGGTTTCCATATCCTGGTCCACCACCACCATAGCCTCCTCTACTACTGTAACCAGGACCACCACCATAGTTTCCACCATCACCTCCAAATCTGCCATCACCTCCTCCATAACTGCCTCTGCTGCCACTACCTGCAAAGTTTGCCCAACAACCAATGAAGTTGACAGATCCCCTCCACAACCTCTTTGTGATCCAGCAGACTGCATTTCTTGTTTACAAAGGGCCTCTTTCACTTCACAATTATGCCCATTAATAGTGTGGTATTTCTTTTTTTTTTTTTTTACTGTTCTTTTTACATAATTCATTTTATTTTTTTTTTATTGAGTTTATTGGTACAATCTAGGTATACAATACAATTACATTCATCATGGGGATTCTGTACCTTTACATAATAGGTCTTGATTCTCATTTTTTCCCCTTGTCCCTGCCCTCCCTTCACCCCCTCCTCCCCTCCCCATTTACAAACACTTTATTTCCATTTTTTCAGTTTCTCATATTTTTTTCTCTCCCTTATTACCTTTTCCCCACCCTTCCCACCTTCCCTACACCTTTAGCCCTTTACTTCCTATTTCACATTATTAATTATTTCATTAGGATCCTGTGTACTATTATAGTTTTTCTCACCAAAGAAACTATTTGGTATTTCAGTTAAAGAAATCTCTGTATGAACCGTAAGAATAGGGAATCCTAAAATAAAACTAAAAAGGAAAGTAAAAGAGAAAAGGCAATGATGTAACATTAAAATAATCCTTAATTCTGGAGATGAAAATGGTCCCTGAACATATTTAAAT
>NW_022900935.1:32882511-32889608 GCF_012274545.1 Fukomys damarensis | reverse complement strand
ACCCAAATCTTCCTGATATAGTTGTGCCCTAGCTTCTGTGTCTCTAATGACCCACAGACATTCTTCTCATCTTCATAACATCAGAGAAAACAACTCATCAAATCAACCGCAATGCTTTATCCCCAACTGATACAGTCTAGCTTTTGGGTCTCTAATGACCCACAGACATTCTCATCTTCATAACATCAGAGTAAACAGCTCATCAAATCAATCGCAATGCTTTACCCCAACTGATACAATCAGCAACACATTAAGATCAAGCACAACTTGGACACTGACCACCTGTGTTAGTCACTAGTCTATCACCCTTAAATCATTTGAATTAAATTGAAATCAAGAAGCAGTCCAGAACACGTCTGCAGTGAACAAAATTTCAATATAGTGTATTTACCATTTAATGGCTCAGACAGAGCGAGGATGCAAGACCCCTGACCTCAGTTAGCTGATGGCTGAACCCCCTGATGCTGACTGACCTCAGGCTGTAAGGCCCAGATTGAGTTCCCCAACCTTCTGAATGGTTGAACTCCGCAATGTTCTATTACAGGTTTCCCACGCCCTTTCTTTAAAGATGTTCAAAATTGGGAACTCAGAAAAATACCTTTGATAACCACCTCTGTCTTTGGAGAGTGGGTCCAAAGACTGGCACAGTCAGCAGGTCGGAGAGTGCAGGGGGTGGGGGGTTATGGGGCTTCAGGGGTGCCCGCGCGACTACCTTCCCAGTGCTTGAGCAATGGCTGCTGGGTCGGGAGCAGGCGAGGTTCTCCTTCCTATGGAGGATCGGGGCCCAGGCTACTTCCCGGTGCTTGAGCGATGGCTGCTGGGTCGGGAGCAGGCTTGGTTCTCCTTCCCGAGGTGGATCGGGGCCCAGGCTACTTACCGGTGCTTGAGCGATGGTGGCTCAATAGTGTGCTATTTCTGAACAACAATTTTATCAAGTGTCATGATCATCAAAAGTTACAAAAGCAAATCCTCTTTTTTTCCCACTCTGCCTGTCTTCCATAACTTCTATGGTTTCAATCTTGCCATATTTTTCAAAGTAGTCTCTCAAATTATACTCTTCTGTATCTTCCTTAATACTGCCAACAAAGATTTTCTTCCCCGTTAGATGGGCACCAGGCTTTGCTGAATCCTCTCTAGAAACAGCTCTCTTTGGTTCCACTATAGCCCATCAACTTTGTGTGGTCGAGCACACACTTTTGTATCCATCTCTTCAACACAAGAGTAAGTCACAAAACAGAAGCCCCTGGTGAGTTTTGTTTGGGGATCTCATTACCACACAGTCTGTGAGTGTGCCCCATTTCTCAGAATGTTCTCTTAAACTATCATCTCTAGTTTCAAAGCTCACACCACCAATAAACAGCTTCCTCAACTGCTTTGGTTCCTTTGAATCAGTGCCCTCCTGTCCACCGTTGGCAGTCGGAGTCCAGCTGGGAGTGACCAGACAGCAGATTTACCTCCATTTTTAATCATTTATTGTTTTAAACATTTCATCTGTTTGGCTTTTTATTTCCTTCCTCTCCATGCCCAGGGATCAGTTTGGAGGAGTTGGGAGTTTTTGGAGGCATTTTGTTGTCATGTCTTCTCCTGTTTCTATTGTTATTTGTTATTGTTCTTATTTTGTGCTGAGGTCTGTGGTCACTTATAGTGGAAAGACTTTGTTGCTAGTATGGCAAATTCTTCAGTTCATATCTGCTTTTCAGTGATACACTCTGGGTATGGCTAACTATAGGCCTTTGCCTCTGTCCCAAGATCCTGGTCATTTGGACGAGGAGGATACAGTATAATTGGTTGAGCACCCAGTTCTCTAAGAATGGACCATAGTTCTGTTAATGACAGAAAGGCAGTCAGATTTGGGCATCCCAAGAAAACCAATTAATAGCATTGACTGTGTCACTTTGGTTGTAGTAATAAAAACCAGTAACAGTAATAACATCAACGACAGACTGGATATTGTACACCCTAAGAACCAGTTATACACAACCCTTAACCACAGAAAAGAGATGTATACTTACAGTATAAACACTAAGACAAAGCAAATATTGACATACAGTAAATTTCTACTAAATGCAACAACTATACATCCACTTAACAGAAAAGAACTAATCAGTAATAGGGTAGTGTTGACTATATAAAGATTAATAAATCTTAATGGTTATACTAATAAAGATGGGAAGACAAGAAGTGGGAGAATGAAAGAAGAAAACTTTGAAAAATTAATGGAAGATGAGAGAAAGGAGAGATTAAGGAGTAAAAGGAAATTAATAGATATAGGTAAAGGTAAAAGAAAAGAAAAAATAAGAATGAAAAGGGGAAAAAAATCCAAGCCCCATATAACCAGTGAAGAAAGGAAAAGGAAATGAGTCCAAAGAAAAAAACAGAACAAAAAACTCCCCTGTGTTTTTGAATGATTGATTTCTTTTCAGGATCTGCAGTTTTGGAATCCAGCAAGTCTTGATTTTTTTCCACCTAACTTTATGGCCTGTGAGTTTATGAGGTGTCCCCCTCCTTCCAGAGGCCCCTCTGTCTGGTCACCCTAGGCCGTGCCAACTGTCCAAACTGATGTGTCCTAGCTCCGCTGTTCTTAATGGCAGTGCTTTCAGACCCAGCCCCTTCTGACAGCCACACGAGTGAAGATGATTTATAGGCCTTCGCGGCACAACCTAAAATAATCAACCCCTTCCCAAAATGGTGCCTGATTAAACACTCTGTGGCAGTATGGGAGACAGTGCGCTGGGTTTCTTCACCAGCTGTATCCTGCCTCACTAGAGTTGCTTTTGGAATAAAACCCTACGCAGTCAGTGTAGTTTACAGTAGCCATGAGCTTTTCATGGGGCTAGTGCTGCTGACCTAGTCTCCCTAGAGCTCCTGACCCTGGTGGGGCTAGAGACTGGTGCCCCTCCCCAGGAGCTGGGGTGAGCTTCCAGATTGCTTTATTCTTTCTCCATTTTTTTTTTTCCTTTCCTTCACCAAGTTATTTTCCAGGTGTCTGGATTCCAGGTCCTGGAGAGGCTGTACTTTGCTGCTGATCACTACTCCACCATTTTGTTTCCTCCGAGTGTTCATTAATCCGAACTTGATAGTGACAGCATGTCAGGAGTGACATTTCTAAGTAGTACTGGGGCCACTTGATATGTCTCATGTGCCAGTAGATGCTCAGTCAGCTGTCAGTGTCTGTGTACTTCTGCGTCCCTCACACATGCATTTAGACACACATCAGTGGCACCTTCTCCTCGGTGCTCTCTCCAGATAGGAAGGACAGCTTACCAATAATAAGTGGAGAAAAATAGGAAGAGAAAGGAGCTCCCAAGTCCATGCTTTCAGTTGTTTTTCCCATAATGTCATTCTTTGTTACTCAACTCAACAAAATCAAAGACTGAGAAGGGTGAGTGGGTTTGTTTGTGTGCTTGTGTCGTGTTGCTAAAGATTGAGCCCAGGGTCTCCTACACACTGGGCAAGCTCTCTAAGATTGCCCAAAAGATTATTAATTAAATGTCTGTCTGTTGTGGGCTTTGGTTTTGTTATTCAGCTTTGAATTTTAATAGAACTGAGTGAGGGAGAGATAAGACGGTACTTCAAACTACACTTATACCTCCTTATACCTTTTGAAGTTTAAACGTGAATATATTGCTATCCAAATTTTTAAAATAATAATTTAATATGAAAACACCTGAATTTTAGTGACAATAGAATTGCTGTGTTTCAAAACAAAAAGCTACTGAAAATTATTACTTGCACAAAAAAAATGTTTGGCTGATAGCAATCTCCTTAATCACTAGGTGTCCTGCTGCTAAAGAATACTTCAAAGAGAATTCCCATCACTGGAGCTGGGCTGTGCAGTGGCTACAGAAGAAGGTGATTGAATTCTGGACTTTTCTAACTGTGACATAAGAATCAATAGTAGAATGTTGTATCAGAAAAAATTCCCTAACCCTGACTTGTAGGCTGACCCCAAAGTGTTTTTACTCTTCAGCTATTTCTTTAATACAGCCAGTCCCTACTTGTATGCATTCAACTTGTATCTTAATATAGGAGTCCCCTTACTCACGTATGTTCCAAAACTCCTAGCTGGTGCCTGAAACCATGGATAGTACTGAACCGTATATGCACTGCTCTTTCTTAGAAGTACAAATCTGTGATAAAGTTTAATCTATATATTAGGAACAGTTAGATTAGCTAATAATAATATAGGAGGTGGGGAAGAAAATAGTAAAATAGGCAATTACAACAACATACTATAATAAAAGTTATATGAATATGTCTTGTTTTAGTTCCTTTCTGGCTGCAGGGGCAAAATACCTGACTCCCACAGGTTAAAGGAGGAAGTTTATTTTTAGTCAGTTTGCAGAGGTTTCATTTCATAGTTGGCTGGCTGCAAGGCAGGGGATAGGACAGAGGGGAAACGGTTCATGGCACGGCAGGCAGGAAGCAGCAGCCTTCCTTTTTCCTTCCCTTTTTATCTCAGCCAGGCTGCGGGCCTGTTAGTGCTCCCACACCCAGAAATAAGCTAAACCAGTGAGTAAACTAATCACTGTCACATCCATGATCCAATTACTCCCAAAAACCCCACCCGTGTGTGCGTGAGGCTTTGGGAGGACATCTACTACAGCCATAGCAGTTCTGTGTCTCTTAAAGTATCTTACTCTTCTTTACTCGCCCATCTGCTTGTGATTTTGGGAAATGACACAGTGACTGTGATGAGGTGAAAGACACGGGCCGTGTCACATAGCTATGCTTCTCTTGCCTTCTGACAGACTGTCAGTGACAAGGATCATTGAGCAGTGACCTTGTCGGCCAGGAAGAATATAAAGTATGCATATATTGCTGGACAAAGGAACAGTTTACATCCAGGGTGGGATAGGGAAGGACAGTGAGGATTTCCTGGTACTCAGACTGGTACACAGTGGTAGCTCACATCACCAGCTTACTTCATTCAGCAGTTCTGAGGAGAATGGCTGCAGTTGTGTTCATCACCCAATTCAGAGTTCACAAATGGAAGCAAATTTTGATGAGCACTTCTGTTTATGAACTGGATTGTTTTCGAGTAGAAGTGTTTGTGAAGCAGGGTATTACTGTATTTGGACTGTGGCTTGTCACAGGTGACTGAAACTAAGGGAAGTAGAACTGAAGATGAGGGGGCTGACAAGTCTTTAACTGTATAGATGAAAAGGTGGGAATGATGGTTAAGAAGCAGTTTTTCCGTCAGGTTTGGAGAGTACAGGGATCTCCCAGGTTGTGGAAGGCCTCGGGGGAAGGAGATCCCATGCTTTTAGGCTGTGGTTTTGGTGGACTCATCTGTCACCTCTAACGATGTGCTTCATCTCTCATCTCAGATGTCAGAACATTACTGGACACCACAGAGCAACGTCTCTAATGAAACATCAACTGGAAAGACCTTTCAGCGAACCATCTCAGCTCAGGTGAGGATGGTCTTTGTTCCCCTTTGTGTGCTTTGAAACCCCTTGCACAGGGTTCTCAGAATCCAAAGCCTAAGGGGTAGAGACATGGGGTGAAGATGAGAACAGGCAGAGGCACGGTGATCAGATTTCCGTGAAAGGATCGAGGATTGCTGTACACTTAGGCAAATCCTTGCAAATCATTTGCCTAGAGAAATGCTGTACAGGTGGGTGGTCTGGGCTAGCAGGGTGAGCAACTTGGTGTTCATGGTCAAGGTAAACGCGCCTTTCTCCAGGCTGCCATTGCCACCACAGGACAACAGAGGGTGGTGGCTGCTGCAAGGACAGCCTGTAACCTTTTCTGCTGTGCTTTAATATCCTGCAGGACACATTAGCATATGCCACAGCTCTGCTGAATGAAAAAGAACAATCGGGAAGCAGTAATGGGTCAGAGAGCAGTCCTGCCAACGAGAATGGAGAAAGGCACTTGCAGCAGGTACAGCTGGGGCCCCATCTCTGGCCAAAAGGGCAGCCCACTCCAGAGCTTCCTAAAGAACCTCCGTGGTCACAGTCACATCATCAAAGGTGCCGCTTGGGTGTGTATCTGAAGGTGGCACAGACCGGGAGCTGCTGCAGTGTGCAACCAGGGCAAGGCCTTGGGGTCTGGCCGGTGCGGCAGTCAGCCTGGAGGTGGTCCTGAGGGGCCAGCCACGCATGTGTTGTTCCGGTGTCCCTTCCTGCTTCTTTATCTGCCTTTCTGCACACATGGACCCTTGAAAGGGAAGCAGGTGCCAGTGTGGTAGACCTACTTGCTCGGGTGTTCAGACTAAGCCCGTTTCCTTAAAGAACATTTTCATTACTTGGCACTGGAGAACAGTGCCAAATATCTGCTCTATGCAAAACATGAACTGAGCATGACTGACTGTGTTCGTGTTGCCAGTGCTGTGTCCGTCTTTTCTGCTCGGTGTTGCTGTTCAGAGACTCGTGACCCTGCTGATTTCATAGAGGGACCTCGTTGACCCGAGATCACTCTCAGCAGGTTACCATATCACCTCCTTTCCCTGCGGAGAAAGTGAAAGCTGTTGGACAGGAGCTTCCGTGGCCAGTAGTTTCCAGACTTACAGCCACGGCATCTGCTCTGTCCCAGATCCTCTCCTGTGAAAGTGGAGCAAGTTCTTTCCTCTCACCAGAGGCCTCCTGCCCTCACCATCCGATCTTGACAGTACTTTTCTCTCTTCCACACGTCTTGAATCTCCCTCTCTGCCCTCCTTTCTGGCACTATCCCAACACGGTTCTCTCCCAAACTCTTACAGAATTTCTCTTCTCCACCAACCCCTTTTAGAATAACCTGAGCTGTCGTGCTTGCTTCTCACTCGTTCTTTAGCCCTGGCCAGCCTGACTCCCGCTGTCTCCTCTCACCCAACATTACGGTAGCACGTGGCCTGTGTCAATGCTATGGTCACTCCTCTCTTCTTCAGACGTCCTCCTCCTGTCCTCTCCTGACCCCTTGTTTTCCTCTAGTCCCCAGTAGATGTCCCACAGATCTCTATCCTACATCCTGCTTTCCTCCAGACACACACATCCGGGGAGTTAGCTCAGTGCTAAATTTAGCTCAGTGCTGCGCCTGCCTCACAAGCACAGAGTCCCGAGTTCAATCCCCAGTACCAAAAAAACAAAAACAACAGCAACAAAAAAAAAAAAAAA
>NW_022900935.1:32868468-32882279 GCF_012274545.1 Fukomys damarensis | reverse complement strand
AAAAAAAAAAAAAAAAGGAAAAAAAGAAAAATTTAAAATAAATAAAGCAAAAACAACAATACACACATCCAGCTCTTGTTCCAGACAGCTCTGCCTGCAACAGTGGGAGACACCTCACACCCCAAACCCAAGCCATCCTTGCCTGCCTCGGCACCCTGTGTACCAGCACAAGCCAGGGTGCCCAGGGGTCATCCTAGCCGGCTCCACGCACACATAGGTCCACAGATGTTTTACACAGCGTTCGCCTGTCTCTGTATGTCCCGAGCACCTCAGTCTGGATCCTTGTGAGAAACACCTGCCACCACTCTGGCTGCCGTCTGGTCCACTTGCAGAGCCTGTCATAGCTTTCCTTTTCTGCTAGATAAAAGCCAGAACCCTCCGCAGTCTTGCTTGACTTGTCCCCTGCACCACTTCCCCGCAGCAGTTGCTGGTTTTAGTTTATCAAATACACCATGCTCTTCCTTCTCCGGCCTTTCCCCTTCACTCCATCTAACTCCTCCATGTCACCTCCACAGAGTTTGTCCCCTTCTCCCATGCCACTGCCACTCAGATCAGTCCCAGGGGATGTGCCAGGTCTTCAGAACTGTTGAGTGCATAAACCAAAGGCCACGCCACTGGTGACAAAGGCAGGATGCAGGCCCAAGAATGACCCAGAGCACACCTGCAGGTGAAGTGCCCAGAATGGAGCAGGTGGCAGTGACAGCTGGTTTCCCTCTGCTTTGTCCCACTGCTCCTCAGTTCTGAGAAGAGCCTGCCTGTGGGTACAGAAGAGAACAGTGGCACCCCTGGGTTGCCTCAGTGACTGACATAGACATGAGAGTGCTCTGCAGAATCACAGAATGTCAAACAGAAGGTATAATACCCCTGCGTTTTAGTGTCCTTGAGTAAACAAGTTGCTAGATGAGGACTTAAATTACAGAACATAAACAAGGAAGTGAGTACAGAAAATCCCGCACACACTAACTGCTGATTTTCACTTGCTGTTCTCTTCCACAGGGTTCAGAATCTCCCATGATGATTGGTGAGCTAAGAAGTGACCTTGATGACGTCGATCCATAGAGGGATGTAGCCAGCACCTGACGAGACCGGATGTCAGCAACTTCTGAAAACAGAATCTCATCTTTGAAACCCTTGGCAGAGCCTGGGGACAGGCCAGGAGGCTGCAGGACTCTGGGGGCCACGTCCTCAAGGAAGCTGCCTCGTCCACGAGGAGGCTGGGAGGAAGCCAGTATGGGCCAGCTCTCCGGTCACCGCCCACACTTGGGTGGACGTTTCTGTGGAGATTTTAGGAAATAAAGCTAGCGGCAGATTTTTGTTACATGAACATACAAGAGTGAGGGTAAAGCTGTTGCTTTCTCCATGATACAACAAAAAAAAATTCCTTTTGCTTTTTATATTTTAAGAAAGGAAAAAAAAGAGCTGCCTTTAGGTTTGTGGGGGCAAATTTTTAATCTTGCAGTAACATTTGAGTAGGAATATCCAATTTAAATGATGTAAAGATAATGTGGTAAAATTCTTTTTCGTTGTAAAATAGTAGTTAAAGAATTCAGTTTACACAGACCTTTGTATTTAATATGTCTCCCTCTTTGTATAGAATTTCTGATGAGTCTGATGTGAGCCCTGGGCATAAGCTTAAACCCTGACGAAATGTTGCCAGGATCAAAAATTGGGAAATTATTAAGCTCTTCGAGGTATTTTTCTGATATGATTAAGATTTAAAAGAGCAATAAAAAAAGCTGTGTTCTTCCGAAGTGCAGGATGCATCTTTGACATCAGTCATTAAAGAAGTTACGAATGGTTCCCAAATTTTAAAAACAGCAAAATAAAAAGCACTTTAAGATACAATTTTATTGAGTCTGACTTCATAAAATTATCTTTTTAATGCTTGGAGACATATTGAATAAACTGTAGTCTTAAGTCATGTGATCTGCAATCATTTGCTTTGACTGAAAACATAATTTCTGAAGACCTTGGTAGTGGTCACATATGAAATTAAGAATCTGAATGGGTGTCGGGGGGACCCTGCTTTATGAGTATCATGATCCTTTTAGTGCACAGAAGGGATTTAAGACTGCTTCTCTTCAACATGACTCATCAGCACTGAAAAAGCAGGGTGGAAAATGTTCCCAGAAGTCACTGGAGAGAAGCAAACATCACCCGTAGAGCTGCAGTTCCCACCTAACATCCCTCTCGTTTCAGGTTAGGCACCAGCTCCTTCTGGGGCAGGGGTCAGGTCACACCAACGCTCCTGTATTTGGAACATTCTGTGTTTTGAACTGGTCATCCTTTTTGTCCCTGTTTTGCCTCTAGTTACAAGTTCTGCCTCATTTTCAGCTCACCACGTGCAGAACTAGGGCAGCCTTCGGAAGTGCCAGGTTAGCACTGTTGGACTTGCAAGTCAAAGAGGCGCAGCCGGCCCCAAAGTGCCTTTTTGATTGCTTCTGGATTTGTGGGAACGTGTGCCAGGCAGACAGCTCCGCTGCTGTGCACTCTGGTAACCCTTCTTCACTCGCCTGTTCAGCTGTGGAAGCTCCTGTCTGCTCAGACTGGTTTGTACTTCCGTAACTTAGCACAGGCTGCTGACAGCTTCTGTCCGACACAAGAGAGTGGAAGGGCCAGAGAAACAGATGTAGGCAAGCAGCACATCTGATGCGGTTCTGGTGTTTTTGCAGTTTTGAATGTGATGTATTTTGAATATCTCATATCCTACCTTGTCCCTCCTCCAACCCTCACCTTCTGTCCACACCCCTCATCACATAAAGATTGTGTGGGACTGTGAAACACTAGCGAGGATACCTGTTGGAATATCACCGCTGGCTACTGCACTCTCAGGAGCCCCAAATCAGGAGTGAAGTCACCACTTCTAGTCCCCTTATTTCCTATGGAAACCGTCTCCTGCCCTGACCCTGATGTCCTCATGCAAAGCTGCATCAGGGTCGCCTCACTCCAGCTTTGGTTCACTTCCTTATGTTGTTTCAGTGAGCATCAATTCCACTATGCCAGTAACCACTTGATTTCCAACAGCTGCAGTCAACAAACCTGCTGAGGACTTTTTTAACGTAGTACCACAAAGTGACAATTGTGACAGGCTTGCCTTGCAAAAGTTGTCATTTTTACTGCCAATTTTTTGGATGAAGATGTTTTTATAATCTTTCACAACAGTCTGCAAATTGAGCAAGAATTGCACAAAGGACTCAGTGCTCCGAGTTGTCAAAGTTGTACAGTGAAGGCCGTTCTGGGCATTCCGGACACAAGCAGGCGTCCCGGGGCAGCTCACCCAAGACGCTCCTGTGGACTTGTGCAGCCACTGGCAGCTATAGCCTAAGTCTAGGACCTAGAGCGCCGAGCCCTCACTCCCTGGTTTGCCCTGCCCTCCCTGCTGACATCAAGGCGTGTGTAGTACCCTCTGAGCTTGGAACAAGCAGACTGGAATTGTCCTCTGCTACCTCTTTGTGTACAAAATCTTGTTTATTAAATTTCAAAAGAAAGTAGATAAACTAGGAAAGAATCTTAATTCTAAATTTGGTTCATGTGTGGCAGAGTTCTTGGCTTCCAAAGTACAAAATAAATTTTTCAAAAATATATAAAGTTGGAGTCTCACCAACATTTTTCTCCAGATGTCAGAATTTGGCCATTGATGGGGGCATGCTGGGCCTGAGGCCTGGCACCAACTGGCTGTGTGATTCTTGGCAGGGCCATGGGTCTCCTGAGACTTCACTGATTGCATTTCAGGACTCATTGGTGGAGTGTAGTCAAAGATGCTGACCTTGATCCTGGCCTAGAGACATTTCTCGTATAGCTTCCACCTCTCCCAAAGTGGCCCTCCCCATCCTAAGTCATATTCTAGATCTTGTGGCCTGTTTTTTTTATGTGGGTCCCTTCCCACATGCTACTCCGGGTCTCCCTTTTCCTACATTTGAAGCCCTTTCTGCCAGTGCCTGGTGACTGTAGGGAACAGGGGACATTACTGTACACCTCTGCAGTAAGTCTGCAGTCTCCTGTGAGGCACTACAACACATGCTGACAAGAATAAAGACAAGAAACTGGGTCATGGGCTGATCTGAGCTACTCTGGGCCCCAAAGATAAGGGGTGCCAAAGGCACCCAGTATTTTATTGACTACAAGCATGGGAAGGTAAGGGTATGCTTTAAAGACATTTAGCAGCAATGTGAAGAGTCTGGAAGCATCTGGTGATGGCTGATAGAGATAGCTAATACGCAAGCAGGGGAGGTAAAGGGGGAAGGCACTGCTTGTCTTGTTTGGAGATGAAAGGGTGCCGATACTAGGTTACAATTAACCAGCAACTCATCAGGTCAGTGAGAAGCCATAAATCAGGCAGGGATTTGGTTGGAGCCAGATTGACCTTGGCTGGAAGTGAACTTGGCCGGCCGAGCCCTGCTATTTTAGGACTAGGACTTAAGTCTCAGTAGCAGCCATTAGCAAAGGAGCCATGCTAGCCCAACTCTGCTATCTGACCTGCTCATTTGAGTTATGTAAAGCTTCTGTCAGACTTCTAACATAATATAGCTGAGTTACAGAAAAGCAAGAAGCACATGCCAGATAACCATGTGAGAAATCAAGCTGTCCCTTCCTCCCAAGTGACAGCTGTCGGAATGTGCGTATCTAACCCCTGGACAGGTGACAGCATCTCCTAGGGAGGGCAGGGGTCTGGATGGCACAGCAGGTGTGGGGCCAGAGGGCCATGAGCATGTTCCCACACCTGACACAAATTGTCAGAAAACAAAGTTCAGAAAGGTTTTTGCCTTTGTGGTAGATCCCTTATATGGGACATGGGCTGTGTAGAGACAGACCTTGCTTATGACATACTGTGCCCCAAGAAGGAGCCAGAGGTCCCACTCCAAGTAGGATAGTCCACAAACCTGTCAGGAATCTGAGATGACTCCTGTCCAACCACAAACAGCAGCTGTGCACAAGTTCCGTCCCTTACAGAAGCAGTGGTGACTGGGCCCACAGACATCCACTCTATGGCCTGAGCCTGCTGCAGGGAAAGGATGGGAGGGCACCCTGTTCAGGTGAATCCACCAATGGGTTCAGGAAGCTGGGGCTGGGGCTGAGGCCACTGGGTTCCTAGGCAGAGCGCACACAGCAAGTTCCTGCTCCAGGCTCGTCCAAGGCTTGTCACCCCACCACCACCCACTCCCTGCTGCAGTGTCCACCTAGGCACTAAAGTCCAGGCCAGGTCATGACGAAGTTACTTTTATTTTTAAAAGTCACATAATAAAAATACTACAAAACCCAGAATAAATACCAACTTACAAAAGCCCAACAGGTCTGGAAAAGCTTCTTGCTATAAAAAGACAGCAGACAGAAGAAACCAGGAGGAAGACGTGTGCTTGTACACTCGCTTGGGCGAGCACTCGGGAAGGGACAGTTGTACCCTTCCACAGCCCACCAAGCTGTCAGGAGCCACCTGGGCCCAGGGAACCTGCAAGCCAGTGCCTGGCCTGGCACATCCCAGCACCATCCCACTTCATACAGTGTACACTGGTGGGCACCTGCCTTCTCTGGTGCCCATTTCTTCCTCTATCAAGTAGAGTGCCAGGGCTGCCATGCAGAGAGCAGAGTGAGGGCAGCTGGGAGAAACCGAGGCATCGTGCTCGTCCCAAGCCTCACCCCACAGGTGTGGCAAATGGATTTCCCATCAACCAGGGATCCCAAAGGGGCTTCTCTGAAGTGGGAGGGGATATAGGGCCACCAGCTCCTTGCCCTCGCTGCCAGGCTTGGTGCTCAGCCCCTTCCAGCCCCCACATCATCCTGCAGGGAGAAGGTATCTCACAGGGAGGCTTGCCTGCGTGCCTTGAGAGCTCAGACATAGGTCATCCACTGTGGGCAGCAACATGGGGACGCTGGTAGGCAGAGCATGGCTTCCCCTGCCGTGACGCGGAGGTGGGCATGGGAGGATGGGGCGAGCTGCAGCGCAGGATGGCGTCCAGGCGAGACCCTAAGGTTTTCCCAGGCAAGGAGGCCTGGCAGCGCCAGGCAGCACCAGGCAGGAACGCTTCTGCCCCTGTGGCCCAGGCCCTGGCCCCGCACGGCTGCCCATCCTGGCTGGGCTGTCACTGGTGCTCCAGGGAGGCCTGCTCCGAGGCCCGGCTCCGGCAGCAGATGGCAGTGGCAATGGCCACCATGGCCGCCTCACTGGCCCTGCCCACTGCCTTGGTGTCACAGCTCCTCACCACACATGTGTTGTCCACGGCGTATGCCCCAAGGACCAGAGAGGCTCCAGGGAGGGTGCTGCAGCCCGTGAGGGTCCAGCCGTCCTCACAGGCCACGGTGACCTGCCAGAGCCAGGGAGAAGACAGCACAGGTCTATACTGCCCAGACTCCACCTCCGCCCGACGACCCTCGAGGCCACACCCAGTGGCCCATGCCCAACACCAACCCACACTGTGCTTCAAACCCTCCCACGCCAGGCCAGCCACATAGAAACACCTCAGCCCAGCCGTCCTCTCCTTCCCCACCCACCCACCGCATCCCAGCGCCTCCCTCACATGCTCGCCCCAGCCTGCACCAGCACAGGGACCCTGTCCAGCGGCCCTGCTGCTGCCTGTCTCCCCTGCAGCCTCAGCTCAGTTCCAGAGTTAACCTTGCTTGTGCTCCCACACACCCCAGCCTCCAACCCACCCAGCAAAACCCACAGTCAGCCCTGTGGCCCTCGGGACCTACTGACCTGGCCCTGACCCTCGCTAGGCCACCCCTCCTTACTAACTGCTCCTGCTTCTCTGTCCTCTTGATCACAGTGCTGGGGATCAAGTCCAGGGATCCCCAGCCCTTTTTATTTTTATTTTGAAATAAGGTCTCAATAAGTTGCTCAGTTATATGGGCTGAGCTCACACATGTGATCCTCCTGCCTCAGCCTCCCAGAGTGCTGGGATTACAGATGTACACCCCTGTGCCTGGCCCACACTCCCACTTTTGCTCAGCTGTTCCTTCTGCCTGAAAGTGTTCCCTGTGATGTCCCCTGGCTTGTCATCCTTCCCGTCTCAGTGAGGCCTCTCCTAGCCCTCCTCCCGTTCCCTTGCCTGCTTCACCATCCTCCAAGGCATCTTTTCAGCACTGTAGAACCAGAAGAGGTGCTGGGGAGTGGGGGCAGAACATGCTCCGTGCGTGGCCCCTACTTGTGAGCCCTCACCATGCGAGTGCACCCCGGGGCTCCAGGATGCAGTGGGGCTGGCCGGGCTCTCCTACTCTGCCTCCCCACGCATCCTTGCCCTCCAGGCAGGGCCTCCCTGCCCTCAGTGTCCCCTCCCTCGCGTCATGGCTGTGTCACCTCTGCACCCTCAGAGTGCAGCTGAGCTCCTGGCCCTCAGCAACCTCTAGCAGGCCTGGCATTTCTGCGCACCATGTTTACCGAGTTCTCTATGGGCAGCAGGGTCTGGCCATGCCTCTCATGAATGTGGCCTGCATCCCAGCGCCCCACCCTGATGTGTGCCACTGTCGTGGTGGCACAAACACCGACCCCAAAGAGTGAGGGACAGATTCACATACCCGGCCCACTTCTCACCTGCTCCACAGGGGGTGGGGCCCCATGCTCCCTGACTCTGCACTCCAGGCCTGGGGCCTCGCAGCACGACGCATGCACGCTGGCCTCCCTGGGGCCCACACACTGGCCAGGTCCACGTGGCCTTGGCACAGGCTGACTGCGGGCACCAAAATCCTCAGCCTCCCAGTGGGCACTGCAGCCTGGGTAGAGGAGGGTCAGCTCAGTCACGGGAATGCTGGGGATCCACTTTATGCCCCCATATCTGTAAGGCCTGAGCTTGGAGATACCTAGGAACAGCTCAGGAAAGAAAGGCAGACCGGCCTGAGGCAGGATTCCTGGGTTCTCACCTCTACTCTGCTGATGACCTGCTGTGTGATCTTGGGGAAGTCATTCAACCTCTCTGAACCTTAGCTCAGTAAAAATATGGTCTCTTTGCCACTTAGATCAGAGCCATGAGAGAGGGCTCCAAGGGCTGAGACTCAAAGCCTCCCAGGCTCCTGCCCCCTCTGGCCACCAGGCAGAGTTCAGGCATGAGCCGGGGCACTGCCTCCATGAGCTTGAAGTCTGACACACCCACTGGTGCAAAACCATGGACAGTGGTCACTCAGCCGTACTGAGCCTCGGTCTCCCCATCTGTGAAATGGTGAGAGTAATATCACCTGCCCACAGGATGCTGCAACGGTGAAACACAGACACACCGACATGAAGTCTCAGCACTGTCTGTGACCGATCATAGGGCCCTGGCTCCTATGGCTCTCACAGCCCTGGGAAAGCCAGTCGGTGCACCCAGGTCACAGGCCCTGTAGCTGCAAAGCAACGCTTTGGGCTGTGCCTACAGGTAGTGACTGTCTATGGCTCTCACAATGTCAAGGTGGCCCAGGCCCTGGGCCTTCTGCTGGGTGTGCCCAAGGGGCCAGGATGCTGACCGAAGGCAGGCCTGGGCACAGTGGAGTCCCTGCCTGACCAAGGGCAACAGCACGTGCCTGGCTCCTCCACTCAAACCCAGCCAGCACACCAGCCTGCTATTCCAGGTCCCAAGCTGTACCTTCTGTCCCTGAACCATTCATGGCTCTCCGCCATCTCCAGACCCTCCCGGGGCACTCACGCTCCACCAGCCTCCTGCGACCCGAGGCCACCACCCTGCTCCTCGGGGGGAATTTCCTGCCATCTGTCAGGGCATACTTTCAACAGAGTGGCTCATTCAGACCAGGAAATGGACGTTAAAGCAGTCAGTGCTGATGGTAGTAAGAGCTGGGCTGTATACTGTCCAGCACCCAGCTAAAGGCTTAGCACTCATCCTCCCCGTTTCGCAGACAGGGAGGGAACCGAGGCATGCACCTGTTAAGAAAAGCACTCAGCTGCTGAGTGGGCTCAACCCGAGGTCTGCCCCACTGCGGACACAGCCTCAGAGCCCGTCCTTCCCTCCCCGCCCCGGTGAGGCCTATCCAGTACCCCAAGCCTGGATTTTAGGTGCCACCATCCAAGGCAAGTTCTACCTCAGTCCCTCTTAGTCAGAGGAAGCCAAGACAGGGAAAGGCAAAGCCAACCACCTACGGTTCCTGGCATGGAAGTGCCAACCCCAGGCTTGAATGGACACGCAGGCTCCAGAGTATGCCAATCACCCACATGTACCACGCCCACTGGGCTGGGTGTCAGGAGCAGGCCTGGCCCCTACCTGTGAGGACGTGGTCCTGCTGCTGGCAGTGAACACTGGGTTCCGTCCAAGCCCCCGCTGGAGCCGTATGGATGCTGCAGTTGGCCCAGGGCAGCAGGCAGCATCTGGCCACAGCATAGACGCCCTCGCCTCCAAATGCATTGTGGGCCAGGCACACCCGCCTGTCCCCGCGGACCTGGGGCCAGAGACAGAGACCAGAACCTGCTTTACCGGGATGCAGGCATGCAGGGGGCCCTGAACCCTCACCAGTGTCTCTGCTCCCAGCCCTCTGGGGACGAGGAGCACGCGCCCCCCTGGGCACACTGTTCTGCCAGTGGGCAGCTCTGTTTCCTGAAGTTCTTCCAGATACCGTGACAGAGGGGAATCCAGACCAAGGGTACAAGGCCTGGTCCCGCTCCGCCACAAACCAACCCTGCACTCAGGGGCAGAAGTGCCTGAGGCCATTGCGTCCACCCCAACGCAGCAGACAGCGGCCATATCCCCTGCGGCACCGACACCAGCCTTTCTGCTGGCATGGGAGTTGCCACCCCCAGGACCACAGGCTGACTGAGTGGAAAGGGCCCCGATCCATGCTGTCCCATGCTAGGCAGGCACCTCTGTCCCGGGGTCTCTGAGCATGGCTTCCCCAGCAGCCCCTGGGCGCAGCACCCAGAGCTGGGCTGTGGCCCAGGCCAGGAGCCCACATCCCACACAGACACACAGGGCAGGTCACCTCGATGCGCTCGCCCCTCCGCTTCCCGCTCCGGGAGAAACTGGAGCAGCTCAGTAGCTCCTCGCCGGGGGTGCAGTGGGCCACAGCAGTGGCCGTGCGTGTGGGTCCCGAGTGTGCTGACCACACCGTCCTGCAAAGCAGCTGCCCCACTGCAACGAGGGAGGCCCAGGGTGAGGAGGGAGCGGGCTGGGCAGCCCAGGGACCCTGGAAGGGCTCAGAGCCTGCTGGGGACGAAGCCTCACTCCCTGCAGGGAACGTGCTGACCGCCCCCAGCCGCGGAGCCTCCTGGAGGTGCGGCACCCCCCTCACAGGTAGGCCGCCCACCCCGCCACCCTGCTCACCCACGCCATGGGTGCTGGAGGGCAGCCTGGCCACCAGGTTGGGCGTCAGCACCCTCTGGTCCTCAGGGAACCAGGCCACGTTGATGACGTCTTTGGCAGAGAAGTGGATCAGTCTCTGCCGCAGCTCGGCCAGCGTGAGCTCGGGCTCCGCCGTCAGCATCATGGCTGCGATGCCTGAGGCGGGAGGGGGTGGTCAGAGGTGGAGGCTCTTCCAGGAGCGAGACCACTGTGGTTTCTTGCTGAGGCAAAGCCAGCTATTAAAACATCCTGCTCCTCCAGCTGGGCCGTAGTATTTACAAGTGAACTTCTATTCATCCCTCCATGCCTAGATCAAGTGTCCCTCCTCTAAGAAGCCTTCTCTGCCCCTCCGACTGTGCTGGTGCCTCCTCTGGGCTCCTGATGATGAAGCCCTGGCTGCTCAAGCTCCTTCCGTTCAAGTGCCTGCCTCTCCATCTCTGTGTTCGCACCGCTATGGTCTGGCTCTCAAGTGTCCGCCAAAGGTCCAGTAGTAAAGAAGTCAGGTCACAGGGACACCAGCTCCCCTACCCTCCCCTCCCCCACTGCCTCCGCTCACTCCACGTTCAGTTCCGGTTCCGGCAGAGGGAAGGCAAGCTGACCCAAGCGGTGCTCTCGCAGCTGCTCCTGCCCGCCCCAGCGCAGCCCGCGCATGCGCATCCTGGCACAGACCCTGTCAGCCCACGGGGTGTGAGAGTCATGGCGGCAGGGACTGGGTGACTCACCAGCTACATGGGCAGCAGCCTGCGACGTTCCACTCTGTGACATAAAGCAGGTGCTGCAGTCGCTAGAGGCGCCGATAATGTCCTCCCCCGGGGCAAAGAGGTCCACACAGCGGCCGAAGTTGGTCCCCAAGGTCCCCAGTGTCACTGGCTGGTCCTGAGCATTGGTGGCCCCAACTGTGATGACCTGGCAAGGTGAGGAGGTGGGTGGCAGAGAAGGGAGTGAGGGAAGGCTTCAGGGACAGACAGACCTCGCCAGCCATGCTGGCCAACTCCTACACACCCATCTTACACGGGGCAGCTGGGGAAGCCTCTTCCAGGCCAGGTCACACAGCCAGGACTACATCTGCTACCCGTGCCACCTTGCCAGGCTTCGAGCTGGCCAGGACAGCCCACACCCAAATGGCCCGACACAGGTGAGGATGTGGTGCCCACTGTGATGCCTCCCCAGGCTTTGTCCCCTGTGGTCTCCTTGCCATGCTGGTGATGAGCTCAGGGCAGGAGCTGCAGGATGGGGCCCGAAGATGGGGCAGGATGGGGTAAGTTGGCTGTGCCTTAGGCCAAGCTCCAGGGGTTCCTGGATGGCCTGGAGAAGAGGCAGGAAGATGGCAGAGAGCTCAGGGTGCCATCAATCCCCTTGACCAGGCTGGGGTAGGCCTCAGATTCCCAGCCTGGGGCAGGGGATGCAGAAGACCGACCTTCAGGAGGGACAGTGGCCAGGCCCACAGGTCCCCGCACCCCTCACCATGGGGCAGCACCCTGGCACCCACCTCTGGAGCCGAGGCTGGGGAGTAGAGGCAGGCGTCATCCTGGAAGTTGCCAGCCGCAGCGACCAGCACCACCCCGGCCCTCGCCAGGTGGCGGCAGGCAGCATTGAGGGTGCGGCTGTACCCCCCAGCCAGGGGCAGGAGCACCACCAGTGGACCCACAGGCTGGGCCAGCTGGCTTTTCCGAATGAACTCCAGGCCTGGGAGGACAGAGCCAAGTCACCTCCCAGAGACACACTTCCCCCTGCAGCCCCTTCCTTGTTGGCACAGATGGTGGTGCCCGAGGGTGGCCACCCCCAGTGTAGGTGCTGCTGGCAGGGCGCTTTTCTGTGCACCTCATCTACTCTAAGCTGATGGGCTCCAGAACACAGGTGGCCCTCATTCACCAGTCAGAGCCTAAAGAAAAAAGGCTGAGCTCCCGAGGAAAGAATTCGATGACCATGCCAGCCTTCAACATCCTTCACCTCCCTCCCGGGCCCTTCACCCCAGCAGGAGGGTCCTGGGCTGGGCGTGGTGCTCAGGTGGCCCCTGGGTCTTCAAAGCTTTAAGGGCCATGTGGGAGCCAGTGTCTTTCACTGGCTCAGGGCTCACTATGGGGGTCTGGCCATTCCCCAGAGCCGGCTCCAGCTGGACACCCTCTCTGGGCGGGCACCCTCTCTGGCCAGTTTTACCAGCTGTTTTAACAGGTGCCCCATGCTGGCCCAGGGTTGAGGTGTACAAGCCCTTCACTTGATGTCTGGCCACAGCGGGATGTGGTGAGCCAGGGCACCTCCCTCTTCTCTGTCCCAGGCCACTGTCCTAGCTCCGAGTGCCACCTCTTGGATGCCCACCCGGCAGACTAGATGGCTTCCCCTGCAGAGTCTGACAAAAGTCTGTTGTCTGCGCCTCTAACAAGTCTGCACAGCCACAGGGGCAGACAAGCCAGCCGTGGCTCTCCTGGCTTGAGATGTGAGCAAACAGGAGCTGAAGAAAGCTTGCTGAGATCACCTCGGGTCTATCCAATCTAAGACAGCACAATGGAAGATGGAGCTTTGTGTTTATTTTGTTGTTGTGATAAGATCTCCCGATGTAGTTCAGGCCGACTTTGAACTCACTATGTAGCCCAGGCTGGCCTCGAACTCATGGCGATCCTCCTAGAATTACAGGCATGCACCCAGGCCCAAGAAGACAGAACTTTTACAGGAATTGGAGAGGGGAACACCATGGGGTCGTGCAGAGCCTGGCCTGAGCCCCTTACCTTCGGAGCGTGTTTCTCCCTGTCCACTCCTGACCCCTGCCAGCTCTAGCCCTGTGAAGTGTGGGCCAAGGTCCCCTCTGCTCCCCAGTCCAGGGGCACTGGGGCTCCCTGGGCTTCAGCCTCTCCCTGCAAGGCCCCACTCACCTATGAGGGTGATGCTGACCGTGCCCTTCCCTTGGCAGTTGAGCACACGCAGGCTGCGCAGGCTGGCACCCTTGGCCACACCTGCATCCCGGCCGCTGACCACACCAGCCAGGTGGGTGCCGTGGCTGTCACATTTGCTCGCCTGCTCAAGCAACACAAGGACCCCGTGAGAAAAGCGCCCCCATCTTATGACATATCCACAAGGGGTGGATGGACTGACACCCCCACCCCACAACTGACCGCCAGGCAGGGGCAGGGACAGCCGGGGGTGCAGCCCAGAGGCCCAGGACGGGTGCAGGAGGGCGGCACACCTGTCTGTGGAAACGTGTCCCATCCTCCTCGGGCACACTCTCAAAGTCGGTGACCGTGACTCTGCCCTGGATTTCCCGATGGCCGCTCTGGATGCTGGTATCTAGAAGGTACACCTCCACCAGGCCACCTCCACCTAACCGGGTATGGCGGAGAGGGGAGAATAACCAGAGGTTGGCGTTAAGGCTGTGCATGCGAGCTGGCACTGAAAACGCGCTAACTCACAGTGTCTCACACAGAGCCTCACAGCTGCATGTGTCTGTTTAGACAGGGAGGGCTGGGAATTTAGCTCAGCGGTGCTGCTGCCTTCCTTGCAAGCAGAAATTCCTGAGTTCAATCCCTGGTACCAAAAAAAAAAAAAAAAAAAAAAAAAAAAAAAAAAAAA
>NW_022900935.1:32865523-32868417 GCF_012274545.1 Fukomys damarensis | reverse complement strand
GAAAAAAAAAAAAAAAAAAAAAAAAAAAAAAAAAACTAAAACAAACAAACAAAAAAATACAATCAGGGACAGGGCAGCATGGAGAGGGTAGGACCTGTCCAAGGTCATGTCAGCAGCAAATGATGAAGCTGGGAAGGGAGCCAGGGTGACACTCAAGGACGTTAATGCAGCTGAGAAGTAACAGAGCACTCAGAAGAGTCAGCAGCACACTGGGAAACAAGCCTGGTTAGAGCCCTTCCCAGTTCATCGAGCCCAAGGGAGACAGAACAGGGCTGGAAGCATGAAGCGAGAATAGCAGGGCCACTTGAGCCGCCAGCTGCTTGCACAGAGAGGAAACTGAGACTGGAAGTTCCTCGGCTCTGGACTGGCCAGTTCTGAGGCCAGGCGCTCTCTCTACAGGTGCCAGGAGGGCCCGGAGCCACTTCCTCCGTAAGCAGGTTAAGGAGCCCACCAAGAGTCCACCATGCACCTCACCCTTTCTCCTGGGGTGAATGGGATTCCCCAGGAAGCGGGGTTCCCAGGAAGTGGGGGTCCTCGGCAGGCGTAGTCCCCAGGAAGTGAAAACCCCCAGGAAGTGGGAATCCCCAGGAAGTGGGGTCCCCAGGAAGCAGTCTGCAGGGCAAGACAGCTGAGGTGCACAGGAGAAGACAGGGAGAACTTGCAGGTGGCCACGCAGGTCTGGCGTCCTGGACGGAGAACGGAGGGAGGAGTGAGCCAGGCCAGCGGAGACCCCAGGAGGGCTGTCCACTGATGGGATCTTGTAGCAGCATCAGAGCGGCACTGCTGAATGGAGGAGAGGCGACAGGCCAGAGCGGCACCTCACCGTGCACCAGACAGGCTTAGCCATGACACCACAACAGGTCTCTGGCCTCCAATAGCTTCCCAAAACCATCACTGCCTCCCTCTGGTAGAGGAGCCTAAGGCTCAGAGACAGCCAGTTATTTATCCAAGATCACACAGCTCAAGAGTGCTGAAGTCACATCTGTCACCCCGTGAATGCAAGGTCTGCTCTCGGGCCGCGCCAGGCCAGCACCTATCCTCAAGGTGCCCACCCTGTCTCACCACAGCCCAGTGCTCCTGGAGGGCTTCCTCCAGCCAAGCCCCCCACAACTCCAGAAGGGGCTCCACACCCAACCTCCATCCCCTCCACTCCACATGCCCCTTAGGGCAATGGGGCATCTCCTGAGGGCAGGAGTGAGTCGGGCAGGCAGCCCAGGAAGCTGTGTGCACACCCTGAACCCCAGAGCTGCGTGTCCCTTACTTGGACAAAGGGTCTTGGCCAGAGTCATTAAATTAGGGATTGCTAGGTCCCCAGAGGCCCAAAAGCCCGTGTTGAGTGTCCTTACAAAGGAGTGGAGAGTGACAGGCTACAAGCCAGGGACACTTTGGCCACCAGGAGGAAAAAAGGCAAGAGAGGACCCGAGGCCAGGAGAGGCTGCCTTGAGGCGACTGCAGCCTTCAGCCTGCAGGACCAGGGAGCACAAAGCAGTGCCCCCCAGCGAGTCTGTGGTGCTGTCGCAGCAGAGCTAGGAAACAGCTCAGGGCACAGCGTGTCTGTGCTGTTGGATGGGGAGTCTGTGCCTCTGCCCAGTGCCCTGCCCCACCTGGCAGCAGCCGGCTCTCCGGCTTGCTCTGTGGCATGTGGGGATCAGGGTGCCAGGGTGGGGAGATGGTCCACTTCTGGGCCCCAAACCCCCACGGGAGTCTTGATCTGTCTCGAGCCTCACGGCTACCCTGTGAGGACAAGGACAGGGTGCTGTGCCCACTGTCCAGGTGATAAGGAGATGCCCCAAGAGGGAGGGGGCTCCCCCAGACTCAGTTAGCTCAGGGGTGGTGGCTGAGCCTACCCCCTACCACAGAGCCCAGGACCCCAGGCTCAACCTCAGCGCAGTGCCCGGTGCCCGGGGCCCAGAGCAGGCGCACCCGCAGCCCTCCCAGCTCAGAGTCACCTGCGGGGCCCTGCCCAATCTCCCCCTCCCGCCCTCTCCACAGGTGGCTCACAGGACAGGAACAGGGTGGGCAGAAGTCCAGCAGGGACCTGGCATGACAGTCTGATGGATCTGGGTTGGGGCTGGGGTCACATGGGTCGCCTCGGATAAGGGCAGCCTGCCAGGCTGTCCAGAATGGAGAGCGGGCAGCGGGAATAGCTGGGAAGTGGAAGAAAAGCCTGAATTCCAGGGAGCAAGAGGCCAGATAGGGCGGGCTGCACAAGGCAGGAGGGACGGGAAGAGGGGACGGGAGGGCGCCAGGTCTGTCTTGGGGTGCAGAGCCAAGGCGGGCAGTGGGGGGTGCTCACTGGGGGTGCTGTACTCCTTCGCCTGGTACCGCACAGGGAGGACACGCTCCAGGTTCCACGGGACACTCTGGGCGAAGACGGAGGAGTCTTCCTCGATGTACTCCACGTGTGGCAGCCGAAGGGCCTGTAAAAGCCAGCAGACTTTGCTCCAACGCCCCTCAACCCCCTCCGCGGGATCCCAACCCTGCCCCGGATGTCTGTATGGCCCTGTCTGCACCCATCCTTATCATTTTTATAATTTGAGACAGGATCTAAGTTGCCCAGGCTGGGCTGAAACTTGCAATTCTCGTGCCTCAGCCTCCCAGACTGCTAGGATTATGGACATGCACCACCAGACCAGGCTTGGGATCCTTCTCGGGTGAAGATGGAGGGAACTCTGGGTTATGGCCAGGTTCACCAGCATCTGCACCTGAGCTGAAGTCATCAGTGAGCTGTGACCCTCGGTTTGCACAAGGACACGCTAAGATATAGGGAGGGCGGCTCACCATGTCCAGCAGGTCTCCACTCATTTTCACCAGGAAGCCGGGGACCAGGTGGTGGAAGACGTGCAGGACGGTGGTGAGGTAGCCCCGGCGGGCGGCCCTGGCCTGCAGGCGGC
>NW_022900935.1:32863563-32865422 GCF_012274545.1 Fukomys damarensis | reverse complement strand
CAGACCCCGTCCGGAGCCCGCGCAGCCCAGCCAGAGAAATTTAGGGCCGAAAGCCACAGAAATCCACGCTGGCCGCTGTATAATGCGGTCAGAGCCAGCAGCCGGCCACAGGGACCCGAGGCTGCGCCCCACGTGGCTGCCTCCCGCGCGGCACCCCGATCTCTCTCCTGGGCGCGCCCGGAGCCCGTCCTAGTCCCACCTGACTCCCTAGAACCTGCCCTCCCACACCCCTGCCCCCACCTTCCCAAGAAGACCCACGGGCTGTGAGGCCAGAAAAGTGCGGACCTGAGTCCCAACTCCAAAAGTCACAGGCTCCGCAGTCCTGAGCCAGCCACACAGCCTCTCTGAGCCTCCGTGTCTCCCCTGGGTGTCAGGAACACTGTACCCACAGCACAGGCCTGAGCGCCCCCTGCTTCTCCGCAGGGGCAGGAAGAAGGGCCGTGGAGCAGATGCCGGTTGAATGTTTGGCCTCAGCTCTTGCCTGCTCTGGCTACCCTCACTGCTCAAGAACCTTCCATGGCTCCCCATGGCCAGCTGAATAAAGTCCAATCTCCATGCTCCTCCTTGGTCCCTCATCACCTCTCCTTGCAGCCTCGATCCCCTCAACTGGGCGTGCACCCTGGACTCGGGCCAGTGCCCGGCCATAACTGTTCACCCAAAGCACCGGAGTTGGTGGGTGTCTGACCACACCTGGATCACAGAAAGGCAGTAAGAGGCAAGCAGAAGGCAGAAACAGTAACCACCACAGCAGATACGTGAGTATGCGCATGCACAGGGTGGCACTGGGTCAGGGCAGGTCAGATGCTACCATCACATCAGGTACAAAACATTTTCGGCTGCGAATACATTACACCTTACTCTCCACATGTCTTGTCCAGCCCTGTTCCTTTGTTCATGCAACTCCCTCCCCCAGAAATAAAATCTCCTTCCACCTGAGTTTGTTGGGCTCCTATTTATGCTTCAAAGAGTCATCTGAAATGCCTTCTGTTAAATGAAAATCGAATGAATGGGGAGGATGCTCTGCAGTGGAACCAGAGCTCTAGAAACCTCATTCTCATGTAATGTACCCGGGTGGGGGGCAGCTTCACCTTTTTGGATCTCAGTTGCTTGTGACTACAACAAAAGGATTGGTTGAAATTCTTTTGTTTGCCAACAATATTTTCATTCTCAATTCAGTCTCCGCTTGTTTTCTTTCCCCCCAATACCAGGGATCGAACTCAGGACCTTGCATTTGCCAGGCAAGGGTGGCGTCACTGAGTTCCATCCCTGGCTCTTCGATTCCCACAAAATAGACACTGAATGACCGAACAAGTGAACTTCAGGAAGTCCCTGTTCCAAGCTTCGGCCAGGAAGCACCAGCCTCAGCACCTGGCTTGGGGTCGGGATGGTATCACTACTTCCAGAGCAGTCACTCTGGGGCAGTGCGACAGGAAATGTCCTTAAGGGTCCTGCCCACAGCCCACAACCTCCCTGTAGAAGGCAAAAGGCTCAGAAAACAAGGTGGGGTTGGGGGCCCTAAGTGCTGGGCAGGGCCTGACATCACGGGTCCAGGGCTGGGCAAAGAGGGTGAATCCAGGAGCCCACACGGCAGCTGGGGCTACGACTGCCTCCAACAAAGGGGCTCCTTCCCAGGCTGGATCGTAGGGGCCACTCGTGGGGCCACAGGGCAGCAAGGCCTCATCCCCAAGCGCGGGAGCGGGCGGGAAAGGGCGGCCGCCTCCCTTCATGGAGGCTCAGGGTTAAGCGACCTCCAAGCACCCCACGGCTGGCCAGATGCAGCCAGGTTCCGCCCCAGCTGCGCTCCAGGCCGGGCCACAGCACCAGGGCGGGCCCTGCAGGCCTCTCACCTGCGGGACTCG
>NW_022900935.1:32829121-32862984 GCF_012274545.1 Fukomys damarensis | reverse complement strand
CGCGCGCCCGGCTCGAAGCTGCGTGACCCGGCGGGAAGAGTCCGAGCCTCGACGCTGTCCAAAAAGCCTTCTAGGGTGTGGGAGCTCGACGCCTGGGGGCCGGGAGATCACGCCACCGGAGCCCCATCGGACGATCCACTCCGATTAAACATTAACGGAGCCCCGGGACTGGAGGATCAGGTTTCGGCCTTGCCTCCCCAAATAGCGTCAGATTACGCTCAGAGGGAGGAAAAACCAATCTCAAACCCTAATTGGGCTGGAAGCCGGCCCGTGCTAGGAGCCGGGCGTGCCATGCCCACCTCCTCGGTGCTTCCTGTCCACCGCCCCCGCCTGTGCCTGTGCCTGGTGACCCTCCCTAATCCTCTGCACAAGCCTCGCCGCCTGCTGACTTTCTTCGACCAGCCTTAATTTGGCATCCTCTGCTTAGCCTAGATCCCTACTCAAGCGTGTCCTGACCTCCCCAAGGCACTGCCTTCAAAATATGCTCTTACGACCAGTTTAGGGGCACTCAGGAGGGCTTTATTCGACAAAAGATTTTGTTTCGAAATCTGCAAAGATACCCTGTAGATACATTCACAATTCCACTGTAGGCCCAAGCTCAGAATTCCAGTAATGCAATTAGCAGATTCCTTTTACACACAATTCCTGGAGCTCCTTAGGTCGAATGTCCAGCGAACATCTACCATGTGCCAGGCAGGAGGATGTGGTGGGGAGAAGGGCAGCTCGGGCCTCCAGTGACACGTGTGGCAAAGCGTGAGACACACTTCCCAGGAAGGAGGAACAACTTCCCAACTGATTTGCACTCCCGAGAGCCCACTGACCCAGGCCTCTTGCGCCTGGAGTGATGGGGACCTGGAGTGAGGTCAAAGCCACCTCCCTTGGTCTTTTTCTTTGTCCCTGGGAAGTGCTCCTTCCTGTTGCCAGGAAACCCTCATCGAAGCCTCCTCCTGCAGCAAGAAAGGCTGGCAGCAGGCTTTCCCATTTCCCCCTTGTGACACCAGGCTTCCTGCCATCGGGGGCTCCTAACTGCGCCCACAGGAGGGACACAGATGTCCTCTGCTGGGGACAGCATTTTGGATGGGGGTAGGGGAGAGAAGAAGCCCGCAGGGGCCCTGGGCCCCGCAGCAGATGGAGCCAGACGGGCAGTCACTTCACATCCCACACCCTCCGCTGCACCGGTGCCTGCCAAGCTTGGCCCCATCAACTACTCCACCCCCACTACACCCCC
The DNA here is from genome assembly GCF_012274545.1 of Fukomys damarensis. Taxonomy (NCBI): domain Eukaryota; kingdom Metazoa; phylum Chordata; class Mammalia; order Rodentia; family Bathyergidae; genus Fukomys; species Fukomys damarensis. Next base: position 32,861,756 of record NW_022900935.1, on the reverse strand, counting down.
CACACCCGATTTCCAGACCCATCCCCAGCCCTGGGCCCTCGTGCCTAGCCTGCCCCCCTAGAGGCCCAGGTGGCCAAGTTCCAGTGACTGTGCAATGACAAGCTCATGCTCCTCCTGCCTCTGAAGCCCACTTCCCGGGGGAAACTGGTTACCCATAGTAGTAGGTTGACCACCGTCCCCCCAAAAGACAAGCCCCGTCCTAACCCCGGCACCTGTGAATGTGATCCCATTGGGAAATAAGGTCACTGTGCCTGTTCCTCCTGCCTCTGAAGCCCACTTCCCGGGGGAAACTGGTTACCCATAGTAGTAGGTTGACCACCATCCCCCCAAAAGACAAGCCCCGGCACCTGTGAATGTGATCCCATTGGGAAATAAGGTCACTGTGCCTGCGATGAAGCTAAAACTCTTGAGATGAGATCATCCTGACCCAAGGGCTGGAAGGAGAGGACCATGTCAGACAGACGGCCCCGCACGGGGGAGGCTACACAGACACAGAAAAGGGAGCACAGGGGCCACCAGAGCAGAAGAGGCCAGGAAGGGCTCTCACCAGCGCATTTGGAGAGAGCATGGCCTGGCCCACAGGAAGTGCAGACTTCTGCCCCCGATTGTCAGGAGTACAGGCTGCTGTTGTCTGTGGCCACCAAATCTGTAATAATTTGTTGCTTCCCCAGGAAAGTAATATATCCAGTTATACAGGGTTTTTCAGAGATATTCAATTTTTATTTTAAAAATTTAAATAGACTTTTCGTGTTTTTTTTATGGTTCAACTTTTTATATCAGTGAGGTAGATGTGTAGACTTCATCGGAACCTCTGATGTCATAATCCGATTGATAGAATCCAACAGCTGTCCCCACCACCCCAGGGTTTCTTTCTCTGTCCCAGCATAAAATCACAGAGTACCTTGACCACTCTGTAAGCAGGATTTTTGCAGCAGGCTCGAGGCCAGGCCGCAGCACTGACCATTCCCAGATACCAATAAAAGTACCTGTGTTGTTGCCCCAGACACTGAAAAACTGGCCCCAGCCCTGAGCCAATCCCTTAAAAACCCTCCTATAAACTGTATCCCGATTGAGGCTATGGACACCCAGGAACACCCCCTGCTCCCCAAGTAGGTTCCCCTGTGGACTGCTTCCTGACGGTACTGCTCCTTTCTCCAAAATCCAGGCTACCCCACTTCAGGACTCCCCCGTGGGAATGCTTTGAGGTGCCGCCCTCTCCAGAAGAAGCCATCCCTAATCCTGCGGTTAATACACCTTGGTCACCCACATCTGCTCCCCGGGTTTCGGGTCTCAGGGTGTGGATTATGCCATTCTGTCTGGCCCCCAATGAGTCTAATCCAACTCCCTTTGGTGAGTGTAGAGGTTGCTATCTTGCTTTATAATCAAGCCTGCCTCAAGTGCATGTAGTGGCACACACCTGTAATCCCAGCACTCCAGGGCTGAGGCAGGAAGATCATCAGGAATTTGAGGCCAGCCTGGACTATATAATGAGATCAAGGCCAGCCTGGACTGTGTAGCAAGACCTTGTCACGAAAAAGTAAACACACGTATACACAAAAAGTCAAGCCAGCAGGGACTCTCCCTGCCTCTCTGCACACGTGAACACATTTCATAAATTCTTAGATGTAGGGAATTTTGAGGAGAAAAGATGTGCAAAGGCTTTCCACCGATGTCACTACTGACAAGCCTGTGGGTGCTGTAACGCACTGGCTTTTGCTGCACCCCCAGCCCCAATCCCAGGGCTCACAATGGAAAGGAGGCTACTCTTGCCACATGCTCCCCAGGGTTTACCTCATCCCCAAACCAAACTCATGACTCATGACACCACCATCACCTGGAGCCAGGAGGACACAGACAGAGGGGAGCGAGTGGTCACAGCCCTCTTCCACTTGAACTTCTTCGCCAGTCCTGGTCACAGCAGGGAGCTGCAATCCAGTCCTGCTCGGGAGAAGGGAAAGGAAGAATGAGTGAACCCCACCAGCCACTGCCACACACAGCCATAGCCGGCCGGCACAGAGAGCGGTCAAACACTTGGGCTTTCATGATGTTAAAGAATTATTTCCATTTCCTTGTCTTTGAATTGTCTTTTCATGTCCTTTGCCAACTTTCATAATTTGGCCATTGGTCTTTTGTTTTATGATTTGTAATAGCTTTTGACTTATAGTATCAAATCAAATTTTGCCTCTTGTCTGTGATATATGTTGTGGGTCTATTTTTCCCAGTTACTTGATTGACTTTTGACTTTATGGAATTTTCTGCATAGAAATTTTTAATTTTTCAACCAGTCAAATGTATCAGTTTTTTATTTATTGACCTGCAGATTTTCTACTGTGACTGGAAAGGGGACCTCGTTATCAAGATCATATAAAATTTCTCTTTTTTCTAACATCTTGGCTTCTGCTGGAATTCACTTTTTGCATGGGACTGAAGTTTTTTTTCAACTTTTCTTTTATTGGTACACATTTATAGTGTGCCATGAGTGTATTCCTCCTGGGGAGTTGTACATGTACATCGCACATCTTAACTCTTTTGTATCCTCTTTCCCTTCCGGTGGAATTATTTTTCCCAGGTGGCTGGGATGCTCCAATATCATTCATCTACCAACTCATTTTTTCTCCACTGATCAGAAATGATAGTCTAAGAATTAAATTCTCTTAAGCTTTGTATTTAATCTCCGGCTTTATTTTGCTTTTTTAATAGCTCTTGTCAGTACCACACTGAAACTGTGCATACATTCTGATCCAGAAATTTTATTTCTTGGGAATTTATCCCAAGGAAATCATTAGTCAAAGGAACGAATAGGTACTAATGATACAAAAATGATCACTGTGGAAAAAATTGAGAGCAACTGAAGCATGTAGAGGACCTTGCTTGACCTAGCAGGACCTCAGTGGTGTCCATCTGCTGTCAAAGGATGAGGCCTCACCTGGACCACTGGCCCAGGACACTCAGGGGTCAGGGATAGCAGGTGTGCTCATTCATAAGGAATTGAGCTGGACAGTGGGGGGCCTCAGCTCTTTAGGCATCTCTGACTCCAGGAGGACCGGCAAGGGTGTCAGCAGCCCAAACAGCATGTGGCAGGAGGAAGTCTGCATCTGGTTCTGCTGCTAGGAGCTCGGGGTCTCTCGGCAGTGCTGCTCAGTCCCCAGTTTACACCATATCCTGGCTCTTCGGGTAGTGTGGTTCTGGGCTCTGACTGCAACTTGGGCATCCACACAGCTCTCCTCTTCGAGTGTTACCATCTATTCTGATAAAGCCTTCCTTTTGGTCCACCAAGAGGTTATATACTTCTGTTTCTGACTTCAGAAACCCAAATATCCACCAACAGAGAGACAGATTGTAGTCTGTTCAAATACTGGAATATTTTGCAGCTGTTAAAAAAAAAGGAATAACATAAAGATGGGTGTGGTGGCATATACAGCACCTTGGGAGGCTGAACCAGGAAGTGTAGGGAACAGGGAAAGGAGGTGTCACCAGAACCCCCGCAGTGAGTCCTGGTCTCCTGTAAGCCACAACAGCACAAGGTGAATTAAGGAATAAAGACAGGAAACAAGACTTAGAGAAGAAGCTGAGCTTTGGGTCTGATCAATGCTGTTTTGGGCAGCAAAGATGAAGCCACCCCAAGTTTGCTACAACTTTAATCAATACAAATGACTCAGAGGGCAGTGATAAGGGGCTTGTGCTGATGAAGACCCTAGATCAAAGAGGAACTTACGCTGATTAGGAATTTGTCCCTCCACAGGTGAAATGTTTCTCTTATTACTCAGTTCTCAAGGAACTGAGATGTCTTCAGCTGATGTAATCCTGCCCTGTAATATCACAACATCACAGGACTATTGCAAAGGTGTTAGTGGTGACCAGAGGCAAAAATGGAGCTATGTCTCAACAGACCAGAGCTGGCCTGTAGGCAGGAGAACTGGGCCTAATCATAATTTAATGGTGATGTGATTTATCCCCAAAATTATGTAGAATTGCTCCCAACAAGGAAGATTGCAAGTTTGAGCCCAACCTGGGCAATTTAACAACTTGTGAGATACTGCCTCAAAGGATAAAAAAAGCTGAGGGTGTAGCTTAGTGTGAAGGCCCTGTGTTCAATCCCCAGTACCGGGAGTTGGGGTGGGGGTGGGGAACGAAATAGGTGTTTATATATTGTTATTGTGGGATGTCCAACACCAGTGACTTTTAAACAATATGTTATGTTCCCATCTCAATAAAATTGCTACATTGTATTAGTCACCATCATATGACTACAGTGAGAGTCCTGAGATAAAGAGAAATGGTTTGTTTAGCCAACAGATTTGTGGATTCAAAGGCATGGTGTCTGCATCAGCTGAGTTCTGATGAGGTTGCCAGACAGCAGGGGCTGGGGCAAGTTTTGGAGTCAAAGGCTGAAGTCTCCCAGAGGAGCAGAGAGACAGAACTGGCCACGGTCCCACAGTTTTCCTCAGGTCATGCTTCTTGTGTCCAAGGACCTTCTACATGGCCCCACCTCTGAGAGGCACCCGTGGACACTTGGGAGGCAGCCCAGTGATGTCCAAATCAGAGCACATCGTGTGTATCATGTTTGCCTCTGCATACTCAGAACAGAGCCTGAGGCACAGACACCACCCGAATGGCAGGTTATCTCGACCCATGGGCTCTGTAGGTCTGCTATGCTGGGAGTTGTAAATATACATGACGTCTCTCCATGTTTAGGTAGAGTTCCTCACCATTGTCCACACAGCATCTTCATCTCCATGTCTCATTTGTGCCAGCTCGGGGGGCAGGCTGAGCTGGGTCCACCACTTCCATTTTACAGATGAAGAAACTTGAAGCCAGAAAGGCCTGAAGGTATGAGTCAATGAATCTAGACCCCTTTTCCAGTGGCTTCCTAAAACCTAGGGTGCCGGCAGGGCCAGGAGGATGAGGGCTGAGTCTTCCATGGGCTGTGTCCCTCTGAAGAGCCTAGAGCTCTTCCTCCAGCTACTAGAGCCCTAGGGCAGGTGATGGGTGAGAGAGGATGTGGGAGGGCCTGCAGCCTTCTGCATGAAAGTGCAAGTCCTCCCAAGGTTGATGTCAGCTGCATCAGAAAGTGACAGATATAAATGACTACTTGCAGATCAGGACCTTGAGCTTGCGAGGCAGGCGGTGGCTTCACTGAGCTAAATCCCTAGCCCCTGTGAGCTTCTTATGAGGGATCTAAAGCCTGATGACCTGAAGTGGAGCTGAGGCTGTGCTGCTAGCATTATAGAGCAGCTGCAAACATAAATGAACATTAGCACAGAGGTCTGGCTGCACAGAGACCATAAGAAATCAATTGCTTGCAGACTCCTCCCAAATCCCTATCCGTGTGTGGCAAGTGACAATTAAGCTGCATCTGGTGGCAGACTTTATAGGTGACAAGTGAGTTGGCATACTACAACAGTACAGCTGCCTCTGGTGTCAGAATTTGAAAATTATCTTAATCCATGTATAGCCTGCCCATTATTTTATTTACCACTTCTGTCCATGCCTCCTTTCTTGTCCCACACACTTGTCTCAATCACAGTTTTGGTAAGCCCACAAGCTAACCATAGCCAAAATGAGTAAAAAAAAAAAAAAAAAAAAAAAAAAACAAAAAAAAAAAAAAAAACAAAAAAAAAAAAAAAAACAAAAAAAAAAAAAAAAACAAAAAAAAAAAAAAAAACAAAAAAAAAAAAAAAAACAAAAAAAAAAAAAAAAACAAAAAAAAAAAAAAAAACAAAAAAAAAAAAAAAAACAAAAAAAAAAAAAAAAACAAAAAAAAAAAAAAAAACAAAAAAAAAAAAAAAAACAAAAAAAAAAAAAAAAACAAAAAAAAAAAAAAAAACAAAAAAAAAAAAAAAAACAAAAAAAAAAAAAAAAACAAAAAAAAAAAAAAAAACAAAAAAAAAAAAAAAAACAAAAAAAAAAAAAAAAACAAAAAAAAAAAAAAAAACAAAAAAAAAAAAAAAAACAAAAAAAAAAAAAAAAAAAAAAAAAAAAAAAAAAAACCAAACATCTGTGGAGAGCTTCTTTGAAAAGTTTCCAAAGACCTAATGATGAGACAGCGGAAGACTCTGAGATGCCAACCAAAAGAAAGAAAATACCAAGAATTTAAAAGAAAATACCAACAAGAACAGAAGCAATTAATGAAGGCCTCCACTGCATTAATGTGTCTGATGTGTCTGCACCAAGAGCATCGTTCTTAGTGGCTGACCACATTGCTAGAGCTAAGGAGCCCTTCACTACTGGTGAAGAGTTGATACTGTCTGCTGCTAAGGACATTTGTTGTGAAATTTTAGGGAAGGCTGTGGTTCAAGGAGTGGCATGTGTGCCTCTTTCAGCGAGCACCTTAGCTAGAAGAATTGACAGAACTGCAGAGAATACTGAGGCACAACTGTGGGAGAGGATTGATGAGCCACTGTCGTACACAATCCAGGTTGAGAATCTGCTGATGTTGACAAGGCAGCAATGCTTGTTTTTGTGCAATGTGTTTTTTAGGGGTATGTGTAAGAGGCTCTATTATGTGCACTTTTGTTGCCAGCAACACCACAGCTGTGGAATGAGTCAAGTCTTTGAATGATTACACATCAGAAAAACTGAAGTGGTCATTTTGTGTCAGTCTGTGCTGAGGTGGAACCACTGCTATGACTGGATGGCTTCTTGGTTTCACTACTCAGATCAAAGAGATTACTTCTCTTTTAAAAATAAATTTGATTGGTACATTTTAGATATATGTAATTATAACATCCATCATAGGGAATTTGTACCTGTGCATAATATATCTTGATTCTTTTTCCGCCCTTCTCCCTCCTTCAACTCCTCTTCCTGTTCTTTGCAAAAGCTTTGTTTCCATTTTTTCCTTCTATTCAAAGAGATTGCTTCTAAATCTGGGTCTACACCCTGTGTCATCAACAGAGAAATGCTGGCTAGCTAAAAAAACAAAAAAGTCACCTGACTTAATGTTTTTGCAGGATGTGATTTAAATCATTAACCAAATTAAAGTGTATACCCTAAACTCAGGTCTGTTCCCCCAGATCTGTGAGGAGATGGACGCCAAGCACACAGATCTTCTCTCCTACTGGCCAGAGTTTTTGAGATATAAGAGCTACTCCGAAGATTTCTTTTAGAAAAAGAGTCACTCCTGGAAGCACATTTCCGTGACACTGAATGGGTCACAAAACTTCCTTACTCATGTGATATATTCAGCCTGCTTGGCGAACTCAGTCTGTCACTTCAGAGAGGAACAACTGTTTCCAAGTTGGCAGTTAATGTGGCTGCATTCAGAGCCAAACTTGAAATATGAGGGCGACAAGTGAACATTGACATTTTTCACATTTCGAACTTTAGTAGAGATTTTGAAAGATATTTAGTGTCTTAGTCATTTTTCTTTTATCACTGGCCCACAATCCCCAACATCCATAACTTAAAGGAGGAGAGGTGTATTTTGGCTCATAGTTTCAGAAGTGTCAGTCCATGGTTGGCGTGGTTCTCAAACACAGGACAGCACGGTGGAATGGCTTGCTGTGGAGGAAAGTTACTTGATCACGGCAGGCAAGAAGCAGAGTGAGGGAGGAACTGGGGAAGGAGATACATCCTTCCAGGTCCCTGGGTGTGGGGAGCAGGTCTGGTAGGAGCTTGTTGACCCTCTGGGGACTCCGGAAGCTAAAGGCAGTGGTGAGCTGATGAGGCCTATGATCCACTCCTGGATTTGAAGGATGGCTTTGACTGCAGTCAGGTGAGGGAGTGGAGAAACCAGCCAGGAGCCTGGAGCCACACCAGAGAAGCAGGATCAGAGCCTGGGGTCAGGAAGCAGGGACACAGGGAGCGGAGACACTACAGATATGCTTTGAAGATAGGACCTGTTGGATCTGTCAAAGATTTAGATGTGGCACAGGAGAGAGACAGCTTTGGTCTACCTGCCTAGAGGGACAGAGCTGTCACTTATAGAGAGGCTCAGTGGGGAAACTGAGGCACTCTGGTTGGACCTGCTGAGCTCATTACCAGATGCCCAACATGATACATCAGCAGCAGGAGCAGGAATCCCAGCTCAGGGCAGACCCTACGTCATGATGTTCAGACAGAAGACTCACAGCCATCACAAAGGCAGCCTGGCCGGGAGGTGACCGATGGCCTAGGCAGCTAGCAAGTCAAAAAACTGGTCAGATGATGAACTGGCCACCACAAACCAGGAGTCACAGGATGGCCTGACTGAGGGACTCAGGAAGAAGATGTGAAGACAGCCTGCATGTGGGCAGTCATCCTAGGCAGATGGCACACACGGGAGAAGGTACAGGTAGGAAATGTGGCTGCCAGGGTTCTGCTGTGCTGTGAGGCGACAGCAGGGATGGGACAGTGCTACAGGTTTCAAAATCGCTACAAGAGGGCCTTTTGAGCACTCTCACCACACAGAAATGTTACATGTTTGAGGTGATGGATATCTGAATTATTCAAATTTGATCAGTACCCCATAAATATATACAATTGTTATGTGTCAATTTAAAATTTTTTTAATTTTTTAAATGTACCAAAAACGGGTTGTGGCTAGAGGGAGTATGAGGCCAAGAAAAGGTGTCTGCTGTTTGTTTTTGTTTTGCTAGACAGGGAAGCCTGCAGTGGCCTGGGGCTACTGGGGGAAGGGACTACCGGGAGGCGGGGAGAGGTTCTCAGGCTGTGGAGTGGGAGGTGTCCAGGGCCTGTGGGTAGCCCATCCTTACAGGGGCACAGACGAACAGGTGCTTTATCTACAGCCACAGGCAGGCGTCAGGAGGAGGTGATGACCTGGCCCCTGCGGGGGAGGGAGCGAAAGAAGCCCCTGTCTTCATTGCATCTGTTTTCCACAGGGCAGAAAGCCAGAGCCAGCAGGCAGCTGGACAGCGAGGCATGGCGGAGCTGGGAGTGGGGCTCCGGCAGGTCCTCTCCTCCCCTCTCGCATTTGTTCCTCTGTGGAATGGCAAGGAAAATCACAGGTGTCGTTGAAACCCCACTGGTACACTCACAGTTTCCTAAGGACTGAATGGGCCGATACTCACAACATGCTCAGAATATCGCCTGCAAAGCATAGCTGGGATGTGAGTTTTTATTTAGCTAAAAAATAAGACAGCAAAGCAATGGGTTTGGGAGACCGGCAGGCTTGCAGGGCAGCTGCAGGTGCAGAGGCTCGCAGTGGACAATCAGCTGGGCAGGGAGGCACACGTGTTTCTCTCGTGTGCTCAGCGCCAGGTGAGTGGGGAGCAGGGAGCAAGGGTTAGGTTTAAGCAGAATGACCCCGTCATTTCCCAGTCAGTAAGAAAAGCAGTCAGCACAGGAGCAGGGGCATTGAGCGAGGGAGGGCACAAGGCTGGGCTGCAGCACCTATGCCGGGCAGAGCGAGGCTGAAGTGAGGGGCCGCTGGAGGGGAGGCTCGGAGACGGGGTGGCGGTGGGCTGATGGGGAGTTTGCCATGCGCTGCAGGAGACGAAGTTCCTGGAGAGAAAGTGGCAGCAGGCGGCAGGGGAGGGGTGGGCAGGCCAAGTCCCCTTAGGTTTACTGACACAGAGGACGGTGAGCTGGAAGAGGCCACAGCCAGGAGCAGGAGGACCCATTTCTGACCTCAGGCTCCAGGGAGAAAAGCAGGCCTCTGGGGCCTTGGGGACAGGGGAATTTAGAGCAGGATATGTAGAAAGGCTGCTGAGGACGGGGTGGGGGCGGCCGTGAAGGGCCAGGGTGTCCAGGGCACGGCGAAGGGGATCAGGAAAGGAGAGCTGAAGGAAGGAGGGAGAGAGGTAAGGGCCCAGAGCCAAGCTTCTTCCAGGAGCCGCAGCCGTCCCCAGTGGTCCAGCAGAGGGCGCCCGGCGCCTGTGTGAGGAGTCCCAGCCTGCGGTCAGGCGGGGATGACAGTCGCTGCTCACAAGGGAGCAGGACAGAGCAAGGCAGGCTGGACCTGGGCGCTGCCTCCCGGAGGAGGCCCCTGGCTTTTGTGGCTCAGCTGCAGGAGGTGGCACAGGGAGGGAGCCATGCAGGGCTTCGCTGGGGAAGTGGGAGCAGAGACCGTGTTTAATGCCTCCTGAGGCCCAAGCAAAACACGGCCCTTTCCTCAGGGCAGGGGGATTCTAGAAGGTTATGAATAAAGGAGGATCTTGAGCCCCAGTAATGCTTTCTCTCTCTCTCTCTCTCTCTCTCTCTCTCTCTCTCTCTCTCTCTCACACACACACACACACACACACACACACACACACACACACACACACACAGAGGCAACAGGCCCACTCTTCCCTGCCCTGTCTTCACAGGAAGCCCCTGCCTGCCTCTGGGAAGAGAAAGTGGAACCAAGCTCTGCTCTCCCCTCATCCTGACAAACTCTGCACAGGCTCAGATCTCCTCAGCCCAAAATTTAAATTAAATTAGGGCCAAGGTGTAGCTTGGTGATATAGCACACACATAAGATGTGGAAGCCCTGGCTTCACTCCCAGGGTGGAAAAAAAAACAAAACAGAAAGCCAGCACAAAGCCCACTCAGTCATTGACTTGTTGCAGGTGCTGGCTAACAGCAAACAAGACAGACAGAATCCTTTCCCTCCAGGGCACAGGCCCCACTCTCATTGTGAGAACCAGGCTATGAACAAGATAGTCAGCTGTTCAGTGTATGCAACTGTGACAAGAGCTCCAGAGAAAATAAAAAAGAGGGGAACCACAGGAAGGCGGAGGAGTAAGCTGGAGATAGGTGGCCATGCAGCCCCTCTGCAACTCCCTGAGTGGTAGGGGACGTGGGGCTGCCTGTGTCACAGCAAGAAGTACAGGGCCTTCAGATGCCCTCAATCCCGGGAGTGTGGCATGTGCTCCCTGGGCAACTGTAAGGCCACTGTAGTGAGGCCTCAGATCCCTCCCAGAGTCAGTCCTGCCCCCGTGATCCCTGATTCCCCTCCAACTCTGCAGCCACCAGGTGTCTGAGCCTTGGCGCATGTGCTCCTTTCTCCTGGGTATTTGCTGCAGGACTCCCATGTCCTTCAGACCCTCTGCAAGGCAACTTCCCACAAGCAGCATTCCCCAAGCTGTCCCCTGCGCTCCCTGGTTTCTCTTTGTCAAGGGCCAGTGACATTGTCTCCTGTGTCTATCTCTGTCCCCTGAACCAGAAGCTCCTACAGCCAGTCCCATTGCATCCCCTTTGCGTGGCCTGGAAAGTGGCTTCGAAGCCCTCTCTGGGGGGTGTGAGGTGCAGCCCAGAGGAGGGGCCAGCAAGGGGCAGAGTGATATCAGGCACGACCCAGAGCAGGTGACTTCGGCATGGTGGGGAGGAAGTGGGGAAAGGGGATTGAGAAGGCCGGACAGGCCTGGATGGCAAAGGGAACACATTAGTTTGAATCCCACTTTACCACCAAACCCCTGTGATTTAGGTCAATAACTCACCCCTCTCTGAGCCTCACTTTACTCACCCGTAAAATGGTGACAATAGCTGTGACTTCACTGAGGAGAAGCAAGGTGAGGTGACAGACCTACAAATGCTTTGTTTCACAGCAAAGAGCAGAGGAAGTCCTCTCCTTCGGCTGTTACAGAAGGACAGGGCCTGCAGCAGACCACATACATCCCACCTGCCCAGCTGAGCCACCTGGACACAGCTGCGAGATCACAGGACCCCACACGCAGGCACCCAGTGTGCTCCAGGTGTCCCAAGGCCAGGTGGGTGCCCCAGGTCTAGGGCCCCAGCAGCCAGGGCCCTGGCCAATGGGGTGGCATGGGGAATGTTCCATCCTGGCATCTGGGGCCCTTGCCTTTGTCACCAGTCTGAAACATTTCCATCCCCTCCCACTGGGAAGTCAGCCGTGCTGTGGAATCCACACAGGGATGGCCTGGGGCATCGGCCAGCCTCAGCTCTGTGTGGCACAGGCAGGTCAGCTGTCCCTTTACAGGGTGAGGAACCTGAGGTGGGCACCCCACTCCAGATGGCATTGTCTGGCACCCCATTTCTCAGGGTGCAGGCGCAGGATTTCAGCTCAGAGCTTGGGGCAGGGAGGAGAAGAAATGGAAGGCTGTGGGGACATCAGGCTGCCCCAGCCCCGTGTACTCCTCTAAACAGTGGGTGGAAGTGGGCAGGAGGGTGTCACTGCCGTGCCTTCCTGGAACCTCACCCGGGGGCCGGTGTCTCCCATGGTAAAGTGACCCTGAGTGTTCACACTCCTCCCTGGCCCAGTTTCTCCAGGTGTCTGGTTCCTGTCTGTGGCTCACAACTGCCGGGAGATGCTGGCTGTTCTTACTCAGTCTGGCCCCCAAGCTGCAGCTGGGAGTGTTTGCTGAGCTGAGAACCCACCTTGTTCTCTTAGGATATTTTCTCTTTTAGCTTTTGCTGCCATTTTTCTTTCCTCTGCCTTCCCCAGGGTCACTTTCACAGAGACAGTCTGGGTTGTTGAGGGATGAGAAGCCACCAGCACTTCCCTAAACCTGTGTTTACAGCTAACACAGCTGCTCCAGACTGAACACCTCAGACCCCAGCACCATCCACCTCATCGCCTGGGGCCTTGCAGGAGCCGGGCTGGGCTCAGGGGAGGCAGGGCCAGACTCTCGGGTCAGGACCTTCCTGTGGGAGCTGGGGCACACGGAACTTCATAGAGCCCAGGTGTTGCCCTGTGCCCCTGGGGACCAGGGAGTCTCCCCTGCTCCCCTCCCAAGGCTGGGGTCACACACCCTGTGAGGATGTGAGCCCCTGACGGCCAGGATGCCCTAGGTGCTCGGGCGGGAAACTGCTTCTTGGTGACTCAGTATTTTATTTTTTAAACAGTATCATTTGCTGAACATAAATGTTGTATTTCTAATCATTATTTATGTGCTTACAGTAAGGACTTTGTGAGATGAAAAAATATGACAGAGAACCCCACTGCCTGTGCATAACCACTCCATTTTTTCTATTTGTTTGTGCAATACAGGTATTTATGGGATTGTGCAGTCCCTACTGGGAGTGCAGTCTGCTTGCAAATGCAATAGGTTAGGTATACAGGTTAACTTTTCTCACATTGATAGTATACCTGAGGTTGCCACCTGTGGTACCCTGCTCCACAACGTTAGGTCTAGCGTCTCTGGTTCTCATAGAGTTTCCTTCAAGGTTGCAAAATGCCTGCTGCAGCTCCAGCCACTGCATCTGTATTCAAGACCACTAAAGGCAGTCATTTCTGCATTTTTATTGGGAAAGCAAACCTTTTGCAGACCCTTCTCTTAAGATCTCATTGTCCATAACTGCACCTTACAGCCACCCCTAGCAACCAGTAATAGGATTGTCATGATTCACTTTAACTCATCAACTGAGAGTGGGCCTGTGCTTCCCCCAAGCAAAATAAAAGAAGGAGGGAACCGAGTGTGTTGGCTTACAGAACGTGTCTTGTTTTTTAGTCTTTATTAAGTTAATTGGTACATTTTAGGTATACAATACAGTAACATTCATATTGGGATCTTCTACCTTTACATGACTTATCTTGGTTCTTATTTTTTCCCCATTCCTCAGTCCTCCCTTCAGCCCCTCCACCCTTCCCTATTTACAAAGACTTTGTTTCCATGTTTTTCCTTTTCACATATTTTTTCTTTTCCCTTTTTACCTTTCCCCTACCCCTCCCTACTTCCTCTGCTCTTTTAAACATTTTCTTCCTTATTGCACAATATCAATTATACATTTTGATCCTTATTTAAACTTTTAGTCTTTCACACCAGAGAAACTATTTGGTATTTACACATGTGTGACTTTTAACTTCACTTTTTTTTTCTTTTTATTGAGTTACATTCTAGGTATACAGTACAGTTACATTCATTACTGGGATCTTGTACCTTTACATGACAGATCTTGGTTCTCATTTTTATTAACTTCACTTAAGAGTATGGACTCAATGTGTGTCCATTTAGCTATAAATCTCTCTAGTTTCTCATTCATTATGGCTGAGTAGTACTCCATTTTATATGTTAAAAAAAAACCCACACATTTTTATCCAGTCTCCAGTTGATGGGCAATTGGGCTGTTTCCAAATTTTAGCTATTGCAAACTGTGCTGCTATAAACATAGGCGAGTATATATCTCTGTTTTATGATTCTTTTAATGCTTTTGGGAAGATACCCAGCAGAGGGACAGCTTTCTCTCTTACGTTGGGCCTTTATGGTTTCCATTTCTTTCCTATGCTTAGCATTCTTGGCTTCCATCATGGCTCTGAATTCATCTATTTATCTGTTTCTTTTCTAGAGTCTCTAATCATGTCTTTTATCTGGGAAATTATTTCTGTTTTGAATATTTCTAGAGCCACATTCACCTGTTTTTTATACTTCTTGTGCTATCAGTTCAGACTGTCTAGGTAGTTGATTATCAGACTTTTCCACCTTGTTTTCCCCAGAATTTGCCTTTGGTAAGCTGGAAGACTGTTGTGTTTAAATGTCTTTTCATTTCTGTTATTGTTGTTGGTATAGCCTTGGTTTAATTCCTGGGTTGATTCTTAGATATTGCTTATTGTAAGTATCTTTGTTGTTCATATTTAGAAACCTTAAGGAATCATTGCTTCTCAGAGGTATCTTCCAGACATACCTGCTCTCTAGGATTTGAATCTCTAATAACTCTGGGACAATCTCATTTTCATCATATCAGGAAAGATAACAGATTAGATCAATCACAATACTAGCCCAAGTGATACAATCAGCAACAGTAATAAAATCAAACAAAGCTTAGAAAATGACAATTTGTGGTAGTTATTAATTTATCACCTTTAACCATGTGAAATTATTGCAGAAGAAATTGGTGACACACACAGAGATGCAGAATGAGAGTAAAATAACAAAAGGTTTATTTTGCTTGCAAAAGGCTGATTGCAGTAAGAGCAGTGCCAGTAATCAACCCCATACTGGGCTACAGCTTCCCCTTTTATAGGGTTTTACAGCCATCTTCTCATTCAGGTGGTTACATTTCATTTCTTCAGTTTACATTACTGATATAAATCACAGTCACAAGAGAGTCAGCTTTAACCCAGATGTAGCAATTCTTTGTAGCTAGGGAGTTTACCTTTAAGGTTCATCTAGCTATCTATTCTAGTCTAGGGGAAGGGGGTGTTCAGAGTCAGGGAGGCAAAGTTGACAATGTTTATTTTCATCTTGACACTTTTACAATCATGTGGTTTACAAAACTTTGGAGCTTGGGGTCTCGATGTGCCCTGCTATCTCAGGATGAGGCCAAATGTCCCATTCTATGGTAAATGCCTCTGGCGTCTGTTAATTTTGAACTAAACAAAACAGACTGGTGTTAGAGACAGCAGAAGTCATTCTACATTTTCCTAACATTTTATAGGTTTTTGGTTATTTGCAAAAGTTCTATTGAAATAAAATGTGATGAAAGACTAGCCAAAAATATGTTTATAATGAATAAACTGATCGATATAGTAACTTTACCCTTTGGGATGGGGACTTAGTAAGGCCCTCTTACTATTCTTCACTTCTGCTCTAGCTCAGGGCAATGGACTTTAAGACCCCTTGTGCCTCTGCAGTGTAGATAAGGAACAGGGTTAGCCAGGAAGTCAGAGAAGCGGGTAGGGGTGTTGGGATAGGGGTTTAGGGGTGGTTTGGGTTGTTGGAAACACCCCTGAGAAAAACTCCAGTCTTCATTGGTCCGCCGGTGGCTGGGGTCCTGGGTTATGTGCATTGTTTCATAGTGTGAATTATATATTACTAACATTTTCTACACCAAGAGTCATGGACCCAGTCGTTCATCCAACAACTGTTGGTTGTGGTCTAGTCTGTGGACTATAGAGAAACAGCGCAAGGGGCCTCGGTTTCACAGAGCTCTATGCTCCTCAAAGACAGAGGCAGGGGAGGGTGCCCCTAGGTTCCACGGATCACCCCATCCTAGAGTGGCTAATGTCCTGTCTCAGGACAGAGGCTCTTCCCAGTCTGGCTCCGGCCATCTGCGCGACCACCCACACCCTCTCTCCACCCACTTCTGAGCGTGACTCCCTCTTTGCTCGATTCCCAGGGCCCGGGAGCGGTTCTCGATTGCGCATGCGCAGGCTGCCATGTTGCTGTCCCCTGGCTTCAGTCACCGCTGTGTCCTGGCCATGTAGGAAAGAGCCCAGTTCCCCCACCTTCAGCCAGTGCCACCTGCTGTCTTTATTGTTGTGCTCTTCACAACAAAGCATCGCCAGTGTTATGGGAGCCATGTGGCTTCTTGTTGCTCTGCTTTGCACCCGTGATGGCTCCTGAGGCAGATCCGGTACTCAGGGTCCCTTGTGCGGATTTCTTTTCTTTTCTTGTCTGATTCTCATTCTCTCTCTCTCTCTACATACAGAGCACCCTTCTGTGGAGACCACTATCCTGAGTCACCCTGAGTTACCCCAGCGGGGACACAACTCTGTCCCCGGTGCTCAGTGAAGAACGTGTCACTGAGCAGAGGCTTTGAGAGCCTTCCTAGAGTAAATGAACGAAGGAATGGATGAAGTCTGGCCCTCTGTGCACGCGGCTGGTGATCGGGCCCCAGAGCTGCTACTGCCCACCTGCCCCCCACTCTTTTCTGGGTTCAACACTGAGGACATGGGGGTGGCCTGCGAGCGGTGCCCTTGTGCAGCGTCACCGGCAGGGGAGTGGTCAGACGGGGGGTGGGGTCATCTCTGAGCGGGGCACCAGCTCAACCGGGGCTCCCACCCCTGTTCTCCATCCTGTGTTCAGCAGTGGGCGGGACCCCAGCACACTTCGGTCCCACCCAACAGAGAGGAAAACTTCCGCAGGGCAGGTGAGGACCCGAACCCCTGCTCCGAGGCACAACAAGCCTTGGGCCACTGCCTCATCCCCGTGCCCCTTGTATCTACTACTGAGCAGGCCGGCCTCCTTCAGGGACCACCTCTCCCTCCTGCCTTTTCCACGGCTCATTTGTGCCACGCCTCTGCCTGAGACGGCCTTGTCCCTCTGTCCCATGTGCGCTTGGCCTGCTTTGCACCTTAATAGCTGTCCAGTCCTGACGGCCCATTACAGAAACAGAAACCTAACCCACATCCCCCACCCCCATGCTTTGGAGTCGAAGTTCTGACCACCAAGGGCCTCTCTGAGGGTTCCTAAAACTTCCCAGGAGCATCTGACTCCACCAGCCCAGCTGTGCCCACGAAACTGCCTTGGGGAGCACTGGTGACTGCGTTCAGGCACCAGCCCAAGCCTACACTGGCCTCTGATGCCTGCCCCCGGCACACTGGTCCCGGACTCAGCGCAACAGTTAGCAACAAGATGAGCACCAGGCTCAGATCAGTTTTGTTCCACCGCTGTTCCTTGCTTTTGCTAAGTCCTGGGCCTAGAAATACCGGTAGGAAGAAGTCTCTGTCCTCAAGGAACCCCAGCCTGGTGGGGACGCTGGCTCACAGCCATCCACACAGGTGTACTGGGGACAGAGTGTTTGGGGCCTGGAGGACAGGGGTAGCATGGGGTGGACTCAGCCCTGGGAGAGGAGCGGACAGCTGGGCTGGGCCTGGAGGGATGGCAGAGGGGGTAAAGGACATCCAGGCAGGGACCAAGCTGGCGAAGGCAGAATGGCATGAAGGTCGCACCTCCAGTAAGGCGGCGTTGGGGGATGTAGCAGATGGTTCAGCCAGAAAGGGCACTGGAGGCCGGGTCACAGGGATCTCAGAGGCCAGGCCAAGCACTCTGCCCTCTCTCTGGGGGGCAAGAGGGAGTCTTGGGAGGTGGGGAGCAAAGGTGTGTGGCCCTAAGTGCTGGCAGCGTTCTCAGTGGAACGTGTTTCCTGTTTGCAGTCTTCCTCCCAGTCACACTAGGTTGGAATGGCCAGGCCACTGGGCAGCTCCTACTGGAAACAGAAGAGGCAGTGGCTGCGTCTCCTCTCCTTCTGCAACCTTCTCTGGAGCAGCAGGCAAGTTATTTGGCCTAAGACTCAGTTTCCTGTAAAACGGGTTCAGTCTGCCTCCCTTGCAGAGTCTGAGGATAAAATAGACCCGGCTGAGCCCAGCATGGCAGGTGCCTCACTGAGTGTCACCATTCTGTGTTGAGAAGGTGGCTTCAGGGAGCAATGCCAGGCTCAAAGGATCTCCTTGAGGCCCTTCTCCCCCGCCGTGATGCCCCACTCTGAGGTCTGTAAGTTCACCATCTCCTGTTTGCCCAGGAGGAAGCTGAGGTCCCAGACACAATGGGGCAGGGAGCATGGAAACATAATTTATCTTCCAAGGGGTGGCTTTGAGGGTGGCAGTGTGCATGCATAGCTAAGGGGAGACACGATGCACATGGGGGCACATCCTGGAATGGGGTTGGCATCTCCCTGTTGGCAGCCCTAGTAGCCAGAGGCTCTTGCTTGTGTCAGAGGTCCCTGCACCAAGCCCCGAGCAGAAGTCCTGTGCCTATGCCCTGAAGAATGGCATGCCCGCCGATGCCACCTGGAATGGGATCCTGAGTCCTGTCCTTGGGCAGATACAGAAGGACAGGGTCTGCAGTGGGCCACATGCATCCTGGCCAGCCACCTGGACACGGCTGCGAGATCACAGGACCCCACGCACAGGCACCCAGTGTGCTCCAGGTGTCCCAAGGTCAGGTGTGTGCCCCAGGTCTAGGGCCCCAGCAGCCAGGGCCCCGGGCAATGGGGTGGCATGGGGAATTTGCCATCCTGGCATCTGGAGCCCTTGCCTTTGTCACCAGGCTGAAATATTTCCTTCCCTCCCACTGGGAAGTCAGTTGTGCTGTGGAATCCACACAGGGATGGCCTGGGGCATCAGCCAGCCTCAGCTCTGTGTGGCACAGGCAGGTCGGCTGTCCCTCTACAGGATGAGGAACCTGAGGTGGGGGACTGTAATCCCAGCTATTCAGGAGGCTGAGGCAGGAGGATCAAAAGTCCAAGGCCAGCCTGGACAACTTAGCCAGACCCTGTCTCAAAATAAAATAAAAAGGGCTGGGGGTGTAGCTCAGTAGTAGAGCACTTGCCTAACACATGGAAAGCCACTCACACAGCTATCCTGAGTCACACCCTGCTGGCTGCCACTCCCTCAGGCATGGCCCACAATGCCAGCCGGGCATGATGCTGCATTTGTCCCAGGCCGGGGGGCAATGGTGGATTTTGAAAGAAGAATTTGTTAGTGAATCAAGGTGACCCCTTTTGGTGTTAAGAATGTTATTTTAGTCATGGGTGTTGGTGCCCCCACTGATGTGAGTCACAGGTGTCCCTGCCCTGACCCACAGAGCAAGGAGTGTGCTGCATCTCACCTTGTCCATGTTCCGGGTGTGAGTGGGGACACCCCCTTTCCAGCAGAGGTAGGAAGGCCCAGAGAGAAGAGCGTACCCTGGGAGAGTGGCCTTCTGCCCCAGCTCGGCCATCTTCTTCCCTGAGCCAGGACCCCAACCTGCACCAGGGGCTCTGCCCAGGAATCGGCCCCCCACTCCCAGGGCGAAGCTCTGAGTGTGTGGACTGATCTGAGGTAGCACCCTGCCCTCTCCTCCACACCCACTCCTGTCTCTGGGTGGGCCGAGGGCTCTGCAGAGATCAGCAGGGGACAGTGCTCCCGCAGGGTGCTGAGGTTCTGCCACTGCTGCCCCTGGCCCCTGAGCATCAGTTTCTTGCATCTCTGCACTGCGCTCTGTCTCTAATGCACAAGGAAGCAGCTGGCTGGAGTGTGAGCGTGCCAAGAGCCATCTCAGGAACTCCCCCAAAGGTCCCAGCTGAGCATCCAGCGCACAGCGGACGTGCTGTGCCGACCTGATGCAGATGAAACAAAGCCAGCAGCATGAGGTCACTTGCCCAAGCCAGAGCCAGGGAAGTTAGCAGGTGTGCTGAGCATTGTCTGGGGCTTGTTGCCTGACCCCGAGGCTGTATGAGAGCCATGTAGAGTCTGAGTGCTAGTCATTAAGGAGCTGGGAGTGTAAGGGTGGTGAAGTAGGAGGTGGCTCCCGTGCTTGGCAGAAGGTTCTTGGGACTTTGCCTTCCACATCCCCTCAGTGGCCGTGGCTCTGGGGCCACCAGAGGTGCTGAGGTGGGTAAAGCCATGCTGTCCCCTGGAGCAGGAGGCAGGCAGGGTGCCACAGCGGGAGCATCCAGCCCAAAGGCATTGAGTAGAGCAAGCACCACCTCACTTCAAGAGTTGCAACATCAGAAGCATGCAGGGGAGGGAGGGTCCCCTCTGCTGGGGAGCCAAGGGTGTCCTGGAGCAGAAGAGCTCAGGCAAGGGCCTGGGCTGCAGAATGGGGACCGGAGGTTGAAGGGGGCTTCCAGGGCTGAGGTCTGAGTTCAGTGGGGCCAGCCCCATGAGGCCATGGATCCCGGAGTAGGAACTGCGGGAGCCACAGCAGGTCCTGGGCTGGGGAAAAGCTGGGCATCCCTGGGGAGATGGGCCACTCCCTCCAGCAGGCACCAGAGGTCGGCACAGAGGATCTAGGCCACCGAGAGCACCAGGAGGGCCCTGTCAGAGGCCAGCTTTGGGGGACAGAAAAGGTTTTTGAGGACCACCTGGCTGCTGTAAATATTCAGCACATCGAGTTTTGCCTTCGAAGGTTTGTCAGAGAAAAGGAGCCATTGGAGCAATGGTTCAGACAGCAACCCCTCCCTGAGATCCCTTTGTAGGTCCGAGATGCCCTCCTCGGGCCCCCCACCTTGTCTCCATGTAGTCCCCTTGTGCAGAAACGGAGGCCCAGTGAGTTCAAAGGGGGTTAGCAGTGGTCGCAGCTGGAACTAGGGAGCTGTTCCAGCTCAGCCCTGGGCATCAGGCTCAAAGCCTAGTTCCTTGTCTGGAAGGGGGTCCCCAGGGCTGTCCGGAAGCCCATAGTACAAATCCTCTTCTTTCTCCTCCGGCTCCTCTGCACCTGTGTCCGAGGCCTTGTCCTCCTTCTCCTTCTCCTTCCTCCTCCTTGGGTACTGCTGCCAGCTGCTGAGCAGGACTGCCTTCTGCCTCTGCCCCTCTTGGGGTGCATCCTCCAGTGTGGGGGCATCATCGATCAGGGCAAAGTCATCGAAGACATCCAGTGGGCTGCTGCTGTCCCTGGGTTCCTGCTGTGGGGGCCGGGGTGCCTCTCTGCCAGGCGGAGATGGGGTGGGGCTTGTGCCTTCACTTGAGCTCATATCCAGGTCATCTTGGAAGGAGGCCAAGGGTGCAGGGCCCTGGGGATGGCCCGGCAGGCTGCAGGGACAAAGACCACAAGGTCAAGAGCCGGAGATTTAGCTCAGTGGTGCTGCGCCCGCCTGGCAAGCACAAGATCCTGAGTTTGATCCCCCGTTCCACAAAAATAAAATAAAATAAAAAGATTGCAAAGTTAATGGTAGCTCTGGTCAGACCATGGGGTCCAGGTCCCAGCCACTAGCTGCAAGGCCTGGGAGAGGCAAGTTCACCTGTCTGGGCCTCAGTTTCCTCCCCTGCAGCGTGGGGTAAATAGCAGCATTCACTCCAGCAGGTTATTCTGAGATTTATAGCAGGTACTGTGGGCAAAGCACTTGGCACAGCGCTACCACACAGCAGGTGCTTGGGAAACATGGTTATTCTGTTACTGTCTAAACTAGGCCACTCCTCTACTTGTCCAGGCATTTGGGGTTCTCCCCTGTCATACTGGGGTCCCCTCTGTTCCCTGGCGGCCTCCCCACAAGGACCCAGGAGCTCCTGAAGTTCAGAAGCCGGTCAAGGGCTGGCAGAGAGTTGGCACCCAGGCACGATGATGGACTGAATAAGGAAATGGATGAATCAGGAGCTCAGCTCATAAGCCAACAGGGACAAGATGCGTGGGGCCCGACCCACCCACGGTCACAGAGCAGGTTGGCGGCTCAGTCCTGCGGCTGCTGGCTCCCTGCCATGTCCCTGTCATGACAAGGAGGAGCCCACGTGCTCCAGGCACTTCAGTGCCTGTCCCAGTCCTGACAGCAACCCTGTGTAGGAATGAATGACTGTTCCCAATGGGGAAACCAAGGCCTAGGGGAATAAGGAACTTGCCAAGTGCACACGGCCGAAGGGCTGCTCAACCCCTCGGCCCATGCTCACTCACCTGATACCCCTCCGCTGCCCATCCACCCACTCCCCAGGGTCCTCCGGGCCCCCCTCCTGTGCGCCGGGTCCAGGCAGCATGGACCCCCGGCTCTGCACTCACCTGGGGCTGCTCTGAGTCCGGGTCCTTTCTCCCTCGCTCTGGTCCAAGCACCTGTGGACGACCACAGCCGCCTCCACCCAGGCCTGAGCATCGCAAGGGCCGCCTTCTCTACCATCCCTGGACCTTGGCTCCTGCTCGGGGGCCAGCAGCGGGCGGGAGCCCCTCCTGTAGTCCAAGGCCTCCATCCGGATGTGGCTGAAGTCAGGCAGGCTCTGGTCATAGGCGGCCTCCTCCCACAGCCTGGCATAGGGGGGCTGGGGGCTGGGGCCCCACAGACAGGGTGGGAGAGAGAATGGGCCACAGTCACGCAGCCAGCCAGGCTGTGGTCTCCCCCAGTCTCACGAGAGCCTTCCGGGGATGCTGCTTTACCCATTTCATGAGGAGGCCAGGGCCCAGTGGGAAGAGAAACCAAGTGGCAGAGCTCAGGCCAACCCCAGCCTGACCTCAGCCCCGTGCTCCCTTCCTGTGATGGCAAAATGAGAAGCAGTGAACTCCAGGCAGGTACTGGGCCTTGACAGCCACAGCACCTGAAGCTAGGGATGCATCAGCAGGCAGGGTCCCCAGCTTCGGGGCTCCTCACCTGCCGGCTCCTCTAATCCTCCGTCACCCCAGTATGCTGTGAGGAAACTGAGGCCCAGGGCCTAACACCGACATGGGCGTGAGGTGCAGGTGCTGGCCCCAGGCATCCTGTTCTCTGTCACTGTGCTCAGACACTGGGTCCCCTGCCCAAGGCCACACGCCTGGGTGGTAACCAGAAAGGTCCTGGGACCCAAGTGACCTGACCCTGCCTCCGTCACAGCAGCCCACCGGCTGGAAACGGCCCCCTCGCTCTCCCAGGAACCAGCTAGTTTGTCCCCACGAGGACACTGTTAAACCAGTGTGCCGGTAGCAGAGAATGCCACCACTGCCACCTTTCCCAGACGGAGCAGAGAGCCTGTAGGCCCAGGTGCTCTGAGAGCTACGCGGAGCTCAGCTGAGCTGGTGAGGCTGGAGCTCAGGCCCCGCCTCTGCCCTACTCCCCATGAGGTTTGGCGCTTGGGACTGCGTTCCTCTGAGCCTCAGTTTCCACATCTATAAAACGGGGTGAAGAAGGCTTCACTCACAAGACAGAGTTCAGAACAACCTGTGCTAATATTGCATCTGCAGGAGGGAGGAAGGCAGGCCTGGAGCTGCCATGTATGCAGTGGGCGTTCGGCCTTCCCCCTCTCCCTGCTGGGTGGGAGTTTCCTCCGAGGTGCTGGCCTGCCACCGCCTGCACCTACCTCTTCATCTCTGAGGCGAGTCCATTCTCCAGGAGGGCCTTTGGGGACAGGATGCCTTGGAAGTCAGAGTCAGCGGGCACAAAGGCTACCTGCGGGCCACAGGGAGATGGCCTGTCTGCAGCTGCTGGGCACTGCCTCCCCTGCCCTCAGCACACAGCTCTGCTTGTCCCCGTGGGGCAGCGGGCAGGGCAGGCAGGGAGGGACTGCACAGACAGTCCCGGGACCCTGTGGTCACCAGGCTGCTACTCCCTCCTGGCTCTTTGCCATTCGCCCCAGCAGGTGTGTGGAGCACCTGGCTCCCTTCTGGGCACTGAGGACAGCAGCCACCTCCCTGCCCGAGAGCACAGCTTAGCAGATCTCAGCACTCTGTCAGTGCCCAGCCCCCAGCCCAGTGGCACAGCGCTGCACCCACACCTGGGGAGTGACCGGAAAGCAGACCGCTGCCCAGTGCTTCTTGCCACTGAGGCTGGGTGGGGGACAGAGCAACGGAGGGCTGTGGGTGCCCCCACCTGTGCCTGTGCCTATAGCTTCCAGGATCCATTCGTCTGCTGCTCCTGGGGTGGGGGCAGGAGGCAGGGCTTGAGGGCAGCCGTGGGATGGGGTCTGAGGAGCTCTGCCTTTGGGATTGGGGAGTTAGGGTGAGGCTGTCTCCTCTGAGCGTCCTCACTGAGGGCCTCTGGCAGGCCACCCCTCCCCAAGCTGGTCTGGATAATGGGGTGCCCTGGCCAACCATGCTCAGAGTAGCATTGCACGCAGCACCCCCATGGCGAGGAGCCCAGGTGCCCACTGACAAGGGTGGTTAAACCAACATGGCACACACACCGGGAAATCCAGCCCGACCTTGGAAAGTGGGGGGATTTGCACACAGGCTACGACTTGGATGACACCACGCCGGAAAGGAGCCACAACAGGACGGATGCTGTAAGATTCCACATCTCTGGGGTGCCCAGAGTGGCCAGAATCATGCAGGGGAGGCAGAATGGCTGAGGATAGGGCTAAGGGGGAGATTGTTTAATGGTCTATGGCAGTGATGGCGAAGCTTTCAGAGACAAGCACCCAAAATGCAACCCAAAACCCACGTATTTATTGCCAAGGCCCAACACTGCAATTAAACCTGAGTCCTGGGGTTTTCGCTTAGAAAAAACAACTCCTATAACCTGTGAAGTCATTGCAGAGAGGGCTGTGTGTGCCTAGGTGCCCGCTGTGGAGCGCCATCACTGGTCCAGGGTTTCAGTCTCCAGAGATGAAAAGCATCCGGAGGTAGGTACGTGAATGTGCTCACACCGCACCACCAGGAAGACAGAAAACTGATATTTGTCCCGCCGAAATTGAAACCCACTCATCTGCGTAACCAACAAAAAGTGAAGCATCCGTGTTTGCGTGTTTTACCGCGACTTTTAAGGAGCGGGCTGGTGACACCCATCTCCGGGGCTGGAGATGATGAAGGAGGCTGTGCCAGGGCAGTGCCCATCAGTCTTGGCATGGGAGCTGCGGGACGCTGGCCCACCTGACTTCCTCGAGTCTCTCTCTCCTCGGTGAGAATGCTTTCAGAGTATCTGATGAGACCTCACTGCAATCACGCTGGCGAGCCAACAGCACCCCCTTTCCCTCCCCAGAGTACCCCGAGTAGAACACACTTGTCTGCGCCTGAAAAGTTCTGTCGTGAGAGGAAGAGAGGGATGGTGGGTGGGAGGTTCTCAGAGCCCCTGGGGAGGTGAGCTTTCTTCCCCCAGACCTGGAAGCAAGGCGGGGTCTGGGCATCTTCCCCCAGGGAGCCTAGGAAGGATGCTCTGTAGCCAGCTGCTTCTGTACTTCTTCGGAGCTGATTCTTCTTCCTTATTACCTCGTGGCCCACTCACTGGCCATGAGTCACTGCCCATGGCCCATCTGCAAGACAACCTCCCCATCACCAGCAGCACCTCCATCGCCACCGTCCCCGTCCCCACATCACCATCACCAACATTATGAAAGGCCTGAGAGGCACGGCGGGGAGGAACACCACAGAGCACAAGTCGGTGCTGTAGGAGGGCAGGCAGGGCTGACGCTGGGGAGGGAGGTCAGACCACAGAGACCCCAGAGCCTCAGACTACAGCTCAGCCTTTTCCAGAAGTGCTGGGACCTCTGGGACCCCCACCCCCACCCCCCAGCCAGAGACACCAGTCAGGTGTGTGTCTAGAAATCTGAGCAGTTCCCAAGGGGCGCAGGCAGAGAGGAGCCCACAGAGAACACGGGTCCTGGTCCTGTGGGAGTGGGGCCCAGGGACAGCTCTGCTCCCAGCCCCAGGCTCCCTCTTCTGCCTGTCTCAGCCTCCCGAATGGTACCACTCACTAGAGCTACCCTTCTCACCCATGCCTGGGGCCCAGCATACCCAGTGTGCCAGCTGTGATGGGCTGCAAATTCTGCTCGATTCCTAAATCTCGGGGCTCAAGGCAGCCACCCAGGTGACCGTCGTCTCTCACCTGGGCCAGAGGAGAGGCTGTCACAGGTACGGCTGCCCCACCATCCCAGCTGCCTGGGTTCTCTCCTTGTCCCATCAGCAGAAGGCAAACAAGGGAAAGGTCCAAATTCCTTAGCATCCCCGGCCTCCCACCCTGCTCCCCTCCACTTTTACCTTTACTTTTCTCCTCCAGCCTCCAGCAGCTACCTAAACAATGGATGAACTTCTATCTAACCTACAAAGCCCCATTCACCTCCTCTTTGAAGCTTCTTCCCTATCGGGCTCCTACAAAGGGCAGCTTACACAGGGTGGAAACTTGCTGGCCCTGGGACACGCTCACAACTGGGACACGTAATTCCCGCGCTCTATCGGCTTACCCTCATCTTTCTATCCAATTAGCTAAGTCAAGTCCCTTGGGTGCACTTAGCCCTCAACCCACCCCGGCAGCTCCCATTCACTAAGGCTCTCAGTGGGCTGGGCCTGAGCCCGGGGACTGAATCTGGGCAGATTCAGTAGGTGGGGCTGTTGGCCCCACTGAGGAGGGCAGAGACAGCAGTGGCAGCACTCTGTGCTCCTGCCCTTATCAGAGGCAACTTCTCTGGGCCTGGGACTTGCACGCACGCACGCACGCGCACACTCCACCGTGCCGAATCCCAGTGGTGCCTTCCCCTCTGCTCCGCACCAGGCATGAGGCCAGGTCACCCCCACCTCCACAGAACCCCCACGGGGTCCCCCTACCAAGGTCACAGAAGTGGCTGAGAGGGAAGGAAAAAGTTCCCTTCCAAGCTGGCCCGGCAGGAGCTCGTGACCGCGAGACTCCGTCAACAGTTGCTCATTAATGCCCAGCGGTTTCCCGCGGCACCGCGGCCCAGGCTCTGCCCACTGCGGCCAGCGCCCGTGGGAAGGGAGCAGCGGGAGGGACGCATCCCACACCGCCTCCCACACCTCTGAGGTCCCCTGCCCCGCCGGCCTCCCGATGGTGGCGCTGACGCGGTGGCTTCCCCAGCCCTCTTCCCGGAGGCCAGTTGACTGTAAACTGCTGGGGAATGGATGCAAACCAGCGCAGACTGCCCAGCGCAAGCACAGCTGCAGCCGCCGCGGAGCGGGCAGGGCCTCTCCCCTCTCTGTCTCCTCCTAGGCCTGAGCAGAGGAGGGCCTGGAGCCCCGGATGTCAACCTCGGTGGACCCCCTGTCCACCCTGCCAGGGGTCCACCCTGCCCCTTCACTCACACGTTGCAGGGCTGAGGCTCAGAGAGGGAAAGGGCCCGAGCAAAAAGTCTCCCAGGCAGTTAGACAAAAGCCAAGTTCGACCACATTTCTCTCCTTATCTCACAGTCTGTCTTTGACCAGCTGTGTGACCTTGGAGGAGTCACCCAACCTCTCTGGGTGCTGGAGTTTACAACCCACGACCCGTCGTTGTTGGCAGGATCAGAGCAGAAACAGCAGCAGCTCTTTCCCTAAACACAGCACTGCAGTCTGCGCACATCCCCATAGACCGTCCCCTCCCTAACGTCACAATCCTCCTGCTTATGCAGCTAAAGACCTGGGGCCCCGTTTTCCCGATGAAACACTGAGGCTCAGAAAGACAGAGGTCACCGGAGTTTGGGACGGAGCTGGAACCAGAACAAAGGACTTCTTTTGTTTGCTTGTTTTGTGTTTTTTTTTTGTTTTGTTTTGTTTTGGGTTTTTTTTTTGGTTATGTTTTTCCTCTGTGTATGCACACTGCCTGTGTTAATAAGCTGCTACTCTTTCTTTTTCTTTCTTTTTTTTTTTTTGGTTATTTGAGACAGGGTCTCACTATGCAGTTGAGACTGACCTGGAACTCACTATGTAGCCCAGGCTGGTCTCGAACTCACAGCGATCCTTCTGCCTCAGCCTCCCAGGAGCTGGGATTACAGGTGTGCGCCACCACACCCGGCAAGAATGTAGGATTTCTAAACCAGCGCTTCCCAGCATGAATCCCTCTCAAGGCTGGGAACATACAGGACTAAGAGCGCTCATATGCCGTCGGGGTGAGACCTGACCTTCCCTGGACCTCCCGGCACTCTGGGACGCAGCCAGAGGACACGTGGTGGAGGGTGGCCGAATGTCACACACAGCTGAGCTCCAGCCCAAACTGCTGCTTGGCGGGGAGCCTCACCTTTCAGAGCCTCGGGTTTTCTACTATGAAATGGAACTGTAGACAGCAGCAGAAAGGCTGGGGCTTGGTGGTGCACACCTGTAATCCAAGCTACTCAGGAGGCTGAGGCAGGAGGATCAAAAGTTCAAGGCCAGCCTGGACAACTTAATAAGACCCTGTCAGGGTCAGGGGTGTAGCTCAGTAGTAGAGCGCTTGCCTAACACGAGCAAAGCCTTGGGTTCAATCCCCAACACCAGAATTTAAAAAGCATTAAAAGTCCAGCCAAGGGCAGCACTGTATGGTGTATGCAGGAGCACTTGGCAGTGCCCGGTCACTTGGAGGAGCATGGGCATTGGGTGTCACTGTCTCCCCAAGATGTCTGGCTCAGGGCCCGGGACCCAAGGGCTTCTAATCGAGCCTTGTGGTGAGAGATGGACGGACGGGTGAACCGGGGCCGTGGAGAGCAGAGAAGAAACCTGGGAGTCAGGAGACGAAGAATGAGATGGTGGAAGGATGGGGCATGGGGCACCGAGCAGGGGCACAGACGCTGACCCTCCCGGCCCCGCCCCACCCCGCCCATCGCTGCCTACCTTGGGGTAGCACTGGCACATGCTCCAGATGACACCCCCGACCACCATGACACTGCCCATGGCGTAGAAGGTGGCGTAGACCTGGGGCCGATCGTGGCTCATGAGGAAGGTGCCGAGGGACAGCAGGAAGAGCCCCAGCACGATGAAGCCGATGCGGAAGGTCTTCTCGTCTGCCATGGCCGCCAGGCTGGCCCGGCCCCTGCACCCAGCAGAGGGGTTGCCAGCGACCCCGTGTGAGCCAGCGAGGATGGGCCCCAGGCCACTGCAAATCGGGGCTTCTAAAGGCAGGGCAGGATGGCGCAGGGCCCTGTGCCTGGGGTCAGCAGCTCTGAAGGCCCGATGGGGCCGGCTTTGGAGCCGGCTCACCCAGCACCCAGCCACTCTGTGCCTCTCACCTTCCCTCTGGGCACAGCCGGCCGGAGCGTGAGAGTGAATGGGAGAGCAGAGGCCGGGAGGGAGAGGGGCGGGTCAGGGGCTGGGCTCTGGCCAAGGCTTTGACATCACCTCATTTGCCTAGCGCAGGCTGAGTGGTGGACGGCAGGTGCCACACCTGCCAGCCACAGGAAGCAGGGCTCCAAGGCCACCGGGGGAGCCCCAGACCCCAGGCCCCAGCTGCATTTAAAATCCCCAGGAATTTCAGACTCTTCAAGGTTATGAGCCCATCAGGAGTCAGGAATGGCGACTGCCGTAGACACGTTAGGGCTGCCAGCTCAGTTAAGGGAAGCCTGCAAAGCAGGTGCCACAAGCCCCACTCTACAGATGAGGTCCCTGAGGCCCAGGCCAGGGACTTGCCCAAGGTCACAGGCTGGAAATGGCAGAGCCCAGGCCGTTCATCCAGTTACTGTGTGACCCTGCTGCAAACTGCAGGTTCTGCTGTGGGCAGTGGGTCTCGGCCCCGATAGCCGCCTTTCTTCGCCCGGAACAGCAGCAGCCTCCAAGCTGGGCTCCTCTGTCCCCTTCCTGTCCTCTGCCCCTGCAGACCTGTAGTGTGATGAGGAGCCCCCCTCCCCCAGCAGCCAGGGTGAACTAAGGCACAGGTGTGAAAGACCGGCCTGAGAAGAGCCTTGGTCCTGTGGGATTCCTGCGGGCGCCTTCACCCCTCTGTGCCCTCACGTGCGGCCCCCTTCACACCCCACCCCATCTCCCCCCACAGCGGGCAGGGTTTGTGGTGCAGTCTGTAGAGGGGCAGAGCTCAGGGTCGCCTGCAGGTCTGATTCCTAGGGTGACCCCGGGCAGCTGGGCTACAACTATGTCACCACGGGCCCCTCTCAGGTCTGAGAGAGGGAGGCGGACAGATGGAGGGAAAGCACTGATTCTCCACAGCGCAAGACCTTCCAGGGAGACAGGATCACCATCCCCAGAAGAGGCTCAGAGACAGGAAGAGCAGGTCCAAGCTCCCTGGGATGCCGGGCACAGTGGTGCACACCTAAGGTCCCAGCACTCTGCAGGCTGAGCAGGAGGGTCACAAGTTCAAAGCCAGCCTGGACGACTCAATAGGGGAATCTTGTCTCAGTTTTAAAAAGAGCCAGGGATGCATGTGATATGTCAAAAAATATATAGTGAGGGTTTAATTCTTTAAATTATTTATTGCAAACTATTGTAGCTTTCCAAGACAGCCTACGCTGTTTCCCAGACATAGCTTGTACTTTTATCTTTGCTCTTACCCTCTTTTTCTATTTACTAGGCCCAAGCTCACTCTGCAAAGCCATTTTCTCTCCCACTCTTCACTTTTACTTCTTGAATGAACTTTGCCACTGTTCTTTGAAAAAAATTATTGCAGTAAATGACACGTTGTCATTAATCCCTCTCAAAATATATCCCCTTGAATATAAAAAAATGGAAAGATATCCCCTGCTCCTGGGTAGGAAGAATCAACATAGTGAAAATGGCCATACTACCAAAACTGCTATATACATTCAATGCAATGCCAATAGAAATTCCAACACTATATTTCACAGAACTAGAAAAAAGAATCCAAAAATTTATTTGGAACCATAAGAGACCTAGAATAGCAAAAGCCATTTTAGGCAACAGACACATGGCACCGGGTATAACAATTCCCATCTTGAAACTATACTACAAAGCCACTGTGATAAAAACAGCATGGTACTGGCAAAGAAACAGGCCTGAGGATCAGTGGAACAGACTGGAAGACACAAAAACAAACCCAGATGTACTCAGCTACCTCATCTTTGACAAAGGAGCTGACCATCCTCAGTGGAGGAAAGATAGCCTCTTTAATAAATGGTGTTGGAAAAACTGGATGTCAACCTGCCACAGATTAAAACTAGACCCTTATCTTTCACTATGCACTAAATTAAAATCCAAATGGATTAAAGATCTAAATATTAAAACAGAAACATTAGACTTGTTGGAAGGTAAGTTAGGCAGAACTCTGGAAGACATTGGCATAGGAAAAGACTTAATGAACAAAGCCTCAGCAGCACGGGAACTAGCAGATAGAATCAACAACTGGGATCTCATCTTATTAAAAAGCTTCTGTACTTCAAAAGAAACCATCAGCAGAACTAAGAGACAATCTACAATGTGGGAAAAAATTTTTACCAGCTGTTCCTCAAAGGACTATTATCAAGAATATATAAAAAATTCAAAACAATCAGCCCCCTCAAATATAAAGACACAATTCAAAAATGGGCATCCAAAATGAACAGACATTTCTCAGACAAAGAAATAAAAGCAGCAAGTAAATATATGAAAAAATGTTCCACATCACTGATCATTCGAGAGATGCAGATGAAAACAACACTGAGATTCCACCTCACCCCACAAAGAATGGCTGCTATCAAGAAATCACACAATAACAAATGTTGGCGGGGCTGTGGGGAGAAAGGAACCCTCCTCCATTGTTGGTGGGAGTGCAGACTGGTGCAACCACTATGGAAATCAATATGGAGATACCTCAAAGAGCTTGGATTGGAGATTCCATTTGACCCAGCCATCCCTCTGCTGGGTATCTTTCCAAAAGAACTAAAAGAATCATATCACAGAGAAGTATGCGCACCCATGTTTATAGCGGCACAGTTTGTAATAGCTAAAACTTGGAAACAGCCTATTTGCCCAGCCATTGGAAACTGGATAAAGAAGATGTGGTTTTTCTATAAAATGGAATATTACTCAGCCATAAAGAACAAGAAAATAGATTCATTCATAGGAAAATGGATACATATTGAAGATATACTCCTAAGTGAAATAAATAAGTCACACATGTATAAATATCAAATAGTTTCTCTGGTGTGAATAATCTGCAATAATACAGAAGATCCTAATAAGATTACTGACATTTAGAAATGGGAAGAAAGGAGCTAAAGGTATAGGGAAGGTGGGACGGGTAGGGGAAGGGTAATAAGGGGAAAGAAAAAAATGTGAGATAATGAAAAGATGGAAATAAAGTGTTTGTAGATGGGGAGGGGAGGAGGGGGTGAAGGGAGGTCAGAGGTAAGGGGAAGAAATGAGAACCAAGACCTGTCATGTAGAGGTACAAGATCCCAACAATGAATGTAACTGTACTGTATCCCAAAAATGTACCAATAAACTCAGTTAAAGCTGAAAAAAATATATCCCCTTGGTTAAAGCACACTGATCCTCTCGTTCCTGCCACTCTGAAGTCCCAGAAGTCCTGGAAGTCCTCTTTTGTGAGTGTCATTTTGTGGCTGCCTGATGTCCTGAATTGATTTCAAATGCAGTTTCTGTCCGATAAAAACCTGAAGGAGTCCTCATCCACCTCATTCATTGGACTTGGCACCGACTTGGGCTCTCTTGGAGTCACAAGGAAATTTAAACCTCACTGTATCTTTGATCACGTTGGTGCTGAATGTGGAGGCCCTGGTTGATCCTCAGTCCTGTACTCGGGAGCAGGGAGCGGGGCCAGGGGAGGAGAGGGGAGAGAAGGGGGAGAAGGGGAGAAGGCCGCATCCTAGGGACGTGGCGCTGGATCTAGGAGCTGGGACGGAGAGGGGCAGGATCTTCTGCGCCCCCTGGTGACGACCGTTGCACGCCGTAATCTGCTGGGTCCGCTGGGTCCGCAGCCCCCAGAGCGGGGACCAGGTTGTCACCGCTGATCATTGTGTGGCGAGGACACGGAGTCCGGGGCGGGGAGGGCGGGCCGAGGCCTGTGAAGGGTCCCCTCTTGACCTTGCTTTGACCTTGCCCCGGGAGCGCGGCCACTCGGACAGCAGGCGCTCCCTGGCGAAGGCCCT
>NW_022900935.1:32798613-32828769 GCF_012274545.1 Fukomys damarensis | reverse complement strand
CGGCAGCTGGAGATGAGACCCCCGAGGTCAGGCTGTGCGCCGGCACCAGGCACCCTCCTCCCATGTCGGTGCCGTCCTTCCGGGCAGCTACCAGGGCACCCACCGGGCACCCCCAGCCTCACCTCCTCCCACCCCTCTGACTGTAGCGAATGGAGCCGTCACAGCCAGTAGGTGGCGCTCCGGGAAGCTCAGGCAGAAGGGGCACCAGTTTGAGCCCATTCTGGGCAATTTAAAAGACTTAGCGAGACCCTGTCTCAAAATTTAAAAAGGGCTGGGGACGCAGCTCAGTGCAGAAGCCCTGGGTTCAGTCTCCAGTAACGAAGAAAAAGAAAAAAAAAGACTCCAAACACTTCTTAGCCTCTCCCCCTTCCCCATCTGAGCCCCATTGTCTCTCCTTCTCCCTGGCTTCTGTTTCCTTCGTTGATCTCTGAAGTCTTTTTCTAACTTTACCTCTAGGGCACCCCTCTCCTCAGAACCTTGACAGCTCCCTGTATGCTCAGAGTAAAAGGCGGAGGCTTCAAGTTAATTCAGAGGCTCCAGGTGATGCATCTGTGCTGCCCACGCATCACCCCTCTTACCCATCATTCACTCTCATTGGACCACCCTGGCTCTGGCTGTTCCTGGAATGCTTGGGCACCCCAGGGCCTTTGCACCTGCTGTTCCTTCTGCCCAGAATGCTTTTCCTCCCACATATCTACAGGGCTGCCTCCCTTTCCTAATTAACTATTTCCGTGGTCCCTCATCACCATCTAACACACCACACATATTATTAGTTTGCCTCGTCGCCTGTCTCTCTTCTCAACAAGAACCCAAGCCCCAGCACGGTGGTGACTTCACTGCTGTGTCTTCTGGGCTGGGATAGAGAAGGCTCTCAGTGTAGCCCTGAGTGCAGGGGTGGAGCATTAGAGGCAGGGCAGAGGGAGGCTGGAAGTAAGGATGAGCGGAAGCTGCTGGGGTTACGCCCAGGTACCTGGCATTTTTCAGAAGCAGTAGAAGCCTCTACAGCAGCTATCTTGGAAAGAGAATCATGCATAATTTTGTCTTCTGAGATAGGGTCTTGCTATGGAGTCCAGGCTGGCATTGAACTCACTATGAAGCCCAGGCTGGCTTCTAACTCACAGAGATCCTCCTGCCTCGGCCTCCTGTGTGCTGGGATTACAGGTGTGCGCCACCACACCCACCTCACATTTGACTCTCCATGAAGGAGAGGCAGTTCCAGTTGCTGGCACTGTTAGCCATGGGGTGGGGCTGCTTTCAGGCTGGGTTGGACTCAGAGTCACGGGAAGGGGCTGCTCAATGGCACAGAGCATGACCAAGACCCAGGGGGAGTGGGGCAGTTCAGAGGAGACTTGAGTTCCGAGGGCCCCAACCCCTGAGCCCTAGCAGGAGACAGAGAGGGGACAAACTGGGGCTCTCTGGGGCCACGAGTGGCTCCTGGATGATCCCCCTGCCTGTGGACATGGCAAGGCCGCTTAGCTCAGAGGAGATGGCCACTTACCTGGGTGAGGCTGCCTCTGTGGCCCTGACTCAGCCTCCGTGTGACCTTGAGCAAGTCGCTGTCCCTGCTGAGGGCTTCACCCAGGTGAGTCAGCGTGAGGGAGAGGAATGCAGGAAAGGCCTTTGTGTCCTCCAGCTCCTGCCGCTCTTTAACCCACCTGCCCTGGGGGAAATTCCTGGCTTTTGGGACAGGAATGGGGGAATTGACCCCTGCAGGACTGCAGGGGTTCTGGTGACTGCTATGTCCAGACCAGGTCCCACAGCAAGGCAGGGCCAGGCATCTTCCCCACTCCTGCATCACCCTCGGGGAACTGGGGACGGGAGGGAGGAGGAGGCACAGGAGGGCACCAGGGTTGTCACCATCAGGGAGGGTTCCAGAGGCCCCCAGGCTGCTGAGGAGCTAGTGGGTGGCAGAGCTCTAGGGGGAGGGACTGTTAGGTGCATGGCTGCTGCTGGGGGGCAGACGGCAGGGTGGGGCAGGAGACGTCACCCCAGACCTGTGTGACAGCTCTCGTTCACAAGGGCTGGGAACGGGGTTCTGATCTGGCCAGGCTCGCTCTTGGCTCTGAACTGAAAAGACTGGGGAGGGCACCAGTGGACAGCTATGGGGTGTCCAGGAGGAGGTGGCCCCAAGTCCTGTAGCCTATGGCCCAGCCAGACCTGAGGGCAGCATGGGCTCTGCCCTGCCCATCCTGTGGGGACAGCACACACAGCTCCTTGAGGTGACAGCGGCAGGAGGCCCGGTGCTCAGGAGGCTGCCGGGCCCCATCCTCTGAGCCCTGCTTGCCCCAGGGTCCTGGCAAGGTCACACAGCCTTGCTGGCCTGCTTTTCTCATCTAACCCTGGGCCCCACAGCAGCAGAATGTCGCTGGACAGATAGCACCCTCCTGGGAGGGAGTGAGGGGAGCAGTGAGCGCCCCATTGCGGAGCCAGCTCAGCACCTGGGAAGCACAGCACTCAGCCCCTGGCCCGTGGCAAAGTCGCCATGCTGACACCAAGCCCACAGGGTCCACTGTGGTCACCTTGTGGTCCCTCTCCCCTCAGACTGGGAGGCAGGGCTGGGCCCCCTGCAAGTCCCAGTTCCACTTTACAGATGAGGAGACTGAGGCAGAAAGAGGACAAGCCACTGCCTGAGGTCACCAGGATGGCACTGGTCTAGCTCCCTGGGTCTGAGTTCAGAGTTTACAGACTTGGGCTGCTGCCTCTGCACCCCAGTCCCACGCTCCCCTCCACGCACATCCCCCGGCGGCCATGACGTGAGCCACACTGAACATTGTGTTCCACTGGGACCCTGATGTCCCGCAAGGCTCCTCCAGTATGGATCCTGGCCTGTCCCTTCTGTAGCTGATCTCCCACTCTCTGCTGTAGGCTTCCACTGACATCTTCTGTCACTGTGCTAGGGCGGGGACTGACTCTGAGTATCCAGGAGCTGAAGGCAAGCGTGTTTGTTGAAGAACTGATCTTAGTCAGCTTTCCCAGTGCTGGACACAATGCCTGACACTCACAACTTAAAGGGAGAGATTTAATTTTTAATGGCTTCAGGGGATTCAGTCCGTGGTCAGGAACAGCACGATGGAAGGATATGATGGAACAAAACCTGTGCGTCTGGATGGGCTCCTGTTTGCCTGATGATTATTCCTGCTTGCCTGTCTCCAGGAACAGACAGCTCACCAGCCACCCAGTCAACCATTTCTTTTTGCTTTTTAGTTTCTGTTTTATGAGATGCTCTGTGTGAAGACGGTGAATACTTAACCACAACTGTCGAGGAAGGGGCTTGGAGTCCCCCTGACATCACCCCCCACTCTGTGAAGCTGACAGAGGCCCCCTAGTCTCCAGCATGGCAGGGTTTCAGACACCTTCCTGGGCCCAGGGGGAGCCCCCAGGACTGAGAGAGTTTGGCCAGGTCGGTTGTGTGCTTCCAAGACCGAGTAGTGCCCAGGCCCATAAGGGACACGTCAGAAGGGATCTGAGCAGTGTGCCTGGCGTCTGGCGGTCAGAAATGTGAGACTGCTCCCCCTAGTGTCAGGTCAAGGAGCACTCAACCCCCGGGCCAGGAAGTCTGCGCAGGATCTCAGCTGCGGGGCTGGAGGAAGGCAGGTGTGGCAGAGGCAGGTGTGGCAGACACACGTGTGGCAGCACAGGAGAGCCTGGGGCCCCATGGCCAGTGCCGAACTTTGGAGCCTTCAGCTCCTGCAGCTTCTCCAGAACAAAGTTCCTGTGGGCTCACAGTGGCGATACAGGTGGGCGGGGACATCCTCCACAGGGGGTTAGGATGCACTTCTGGACCCTCAGCGGCCGAGGGCAGGCCCCGGGGCGTGGTGCAGATGGCACGGGTACGGGGGTCCTTGCTGTGGAGGAGGGGGCTGCTGCCATCAGCTGCATAATAGGCGGTCAGGGAGCACAGCGATGAGCCCATCCAGACACGCCGGCTGCAGGCAGGAGCTCCCCAGCTTTCCCCTTTGCCACCGCATCCAAGGAACAGTCCGAGAGGAAGTTCCCACACACACGTGAGAGCCTGGGTCCAGCGGCAGGGGAGCCGGCTTCCCTGGCGGTGCCAGGTCCATCAGGAGGGCCTCAGAGCTGTTACTGCAGCGAGTTCGAGCTGCAGAGGGAGGTGCGAGATGATCAGAACCAGGGTCCGCCTGTGGAGGCCTAGCTGGGAGTCCCGAGTACCAACCACTGGCAGGAATAGTGGCCTTCAGGTGTGACAGCCAGTGGCCCAGGTGAGGTCAGAGGTGGCAGGTGTACTGTGCCCCTGGGCAGGGAGTGGTGGGGCTGGCAGGTTGGCACAGAGTCCCGCTGGCTCTTCAGTTCACCATAAAGATCTGATGGGGTGATTTCCACAGGGTTTACCTCTCAGGGGTCCCCCAGATACTGCCTGCTGCTGTTCCCCAGCCCCAGGTGGTGAGGGGCCTGTGGCCAAAGCAGCCCTGGGGCTCCTCACGGGCCAGAGGGAGCAACTCTCACTCTCAGGTGCAGGGCTGCCTCCTCCTGGCCGGGCTGAGTGAGGCAAGTGCCTGGGCAGACTCCCTGGGCGCCACTGCCAATGACGGCAGCAGTGGCCAGGGTGGTAGGTAGCTCCAGGAGGCCGAGTCAGGGAGGACACTTCCAAGCTGCCCCTCCAGCTCAGGAAGCCCATACAGTGCACCTGCCTGCACCCAGCTGAGACACCACAGCGGCTCCGTGCCCAGCTCAGCCTGGCCGAGGACTGGCAACTGTGTGATCTGCTGTGGCACTGCCCCCTCCTGCTCCCGGGTCTCCTTAGCCGGCTCCTCAGTAGGGCACAGGATGGTGTGCTGGGCTGGGATGCCATGGATCATGGGCCTGGGCTGCAGGGGCCACCACGGACTGGCTGGGGACATTACCAGGCTCCATCAGGCATTCGGGCAGCTGGCCAGAGAGCTGCCTCCTGGAGACATGCTTTTCGGCGCACCTGAAGTTTTGGGCTCAGTACCTTCTGCAGCCCCAGCAGATGCCCTGACCTTACCAGGGTGCAGGCTCTCTGAAGAGGGCAGCTGGGGCATTGAAGGCAGGAGAGTGGATGAGCTGGCCTTCCGTCCCGATGCTGCGGGGGGGCCTTGGTTCCCTTGCCACTAAGCGGGAACACAGCGAGTGGGAGCTGGGAAGCCTTACGCCTCCTCAGAAAACATGGGCCACAGCCAGCAGTCTCTCCGTGGGTCCTGGCCTGAGGCAGGTGGGGTTGGTGCAGGCCAGAGGGTTCCTGCCACGGCTCTGAGTGTTACTGTGTGCTTTGGAGCTGGCTAGGTAACCTGAAGGCCACCTCCACATCACTCAAGTGACGACTACGGCTCTGGGCCTGGCTGGCTCAGCTCCCAGCTCCAGCCATTCTTGGTGGGGGATCAGGAGTTAGTAGCGCATTCACCAGGGTCTGTTTTTCCATCTGTGCCGCGAGAGTGACTGTGACCTCTCCCTCCTAGGACACTAGCATGTGCTGTGCAGATGGAGCTGCTGCCCTCCTGGGACACCAGTGTCCACTGGGCCAGGGCCTGCCTTTGGCAATGACTCTTCGAGGCCCACACCCGCTGAGGCCCTCAGAGCAGCCCACCAGCTTGCAGACTTGCTGGGTGACACACAGGCCAGGGTGACAGTGCAGGGAGCGGGCACCTTGGACTTGGGCCCAGCCTATGTGGTGCAAGATACAGGGTGTGGTCAGAGGCCCTGTGGCTGAGGATGCCTATGGGGCCTCACTGCCTCAGGGCTCCCAGCACAGCTGCACAGGAGAGCAGGACAGAGAATGCTGCTTCCGGAGGCAGGCCAGCTGGGTTCTGTCTCTGTGTGACCCAGGCCCGGGCCGCACCGTCGCTAGGCCTCTTAATCCTCAGCTGTGATGGGGTGGTTTCCAAGGGGTTCACCTCTCAGGGGTCCCCCAGATATTGCCTGCTGCTGTAATAATAATTCCCCCCATCACAGATGCAGGAGAGGGGAAAATGGAAAAAGCCTTGACAACAGTCAGAAAACTGGTAAAGAGGCTCCCAGAGCCAGCCATTCCTGCCCTGCTCACCTCCGGGCCATGCCCAGGCATCTCCTCAGGTGATCTTTGCCCCTGGAGATATGGGATAGGCTTTAAGTACACCTGTCCCACCCCTTCAGCCCAGCGCAGCAGAGGAGCCCAGCCAAACAGGCACCAACACAGCGGCATCCAAGCCACCCCTCCGAGAAAGGTTCCTAGATGAAAATCAATGGAAAAGTGAAGAAAAGCTCTGCAATAAAGGCCCACCACACCACCACAGTTGGTGAATCGGAGGGACCAGCACCTCACAGTGGAACCTGGTCTAACTTCAGGGGAAAGACAGCCGGAACCTGCAGTAGAACCTTGCAGCGTTCAACCCAGCAGGAGGTCAGAGATGTCAACTTGGGCCATGCAGAGAGAAATCAGCCTGAACCTCAGGGGACAGCTGCTGACATGCTGAGACTAATTAACTTAGATCTGCACACTCCTGACCATGCTGTCTATTGTGTCAACAGAGGCACACCCTGAAGGCGGGCCTCTATTGCTGTTTGTGTTTTGTATTTTCAAAGTAATATTTTTCTCTTACCTTTAATCATTTAAAATTTTTATCTATCTTTTTCTTTTCTCAAATATTTTCTTTTATCTTCTTTTCTCTCTCCCGCCTTGATCTTCATTTCTCTCCCTTTTGTTTCCTGTTCCTATCCTAATTTGAATTTATTTTCTTTCTTTTCCTTTTCTTCTTTTTCCTTCTCTCAATTGCCATTAGTTTTAAAAGTGATTAGTCTCTAGCCTCCCTATTGCTGTTAGTTTGTTCTGTTCTCATGTATATTTTGTTGTCTTCTCCTTTCCTCTCCAACAGCTTCCTAGAGTTCGTGTGATCTTCCTGTGTCCTCTGGCCTCACTTCTAACCTTTCTCTACCCTATCAATCCCTTCCCCTCCCCAACCCCGTCTAAGTCCCCATCCCGCAGAGTAAAGTTACTATATTGAAGAGTTTATTCACTATAAACATATTTTCGGCTAGTCCTCAATTTTTATTTCATTCACATGGTTAAAGGTGATAGATTAATAACTAACACAAATTGTCATTTTCTAAGCTGTGCTTGATGCTGTTGTGCTGCTGATTGTATCACTTGGTCTAAGGTGTTGTGCTTGATCTAATCAGCTGTCCTCCCTGGTATAATGAAAATGAGATTGCCTCAGAGTCATTAGAGACTCAAAACCTAAAGACCAGCTATATCTGGAAGATCAAAGTATTAACCCAGGAATTAAACCGAGGACAGTACCAACAACAAAATTAAAAGGAAAAGACATTTAAACAAGGCACAAACACAGACTTCCACCTCACCAAAAGTAAACTCTAGACACCCTGAACTGATAGCACAGGAAGTAACAAAGCAGACAAATGAGGCTCTAGAAAAATTCAAAACAGAAATAATTTCCCAGATAACCACAGAGTTGGTGAGAAGAATGAAAGACATGATTAGAGACTCTAGAGTAGAAACAGATTAAAAAAACAAATAGATGCGCTCAGGACTGTGATGGAAACCACGAATGCGTGGCACAGAAAGAAAATGAGTACACCTGGGCCACTCTCAGGGCACAGCCCACAGCAGGAAGTTGGTTAGAGGCAGGCATGCAGCAGCCTTCATACTGCCTGCTGTCCCCCGGGGGCAGCTGGGCCCACCACCCTGGCAGCGTGCTTGTCACACACTTGCAGGGGAGGCTGCCTCTGTGCTCCAGGAGCCCTGCAGGCGGGGCTCAGTCCTGACACCATGGCCCTGTGCCCGGAAATCCACCAAGGCCAGGCGCTCACTGCTCTGGAGCCCAGTGTGGGCTGGAGACCTAGGGCCCTCTGCTGAGCGGAGTGAGCACGGCAGGGGAAGGGAAGGGGCCAAGACGTTGCCCAGCTGTCATCTCCTTTCAGATTCAGGCCAGGCCCGTGCTGCTCACTTGGCAGATGAGTGAAGGCCCTGGCAACATGGCCCAGCTCCTCCCTCCGTCCCCCTCGCCATAGCTCTTCCTGGACCACCCCAGCCTTCTGGTCTGAAAACTGGGCCTCGAAGAGCTGAGACCCCAGTCAGCTGGAAGTGCAGGAACGCACCCTGACCAGAGGGAGCAGAGCGTGACGCTTCGCTCTCCGCCCCTCCTAGGGAGGCAAGGGCAAAGGTCGGTGGTCACCTCAGCTAGTGTGGCTCCGGAAACCTAGTAATTCTGCTGGATGCACAGCTTGTGAAAGAGCACAGAGGGCAAACCTTCGCCTTCTAACAGGCCCGGCCTTCTTTGGCGCTGTGTTCACTGAGACCCCACCCGGCACATCGAAGATGTGGGATCCCCAGGGCAGGCACTGTCTGTCTGTCCGCTGCGGCATCATCAGTATTCCAGGTAGGCTGGCACACAGCGGTGCTCCTCAATGTCAGTCCATTGCATGAGAGATTAAGTAGGTGTATAAATGGGGAGACGGAGCCAGCAGGGAGAGCCCTGCACAAGCCAACATCAGAGAGGCCTATGTGTGAGTTCACCGGCAGCCAGGCACCCTAGACAGCCTGGGGTCAGAGGGGCAGGGGAGCGCCCCCTATGAGTCAGCTGCTGGCCCCGGCAGGCTGCAGAGCCAGGCTGGGCTGGGTTGGGGGACAGGAAAGTGTACTTGATATATGGTTTCCAATCTAAGACTTAGGTCTCGACCGTAGTGTTAAGTGAAACAAACTAGACACAGAAGCTTAACTATCACTGATTTCTATTATCTGAGAAGCCCAAAGTAGAAATAAAGAGCAAAATAAAAGATAGACGAGAGGAAGTAGGCAGCTAGATCTTTCGCACATGACAAGGGGACCGAGAGATGGAGGGGAAGGGAAGGGGGATGAAAACAGAATGAAGATGTGTTAGTGTACACGCGCCAGCTCCCCACGAGGAAGGCCGATGCCGGGGACCTCGGACATTTCAAACAATACAAGGCTTGGGTCTCAGAGCCGAATGAGTGAGGAGCCCCACCTGACAGACGCCCTGTGGCACCATAGACCCGGGTGTACCGACAACACCCAAGCCAGCCAAGCAGGTAGGAAAGGGCTCCGTCCACAGCACCCAAGGCCTGGCCTCCTTCAGGTACCGTGAACTTGCTGTGGAAGCTGGGGCAACACCTGGACTCTGAGGCCACAATGTCTCATCTGAGAAGTGCCAAGTCTGACTGGATTGTTCCCGAGGGCTTGCCCTCCCCTCCCATGGTCGGTGAAACTGAGGGTGGGCTCCTTGCCAGAGGCCCTGCTGAACCCTCCACCTGGACTCATAGCGCCACAGGTGGACAGTGGGGATATTGTCCGATTCTTCACCTCGGTACAAGGGGAAGAGGGGCATCCAGGCCTGGACTGGCTCCCGGGGGTCTGGATTAGCCCCTGCTGTGCCCCAATCCAGCCTTACATGGGGGTGTGGGAGTGGGGCTAGTGATTCTTGCTGTGGTCACCTCCCTTCCTTTTCTGCATGGGGCAACAGTAACTCTTACCCAGACCCTGAGGACAACTGGCCCAGGAGACAGAGGGTGCATGGAGGCCCTGTGAGGGGCAGGCTGGGTACTGTGTAGAATAAGTAAGGGCACCCATAGTGCTTGTGGGCCGGATCTGTGCACACAGCAGAACCAATGTCCCACACATCAACAGGAGTTGGATTTCATGGGAAGGATTAAGAAAAAACGGTCCAATAAGGCTGGGGGAGGAGCCAACCATAGGAGAGCAGACCGAGACACTGAATGTGACTGTCTCACCCCCAACCCCTCCATGGTGCCTCGGCCACAGGAGGAGATGTGGACCGTTTCTGGGCACTGGGCTGGGTCCTCACGCACTGAGCTCTTGTGGGAGTCCCCTGGGGCAGGGTTGGGAGAGAGCAGAGACTGGAGCCAGGCTGCCCATGCTCAAGCCCCGGTTCTGACACACAGGAGCTGGTGTCCTTGAGCAAGTCACACAGCACCTCACTGCCTCAATTTCCCCCTCTGCAAGTGCAGACAGCAGCAGAGAGCTGGTGAACAGACACCAAGCACTCAGCCCCGAGCCGACAGATGGAAACACCTCAGGGACAGTGGCCGTCATGGTCATTGCTCCTGCTTAACTTCAGATGAGAGAGCTGAGGCTTGGGTGGTGGGAGTCCCTTGGCCAGTGGTGACAGAAGCAGGACAGAGTCCCAGTGATCCGACTCCTTCTACCACGGGGGCCTTTACCTCCTCTGCTGAGCTCGGCTGCCAACTGCTCCTGGGAACCTTCCTGCCTTTCCGCAAACCTCTGCAGGACCTCACCTTCTCTCACCCAGCTCTGGCCCCTCCGGTTTGTCCCCCACCTCTGTCACGGGGCTCGTCCTCAGGGCACAAGACAGGGCTGGTCCAGAGGAGGACTCTCGAGAGTTTACTGAGCAAATGCGGGCAGCACAATGCTGGTCAGGGACTCACCCCCGCCCCACTGACCTGCAGCTCTCCTTCCTGAGGACACTGCAGTGATACAGTACCCTGGGCAGTGGGCGTGCAGGGCCCACAGGCAGCCCCCACGTGCTGGCCTTGATGGACTGCAGAGGGCCAGAGAGCAGCAGCAGGCCGCCTATGACATGGCAGAAGCAGCCGGCCACCCCAAGCAGGGCACCCGCATCCCTTAACTCCCCCAAGTGCAGTAGAGCAGCCCCGCCACCAGAACTACTGTGCAGCCAAGCACACTGCAATAGCAGAGGGTGGAGGCCACTCGGTCCCTGGGACACAGAGGAGAGAGAATGGGAAACGGGCCATGCAAATGGCCCCAGAGACTCAGGCTTTAGTCCTCCTCTACCCTAGGCCACTGTGCAACCCTGGAGAAGTCATCAGACCTCTCTGGACCTCAGTTTGCTCACCTGTGAGGTAGAGATGTGCATCCAACTCCGCAGGCCTGC
This sequence comes from Fukomys damarensis, assembly GCF_012274545.1. NCBI lineage: Eukaryota > Metazoa > Chordata > Mammalia > Rodentia > Bathyergidae > Fukomys > Fukomys damarensis. The sequence continues at coordinate 32,817,907 of NW_022900935.1, read as the reverse complement.
TTCGTGGGTCTCACATAAGGCAGCCAGTTCATACGGCTGTGCCTGGGATGCAGCAGGAGCTCATGAGTGTGGCCCAGTTCACTCTGGGCTGCTCCCAGGCCTCAGGGGCCTCCAGGCCTGGTGGGTATAAGGCTCCCCACTGTGACTACCTTCTGGGTAGCTGGGAGCAGCAAGAGGACCCGCCGTCCTTAGGCCAGCAGGGCTGGGGCTCAAGGTCTTGGCGCTGCCTCTTTTCTCCTTCTCAGTCCCATGAGGTCAGCTGTTCTTGCCATGTAATGAGGGAGAGATTGTGCCCCAGGGCATGTGGGAAAGAGGGCTCCCAACATTTTCAGCTGACACTCAGGACATGAAGCAGGACTTTGTGCAAAAGAATATTTCCCACAGCCTGGTGTGTAATGGCCCGGACTTGGAAAAGAGCCTAAGTGTCCAGCTGTGCACAATGAGCTGGGGCAGCCAGGTGTGGTGGCGCACACCTGTAACCCCAGCACTCAGGAGGCTGAGGCAGGAGGATCACTGTGAGTTCAAGACCAGCCCGGGCTACATAGTGAGTTCCAGGTCAGTCTCAACTACATAGTGAGTCCCTATCTCAAAAAACCAAACAAACAAACAAAAAAAAAACCAACAGCAACAAAAACAATGAGCTGGGGTAGGATCTCTAGGAGGAATCATTAATATTGACCCACTAAAAAGTCAGGCACGGTGCAAATGTTCCACAGAGAACCACTTATGATGCCTTCCTTTTTAACCGAGCCCAAATTATGCAGCGAGTGTTATCTGAGTAAAGAAGGTTGTATAAGACAAAACACAATGCTGAAAGAAGACCCAACCCCACAGGCAGGAGAGGCTGAAATTCAGGCCAGGAGGCCCCCAGGCCAACCTCGGGGCTGAGCCTCATCCCTAGTCATCCATAGCCTTTCCTCAACCAAGAAGCTGCTCCAGGTGGCACTCTGAAGCTCAGGGCCCTGCGTCTTCTGCCACCACGGCACTCGCAACTATGAACATCTCCACGCGCCCCCTGCCACGTGGGAAGTGCTTTTGAGAACCACCGGTGTTCAGCAGAGAGCTTTGGAAGTCCCAGCCCAGGTCTCCTCACTCCCATTTTGCAGGAAGGGAAGCTGGGAGCAAAAACTGCAGCAAAGCCACCTGTCCAAGGGCTCTCCCTGCCCTGCGTTGATGTAAAGGTTTTCCTCTGCTACCAAGGGGCCCTGGGCCTCCCAGGCCCACCTCTGGCAGGCAGTGATCTCCATAATGATGACCAACACTAACAAGGTCCCTTCTGTCACTCCACTGAGGTCACCGCCCCAGCTGGAGTGACCACACCCACAGTGTGAGACCTGACTTCTCTGTCCCAGTCCTCCTATGTCAAAGGCCTTGGTATTTAAGTGACATGGGTTGAGTGCCCAGGAGGCCAGGTGATCTGGAAGCCTGCAGTGTTGGCTCTGTGTGTGTTCTGAGGGAGAACACCTGAGCCATCTCGAAAGGGTGGCAGAGAGGTGACAGCTCCTGTGAAGCTGGACAGAGTCACTGTCTGATAAGATCTTGACACACTCTGGGGCCAGGATTGACTGGGGTCTGAGTTCCTGTTATTCCCATAAGGCAGAGGACTGGAGTCACAGGTGGCCCTCAGCTACAGCTGACGTGTCCCAGGCAAGCGGGCACTGACTCCTGTCTCAGCCCAACATGCTACAGATGACAGGGCCAAGGCACGGCGGGGGGGGAGCTCTGAGCACAGAGAGCATAGAGCGACAGGGACGTGCTGTCTGAGGAAATAGCTCACTCTGGAGCCTGGACAAGAACTTGAAGTCAGAGAGGCCCTAGTGCCTGAGCAAGGCTGAGAAGCTCAGAAGTGGCAGGTTCTGCTCTGCCTGGAGGTGGGGCTGGGGCACCTGGGGACCAGAGCCCACCCATGGCCCAACAGTGGGGAGTTTGGGTGGGAAGCAGAGGCCCCACTCATTTCTGCAGGGTGGATCTGTGCTGGTGCAGGCCCTCGACCCCCTCCCTGACTGTCTCTTCCTGAGGTGCCCCAGCTTGGTGAGATTTAGGACTGGGCCTGGATCCTGCTTAAACCAGATGCCCCTGGCTCAGGCTGGAAACACAGGCCTGGAGTTGGCAAGTCATAACTTCTGTCCTGACTGGAAGACTGGCCATGTCTTGTCCTTGAAGCTGCTGGTTTTTCTTTTCTCCCTCATCTTCCTCCTTCTTCTCTTACTTCTCCCTTTCCTTCTTCCTTTTTTCCTCCTCTCCTTTGTTATCCCCTTTCTTTCTTCCTCTCCTCCTCCTTCCTTCCCCCCAACCCCACTTTCTGTCTCCCCCTTTCTGGTACTAGGAATTGAATCCAGGACCCTTGAACTGAGCTTCATTTCCAGCCCTTTTGATTTTTTTTTTTTTTTTTTTTTTTTTTTTTTTTTTTTTTTTTTTTTTTTTTTTTTGAGATAGGTTCTTGCTAAGTTATTGTGTTGTCCAAGCTGGGCTTGAACTTGTGATCTACCTGCCTCTGCCTCCCAGAGTGCTGGGACTGTATGTGTGTGCCACCACCCCTGGCTCCAGTTTCTTGTCAGCAGCATGAGGTGGAGGGAACCTCTTTCCCAGGGCAGCCATCAGGGGTGACGCCCTGGACCCAGAGCTGGCCTGGGTCTGCTCTGGCAGAGCAGTGAATCTCCCGGCCTACGGTGCCCTCCAAGGCTGGGACTGGGTGTGGCATGGTACAGCACGGCGAGAAGCCCAGGGGCTGGGATGGGTGCTGATTGGAGTTCGGGCATCCAGTCCTCTCCTCCAACTCCACCTCCCTCCTGCTTTGCTTTCAGGAACTGGCGCCAGGGTGCCCTGGCACGGCAGCGAGTCCTACGGGCACTGATTGGAGCTGGCAGTCTTGGGCTCTCCTGACACCTGCCCCAGCGGGCAGCACAGAGGAGAAATGGGTCAGGGGAGCAGGGGGCAGGGGCACCACCTGTACCCGCTTATTGTGTGTCACCATGCGGGTACCTTTCCCACTGATTATCTCCACTGCTGAGCTCTGGAGGTGCGAAGGGCAGGTGATGAAATCCAGACAGTTTGAATCTTCCTGGCCTCTGTGCACTTCTCCATTTTTGCCACCTCGTCCTCTCCTCAGTGACACCCTGGGCTGCTTCCGTCATGGCCTCTTAGGCCTCTCTGCCCCGCCCCAAGCCACTGTCCTGTCATGATTCACCAGCTCGAGCTCCCCCGCCACCCTGGAAAGTGAGTAAAACTGGACACGCATGTTTAAATACTGTGTTGTTTCTCTGATGTGAGAGACCAGAAGAAGAAATAAGGACCAAAATGCATAATAGATACTGGGAAATGGGAAGAAAGTGTTCAAATGGGAAGGGTAACAAGGGGGAAGGGATAAGAAAAAAACTGAATAGGAAATTTGGTCTCTTGCTGCATTGTCTGCTGGATGTGACGATCACAAGCCTGAGTGCTCTGACTTCACTCCTGACTCTGCCATTGGCCTCTCAGGGACTCAGGCCAAGATATTCTCAGTGGCCTCAGTTTTCCCAGCAGTAACTGAGGCAGCTGTCCCAGTGAGGGTCTGAATAGGAGTTGTGGGAAAAGCATGGGCACTGGAGGCAGGAGGCTGGGCTTCTCCTGAGCCCCCACTCCTTGGGAAGCTGGGCCAGGCCTTCCCTGCGGGGTCTGCAGTGCCCCCTCTGTCACAGGCAGTGCTGGCCTCTGGGCTCTCCAAGGGGCCCCATCCCTCTGCCCACATGTCCCAGGTCTCTGACACTAGGTCCCTCATTTCTTGCAGCAGGCAATTCCAGGATGCGTTTGTCTCCTCTCCGTCCTCCGGACTCATCCACATTTCTCTCTAGGAATACCGAAGGCCTTTAATCACCATGGCTCCTAGGCAGCTAGAGAAGACTTGGCCAGCAGGAGCTTGTATTGCATTATCTCAAACAGACAAATTAACGTTGTGCTCACAGCCCACCTCGAAAGCCCAGCTGATTTTTCTGACTATCCCTACATACCCTGAATATCTACGTCACAAACCACTAAGAATCTCTCTTAAGATGCAGTTTATGATTTCTGTGCTACAGGAAGTGGCGAGGAGGGGAGAGAGCAGGAGGCAGTGGCTGGCAGCACTGAGTGCAAATGCCACATCCATGTCTGAAGATTGGCCAGTGCCCTTTCTTTCTGACACTGATGACTCGGGTGCCAGGTGTGGTGACGTAAGCCTGTAATTCCAGCACTCAGGAGGATCAACACAGAGTTTAAGGCCAGCCTGGGCTACACGGTGAGTTCAAGGCCAGCCTGAACTGCACAGCGAGAACCTGTCTCAAAAATAAAAAAAAAGAAACCCAATAAATAAAGGCTCAGGAAGTGAATGGTTGTGACCCCTTATCTGTAATGACGCCTTACATGAGTCATTGGGGTAAACAATCCACACGGACTTCTGTTTGTCTTTCCTTTGCTCACAGTCACACAGCCCCAGGAACTGCGCTCTGGCCCCTGCGTTTTCGAATGGGACACATCTGCTCCCAGGATTCCCTGTCTGCCTCCCTGGGCAGGGGTCACTCAGGCCAAGTGTGGCCCTGCTCTCAGTCCTCGGTGTCCTTTCTACCTTTTCTGTCCATGATGGGCATTTCTGGGCTACCTTAGACTCCCTCACCTACTTTCTTCTGTGGTTTTCAAGTTTCCTAGAAGATATTTTCGCTCACACTGTTAGGGAGATGCTGGCAATAATGCGCAAGACATCCAACAACGCGCTGAGGGGTATGACCCACGGGGAGAGGGCTGGGCTGCACTGTGGTGCCGGTCACACACCCGTGCCAGGCTCCTCAGCTGAACTGTTGTCACTGGTGCACCCCTGCACCCAGCAGCCAGGAGCAAGAGCCTAGATGTCAAGGCCGTCTGTGTTTTATGGTAATTTGTATTCCCACCAGTGTTCCTGTTCCTGCTTCCTCCGTGGGCTGGACTAATCAGACTGGAAACATGATCTGTCATGGGCTCAGTCCTGTGCCCTCTACCCTACAACCTGACTCCGGGCACACTGGGCTTTGCTTCTTCCCTTAGCATCCCTGACATCCCCTCGGGGCTGTGACATTTTTATCACCTTCACGCTCTTCTTTCTCCTGATGGCTCACATCCTCCAGTAGCTTTCTGTTCCTATCAAGCAGAGATCATTACACTTGTGTAGTTCCCTGCCTCTTTGCCCCTAAAATAGTAAAAGGGGTGGGGAGGGTCCACGCGGCTTCCTTTTCTCCACTGCCCGCCAAGGAGAGTACTCCTTTCCTAGAAGAAATATACAGCCCTCCCCACACCCCCTACAATGCCCTGGGGACATCCCCGACCCCACCACCCCATTGTGACCGGAAGTCCACTGTTTACACTGGACTGAGCAGAGCCCGCTTTGGCCCTTTCTACAGTGTCCTAGCTAACCTGGCTCACTCCCACGACTCCAGTCACTACTGCTAAACTGGTAAGGCCTCATCTCCAGCCTAGAACCCCTTCCTGATCCTCAAATCCACCACCCAGGATTCCCCACACCACATGCCCCCACCCTGAGCATCCTCCTGAGGTGCTGGCCCCCATCTTTCCCCTCTCCCTCCCCTAATTAGCAGCCATATCTGCGAATGCAGCCTTGGAAGTCCGCTTCACATACAGCCTGTCTTCTCCACACCCAGGCCTCCACTTCTGGTCCAGGCCTCCTCCCCTATCCCAAGGCCATCCCAGCAGCCCCTTGCCCAGCTCCTGGTACTACAGCATTCACTTCGATCATGCCATCTCCCCCGGCTTAAGATCCCTTAATCTGTCTGTAACTCAATTTAATTAGAGTTCTGCAAGAATAAATGTAATGTTTGCACACTGGGCTATCAGATAACCACAAAAAGGGCAGGGATGAAGGCCAGGGTACCTTGACTCATGGCATCATAATTCTCATGTTTTGCTTTATTTTCTTGTGTTTATGTTTTGCTTTGCTTTGTGGTATCAGTGATGGAACCCAGGGCCTTGCATATACTACGCAAATACCCTCTCACTGAGCCACAGTCACAGCCTGCACAGAGATTTTATGTTTCTACTTTTCCTGATGAATCTTTCTCACTCTTTCCTAATTCAAACTCATTTCCCCCAGGGAACAGGCAACCAACTGGTCTACTCACCACTCCCAAGCTTTAAATTCATGGTCTTTGTCTAGCTGTTATCCTCCATTCCAGCTGCCTCCTTTGGCTCTAGGTTAAAAGAAAAAGAAAAAAAAAAAAAAGCAAACCCAGTTACAGTCGCTTGCATGAGGGACCAATCAATTATACCAGGTAGTGGGTGCAGTCAGTGGGGAAAAGTCATAAAGCTGCTGCTTCCAGGCCTCTGAGAAGGGCTGCCCTGGACAGGCTGAGCAGACATGGCGGAAAGGCCAGGGTTAGGGTTAGGGTTAGGGTTAGGGTCAGATTTAGGCGAAGATCAGGTTCAACTTGGTGCCTCTTTCCTAAGATGAGAAAACAGACCAAACTTGGTGCTCAGAAGCAAAGCTTTCCTGGGAGCTTCATTCGAGGACGAGCCATCACGCAGTCCCGGCCCTGGAGGCCCCGTCATGAAGTGGACAATGCCTGCTACTACGGTTTTGCAAAGCCACCAAGTACAGGAAGATTGCCACCTGCAGAAGCTTTCTGACCCTGCTTCCTGTACATTCCTATGTTGGTTGCTGGTCAGGGCTTCCACCCTCCATCCAGCACAGCCAGCCTAATGCCAAGGCGTTGACAGGTGTCAGGCAGGTATCAGAGGGAGCCTTGTTCCGCCACAGGGCACCAAAGTCACTGTTCTGTACTCCTGTGACCTTGATGGACGCTTAGGACTCAGGATCCAGCTCTAGACCGGCCGCACCTTGGGAATTCACTCTGGTCCTCCAGGCAGGCTCCTCTAGGCTGTGGGCACCTGAGGTTAGCTGCTGCCTGTGTAACCTTTGCCTCCCAGCAGGCAGCACTGGGCCCACAGGCACTGGGAGCTCTGTGACATGGACTTGATGTGCTGCAAAGCTTGGGCCTGGGGGCCTCTGATTAAAAAATATGGTATTGCTTCCATGCCTTATTTGATCATCCCCATTTCCCTTTGGAGGAAAACTGAGGTTCTGAGTGGTTAAGTGACTTTCCCAAGGCCAAAGAGCAGGTCAGAGGACCGCATGACTGTGCCATTGCTGGCTACCATCAAAACCAGGCTGCCCTGTGAGGCCACTCATTTTAAAACTCTGGGAATCTGAGCCTGCATGTCCCAGGCAGGGGGCAATAGCAACATGGTGAACAGGAAACTCCACAGGGCTTGGGCTCAGCCTGGTGATTTGTGAAGAGTCAGTTCAGTAACAGCAAGAATCTTGTACTTGTCATCGAGGAATGGAAATTTAAAACACAGAAAGGCTGGGTGCAAAGCTCGGTGATAAGAGTGCTTGCCTGGCACACACAAGGCCCCTGGGTTTCATCCCTAGCACTGCAAGGAAGGAAGAGCTATGTGCACCATCATGGGACATATGTCCAATTATGTTGCAAAGATTCAGCACATTACCCCATGGGTCCCAGGCCATGTGAGCCACAGGAGAAAACCAGGGCTCTGTGACCTCCAGCCATGTCCCCAGGGTAGGGCTCAGCCTTCCAGGCCATTCTCAGGTGTCCTTCCTGCAGCTCAGGGGCTCAGACATGGTGGTTAGTGGTCCATGTAAGGGGCTGCATTGCCTACCTGGTAGTGAGGGAGGCTCTGCCTCAGGCTCCGTGCTGGGCACTGGTCACCTGGCCATCCTCCAATCCTGAGCTCAGGGGCAGCTGCCGGCCCCGGGCTCCTGCCAGAGCCACCTCTTCCCTCCCTGCCCCCTAGGATCCTAGGAATCAGAATGTCCCAGTTCTTACCACAGTACCACACCTGGATATTGGGGTCTCTCAAAAACCTGCTTGATTTCACGCCAGAACTACTGAACATAGCACTTTCTGATTGGTCTGTGCACGTGTTCTCGAATCTCTCTGATTGCAGGACATGCCCAGTTGCTCAGTCTGTTTCCTCAGTCTCTGTCCTAGCCATGCCATCCCCATCGCTTCCTTGGAAGGTGCCACAGCCCCACTCCCTGGTCTCTTGTCTCTACTCTGGGGTCCCCACCTCCCTGCACACCACACCAGGCTCAGAGCTGTCCTTCTCCCCATGGGATGTGAGCAATGGGATCTGTGTGGGGGAGCCCTTCAGGACACGCTCCCAACTCCACAGCAGGACTGAGTGGGCATCTCAGCATGGTGAGAAGTCTCAGGCCCACCTCTGATCTCCTGGATCTGGATTCAAATTTCTAACTGTTTTGGTGGGGCAGGTGGGCACCTACTGCTGGCCCTGCCCCATCACCTCAGTGGCCCTGGCCCCCAGCAATGCCACTGCCAGGCTGATCACTGTGGCTCCCTCTGATGTGGGATGACCCTACCTGGCCACACAGCCAGACAGTGGGGACAGCTGTACTGATACAACAATGGCCACCATACGCAGGGCTGACAGGCAGGTAGGAGAATCTCAGGTGACAGAAGGAGCAGCCGACACATCTAAAGCCACCAGGCAGTGTTAGGGACCTGACACCACCATCACAGGCTGCATTTTCCTGGTGCTTCTTGGCTCTTAAAGACCTTATGCTCTTATCTTTAGTTTCCCTTCCCCCTAAGGCCACAGCGGTCTGGAGAGGTTAGACCTTTTTCTCCAGGACCAAACCATAAAGGGCAACCTGGCCTGTGATAGGTTAAAGGTAGCCCACTCCTCATAAATAAGCAGTAGCGCACCCAAAATGATAAAAGGACCTTCCTTTCTTTGTTCTCTCTGCCCTCTCTCTTCTTCTTCCCTTTCTCCCTCTCTGCTCCGCTCTCTGAATAAAGTCTCCAGTCGGACCTCTTGGTGTGTATGTGACCTAGTTGTTGAGTGTCACTATTCCCTTTCAGGCAGTGTGTTTTACAAATTTCCTCATAAAGGCAAGAGAAAAAAGCACCTCTGTCTTGCTTTCCAGAAGCCAGGGAAGTAGCCTGACCCTGTCCTGCCATCCACGGACTCCTCCCCTCCCCTCTGCATCGTGACTGGGTATCAGAAGGCTCTTTCCACAAAGTGCCCAGGCCCTAACCAACCCCCACAGTAGCCTGCAGCTGGACTTTACCCCGTTTCCTCCCAGACTGCTTGTTCAAAATAATAAGTTAGGGGCCTGGGGTTTAACTTAGTAGTGCCACGGCCTGCCTCACAAGCGCAAGGACCTGAGTTTGATCCCCAGTACCAAAAAAAGATATTCATAGACTGAAAAAAAAAAATCAAAGGATGCAAAGTGCTAAGTTAACCAGCACATAGCTTACCTTGTGGTTAAGAATAAAGGCCAAGACATGTTATGCTGTGGCCCTAACCATGAGGATAGGAATTTCCTGCCGGATTGCAAAAATTGGATTTTAATCTAATTTATAATCTGCTTCTGTACCCCTGTGCTTGCTCAAAGATGAGATCATGACATTCTATTGTGTGTGTGTGTGTGTTTTCCCCCCTTTAAAAACTGCGATTCCCTGCTTCATTGGTACCAAGGAAGATGGGAGCATGAGCTCATCCTTGGTCACCGACAATTAAAAAATCTGGACATTTGTGTGGTGTGATTTTTTTTTTTTTTTACTGAGACAGCTATAACAGCGTGGGATGGGTGTGCGTCGCAGCCGAATGGGACAGTGGAGATCAGTACAGCTTTGGTACAGGCTGTGACCCTCCTGGCCCCTTGTGCTCTCTGGGCCTCGGTTTGCTTTGCAGGAAAGTGCAGGCAGGCAAGAAGAGGGACACTCCTCCTTCTCTTTGGGGAGGCCCTGGATTCTAAGCAGCCAGGCCTGGGCTTCTCTGTGGCTCTAGGCACAGTGGGCCACTGGAAGCCGAAGGCCAAGATTGCATTTCAGTTGCAACTCCAGCACTCCCCAGCTGCGTCCCCGGACCCCTCAAGCTCTTCTAAATGGGATTTTAATGGCATGTTTATACGGCAGTCTCTGAGGACTCTGGCTCCTCCACTGCCTGGCTCACAGGAGCCCTGGCTTAGCTTCTTTCCCCTTTCGTTTTCTTTACATGAATATCACAGGCAGCTTTGAAAATAAATCCCTGAAGCATTTAGGATGGGGGAGGGGACAGGACACAGCCGACACAATGCAGGCCCAAGTTCCACAGCCTCGCAGATGTCTACAGCTCCCCACACTGCCCAGTCCCCTGCAGGAGTTGGGGAGCCTGGGAGGCCTGCTGAACCTCACCCCAAAGAGCCTCCTGCCACCACATGGCTGAGGGGGAGGAGAAGGGTGGAAAGGCCCTGAACTAGCCTGGGCTAGGTGGATACTCAGGAAGGCTACCCAGGGGTAGCCTTGGTCACAACAGTGAGGCAAGAGATGAGGGTGCAGCTGACAGGCTGAGCAACTGGGCATGTCCTGCAGTCACAGAGAGTCAGGACACATGCACAGGCCAATCAGAAAGTGCTATCTTCAATTCTGGCAAGAAATCAAGCAGGTTTCTGATAGGATGGCCTAGATCTAATGTCAGCTGAAGAATGAGGGATACAAAGACGTTCATCATTAACCCCATGGCCACTGCGAACTCTCAGTGGCCTGCTCTCACTCTGCTGAACATACTTCTTTCCCTACTTGTAATAAATGTAAAGCTTCACTACCTTTTTCGCATGTCTTGCCAAATTCTTTGTTCAGGACGCCAAGAACCTGGAGTCTACAGAATGCCAGAACCTGGCAACAGTGACACAAAACAGACTCTGTTTCCTTGTTTTACAGAAGAGGAAACTGAGGCTTTGGGGAGCTTTGTTAGTTTAAAGCCTCCCCCTCCTCCCCACAGCAGTTAAACTTCTGTTCTGGATTTAAAACCCGCTAACTTCCTCATTCCATCCCAGCACAGCTCCGCCCTCCATCCCAGGTGTAACAGTTGTGGGCCTGGGTTGTAATCTACTTCACACCCCTGACATGCTGCTGTACACTACTTGTCAGGCTATTTAATCTTTCGACCTGGATTGCTCATCTCCGAGTCTCTATCTACCTAGCAGTCTTAAAGGTCTCCCAGCTCCTTACAGTAGAGCTGGAATTAGACCAGGTCAGGCCTCAAGGCCCAGCTTCTCTGCCACAACACCTGTCTGCCTCGTACAGCCTTTGTTACCTGGAAGTCTGCTTCTAAAAGCAGCTCTCCAGCTAAACATTACCGGATTCTGGGTTGCTCCCCTCTCCTTGTGGAGTTAGAGTCCAGGTTCTCCTCATCTTGAACAAAGCAAGCAAAAGCAGAGGGAAATTTTACTCAAGAAAGTAAAAGTGAAAAGTAGGGGGGAAACTGAGTCTGCTGAGCGAGTGAGCTTGGGCTAAGAGCAAAAGAGGGTAAGAGCAAAGATAAAAGTACACATTGCGGTTCGAGACCAGCCTGGGCTACATAGTGAGTTCCAGGTCAGTCTCAACTACATAGTGAGACCCTGTCTCAAAAAATCAAAAACCAAAAAACAAAAACCCCAAAATAAAAGTACACGCTGAAAGGGAATAGTGACGCTCAACAACTAGGTCACATACACACCAAGAGGTCCGACTGGAGACTTTATTCAGAGAGCGGAGCAGAGAGGGAGAAAGGGAAGAAGAAGAGAGAGGGCAGAGAGAACAAAGAAAGGAAGGTCCTTTTATCATTTTGGGTGCGCTACTGCTTATTTATGAGGAGTGGGCTACCTTTAACCTATCACAGGCCAGGTTGCCCTTTATGGTTTGGTCCTGGAGAAAAAGGTCTAACCTCTCCAGACCGCTGTGGCCTTAGGGGGAAGGGAAACTAAAGATAAGAGCATAAGGTCTTTAAGAGCCAAGAAGCACCAGGAAAATGCAGCCTGTGATGGTGGTGTCAGGTCCCTAACATGCACTGTGTCTGAGAAATACAGCTTGAGCTATTGCGGAAAGCTATGGTTGCACGCCTCATGGATGCCTTTCTTTCCTACGATCCAAATCTCCTGGAAACCTGCGAGAACATCTACATATGGGTCCTGAGAGGCAGTGCTGGGATCCCACTCCTCAGTCTGATGACTTCTTCCTATTGAAAATCTGCTGGAGGGCTGGGGTTAAGTCACGTGCAGGGCTTTGGGAGCTGCTCTGCGCCTGTGTCTGGGATCTTGTAGTTAACTGGTCACATACATTTCCCCAGCCAGGTTGTAACACATCCGAATCCCTATCTCACCCTTGCCCCTTCCCCTTGGCCTGGGCAGGAGGAAGAGGCAGGGAGTGCTTGCTCTTCCCAAGACAGCACTGGAGAGAAGACCAGGCTCCATTAACCCTGTGACAAATGGTGGAAGAATACGATCACCTGACCAGGCCAAAGGAAGGCAGCGAGGTACAGGTTTTCTTCACCTGGGTAGAGATGGACTGAAGGCCACAAGCCCATCAGTGATGAGCAAAATAATAGCAGAGAACTTTCTAGGAGACTGGGAAAAGAGTCTTGCATGTGTGTCACAGACAGGGGTTGGAGCAAATATTTGTGGTCGGGGTCCATGCCAGGACCAGGCCGATGTGTGCATGATATTGGGTAACTTGGTGTGGGGAAGTGCTGTACTTGGTGGCCTTATCTCTTTTCTGTAACATCCTGTTCTGTGTTCTACCTGCTCAGCCTATATCTAGGCAGAGACTGAAGGAATGGTGTCCATTTGCTGAGGGCTATGATTTTTCACCGTAGCTTAGAATTTAACAATGTATTTATCAGCCATGTCATGGCCAAATCGGGCCTGACCAGCCCTAATAGTCACACAGGTGTACCCGCGTGCGTGTGCGTGTGTGTGTGCGCGCGCACACACACACACAGAACAATCACTGTTGGCTTTGCCAGCAGCCTGGGTGCAGCAGGAGAGGCTTCAAACTCTCTAACATTTTTGCTCCCAGCCCCGGACTGTCCAGGTGCAGCCTTATTAGTGCAGATGACACACTGGGGTGGTGTGAGGCCACTCCCCCTCCCTTCCCTTGAATTTGGGCAACACCCTGTAGTGAAACAGGAAAGCTCAAGATGGCGGCACTTTGGTTCAGACTGCCAAGGCAAGGGGATCTGGAGGCAGTGGTTTCTGTGTCAATAGAACCCAGCACAGACACATCTCCCATCACCCCCATGTAAATAATTTCTGTAGCCAAGATCAAGCTGGCCAGGGTAAATAACTTACATAACCAAGGTTGTCATCCAAGGACTGTTGTGTGGGCTGGCTGGAGGCTGAGGACTGCCTTGTGTGCACAATGGCTGATGGCTGCTCGAGCAGCTAAAGAGATGGACTAAACAGCTGAAAAAGAATATTTCATCCAGTCCATGGCTCCGTGTCTCTTTTTTGGGCTGTCCAAATCTCAAGTGAAAGTCCCCAGTGTGAAATGTGTAACAAGACAACCCCAGGGAGTAGGGAGGCTACCTCAAAGCTTCTACACTTGCTGCTCTGTGCTGCCATCTTGTGGCCTCACAGAAGCAGCTCTTACTTCTCACCCCAAGCCCTTCATGACGGCTGGACGCTGGAAAGCAAATAGCCCCTTGTGTTTATTGCTCTTTCTTTTGAAAACAACACTTTGACCATCCTTACCCAGGAGTAGATTTACAGGATATTTGGAACCCACACTACCCAAGAAACAAATCACTAGCCGGTTTACTGCACCACCAAAACGACTCTTTAGCAGGACCTATGCTGCAGCACAGGGGTGTCAGCGGGAGGAAACCCTCCTAAACCAACTAAAAAATGTAGCAGCCGCAGGCCTGTGATTGGTCCAAGTACAGATCCGTGATTGGTCTAAGTGGGTGCAGGACACAGCCATAGTTGTCATGGTAGCGACCCAGTGAGGGGGCAGGGCTGGTACCTGGGAATCTTCTGGAAAGCTAGGGGGACGGGGCTGTTAACAATAGGGCCTGATCCACCCTTCCTCACTCCCTGATTTTAGCCACACCACATGCCCCTCCCCCTCCTTCAAAGTGGCAGCAGCCCTTCCTAAAGTGGGAGTGGGGAGAAGCTTCCTGCTGGGTTGAACTGTACTCCTGTTAGAGGGGAGAGGAGGAAAGTGGCTGTTAGATAACCCCAGAAGTCACTGGAGCAAGTTGTTCCAGTTCGTGGGGGTGGAGCAGGGGGAGGGCTGGGGGAGGGCCAAGCTGTGTCCCCCTCCAGCCATGGGGCACTAGAAAAAGCTGGAAAGTCAGGTGCTTCTCCTCTATCTCAGCGTGGGCTAGTTTGGTCATTCCCACTGGCCAGGGGCAGGGTTCCAAAAGATGTTCCTCTTTGAGGGACTAGTCAGTCAGTTGTCTCAGAGGCAGTTGAATCTTCACGGAGCCGGTGTCATCATCCTGCACAAAACGTCCCAGCCTAGTGGTCAGAGCCCTAGGGTAGGGATAATGGACATGAGGCACTCCGTGGCTCTTGAGGAAGCACAGGACAGGGGCAGAAAAGAGGGAAACAGAAAGAAAAAGAAACCCTGCGGCAGCACCCACGGGTAATAGGCCGAGTTATGTCTGTGTTGGCCTCAGATAAAAATCTTTTTAAGCAATCAGTGTATGCATGTGCAGAACTTAGTAGGCTGAGCCAAGGGTTGAGACAGCAGAGGGGACAGACAGTGGGAGGACAGAGACGCAGACCTTTCACCCCACTTTAGTCACCCTGATGTCTGGAGGCTCAAGTGAAGTCAGAGTTTTCAGGAGTGGCCTTCAGATCATTATCATAACCAGTATCTGGAGCGAAGCTTGGGGGAAGCGAATCAACCCGCGCTGACCTTTAGAACGAGTCATCTTTAAATTGTCTAAGAGAAAGTAAGGCTGGAGAGCTTACCCAGGACTACACATCCTGCTGCTGCAGTTTTAACAGGGCCTCCTACCAGGTCTGTTAAACACGCCATGCATAAAGGATACTTGTTTACTGTGCCCAAGGATTATTTGGTCATCCTAGCCTTCTACCCTACCACTGTGCCACCACTGTAGTCCCCAACTATCTCATTGTGACCTCCCACCTCCTCCTGGGAGCTCCACTCTGGAGCTTTCCCCTATTCCCCACTTGGGATGACTCTCCGCGTTGGTGTTTAGAAATAAGAGCAACTTTTCATACCACAAAAAGTTCTCAGATCACAGACAAGGTCATAGTGGTTGGCTTGCTTGGGATCATACAAAGGGAGGGTTGGGAAGGGATGCTGATGCAGGCCTCCTCTTCTCAGGGATGGGGGAATTCTTCCAGGCCCTGGCCCATGCTCCCCTCAGCTCCTGTATGTATCAAGGAGGGGGACTCCGGCTGCAACTCTTCTCCCAGAACATGCCCCTGACTGCAAGGCCCTGAGCAGCACTGAGAGGGTCCCCACCAAGGCATCTTGTCCACACATCTTACTTGTGCCCACCAGTCTCCTTCTGCTAGTGGAAGGGGGAGGAGCTTTGGCACCTAGGGCATGAGTGGGCTCACACTGGGTTGAGGGTGTCGTGCATTTGGAGAGCCGTAGGCCACAGGGGCCTAGAAGCACCAACGCTGGGCATGGGGGTAGGGGCAAAGCCAGCCATGAGGCCAAGCCAAGGGTCACATGGGTGGGAGGGGACTACCAGTCATGGAACTTGGGAGGTAGGGATTTACGGGAGAAGAGGGGGCACAGCACAGTGAGTATGGCCAGAGTATGCTGGGAGCTTGTTTCCCTGAACTAGGAGCTGGTCTCCCTCAACTAGAAGTCTTTTTCCATGAAATAGGAACATGTCCCCTTAAAGTCAGAGCTGGTTTTTCTCAATCCGGGGCTGGTCTCCTTTAGCTAGGAGCTTGTGTCCCCGAACTAGGTGTTTGTCACCCTGAAGTGGGAGTTGATCTCCCTAAACTAGGAGCTGCTCTTCCTTAACTAGGAGCTGGTCTCCCTGAACTAGGAGGTCATCTCCCTGAACTAGGAGCAGCTTGTCTCCTTGAGCTGGTAGCTTCCTTAAACCAGGAGTTGATACGGAAACTCGGCAGGCGAGCACTGAGAGTAATGGCTGGAGGTTGCCACTGGGAGTCAAGGGCTTTGCTGTCACTAGGGTGCTCTTTAAGACAGGTCAGAGAAGGTATAATTGTTTTGGCAGGGAGGAGAGGAAGTTCAACA
Source organism: Fukomys damarensis (assembly GCF_012274545.1). Classification (NCBI taxonomy): domain Eukaryota; kingdom Metazoa; phylum Chordata; class Mammalia; order Rodentia; family Bathyergidae; genus Fukomys; species Fukomys damarensis. The sequence continues at coordinate 32,801,876 of NW_022900935.1, read as the reverse complement.
GGGAGCTGTTGGAGGTTGGGCCCATGCTAGGCCATCCTGTGGATGCCACTGAGGTGGCAGGGAACTGAGTAGCAGAGTGTTGACCAAGGGGCTGGGAGGGCCGTTCTGAGCAACATGAGAAGACTTATGCAGCTGTGGTGCTGCCTTTGAGTCTCCAAGAGTATCCCTGGGATTATGCTTCAAGCCAACAACATATCAAGGAAGCATCAAAGATAAAATTAGGATATACTTCCTCCTCCGTGTGACCCCACCCTATCACCTTCACAGCGAGCTGAGTGGCCATCGCTTTGCATGTGAAGTTGGCTGGGACTGGGTTTGGGCCAAGGTATTAATTAACTCAGCCTGTCTGATAAAGACAAATATGATGACTTCTCTGCAGGATGAAGACACCCTAACATTAGATGTGGTGCCGTGGTCCCAGGTGCAGTGGTGTACCCCTGTAATCCTAGCTATTTAGAAGGTTGAGGCAGGAGGATCCATGGTCAGAGACAGCTTGTGAAATGTAGCAAGACCTCGCCTCAAAATAAAATTGAAAAGATAAAGGACTGGGTGTGCAGCTCAGTGGTAGAGTGTTTGTCAAGCAGTGTGAAGCCCTGGGTTCAATTCCCAGCACAACAGCACCACCATCAACAAAACCACCTCGTAACCAATTATAACATCAGAGTTCCCCTTTCTTTACTGCACTTGCCCAAGGAGTTGTGCAACAAGACCCCAGGAATGGCTAATCTCCTATAAGCTCCAACTCTACGAAGCTCCCTCCACCCAGGCTTGGCAACAAAGCTCTGCTCATCCAAGCCCCAGAACTAGGGCCAGGCTGTTTCTGTTACTAAAGAGCAATATTCAAGCTACAGAATACCTGATGTGTGTGTGTACTACTCTATCACGAGCACCTAGTGCCACTGCCTAACACGTGGTAGGTGCCCAATAGATGTTTGTTGAATGAGTGAATGACACAGATGGAAAGGAAAATAAAAGTGTATTTTTAATACCACTAGCTTTAAGGACACACACAAAAAAAATGCTGAGAAGTTAAGCAAACAGAGACCACTTAGCTAGGTTTCTCAAGCACCTGAGAAGCATTATTCTCACCACTGTGAGACACAGTGGTGATTAAGAGGAAGCCATGCTGAGCCGGGGCTTTGGCTCAGTGGTTCTGCCAGTTCGATTCCCAGTAACCCCACCAAAAAAAAGAGGAAGCCATGCTCCCAATGAATAGGGAACACAAATCATGTCATGCAGGAACAGGTAGGGATGGAAAGTAGAAACCTTGCGTGAATCAGGCTCTGAATGGGCCCTTACAGTCCTCAGGCTCTTTCTGTCTTCACAGATGCCATATGAAGGGAGTTTCATGACCTCCAACTTACTAGATAAGGAAATCTAATCTCAGGAACAGGACACATGAATAAAAGGAAGACCCAGAGTTCGAACTCAGGTCTACCTAAGGGCAGAATACAATCTCTTTTAGTAACGCCATGATAACCCAAGAAATAAAGGCCTGAGGAGTTGAAAGGAATAAGTTGTCTGCACACCCTCAGAGGAGGCAGGAAAAGTATGCAGTGTAGTGGGTATGAACATGAACTTGAGTCCAAGAAGTCTTGTGCACTTACTAATAACACAACTGTTACTGCTTAGATCTAAAACATCCCCCAAAAGTCTCATGTGTTCAGAGGTGGAGTTTCAGAAGATGACCGGATCATGGGGCACTGTACTCATCAGTGGACTGCTCTGTGGATGAATTCCTAGCTGAACGTGTGGTTAGGAGGTGGGGCCAAGTTGAAGCAGTGGAACACTAGGGTGTGCTCTGGGATGTACAGCACTCGCTCCGGCTCTCTCTGCTTCCTGGCCACCATGGGGTGAGCAGCTTTCCTCCACCAGGCCCTTCCACCATGCCATTTCCTGCCTTAAAGCCAGCTAACTGTGGACTGAACGCTTTTGAGTCTGAGAGTCAAATAAACCTCTCCTCCCTCAAGTTGCAGACATTAGGTATTTTGTCACAGCAATGGGGAAGTGACTAATGCAGTGGCCTTGCATGTGTTGCTACTCTGAGCCTCAGTTTTCTCATCCATACTACAGGGATAATAGCATCCCCTTCATTAACCTGCCATGGGTAGAAAATGTACTAGTACTCATAAAGCACTTGCATGGCAAATATAAAATCTGAAACAATTTTGGACAGAAAGCCCATGGTGGGTACAGAATGGGAGGAGATGTAGAGGGATGATCATTCTGGATGAAGAAAATGCCGGAGGATTGTGTATGTGAAGAAAGGCTTGAATCTGGTTCAGATGAAATCCAAGTTCACGTAGGGCAACAGTGAAAACAAGGAGGCCGAGAAAAGGGACTCGGACTTAGTGCCAAGTTGGTGTTTCAGCAGAAGGAAGATACACAGGATCAGAACTGGGGTTTGGAAAGTTAGCCTGTCAGCAGGGAACAGATTAGGAGCTTACTAAGAGTCCAGGGTCAGAAGTCACGGGCATTCAGTGCGGTGGAAAGGAGATGATGATTTATGTTGCTACGATCTGCATGTGGCTAGATACGCCCCCACTGAAGTGATAATTAAATTATTGTTGAGTAGGTGCTTTCAGTAATAGGAGCAGAGATGTTTATTAAGTACTTCCTGTGTACCAGGCACTTTGTGAAATGCTTTACAGGTCCCAATTCATTCTCTGCTCCTTCTGGAATGGATGCTGTTATTAGTCTCATTGTACAGATGAGGAAATCAGGGTTCAGAAGGAGTCGGAAGACTCAAAGCCACATAATTAGCAATTGCATGACAGGTCTTAACCTTGTGACAGGACTTAATGATATTTTTGGCTCCACAGGGCGTACATACCTGCCATTGTTCATCCTCAGTCCTTCAGACACCTCTTTCTGGTACAGGCTCCCTCAGTCAGCAATCTCTAGGACATCCTGGTACAGCTGAAATAGCCCCTGTCCCACAGTGCCACAGACCTGCATATGGAATGGAATCCTGGCTTACAACCAAGTGATGTTAAGCCTGGGCTTGTATTCTCCCTACAAGATGGAGATCACTGATCTACTTCCCAAGTTGTTGTAAGAAATCAAAGTGAAATCCTATGGAACATTTCTAGGCAGTAAATGAAACAGAATAAAAAATGTTCAGTAAGTGCCAGGCGTGGTAGCACACACCTGTAATCCCCAAACTCGGGAGGCTGAGGCAGGAGGATCACTGTGAGTTCAAGATGAGCCTGGGCTACATAGTGATTTCGAGGTCAGTCTCAATGACATAGTGAGACCCTGTC